>NC_044246.1:35094517-35704159 GCF_003957555.1 Calypte anna
ACACAGAATATTTTCCTTCCTAGATTTAAATTGCTGCTAGCAATGAATTGCTGGATAGGGAATTAAGCTATAGATACCCTCATGCTAATTAATTCCGTATATATGCATTCAGTATATTGAGACAAGCCATGAAACTTGCAACAGGGAAAGCACAGGAAAATAATGACCACGGCTACATGGCTTCAAGTCAGAGAACTCTGAGATTAGAAAAGCAGAGGCAACTGCCTCAGGGCAACTTCACACAAGAACTATCAATCATAGTTAAATTAAAAAAAATGGATTAGCAGATGAAGAAAATCTCCCCAGCTGCAGCACTTTTGCTTTGACTAAGAGTTTCATTACATGATGATGATGATTGCAGGATTTTCCCATGGTACCCTGTTTATTTGCTCACAACCACTGTCAGGTAAAACAAGCAGAAAGAGCAAAGGAATGCCCTGATCTTTGCTCTATGACTAAGCTTGTTAGAAACTATATATAAATACAATTTTTTATTTTCTTACATAAAGTTTCTATTGCTTTACAAAAGAGGGAAATTCAAGCTTCTTCCTACAGGTGGAAATTCTCCTTCTCTGGAGACATTCAATGTCTACCTGGATGTGTTCCTGTCTGACCTGCCCTAGGTGGCCCTGCTCTGGCAGAGGGGTTGGACTGGATGATCTTTTGAGGTCCCTTCCAACTCCTAACATTCTAAGATTGTATGATTCTAGGGAGTTTTTACAGTATAATTGCTGAAGCAAGGTACAAACTTTATTGTTTGTTTGTTTTTTTTTTTAAATGAGTAATGTGAAAACCAATGACACACATGTGGAATACTGCATGAACAAACCAATAAACTTATTTCTCTATGACACTGAGAAAGAAATGAGTGTATATTCAGGCTTGTTACTTGCAGTAGGATCCCTGTTAATGAAAAGAGCTACTACTATTTTGTTTTTTTATATAGACAAGACACACACAATTTCTTCATAATAATAATTTCTATGCTTACCTCAAGATCTACCTGGCATGAGTGAAAATTTGGCATACAGATAATCCAAAGATCCCATAAATTCAGAGCTGAGCTTCATTGCTCTGTAATTTGATTTGTTTAGAATAGAGATGAAGTACATTCAAGGGAAAGCCTCAAGAATGCTCATTCACTGCCAAAAATATTGAAAGAGAGAGGACTCAATCTGACTGAATTAATGTTAGATAATATGTTTCTAACAAAAAAGACATGTACTAATTTATATCTTACTGGCTACATGCATATACTGTAGGTCCAAAAGAAATCTAGAATTTTCTTCAGCATGTCTGAATGATTGGATTTATATTTTTGTTAGATTACACTTATCAGATATACATACATACTAAAGTATTTTCAACCAGCACAATTAAAATCCCTGAGCTGTCTCTAACACAAACTAAATCTTTTCAACTAAAATGTTGAAAACCTTCTTTGATTTTAATTGCATTACGTAATTTGTGACTAATGAATTCTGTTTGTGACCAATGAATTCACTAAAGGACACTTTCAAATCAAAGTAGATTTCCAGGTAGAAATTTTGAGGTGCTTAAAAATTCAGCTTTCATTAAATCAGAGATTAATTGAAATGTTTTTGTAATAATTTAAAAACTTTTAAGCATTCCTTTTCTGTTTTTACACTCTTCTTGCTACAGCTTTTGGTACTTCTGTGAAAAGCCAATTCTGATTTTGCTTTCAAGAAGTAAGAAATCAAAACATAAGCACATATACAGTAACAAAAAAAAATATTGGCCAACAAACTGAGCGTGTCTGTTCTGGCTATGGTATATAGGACTTACCTGACTTTTATGTCAAACTTCAAGCAGGAGAGACAGACCTTGAATACACCTTTTTTCAAGAAACAGCCTTACTATGCACATTATTCCCCTTATCTATCTGTAATACAGGGTTTTTTTAAAATAGCAAGCCAGCTCTGGTTTCATTTAGAGAAAAAAGAACGGTGGATATATGATGATGGCACCATATATTTATGTTTAAATTTCCGTTGCTAATATCCTAAATTTTAAATTAAAATGTGGATTGCAGACATGGTAAAGAAACTTGAGTTTATAAAAGCAGAATTTCAGATGTAAATTAATATTGGGCTGAGCCCTTGTTTTTTTATTTCTATTCAAGGTGTACAAGTGCAATTAAAGAGCAAATCATGGTATGATTTCTCTGCTAAAACTGCGTGACTGAAGTTTTGAGAAGGGAGAAATGAGGATATCAGTATTTTATACATACTTTGCTCTGGCTTTCTCAACCATTTTCTCAATCCAATGAAAATCTGTAGGAATCAATTCTTAAAATATAAGTCAATAAGAGAGGAATTTTGTGAGATTACTTATAAAGATTTCTAGCCCACACTCTTGTAATCCAAGGATATTGCTTGTATTATCATACTGACAGGTTTATCTTAATAAGAAATGTTTTGTGCTAGGAGAATTAATGTTTTTATGCTCAATTACAGTTTTATGTTGGAGGTATTAGGGAGACAATAAAAAGGGCCTACCTTATATCTATTATTCGTTTTTCAAGTTCACAGACATGAAGGTAATATATCCTAGGAAATGTATTTCTCTTGCTTTTGTTAAGCAAATAATTTGGATTAACTCTGCTTTTATCGAACTTTACCATTTTCAAATGAGAAAATGGTATGTCATAAATTACATGATCCTTTAGGAACAGAACTTCTTGATTCAGTTAGGACTGGATGCTCATAATGTGAAGCACTTTAAATATAAAAGGATATAGACACTCTATGCCATAGAGTTCACAATCTGAGGTTAACAGAACATAAAAAAAGAAAACTAAAAATACAAGACACTGTGCATGCCAGCAGTTCTTGTTTGGAAAAAAGCATAAATTTTCTTTCTAAGTAAAATAAAGATTGTAGCATCCAATCAGAATAAACTGTAAATGTCAAACTCCAACCAATTGTAAATTTAAGAAATAATGCAGACATCATAATAGACATCTCAATGGTCTCTGTTTCTGAATTTTGAAAAAAGTGACTACACAGTTTCTATTCCCACGCCTACTGATGCACATGCTATTAACACAGATGAATAACGTGAGACAAAGCTCAACAATCACTTTTTGCTGCAGATTAAAAAAAAAAAAAAAAAGTCACAATAATTATGTTCATTACCATGAGGGGTTAGTTAAGATTCCAGTAAAAACTCTAAATGTTCTTTGTAGTTTCAATTAATAGGACACTAAGAATGAAACTAAGAATGGTGCCTAAGGAGAAATTTCAGTGTTACCTTTCACTTCTGCACAGCACATTGAAATACTCTGGTGCAAAAAATGTAGAGCTCCTTATTCTTTATTTCAAGTGACAGTCTTGCATTAACTCTGCCCTAATATTTTAACTTACTGGGCTAATCTGTAGGAATGGCAGCAGAGAACCTACTACTGATCGTTAGGTAGGTTGTCATTTTTCCACCTTTTGGTTTTTGTCCAAAACATTCATTAAGAGGTAATACATATATTTTAGCAGATATAGATAGTCACTAAGCCTGTGATATACACAGCACAGTGAAATCTGAATCCTGAAATGGGAACATTTAGTGGTACAGGCTAACTCAACCATTCATAATTTAACAGTAAATTATACTGCTGAGATTCCTTAAAGATGTTGCCAGCAACCAGATTTGGTTAATACAACTGAAGAAAAATACTCTTAGAAAATTCTATTTATTTAAATGTTCACAATGCTACAGCCCCATGATGCTTATATATCCTTATTCATCATGGTACATTCTTCTGTGAAAAACTATGTGATATATTCTTGTAGCAATAATCACATACTCTGGGGGAGAAAATCCACTTTCAGCATTCAAAAATACCAAGATCCAAAAGCTCATTAAATCAAACATGGATCAGGCTGAAGATACAGTCAGATACAGACATACTTAGAAAACAGGGGAAGGTATTAATAAACCAACCTCTTGCAGAAATATAGCTCAGAGGCCAATATTAAATATGGAATGATTATTGTACATTTTGCTGTAACTCCTAAGAAAGAAGACAAAATCTGTACTAAGTTAGGCACCTGCCTATCTTACTAAATCATAGCTTACTTTACAAATGGGCATGAGCTTCAGGGCCAGACAGTGTAATGCATCACTATCTACACAGGGCTGGTTCACTTAGGAAAGGGAAGAGGTATTGTGGGAAGCTTTCTGAAGGTGAAAAAACAATCCTCTCTAGCCTGGATGCCTGAAGTTAGAAATAAATCATTGTCTGTGCCCAGTAACAACGCTTTCTGCAGAAAATACTGCCTATGTAGCTTGGCCAGGGTCACTGCTAGCTCTAAGTAGCTGCATGGGTGGTGTTAAGGAAAATTTTATCTGGGGCATGCTGTTCACTTGACCTGAATTAACCTTCAAAGTTGCCACTCATAAGGAAAGCATTACAAAGAACTTTATGCAAGTTTGAATGCATTTTCCTCATATCAAACACATTTTTCTACTTACCACTGTTCTGACTACACAGTTGTTTAGGACAGATATTGATTGCATAAAGAATGCAAAGTGTGAAATCATTGTGTGTGAATTATATAGAATTGAAAATACATAACCATAAAATTAAATCTGTAATTATTTATGTTCTTTCTATTATATTTGTGTGCCATTAATAGAATTAGAATTCCTACAAAATGTATTGAAAATAAGGTAAATAGATAGCTACATACATATGCTATGCCTGAGACTTCAGTTATTAGCAGAGGCAAAGGACAATTTCTAAATTTTAAATCCCTTATTAAAATCATATCTGTGTTTTATTATATTATCCTAAAATACAGGCAAAAATAGAACATATGATGTAGTGACTCCCCACTGCTTGCAACAAATAGAGAAGGCCTGTAAAAAACTTAACAACCTTTCCCCACAAATAATATTACAAGGGCCACACAATGGTTCCTCTGGAGTTTCTTTTCTTTAACATTCTTCAACATTCTTTGACATTTTCTTTGATATTTAGTAAAGAATTGAGGACTAAGCAGTTAAATCAAAATTTCAACCCATTTTAAGAGATTAAAAATGAATAAATGACTGTAGTGCATTACCATATTGCTCAGTGCTTCCTCATCAGGACTCACATAGCCAACCTCAGGACAACCTCAGCACTTCCAGAGTTCACACATCAACCCATAAACCTCCCCATGTTTCAGGATTTGAGCAACATGTTCACATTATCAGCATTATACTGGTTTGCACCATGCAGCACTGGTACCATAGCTCATAGTACCAGCTCCAGTTGTGATGTGAGCTCTGGTGCAGTAGTGTGAATACTTATGCTGCCACATACTAAAAGCAGTGGCTCAGTGAAGTTCATAGAATCATAGAATTAGCCGGGTTGGAAGGGACCTCAGAGATCATCTAGTCCAACCCTTGACCCAGCGCAGCAGTTGCTAGACCATGGCACTGAGTGCCACATCCAGTCTCTTTTTAAATGTCTCCAGGGACGGAGAATCTACCACCTCACCAGGCAGTCCATTCCATAGCCTAATCACCCTCTCCGTGAAGAAAATCTTTCTAATATCTAACCTAAACCTCCCCTGGCACAACTTAAGACTGTGTCCTCTTGTCTTGTTGAAGGTCGTCTGTGAAAAGTTAAATCATTCTATTTTGGAAGCAGGAAGAAATGAGTATTTTAAAAGCCAATTTCCACCCTTTGGACTACCACTTCTAAAGACTAACTCTTTCAGAGAGGGAAATTGCATTTTGTGAAAGACAAGCCTTGAAGTTCCATACTGTAAATTAGATATGATGATTTCCATGATACACTAAGCACATATACAAGGTTTTTGTACAGTATCCATTACTGCCTCATCCCCCATCTCCCTCCCTTGTAGCATTTATGCAGAAATCAACACATTTTAAAATTGTAGGAATTTAAAGGTGGAAGAAATTCTAGATATACCATTCAATTAAGGGAAGGCAAGGGAAGGGAAGGGAAGGGAAGGGAAGGGAAGGCAAGGCAAGGCAAGGCAAGGCAAGGCAAGGCAAGGCAAGGCAAGGCAAGGCAAGGCAAGGCAAGGCAAGGCAAGGCAAGGCAAGGCAAGGCAAGGGATATATTTCTTCAGGGCAAAGAAAGATATACAGTAGTGTATAACACCATCGTTTTTTCCTGTAGTATAGTAAATACAATCATTCACACAGAAAGTGCTCAAGAAAAATCTCACATCCCAATGCTCTCAGTTATCTGAGCTGAATGCCTGAAAAGTAATGTCACAACTTTTGAAATTATATTTTCTCAGAGTAATACATTTTTTCTGATTAAATATTAAGGATTTGATAAATGGTGACAGACCTTGAACTGATTAACAAATCAGTCCAACTCACTGATTTTCCTTGAAAGAAAATTACTTAAGTCAAGAAATAGACTTAAATATTTTCATTCTAAAATGGACAGAAATTATTTCTGAGTAAGCTGAAATTTTTAGCGTTATGATTGCAAATTGAGAGAATAATTATTTAATAGCTTTTCTTTTTAAGAAAGATAAGGTCTTTACCTATGGTTGCAAACTACAAACAACACTACAAAAAACACTATTCTGATACCAACTAGCAGTATTTAAGTTGTGCAACTTGCGATCAATACATAAGAAATGAACACATTAAGAGTTATTATTTGTTGGCGGTTCTTCTGCTGTATTTCTTTTAGTAATTTAAAATTCCTATGCAAAAGTATAGTAGAAGAGTTGAATATGAAGTTTTCCCAGAGGACTCAGGAACATGCAGTAGTACTTGCTGCTGCTACAGAAGCAATGCCTACCTTTGTGATCGTATCTGTACAGCTCTGACATCTGCCTTACTGTATGCACCATCATTACATCTATCCTGTGTGATGACCCAAAATTCCATAGAGTTAAGGTACTCTTTTACAAAATCAGTACTAAGTAATCTGACACTTCCACAAATTTGATTATTCTTGGTTTCCTTAGAAAACAGTACACAAACATATTTATAAAAAAGGCCTGAAGGTCTCCTGTCTTCTTTCTACCAAATACAGTGCGTGAATTTCTAGATGTTCAAATTATACAAAGTCTTGCAAACAGGATATCTCAGCTTGGATTACTGGATTAAAGCTGTAGGAGACTGTCAAATATATATCTACGGGCTGTTTGGATGATTAGGTATAACTGATTCAGTTTTACATAAGGGAATGTAGTTGATTATCTTTTGGTGTCTGTTCCAGACCACTTTTATATTGGATATTTAGCTTTAAAGTTTACGACTCACATCACCCCACCTGTGAGGAGAGAAATGGACAGAAGATAATGAGGGGAAAATACTACTTGATTAGTCTCAGACTACACTTTAATTTCATGATTACTTGAGAAGGTCAGGCTAAATGCAGGTCTATTCTGGTTGATTGTTTCTCTCTGGAAAGGGAAATTGTCCAGTAGTTTGGTAACGCTGAGAAAATATTCACATTAGGGACCTTCTAAAGACAGATATTATGCCCTTACACTGGGATAAAATTCTGGATTTATCCTCTTTTGCTCACTGATAACTTCAGCCTGGTTTTCAGAGACCAAGATACACGTGAAGCACGCCTGACTGTTCAGGTGCTGCACACCAGTATCTGTACTGGGAATTCTCTGAATTGGATGCTCTGCAAGAAGAAATCATGTAATTCATTGATCTTAATGCATAAATTAGTCTTGTCTGAGAGTGCAAAGCAGCCACTTTTTAATGGGAGAAAAACAGAATATGGGTAAAGCAAAAAAGTAGCCTTCCAGTTAGAATTCTGTGCACTTGTTCACCAAACAGTATGTCTTGAAAACATCTATGATTTGGTCTTCTTTTTGTATTCAATAATTGTATGAACTTCTCATTCAACATTCACAAAGTAGCCTACAATGTCTACATATTCATAACTTCTAAACTCAGATACAGCAATCTTTTGTTCTTTTCATGTAAAAATCAACAACTGAAAAACCACACAGGGAATAAAGAAGTTACATTTCCTAGAAAATATCCACAGATATATGCACCATTTCAATTTCTTAGCAATACTGTGAATGTGAATCAAGTTCTTGATTCAGTAGAGAAACAGAGCATTTTCTCCTCAGATATTCCTATGGCAGTCTGCTTGGTTACTAAAAATACCTCTGAGAAGGGTCATGCATGCTCCATGGCAGACATATCCACCAGAAGCCCTGTACCAAAACATTCACATTCAAGAGTATGGAACACCAAGCTGTTGTAGAATGACCAGTCAGCAAATTTGCAATATACAGAACATTTTTTAATGAAGTTTTGGGCCCACCCCTCAATCATAAACATGCTACAAATTTAAGATTAAATTTTAATGTGCCATTTAGCTTGAAAAGTATAGCACAGATGATGGTACTATAGCAGAAAACATCTATAGTAGATGGTACCATAACAAAAATCCAGTAAATTCACTAGCTCCCTCTGACTCCAGTAGGTTCAGAAGGCTTTCTTAAAAATGCCCTCAGGGATGGGATTCATTTAATATTTTACTCTTGGCAAACACAAATCTTTCATCTTCAGTGAATAACATGCATTTCTGTGATGCACTGCTTTCTGGAACATACTTATTTCTACTACTGTGATGACTTATTCTGTTTGTTTGAAACCAAATTGGTGATAAGATGGTTTCACACACAATCATGTATCAACTGTTTTGCCTTTGTTTGATTTTTTGCAGTACTAATTCTCAGTGTTGACGAGGTTCAGCATAAGCTTCCAGGAGATCTTGTGCACAGTGATTCCACTTAGCATAACATTACTGGCAGTGGGGACTTTGTTGTTTATTGACAGCAGATTATTCACTACTGAACAACTATTTCTTTGAACATAATTGAAAACTGTATGCATGCCATCCAAATACTTGGTCCTCTCCCAGGGAAACTACAGCAGGGTGCAACTTGAACAGAGTATAGTACTAGCATTGCCACTACTAATAAATTATTTACCAATGCACAGATACGTTTCCCAAAACTAATAATGTTTTTTCCATGACTGCATCTGCATTAGAGTATGGAATATGTGAAAAAAAAAACCAAAAAACCCTAACAACAAAACAACCTGCAATAGAGGGAAACAGCCTGTATGCGTAAGAACGTGTTAGTAAGTAGAACACACATATTGCTTTCTCTAAAAGAAAACTTAACAGATGTCTTCAAGCTTTATGTTGTTCGGTTTGGGTTTTTTTTGTTTTTTGTTTTTTGCTAAGAATCATGGGGTTTTGCTCTTAGAGCAGAGCTCATGAAAATATGATCGCTTTTCATGACTCCTCCTCTGCTGCTGGCAAGGCACATTAAAAAGACATAGCTGTCTATCTCAATGTACACATGCCATAGTAAAATGTGTGTTATTTACTGATAAAAACCACATGACAGCAGTTTAAAATCAGGATTTATTCTGTCAGTCAAATTAGGGAGGCAGAATATCCTCTATGCCAAGTTATTACTGTCTGGGTCCAAGCGTGGCAAACTGCCAGATCAATTATAATGGTAGAGAAGAGGAAATATGAAGACAGATTGGCTCAATTCTAAGCAGAAGCATCACTAAAAAAGAAACCCAGGGACATTTAAAGCAACACCCAATTACATAAAAGTGCATTTTTGGCCTACACTGCAGTTTTTATTTATATAGTTTCTTTCTACATAGTGTTTAAAAAGGGAGATCAGCAGAGAGTTGGACATATCAGGTGTACATAAAAACCCACACTTTTTCCACTGATATAATTTATGCACTGAGGCTTCTGAGATGTAAATTTCTGAGTGTCAGTTTCTACATCAGAAGTCTAGGAATATCATGGGACAACACAGTCAGAAGGTATCCAATAAAATTTCAGACACAATGACATTGCTGCACCAACATTTTCCCTCTTTCACCTGTAATTGATTTCAAAGAGAGAAAACAAAACAAAACAAAATAAAACACAACAACAACAAAACCCCCCAACCTAGATGGACCTTCATATCCAAGTTTTTCCTCATCTTTGCCTTTTCTGGTGGAAAAATTTTGTCCCAAATGGATAGTAGGGCTGGTAATTAAAGCCACAGAAAACTAATCCTCAGTGTCACCTCTTTTAACATAAGAGGAAATAAATAAAAAGCAGATAATTGTGTTCTGTAAGTCTTTTCATACTATTATTTTTCTTTTTAATAGTGGGAGTCAGCCTTTCAATTGCACATCTCTAATCCAGGTCCCTTGAGGGAAACACAAGTTCTATGAGGCAGACCAAGAGTTCAGTATTTTGGAGTATAATTTAATCAGCCTTTTATGGTGTGGTCTGATGAAAACTAAAGGAGATTGATCCAGTTCTGATAAAAGTTCTTAAGGCTGATGCTCCACAGTGGTGCAAAATTAGTGTCTGATCATTATTTCACAAAATAGCAATGGTTTGAAAGAGACATGCATCTAAGACCCTGCAGCCTTCACCATCATAAACAGTATCTGGGAAAATTAAAATTCAGCATATGGAAATGGGTATAAGAAAGTAATGTGAAATAAAGAAGAAACATTCAGGATTTCATCCTGGAATAGTCACATGATGCTCTTTATACATGAAACTGTTAGATGTCTATTTTACAAAACTTTGGAATTAATTAAAATTCAGAGAGGGGCGGGAATATGAAATTATGAAATTTAAGAGATTTGCACCAGACCAAAAAGAAAACTAAACCCATTATTTTTCAGTCTGCTGCATGATGACTACTAAGAGGACGCATAATATATAAGGTCTTAAAGATACCTTTTGCTAAACTCTCAAGGCTTATGACAAAAAAGGAATAAAACAAGTTTTATACTGAGAATAAGCAGTGGTAAAAAAGAAATAAAGATAGTAGTATGAGAGCCTTAACATTTTTTATTCATTAAGGAAAATGGTTCATCTTTAACAGACCAGAGATTTCAGATGAGTAATATTGCTATAAAAATCTGAAAATAAGCACAGGGGAATGTAATGCTAAGCACTGTCAGTTGGTACTCCATTTCCCATTTTTCAAAACACTATTATGAAAATGCAGTTATCCCATGTAAATCTATCTTAATAATAAAAAGTATCCAAAAGAATGTTACAATATTACACAATACACATAACTAGTTAACTGATGGCTTCAAATCATGAATTATCGCACCCCACCATAGTCTTTGTTAGAAGGCCATTTAGTAATACATAAGAAACTGGAGGGAAAATACCATTCAGTTAGCTGTAGGTCTGACTAATTGCTCAGTTTTGAGTCAGCTTGTCAATGCGTGGAATTAATATTTCTATCTTGAACATATAAGCAGGAGAACATCACTCACTCCATTTCCACTTTATAACTGCAACACATAAAATAGGAAAGATCAGTGCTGGGTTGTCATAATTATTTCTGCTGTCATTGCTTTAAAAAAGGATACTGAAGAAGATAGTAAGAATGTTTTATGTGAATGACTGAAAATTAGAAATAACCTCCATTGTAACTAGAGAACAAACTGCAACCTATTTTCTTTCATCCATGAAGAGGTTAAAATTGACTGAACTTCCCATAAATGGAGACTAGAATTAAGATTTAGTTAGTTAGTTAGTTAGTCAGTTTGTTTGTTTCTGTTAAGGACAACTAACCACCGGGACAACTATCCAGGTAGGCAAGGGATACTCCATGATTTGATCCCCTTAAATTGTAACCAGACAATGGAAAGCATTGGAAAGATCTTGGAAAGATGCTATAGTCCAGACAGAAGGTTTGGGCATAAAAGAGAAACAAGTAACCAGTGTTCTTTGACTTCTGCTCAATAGGTCAGACCTAATGACCGCTAATGGTCCTGTGCTGGTATTAAAATCTATGTATTTTAAATGGTTCTCCACCTTACCCTTTACTCCTTAAAAAGTATCTCAGGATCAGAATGATGACTTTTCTCTTATTACTGCCTTATCACTATCACTTTTCACTAAGTACTTTCTCTTTAAAGGAATTTCATTTTCCTTTGTCAGGAAAAAGTCCAGAAGATACATTTCTCACAGTATGCAACTTTAGTTGGTTCAGTAAGTCGAGTCAGCAGAGAAACTTCTAAATCTGCCCATGGTCAAAAAAGATGTGTCACATATTAGGCCAACAGTAGAACATGCAAGTGCAGAAGCTGAGGACTGTCACCTGCTTTTCAAGTAGAAAAGAGTATCTGTCTGAAGTACAAGACAAGGTCCACAGTTCCTGCCCCTGCATGCCAGGAGCATGGACACTTTTATTTCTTAGCACAGGGGGGGGATCTTAGCTGGCTCTAGACACAGTCACAGAATCTTTCTACACTTTGTTCACAGACTGAAAAGTCTGGATAGTGAAGGTGTTTTAAAAAAAAAAATAAAAATACTGAGGCTGATTTCTATGATAAACTAAGGGAGCTGCCCTTTCCTCTATTACTGGTCTGAGTCCCTAGGTTCTGCCTTTAAATCCTAATCTTACCCTTCAAGTGTTTGGTCTGGTGTAGTGCTGCCACATGCATCCCAGGGGATGGTTAGACCAGGGTGCCCTTCCTGAACTAAAGATGAGGTGCCCCCGTAACTTTGAGGATAAATAGTCAAACATTTACCCAAGAAATTCTGCAATTGAGTAAGCCTACATGTTTTCAACTGCACCTACAAATGTGTTATATTCACAGGCTGGATGAGCTCTTTAATTATAACTTCACACCATAAGTCATGTACTTTACATGATAGTTTTTATTTATCACCTCTCTTGCATGCTATGGTGAACAGTTCAATCTTCCAAACTTCCAAAAAGCTCCACATAGAAATTATTTGAGAAATAGCATTTTTTCAATGCAATGACTAAATTAGTACTTAATATAGTAATTAGAATATCTAGACACCTGCTAAAATATTATTTTGATTTCTTTTACAGTGTAATCAGTAAACTTAAAGTTGCTCACTGCCTTACTACAGTCAATCTGTTAGCCTCTAAGTGTTATGATGCAACACCATATTACTACCTGAAATTAAATGTATTGCCACAGACACGAGTAATATATCTGTCTAATTGAAACAGTTAATGGAATTGTCAAGTAGTAATAAATACTAAAGCAGTGATTTGGTAGGACCATTTTCCACTCCTGAAAACTGCATTTTTTCCTACTACAGTTATTTAATTCAGACAAGTGACACTTTACAAGAGTTTTTTCCTGGGTAGATGAAAAAGAAACATTTTTCAACAGTCTGAAAAAATAACTAAAAAACTTGCAATTAAGAAAAAAAAAAAGTGCATACTGCACAATCAGGTCCCTTCTACAAGCCAAAACACCAGTAATTCTGCTATCAACTTTTCACAAGTGGTTTGTGCTGAAATACGGGGAAAAGTGGCATATTCTCTTCTATGTGTGCCTTTTTTCCCATATGTAAGTTCCCCAATGAAACAAGATAGAGTCTCCTTGTTCTGCTAACTCTCACCTTCAGCACTGCTATTATGAAAATCACAGATCAAAAGACCTCAGGGTATAACCACAACTCAGAGGGGGTGACAGGGCAAGTCAGTAGCTCTGCAGAGAAACTTCCTTTGAATGGCAGACACAGAAATGCTAATTGAGATAGTATCATAATGTCCCGTGAATTATAGAGCACAAAAATATAAGAAACTTTTACTCATTTATTTGGAACTACTCAGTTCTTAATTTACTTTAGGGCATTGTAGATACTTTTTCTCCCTGAAAGTAAAGACAAAAGAAAGAATCAAAAGTAGATTTCCTCTTCAGTAACATTGTTATTCCACTTGCTCACTGCTAAGGTGTCCAGGAGCAGGAATCCAATTTCCCCAGCTCTGACCACTTGGCCTTTCTGATGCTCCCATTTGCCTTTCAATTAGTTCCATGATGGAAAATTAGCCTCCTCTAGCAACTTGGTAACTGACTCTAATAATACAGAATCATCAACTCACAGAATTTAGTTTGGACATGAACTCTGAAGATCATGCAGTAAAACTCCTGCCTCAAAGCAGGACTAACTCCAAACTCCAGGCAGGTTGCTTGGGGCTTTGTCCACAGATCCAGATTCCACAACCTCACTGAGCTGGAGATTTTTGCCTTCTATAGCTAACAAAATTGGTTTCTGTGTTCTCATGTAGCATAAGGTGTCCCACCAAAGAAGACTACTCCTTTTCCTGTGTATGGTGAAGAAATAACTGTTCACAGCCTATTTGTAGAGGTTCCACCATTCTACCTGTCAGAGGAGACACCCTGACAGTCCCATCTGATATTCCATTGAACAGCTTACTAGCCATTTCACTACTGGTTTCAAACACAATGGAATGGTTGAGGGAAAATCAGTCATTAAAACTGCTTATGTTACTCTGTAACATTGACTCTTTTTTCTTTTCCTCTTTTTTGTATTCAACATAAACTATGATGCAGCTTTTCTTCACTGTGGTTTCACATTGACTCTTTAAATAGATTTTTTTTTCTTTACATAATTTTTAAAGTTTGAGAGTTTTCATAGGTTACAGAGTGCTTGGCCACATGGCCATTCCTTTCAGCTTGATTCCTAAAGAAAGTGTAATTGGGTAATATAACTTTTACCAGTGCTGGGGATGTTTAACTGTGCAACCTGGAAGAAGGAACTGGCAGCTGAAGTTGCTAGGTCACTAGCCATCATATTTGAGAAGTCGTGGCATCCAGAAGAAGTTCCCACAGACAGGAAAAGCGGAAACATAACTCCCATTTTTAACAAAGGAAGCAAAGAAAACCCAGAGACCCACAGACCATTGAGTCTCACCTCTCTGTCAGGTAAGATAATGGAGCAGATCCTCCTGGCATCTGAAAAACAATGAGGCGATCGGTGCCCCTTCACTAGGGACACATCATTTCTGACTGGGGCTGTGAGGTTCCATTCAGCAGAATTATTTTTGCCTCAAAGGATGATTGGCAAGTGGAATGTTGGACACAGACTCCTGATAAACCCAGTGATTGAAAAAGTCAGGTGTGGGGGCTGACAAAGCTGGCAGTGAGCTGATGCCCCTGGCTAACTGGCCAACTGAGCATTTGGCTAGATAAGGACCAGTCATATGATAGCTCCTTACTATTATAATAAGTCCTTACAATGGGGGAGAGATAAACAACATTCCTGAAGTCTGAATCAGCCACAAGAGCAGTGGAAAACTCTGGAGTATGTAAGGAACACCGATTCCTTCATTCCTCACTGACTAGGACTGGACCTCTCTCCCTCCCTTCTCCATGGCAGGGAGGTTGAAGTAAATGATCTCTAAGGTACCTTTCAACCTAAGCCATTCTGCAATTCCATGTGTCTACGATCTAATTAATTCCCCAGCAGCTAAAAAATTAATCAGCATTCTTTGTAATAACATCCATTCACTCCTGAGTTATGATTTATTCCAGTTCCAGGAATAGCTGCTCTTCTTTGTTTACTACCTTGCATTCTGGATGTTTACATTCTTCTGACCCTTCTTGAGGCAAAAAATGTACCTCCCATATTTTCTGAAAGAATAGTCTATTTCTCCAGCTATGCAGAGATCGAAGAAGGGCTTTACTGAAAGCTATAAGAGGAATACAAACTTACTAATACTGAAAAATGGATGCCTTCATGATTGCCAACATTTGAATGAAGGGACATCTGGTCAAGCTGTCCTCAGTCCACATAGATACGCAGACATCCAAGTCACAGTGCAAAGATATTTGGGGAACTGCCAGCAAATCTTAAGTATACAAACTCACTATAGGAGGCATGATGTTCCAAAGACTACTTACTAAAGAACTCACTTTTTAAAAATGTGTGAGTAGTTGGCAGGTAATAACCAGTTAAATGTATTAAGGTTACTCTGAAGAAATATTCCCATAGAGACAGGGAATCAGTTATACACACACAGTCTTCAGGGAATCATTTGAAAAAACTTATTGTAGGTATAGTAAGTGCATATAGTATGTGCATAATTCCAGCTAATGATACCCAACTCTATTCTATTAGTGACAAAATTAATCTTCCTGATATCATTCAGCATGCGAAATAACACTTATCTCCTCTGAAAAAAAATTAGTTTCCTAGAAATGAAAAACACCTTTTCCAACAGACAAGTTAAAATTTAACTGTCAGGGGTACTCTTGTCTTCTTGAAAAAAGCTCTGTTTGGGCACCATCAGAAAGAGAAGCTTTGAGAATATTAAGGGAGAAGTATGAAGAAGTATAGAAGGGTCATCAAAACATTATTTGGTGTCTTTTCACATGCTGTCATTCAGTGTTTGAAATTACTCAGTTCAATTACTTTACTCTCCCATTTACCAGCCTAGAAGCAGTAAAAGGGCTTTCTATTTGAATTCCAGCTGCAGTAATTGAACTAATTCATCAGTCTTAACAAAGCCAATAGCTTTGTCCTTCAGCCTACATACCCTCAAACCTGTCTACCATGCTAGTAAAATATATATAATATTAATATATATAATTTCTTTTTACTTTATATTCCCTGTATCACTTTGAAATTACTAATGATTACTGAGCAAAGCATGAGCTCCACAGAGCACAAACTTCCTTGCCAGCTCAACAATTACTTCAAAGATGGATATGTTGGTTGAGTAATGCTTTGTCACTCAAAATTCCTCTATTTATTCTCTTCCCCTCTACAAGGAAGCCATTCTCAAGCATTATCCTTCACTGCATGTGTCAAGATCTATGAACTCAGTGAGAATAATTCCATTATTTAAGTCAAAGTAGGTATCACTTATGTAAACATTCCTCTAAAATTAGGAAAGGAAACTATAAAACCCTCAATCTATTACAGTTTGCTACTTCACTGCCTGATTGAGTAGGTAGCATTTCTATCATAAATCTTCTGGAGGATGGTTTTCCCCTTCCTCTAGTTGTGACATTGATCATCTCTCCATTCTGGAACTTTGGATGACCAGATGGTTCACCTTTACACAAGTGATATTCTTTTATATTCATCTTTTTCCTTAGCTTTCCAGTTAAAACTTTTTCTTTGCTGCACGTAAAGTTCCATTTTCTGGTTGCATCCACAATACGTTGAAAAGTAAAAATAAAGAAGCTTACACCACTGACAGCAGAATAGAACTTCCAATTATTTTATACAGAGTAATCAATTTAATTGCTTTAACTTTTTCTGAACTTCAGCTGTTCCCACAAAGTCTTAACACACTAAATGTACACTTCTTATCAGAAGAGATGACACGAACATGTTTACCACTTCTCTGCAATTAAATGATTTAGGTATTTTGTAAAATGTTCAGGAGCAGAGCTGGTCTGTAATTGTAGATTTAATACATTGACAGATCACTTACAATAAAAAATAACTGCTTTTTTTCCTTGCAGAATTTATAAATCATGATGAAGTGACAAAACCAGTACTGGCCACTGGTACTATGGGTACTCTTGCATCAGTGATATTAACTAGAAAATCCAGACTGTGAAGGCAAACAAGGCACAGGAAATATGGAGGGAGTAATTAAAGCACATCTGAAAAGGTATTTTTAGCTTCATTTCCTCAGAAAAGAAACTGAAGCAATTTTTTCCCCATTCTTCACTTTAGCAGCTTTTCAGTTTATCTTTTCAAACTAATTGCAGGAGAGGAACAGAAATACGAAATCATACAATTCCTAAAGTTAGGTGCAATGTGAAAGATCAGAAGTCATTAAATCATTACTTCCCAAGGAAAAAGTCAAGCAGAAGGTGGATGTTATGTGTTCCACTGGGCAGAAGCCTACTAGAGCAAGCAGCTCGTGAAAACTGACTGGACAAAGTATGATAAGAGATACCACAACTGTAGTAAAACAATTTGTCTGTCTTTTGAATCTGAAGACAGTTGCCATAGTTATCTAACAAAAGAAAAAAAACACAAAACCCCAGTAAAATTTAGACCTTAATTAAGTCATCTGAGAGCAGGTTCCATACTGTAATTTGTGGTTGCACCTGAACTTTACAAGCAGCTAACAGACATAGCTCCTTTGCCTTTTCCCTGTCATCATTCCCTTTCATTCCCAGAAGTCCTCCTCAAGAAGGCAGTCACAGCTGTCAACCACACAATAACCTTGAAAGGGTTTTCACTTGGCTGGAGAGCAGCCTTGTGGAAAGGGACCTGGGGGCTTTGGTGGACAACAGCCTCAACATGAGTGAGCAGTGCACTGCAGCAACAAAGAAAGCCAATAGGATGCTGGGCTGCATCAACAAGGGCATCACCAGCAGAGACAAAGAAGTCATCACCCAGCTCTATTCACTGCTTGTCAGACTACACCTAGAGTACTGTGTCCAGTTTTTGGTCCCTGCTCTACAACAATGATGTGGACAGGCTGGAGAGGGTCCAGAAAAGAGTCACAATGATGACTGGAGCATCTGCCATATGAGGAGAGGCTGAGAAAACTGAGTTTGTTCATCCTTGAGAAGAGAAGGCTTATTACAATAAAGGGCAGCTACAAAGAAGATGGAGACTCCCTATTTACAAGGAGTCACAGGGACATTTGAAAACAGGAAAAATTTTCACTATGAGGACAGACAGACATTGGGATGGTCTCCCAGGGGAAGTGGTGGATTCCCCCACTTTGGAAAGTTTTAAGTCTCAGCTCAATGGAGTGCTAAGACATCTCATTTAAACTCTAAAGTTACAAGGGGGGGACCACATGATCCTTGAGTTGCCTTCCAACCTGACATTCTATAATTCAATGATTCTATGAAAGACTACATAAAAATTTTCTTAAATTATCTCTTAGTTTTTGACTGAAAATGCAAATGTACTTCATTATAAGTTAGCCAGGTTAACTTGCATCATTGGAAGTGGATAAAGGTTTACATTGCAATCAAAACCTTCAGCTGACATTTCGTAAACACCACTCCTTGGCCCATGACTCAGGCACTGGGTAGCTACCTACACTCATCAGAGCACTGCCTGATGCATGACAAATTTTTCAGAGAAAATTACTAGTGTACCAGCTCTTCCACTGGCAATTCTGATCAAAATAAATTTTTACATAAACGGCATGTTTCAGTCTTTATAATATGCATTAATTTGGCCCAAGTTATTCCTTGTGCACAGGACATAACCATAGCAAAAGAAGTACTTGCAGAACTGAAGACCCAGTTTAAACATGAGGTTGTTTCTGAATGATCCTGAGTAGATGACCCTCAAATCAGTTTCATGTTGGCTTTTCTGTTTGATCCTAGTTCATTATACTACAGAGCAGCACCATTCCTTACTTTGCAAGGGATTAGGAGGCAATCAAGTGTAGTAATATGGTAATTAAATAACGTAGCTACCTATTAGTTCTGGTGATATCCCCTTACATTATCTAAGGCATAAAGCAAAATAAAAATAGTTAATACAGTACATCATCAATTAATGTATTAAGGTGATTTAGATGTGATTCAAATTTCTCCATGACTAATTCCTATATCTCCACCTACAAATCTCTTATCACACAAGCTGTAGTTTCTGCCTATCACTAAAAAGAATACTTTTTAAAATTGGAAAAGGAATCCTAGTTAATGTAAAATACCTAAAGATATCCTGGATGCCAAATATTTCTTTCTGTTTGACATACTACAGAAACTCAGAGTTGAGAGTTACAAGAAATAGTTTCATAAACGCAAATTTATAGTGGGTAAAATTGAGATCCAAATTAGTAAAGTATTTAAACTGGTATTAAATGTGAATATATTTGACTTTCATGGGACTCATGCCTATGCTGACCTGTTTGGCAGTGTTTGTCTTGATCACTCGATCAGTATTTTACATCTGAATTACTAAGGATTATATTAATAAAAAACATAACAGCCCAATATATGCATTATTTAATCATTGTAAAAAGAAGTACTTTGTTTGATTTAATAGACTGCACATTTAATCCAGCATCTGAGAAGAATTTAAGAACTGGATCAGGTCCTGGATCAACAATGTATGTCAAATAATGGCTTTTTGCCCAGTTTGTTATTAAAGTACCTACATTTATGCAGTAAAACCATTCCTTTGAGTAGGCCATTCTACTGCTCAGATATTAAGTACCTACTCTTAATAACTCACATAAACTTTCATTTCTTAGCTTCAGGCTATCTCTTGACTTTAGAAGATGAATAATTATCTTTTTAGATTTCTATATGCTTAACGTTCTGCTAGACTATTTTAATTTAGCTTCCTTGCTCCCACATACTTGAAAAACCTTGTCTAAGTTGTTTTTTTGTTTTTTAATCATGTTAATGCCAATCAATTAAACTCACTCAATTTCACAATCATCACAAAAAATACCAAGGCAAGTCTTTCAAAGACAAACACATTACCAACTGAGAACCAGGGAAATTAAATACAATAAAAAACGACAAATAATTTTTCAGTAGTTTTGCAAAGTAGACAAAATAATGTAGAAATTATCATAATAGAACATAACAGAACACTGCTGGGCAGGAGAAGAAAAAAAAATATTCCTTATTTCCAAATAATTTAATATTCTGGGAAGTGAGTTTCCTATAGTCCTGCATTACAAGTGCAGTCTGCACTGAGTTTTGCACATCAAGTAATATCAGTTTGGCACTTAAATAGTTATGGCCCAAAAACATAACTTTTCAGTGCTGTCAAAAGTTTTTTTCACAAGATAAATTCACATATATCCCACATCTTCTAAGGAAAAAGTTTTTTATAAAAGGACTTCCTAATATGAGATGAAAGAGTTTGGTTTGCATTCATTATGACATAGTAATATACTGCATCCTTAAATGCTGCTTCTCAAAGAATGCATTTTTCCCTGCAATGACTTATTTATATATCTAGCAAATCCTATTACTTCCGTGAACATATTAAATATCAATTTTATTCAAGCACTTTGAATTCAAAAGCCATGTCTGATGTTAAAAGACATCCATCATCTAGAAATATAATTGAAAAGGCATGACTTCCAAAAACACTGAATACATCTTCCACAGACTTTCCAACACAGTTCTCCATTGAGAGCATAAATGATGCCAAAGGAATTTGCAAGTACTAATTGAGTGTAGCTTTGCCCATTTTACTGATGCAGAAGCTCAGAGGCGTTTCTTGAACTACAAGACATATGTTAGCATCACAGCCAAGAAAAGGTCCCAAAACTCCTGACTTCCAACCATTAAGAAATATTTTTCTCCACACCATGTAAACTGAAAGGACAAAATAGCAGTCTGCTATTCAATATTGCTGGAAATGATAGGACGAGGGGTAATAGTTTCAAACTGAAAAAAAGGTAGATTTAGGTTAGACATTAGGAAGAAATTCTTTATTGTGAAGGTGGTGAGACACTGGAAGGGAAGCTGTGGCTGCTCCCTCCTGGGAAGTGTTCAAGGCCAGGCTGGATGGGGCTTTGAGCAACCTGGGCTAGTGGGAGGTGTCCCTGCTTTGGTAAGGGGTTTGGAACTGGGTGATCTTTAAGGTCCCTTCCAACCCCAGCCATTCTAGGATTCTATGAAATGTGAACATTCAAAAAGTATTTTGTCTACATCATTTTTTGTATTTTTTACAATATAAATATTTTGTAAATCATGTAAAAAATATTAGTAGGCTCTATGTAATGTAATCTGTATTATTCTAGTAAGAAAATTTACCACTGTAAATTTTAAAACCTTTTAAATGTAAGCTCTGCTTTTAGCTTTCAGGCTTTAGAAACTGCTCAAAGCATAAGTTAAACTTTAATTAAATTAATTTAATAGGAATTCTGAGTGTTCTGCATGCATAGTTTAGAATTGTAACAATTTTGTAACACAAATGAAGTGATCAAATGGCTTGACTTTCATAGTTAACATCACATTAAGTAGATTTCTAATTACACAATGGGTTCCAGAGAGAAAACCCCAATTAAGGACCATATGACTCAGTCTTTCAAATCCACTGAACTGTGTGAAGTTTGAAACATAACATGCCAAATGCTGGTGGAACAGTGAATGAGGAGGGTGAAGTAGAAAGCATAGTGAATTCAGCCCCAGCATGGGTCAGTAACAAGAAATCAAAGTAACTCTGTCACAGAGGCTGCTCAACACTTTAATTTTTCCTGTCCTGCTTCTATTCTTACAGCTTTGCTAAACTTTTAAATGTATATATATTTATATAGAGAGATCTATATTTTAAATATATATATATATATATATATACACACAACACCTCCTTTAGACTAAAATATTCTAGAGTGAGTTCTAGATGTTCTTCAATAATACTTGAAATGGTCTGCAATTGTATGCTACTCTTTCTTAATGCTTCATTTAGATCCTGAGATGAAAAAAAAAAAAAAAATAGAAGAAAAAGTAAAGAAAAAAGAAACACAGCTGCAACTCAAGTCAATGGAAGCTGTTCTTTGAATACATGTGACACTACATATAATGGTAGTTAGATGAGGGTCTGTTTTTACAGATCACTTCAATACAGTGCCCAATTATCTGTATCCAGAGGATGCTGAAGTATTTGAAAAAAAGACCCAAAGCATCTCAGACAAAAGAACAGGTCCAAAGGCCAGAGAAACGTAATATAAAAGAGGATGTTCTCAAATTGGTCTTTGCAAGTCTTTTTGGAGAAGTCCTCCTTTTTGAAAGACACTCATATTGTCGTCAAAGCTGAGAATTCCCAGAAGGAATTCTAATTGAGACTGCCATTTTAGTTTATGATTTACCTGTTTTGAAACACTCCAAATAATGAAAATTAAAAATTACACAGTAGCCTCAAATTTGGTAACATGAGCTAAAATACTGGGAAAGCTGATGGTGCTTCCCACATTTTCCTCCATGACTGAGTCATTTCATACTAGACTTCTTTTGCATACTAGACACTTTTTCTTCTTGAAAAATTTTGAATCAACTTTTTCTAAATTCTTTTTCATCCTTAGATCTTAATCCTAAAAATACACAGCTGATGGCCTTATCTGAATACTTACAGGTGTGCACAAGAAGAAAAAAGTTCTTAATTTTAAAAATAATAATATTTTCTCTTCTTTTTTGATGTTGTTTCTTCTTTTCATCTTGATCATTTTAGTTCTCACATGTACCTAGCTGGCTTTCCTAGGTAACCACTGCAAACACAGGTTCACTTGTGTGTGCAGAAGAGCACAGAACTACAGAAAAACAATAAATTATTGCTGAGCAAACCCTGTTTGTTTTTTGTTGAAAGAACTGGGTAGTATACCAAAAAAATCAGGAAACTGAATATTAAAAAAAAAAAGCTGATTAGACTGGGGGTTTTTCCCTAAAAAATTAAAGGGAAACAAATGAAAAACAAAAGAAAAGTGATTAAGAGGTTCATCATCAGAGCTTTATGATTACAAACCCCCGACTATTAGATTTAAGAAAAGTAAAACTGACTCCATTTTTCCTCTTCTGACCTGTAGCTATTTTTCCTTAAGTTTATTTTTTCCACTTGAGAAGATCCCAGGGCATGACTTTCTCCTTGGGGAGAAGAGAAGTTTTTTATCTCCAGTGTCCTGATATTACAAAACACATGCAACATCAAAACAAGAACTTTGTGTTTTTGATCTCAGAACCAGAGCAGACAAACTGACTGTAATACTAATTCATGCTTTTTTTTCATTTTGTTTTATGTTCAGAGCAGACTTGCCTGTTGAGAGAAAGGGGGTTATGATCTTGTGAGCTCCCTGTTTTGACCAAAAGGTCTCATGCAGACACAGTTTTAAAGGACAGAGCCCTGAGTACCAGAAGCTGGAATGCTATAGAGCTCTCTCTAGCTGTACAGTCTATGCAGAGAAAGTTGGGAATAGGAAAGGAGTGAATGAAAGGAGAAAGCTCAGGAAACTCTGCAACATTATTAGTAAGATCCACTGAACAGAAAAAGATGGAATTCTCTCATTGCAAATAAAGGTAGAGTTGAACAAATTGGGGTAAAGCAAGGGAGCTATTCTTCTGCAAACTTATTAAAATTTCTGATTTGTCATCAGTAGTGATGTGGCTTAATATTCTGAAAGTCTAAAAAAAACAACAATACATGAAAACTCATGAAAATGTAAAAGCAATGCTAACAAAACCTTGAAAACTTTATTTTCTGTCATAACAAGTTATGCTGTATCACAGCTGTGCCATGAAAGAGTCTTAGTCACTATGGGTGGGTTAGAAAACAGTGTGTCACAATTCTTTTGGCATTTTAAGCATTAAGGCATATCTTTATGTGAGTCAAGGAAATAACACATATTCTCATTCACAAGTACTTGTCAGAACTTGCTGTCAGTACGAGATATTTCATAGGAGTTATTCTCCTAGATTTTTCACTTCTTGTTGCACCTCCATCTTTCAAAGCCCTAGATACATAGCAAAATAATCCTGAATCATAGCTTACATTCTATGATGAATTTTTAGGGAAGTCACCTGGTGTGTCATAAATGCTGAAACCATTAGAGCCTATGACCAAAATAGAATACTGTAAAAAATGACTATGGCATTCTTTGGTGCAATTTATAGCCATTAAATTAAAGGTGTTATGTTTGAAGAAACAAGCTATCTTCCCCTTTTTCACATTTCATGCAACCTAAAGAAATTAAGTAGCTGCGGTTCATTCATCAAGACTGACAAAATGGGTTCACTGCCTTATTGCAAATACCCAGTAGGTGTTTTAGACTACATTTCTGACAAACATCTTCCTAAATGAAGACAGGCTTTGACATTCATATCACAGCTGGAGAAGAGTAAGTGAAGGGAAATACACTTGGCAGTCCTGCTAACTGCTTCTTAATCTCAGTCTCCCTTTTCCTGCTCAACTCCTGTTGTAAACACAAACTTGTTGAGAGAGTTACAGTGGATAAATGCTAACTGCATTCTACAGCTGCAGTGGATAAACACTGCAAACATCTGAGCTTAAATCAAGGTACAATTCTCACTGTCAAGCCTCTCCTGTAAGCCTTCGGTCATCTAAGGTCAGGTACAAGTCTGATCTGTAAATCAAACCAGGAAATAGATAAAATAACCTATTACAAGTGAGAGAGGAAAAGAAGCTGAATGGATTTACTTTACATGGTGCCTTGGATATTCCAAGCCCATTCTGTTTCATCCTTTCTGCTGTTAATGTCTCCTTCCACTTCTGGTGGCCAGAAGGACAAACACCATTTTTCTGTTTTCCTGTATAAATGAAATATCTAGAAGCAGCTGAAGCACAAGCAGCTTTTCCCAAGTGCTGCTCAGTGGCTGCAATGGAAATAGTTGTTACTGGCATGAGCATAACAGTAGTTATTAAAACTGTTATGGTGCCCTAGGTCTGCTTAATGCTCCCAAGCCTCTTGCACTAGATACTGAACAAGTGAATAACCAACATATACAACTCTTGCCCGAAACAGCTCATAAGCAATGTACATAGAACAATAAAATATATTAATATGAAAACTGGCAGGCAGACAAACGTGCAATAATAATGCCAGTTGTATAATTCTAAGTAAGTAGAAGGAAATACGTTCTAGCCAGGGAGACCCAGACTAAAGAGGAGACTGGGGGCAACAGGCTCTCAAACAAGAATTTCCAGTAGTCAAAGTACAACTGTAGAAAAAAGGATTTCTACAAACTGACTGGAAGCACATACAGTGATATGAAAAAAAAAACTTCTGTGAATATGCAGTGCTAGGTACACAGGCCAATCATAAGAAGTTATTTTAGAACTTTCACAGTATGACTGTTACAGAGGCATTAAACATCATTAAAAATTCACATATATGTGAGAGGAAAATTACTGTTCTCATCTACTGTGTCCTAATTCGACTAAACATCTCTTCTAAAATTATTTTCATTTACCAGAAAAGGATTATATGTAAGATCACAAATATGAGCAGTATCAGAAATTAACTTCATTAATACAGATATTTAGTTTGAATTTACAAGTTTCTTAGAGCTTAAAGCCCTCATTTTAAAAAATGATGGGCTCTTTTACGGCTAACACTGGTCGGTGGTTTCCATTTTCTATCTCTTCCTAAAGAAAATTCTGCCAAACATTAATTTTTCAACTAGCAAGCTACCAAAAGACTGATTCCACAGTTAATTCAGAAGAAATAATTTTATCAACTGACTGGTTAAGCCTCTTCATTTACATTTACATGATAGCTGCAGAGGCTCCACTTGGGATTAGATTAATGTAAGTCTGGCTGTTGTACAATACAGTTCTGCCCAAGACTCACAGCAAAATAACTTTTAAAGAATGAGAAACAAAATGCGATTGTTTCAAATGTATTCAGCTCTGTAGCCAAAAGAAATCTTACAAATACTCAGTTCAAGGACCAAACATGAAAATGGACACTTATCATTTTAATAGCCCTAAAGAACAACTTTGACTATTTCCTACTTAAAACCACCTTTTTAAGAGTATACCTGAGCAGGAGAAAATATACTGTTCAACTTTAATTGCATTAATATTATTCCATAAAAGTTATAGATATCATGAGCAAGTGTGCAAGCATGCAGCCTCTGCTACCCCAGTCTGCCTCCACTGTGCTTATGGCAGAGGAGGGACCATATAGCAGACTATGAGTCTGCTCATGCTCCTCTTGCAAGGCCACTGAGTTTCAATTCATATGAATCATGGTGGAACTTTATGCACTCTATAATGTAAACCATCATTCATTAAGTCTTCCAGATGTAATATATGTGTTTTGTGAATTCATGTTGAATAATTATAAAGTGTTTGCTAACCTAACTTTTATAAAGTATTTTGCTAACCCAAGTTTGAGAGTACTAATAATATACCTGCCTTCAACACTGTGAAATATACAAACATATGAATTCGTTAGAATGAAATATAGCTGTTCTTCGTGTAACTACAAGGCTTAGGGGAACAAGAAACAAGACATCCACAGTTTCTGTATCTTGAAAACGCTCCAATGTATATCCTGGTGTGCTAATCTAAGCTGATTTTGCTGCCCACCACATAGCGTTGTGATTTAAAGTGGTTTTACTGCTGACTGCAGAGTGTTGCACAGGAAAGAGCGAAGAAGGGCATATGGGAAATCAAAGGGTAACAAGAGGGCAAACTGAGGAAGACACTGACTTCATCCAATGACCACCAGATGGGGGTCAAAAAGACCCTCAGATATGAAGTGGGCATGCGCCTTTGAAGGCCTGCCTCTTCCAAGAACTAAGAAACATAACCCAGCCTATTCCTAGAACAGTCATGAATATGTATTAGAATAGTTATGAATATGTATTAAGGTATGTAATATAAGCTAAAAGATTAAACTTTACAGTGTGCTTGTGAGTGGAGCGGAGACTCCCCATGTACCCAGCGCTGTTTTGCTTACTGCAATTTCAATTTTATTAATTAAATTAAACCATTAACAGAAGAATATTGAGTCTCAGTCATTTATATCACAGAGGCACTGCGAATCAGGCACAAAATGTCCAGGAAACTTTCTTTAGATAAGAAACTTCTCAGCATTCACTGTACATAGCTCTGCTTTAAATTGCTATTGCTGTCTCATGTTATTATGTCTTTGTTAAATATTAATGTTTTAATTTTTCATTTCATATCCATTGGTCACTGTCACTCACCAAGATCATCATCAAGCAGCTGGCAAGGATTCAGATGAATCAACAATGCAACATTAATGTCCATGAAAATACATTAAGTAAAAAGTACTTATCATTGTACTTCCAAGCTACTGACCTTTCAAGGCACATTTTTATCTCACCTCCAACTATCCTTATTATTATTTCCTCATTTCTGCTTTTACTCCACCATACAGTCTCTTTTATTTCAAGTCAAGTGAACTAAACATCAAAAGCACAAGAGCTTCCCATCAATTATTATTTGTAACAATTTTTTTTTCAGTATATGTCACCTTGAAAGTAACTGTTGAAGTGAGATTATTTTGATTATGCCAATGTGCCATCATTTTGATTTAGTGATGTTTACACAGAGGTTTATTTGGAATTAGTAAAATTTGGCACTTATGAACTACTTCCATCACCAGTGAAAGTCATCACTTTCCAACAGGGATTTAAAGTATCAATTAATAAACAGTAAATTTACACATATAGTCACAGAAAACAACTGCTTGCTTCAGATACCACTAATAAACACCAGCTTATTATCCAATTTCATATGTTAGGTATGTAGATGAGGAACAGTTCTTGTTTACAGCTGAAATCAACATTTACAGATGTAACTTCTATATCAAATAAATCTCTGTTGGGTTTTATGATTAAACAGCAGCAAAATTATTTGAACATTTTAAAAATCTAATATTCCCAAAATGGAAAGAGCAAACATACTGCCACTGGAGGTCCTGATAACTAGGAAACACAGAAGAATTCATAGTAAGGATAAGGACTTGTAAGAATATCATTCCCAGGATTACTGTCCTGGCCAGATTCCAAAGAGGTAATTATTTTCTTGCTACTTGAAAATCCCTTGGCAGTTTGTCTTGGATTATTTATTCTCCATATTCTGCACATTTCAAAATTTTGCCCTTATTCTTATTTGCTTTCCAAAAGGGAGATCTGACTGGTCAGTATTGTTCTCACGAACTTTACATTTTCTAATTTTACAAAGTGTGCTACAAATGTTAATTAAAAGATTGAGTAGACATATTTTTTAGGCTACAAACAATGGATATCATTACCTATTTTTATCCACCATGCTTAGTTTACTGAAACATCTCTCAGGAAGATTACAGTTTCCACTTCATCTACTACAAGCTTTGAGGTCTTTCTGAAATTGAAATAAATCACTGAGACCTGCACAAGAAAAAACTTGTATACTTTTGTCCTTTCTCTCTGCTATAATGAATCCTTATTTAAGACAGGAAAGGTAGGTTCTGAATACAGGCAGATGTTTCACAGGACTGGACCAAAACTGGATCACATTAAATTATCCTAGAAAGTGGAATGATACGTGAAAAAATAATTGAAAAGCTTCTGAAAACCTGAGGTAAAAAAGTACTATAACATCAACCACAATTCAGTCTGGAAACCCTGAAGGAGAGCCTTAAAAGTGAATGACAGTACAACCAGTACAATACTGTCTACCTGTGCTGGCAGAATGCTGACATAGTATTTCAGATGTCAGATCAAATTCATTTTGGTGATGGACAAACTCAGATGTCTGCATGACATTTTAAATATAATCATTGCTCTTTTTTAAAGTGCTTTAAATGATGCAAGAAAGAAGATGTCATAGTATATAGCAAAGATTGTAACTTGTGTTGTAATGAATGATACAATGGTAATAAACAATTGCAATTGTAATGAATAAAATATTGCAATGAACTACCCAACTTGATACTTCTGATGGCATTTGCTGATCCTGAAAGAAATGGAATTGCTTACACACATAGACATAATATTTCAAAATCCTGGAAAACTTTATATAAGAGGAGTGAAACTATAATTACAAGTCAAATGACCCTGAATTCTCATGCCAGCTAACAAGTGCCTGACATGACTTTAAGTTCAAACTGGATCTGAAGGCAGTGGTATGGACACACTCTGTATCACAGGGAAACATTTGCTCAGCTTGTCAGAACTGCAATTCACTGGAGTCTCACTCAAGAATGCCCTTGTGTTTCAACACATGATGTGACAAAGTAATGAAGAAGGTAATTGCTTAGACAGAATGGAGTGCCTTAACTCCGTTTACCTGTGGACTGTGTGACAGGGTGAGCATTTCATCTTTTGACAGGACAATAAAATATTTGATTTCTTTCCTCTAGGATATTTCTCTAGGATATATTTAGCTGGAAAGCTAAAATTATTCATTTCTGATTCCCAGAAATTCTTAGGCCCCATGTTACACACATTCCAACTCCAAACACTAGAGTGTATTCTCTCAGGTACCTCTTGTAATCCTTAGTTCTTGCAGAGCATTTATAGAATAAAAGTCTCCCAAGTTGAACAGCTGAGTCTACATCCATAGCTTTTTTCTTCCCCTCCCAGTGCCCTACATGACCAAGCTAGCATGAAGTACAGAATATCGATTAGGAATGTACTATGGATTCCTTGTGCTGCAAGTTAAATTACCGTATACTATATATTTTTAATTTCCCACATATAACAATAAACATGATTGATTCTTCAATTTCAGAGCATCATTTTGGCAATTAAGAAAATAAATACCCTTTCCGTGTATAGCTTGCTTTTTTTCTAAGTAAATGTCTGCAGTGTATTAGCTCATGTGTGACAGACAAATAACTATCCCTCTCCCTGTAGGCCTCATTCTGTTTTCTCTTTCTGTTTTGGTTGGGTTTTTTTTCCATTTATTTAGAACCTGCCATTCATTTTCACATCTGACAGTAAAAACCTCAGGACGTGGTTGTTGTGAAGAGGATTATCTTTCAGATCAATGCTGAAATTGATTCCAAACCACGTTATTTATCAGCCTGCAGCTAAAGCACTAGGAGTCAGGAAATATTTCCTCTTCTTCAAATCCATTCTTATTCTGCTGCTGGAAAATCACAACGCTATGGTCTCCATTAACACACTTTTTCTATTCCTTGCACATCTGGAATATCAATGTCAAACTGACAATGCATTTCAGGGCGTTATCAAATTCACTTCAAAAACAAGCAGAGAAAGAAAACAACAGCATAAATAATTTGTGCTCTGCTGTTGAATAGTTGCTGATGCTGACTAGGAATATAGCCTTACTATGACATCTGACACTCCTGCATCTCTCTTGTATTTCACATGAAGTGTATTTTATATTTCAATTAGTATCAAACAAAGATACCAGAAATACAAATTAAACGTCGCTTTTCAAAGCCACACTTACACACTTGTTTTCTGTTCTCTGTAGACTAAAAGAAAAAAAAAAATAATGAAAAAAAGCCCACTGCATTGGTATGTGTGCAAACTACAGAAAATTGAAGCAAAGAGATTCACCAAACTATCTAGGCATGACACAACAGCCATTCAGGTCTGCTATGTCAAACCTGTTAAACCCTATCCTGCTCTGTGATTAACAAACTTCATGATGAATAATTAGGGACAACCCAATGAATGGTGAAAGTTAGTGGGAGTCCTCCTATTTCTTTCATGAACCATCTTAAGCCTTTTTTTGTTAGAGACTATGGTGAACTTTTTAGTTCATTATGAGATGATTTAAATTGTAGTTTAATACCAGCTGAAAGTACGGGACAACGGGAGTGGTGAAGCTTCATCTAATGTAGTACCTAAGATCCAAATAAATAAAAATGATAGTGTAATTTACAGTGTATAAAGGCACCCAAAGTGGAGAGAAATTTAAAGTAATGTCAGATAACATCAATATATGGTGAATGTAAAGATGATAATAAGTACTTAGATTAAGGAATACTGGTTTTTTCTCACTTTGTTTCTTTTATAAGGAAACCCCTGCAGTTTGTGACTACGAGTCTAGAATTTAATTGGTTCTGCCAAGACCTCGGGGATGTTTTGAATTCCTCTAGAGCTACAAACTGAAAATTGTTAAAATAAGATTTGAGTAATGAAAGCTAAATATTAAATAAATTTGGCCATGTTGAAAACAGATACTAAATTCATGTCTGAAATTCAGATAGCCAATTAAATATCCACTGCTAAGACACAGGAGGTCTTTATAGGAGCCTAGTATTTATTTCTTTCTGAGAGCAAAGACCTTTCACAGCAGTCTGCTGAAATAATGAAACAAAACAATAGCTAATTTTGATAATTCAAGATATAATATTTAACATTTTTGTGGCAGATTTATGTTTGAATTTGTTTTAATATATGTCCTAATTAATCTCTAAGATACATGAAAGTTATTTTCACCAATTACCAGATTATTACAGGTGTGTTTTGATACCAAAAGATAGCCATAAGCCATCCTTCGAAATGGTAACTGGTATTATCAAATTCCTGCCTTCTTCCTTGAACACTGATACTGGTTGGAAGATGTAAATTTGCCCAAATGGAGAAACATGACCACTGCAGTTGTCCTCTGATGCTAGAGGTGAACCTTGTGGCTTATATCACTGCTGTGCACTCTTCTTAATTTTATAAAAAACAAGGTACTGCTTACCCAAAAAGAGACAAGTTTACCCATATCATTGAGACGTCTCGAAGAAACTTAATGAGCTGCAAGGATGCAAATATGCTATGTACATGTATACTGTTTACAATCTTCTATCAAGATTGATGTTGAGCTTGATAAAACAGCAAACACTACATAATAAAAAAAATTTAACTATTTAGCAATCAAATTACTTAATGGGTACACAGCAGGAATATGAAATCTCTCACTATTAAGTAACCCAGTGAATTTTTCAGCATGAGCACATTTTTCCTTTCATTACCATTATTTTTCTTTAACTTTCTAATTTAAATTACTCCAAACTTCCAAACAAAATTTGCATAAAACTAAATCTGATAAAACTAGCCCTTCATCTTTGGGCTTTCTACCTTCCATTTCAGTTTCTTATATGCTCTAATAATTCCAAAACAGAAGGAAAAAGGAAGTCATGCTGTTCATAACATTCTATTCTTCCTGAAACACATGCAGCACATGCAGCCTGGAGCATTTACTCATATTTAAAACTGCAAAGCACTCAGCAAGATGGAAGTCTGCCGTTTTTTATGATCTGTGTTGAATGCACAAGCACTTATTTTAAGTATGATCAATATAAGCCCAAACTCCTAATAACACTCTGGGTTACTCGTGAATTATTTTGACTTTTTCATATAGAAATGAAAATGTTGTCAGAGTTCAAAGAAATTCATTTATATCGATGAAAAGAAAATCATATTTAATGGAGTTTTGTTTCTAGTAGAAGTGAAAAATTATAAACCAGGTCCACTAATAGGAAATAAACTAAGTCTTATCACACATATACACAAAATGGTTTTCATATTAAGTATTGTAGCACTTGATTTCTAAAATAATATTCACAATAATTCATGCAATCACTACAAATATGCTTTTTTTTTATGCTAAAAATTAAAAAAGGGTGTTTATTACAGCTGAGTTTGTTCTGGAAACTGTAGTTTAAGTGTCTTAACTGAGTTCTGAGCATATCAGTAAAGAGCTATGTCTGAAACACCCTGATTGGTGGGAAAATGGCATTCTTATTATACAGTAGATTCACAGCAACAAAATCTCTTAGGAAATTATCCTACCGATTTACACAGCTCTGACTATTGTGCTAGCTTTTTACTTTGGGCATAATAGGCTACTGCTGGTTACTTTTTTATCACATTAGGCAATTATTTCCTACTATAATTCTCGAGTCACCGGTCTGTCCGCTTATTTCTAATACAGATATAAAGAAACATTACTCAGATAAATGTGATCGTACAGCTACATATCACATTTAATAAAATCCCATTAGCCAAGGAACATGCATCAGTTAAGAAATTATCAGTGACCCACAGTGTCCCAGTAGCTTAATAGCTTCCTTTGAGTTAGGGTTGAATCCTTGGTTTTCAGGAGGATAGCTCAGGGTTGAAACTGATTCTTTTTTGTAAATTTTGAGAGAAAAAAATCATCTTCAGTGTTCACAGGTATTTGCTGTATCCGTGTCTACAGGCAGATATACTTTCAAATTATATAACTGATACTGATCAAGACCCTGGATTTGATTTAGGGTATCTGAGTTCTACACTTCATTTTGCCACCGTTCTGCTTTGTGATCTCTGAGCAATTTTTCGCCTCTTTCTCATTTATTTGGTCTCGTTTCTCTTTTTATACTGAAAGTCCTGACCCCACTAGATGTGGTGACATAGAATATCATCATACCTAATTCAGATATCTGAATGTGGAATTTATAATCTAGGTTAGGCATGCAAATGGCCTATATAAGGAGAGCTTAGGACCTGAAAACAGGACTCACAACGAGGATCCAACACAGGAATCCTCCTGACCTAGACCCTAAGAGCATATTGTCCTTGGGTAATAAAATGACATGTAGATGCAGGAAATACCAATGAATAAAAGCTTTCCAGCCTTGAAACCAAAAAGCTGTGTCAGTCTCTCAGAATAAATATCACCTCAAGGTGTGGACAACCAGCTTAGTCTGCTTTGAAGGTGAATACTGAAAACTTACACAGTTAATATCTTGGAACACTCATCAAAGATCTAGGATGCAATAATTATGTCTCCATCCACCTGAATTTATGTTTCCCATATCCCACAGTTCCTAAACTGTGCTTAATCACTCTTACTCTGTTTACTTCAGGTATATCCTTGTGAGTCTACAGAGATCCACAGCCTACAGAGATTAAAAAATGGTTATATGTTTTAGTATTCCAAATGAATGAGGACACTCAACTGAGGACCCAGGCCAGAAGAATACTAAAGCTTGTTCTCTCACAAAGCCCAAGCTGACAGCACTGCTTCCAGCCCCATAAGTCTGCTGTTTATTGTTGCACTGTGTCCCTTCTTCAGGGGAAGGGATGGGAGATGACTGTCTGCTGTGACAGTCTTACCTCCACTCCACTGGCAAAGAAGTGACCATTCCTTTAAGAGGTTAGAGTTTCCACTCCTACAGAGAAAAGCATGTTTACAACCATGATTATTGATTAAATGCTGTAATCTCCATGTTACAATATAAATGGTGGACAGAACTATTACTGTGACTGATGTGCTGAAATCTGTTCTGTTACTACATGCATTAGGCATGGTACAAGGATTTCTACTGCTGTGAAGTGGAATATCTGGTTTATGAACTGCAAAACAGGTCTCAGTATGCAGTAGGGACATAGAGCTGTTGCCTCTCCTGCATACCTAGGTGGTGAGTACTTTGAGTAGGTTGAGATGCAGGTCTGTAAGCATGTAAACAATTTGACTGCCAGAAAAGAAAATACTAGTCCAGAGTAGAAGCAACACATGCTTACATCTGACACAGGAGTTTCTGCTTTGCTCTAGGGCAGGTTCTAATACTGGGTCCTGGCTACTCATGAGGTGGTATCGTTGTTTTATGACAGTGATTAGATAGATAAACAGATAGATAGACAGACATTTTCTTGAGTATTAAATAACTGCTTTAGTTTCATGCACTTCTGAGACCTATCAAATTAGCTTTTAAAAATGGTTGTCACACATCTATGAAGCCTAAACCTTCATTCAGTGTAAGATAGGCAATTAAATTCCCAAGAGTTGAAATTAGACTAAACGGCAAAGAAGTTGTAGTAAGCTTGCTTATTTCTCAAGTCAAGCATCTCAGGTACAGTGCTGATGACACAGAAAATTCTCAAAGCACAATTCACTGCACCAAAACGCTTTCCTTAGTGCAGGCATTTCTTTTTTCAATAATGGAAACATAGTTAGGAGAACCATTGCACCACTACATTACTATACCTGTCTATCTGTGTCTTTTAATTGCTTTCAGTGGTGTTACACTAGAGTAAACCTGAAGCAATGCAGTGCTTAATTAACCCTAATATATGCCTCTGATAGCTTTTTGTTTTATTCCAGCCCATTACCAGACTATCTGGTATGACAGTGCAAGAAGATCATTGTGTCTTAATGAGGTGATTAAAACCAAAAAATTTGCAGTTGTTGCAAAATGTTAGTATGGACTCCAGGAAACACCAGCAATATATAAAGTACTATTCTAATGCTTAATTTGTTCCTTCGAAGTCTTCAAACTTCAATTATATAGTAAATTATCGAGGATTTATGCATTCCTCATGTTAAAGAACTTACTGATACTTTAAAAGTTGGATGGATTTTGGAATTATTTACAGGTCTTGTTCTAATTTTTATGGTGTACTGCTACACGTGGTTTTATTCATAGAATCATAGAATTGGCTGGGTTGGAAGGGACCTCAGAGATCATCGAGTCCAACCCTTGAACCACCGTTGCGGTTGCTAGACCATGGCACTGAGTGCCACATCCAGTCTCTTTTTAAATATCTCCAGGGAAGGAGAATCCACTACTTCAGTGGGCAGTCCATTCCAATGCTTGATCACTCTCTCCATAAAGAAATTCTTTCTAATATCTAACCTAAACTTCACCTGGCACAACTTAAAACCACGCCCTCTTGTCTTGTTGAAAGTCGTCTGGCAAAAGAGCCCAACCCCCACCTGGCTACAACCTCCTTTCAGGGAGTTGTAGAGAGCGATGAGGTCTCCCCTGAGCCGCCTCTTCTTTAGGCTGAACAGCCCCAGCTCCCTCAGCCTCTCCACATAGGCTCTGTGCTCGAGTCCCTTCACCAGCCTGGTTGCCCTCCTTTGGACCTACTCCAGGACCTCGATATCGTTCCTGAACTGAGGGGCCCAGAACTGTCCAGCAATTAAATGAAGAACTATAAATATAGTTATGCTCAAATTTGAACTTTGCACAACATAGAAATATGTAGGTGAGCATTGCAACCTGAAAGTTAAAGTTTAAACACCACGTTTTACTATGTGTTTTTGTACTTGAATGAACATTGTGATCTCAAGAATTGGGTTAACTGCATGCACATGCTCAGCGCTGCACCACATCATATGCAGAGAGACCAGACTTTCTACACACTCAATACAAAGCTATAAAGAAAATGGAATGGATATTAAGAAAGAACATAAAGAAATGGAATGGAATCCTAATGAATGGAACCTTATATCTGCACATATACAAATGGGACCTACAGGCTCATTTCAACTTAGGATGGCTGAGAAAAACCACAAACATTGCTGATTTTATGGAAGTGCTTCATAATGTCTTTTCTAAGTAGAGCAGAAACCAGTGGATATTCAAAAACAGATGACATAATTACATTTTTCATATATTTTCCAGGTTTTTTTCTAGTATTTTGAGAATCAGATTACTAATGATAATGAAATTATGTGCCAGGTTTTAGGAAAATATGAGTGGTTCAAACAGAGAAGCTTTAATAACTTCAAAATATTGACTAAAGACAGACTAATTAAAATTAGTTAACCCATCTGCATCTAAGAAAAGAGTCTGCTTTGTAATTGGTTTTATACATTATATCCCTTAGACAGAAGTTTCTACATAAAAAACATTCAGCTTGTTTATAAACTGGATAAACGTGACACTAAGGCAGACAAAAGAATCTACGACCCATCTAATCTGTGCAGGACTGTAGCTATAAAACAAGTAAAAAAATCCAACAGGGAAAATCCACAAAAGTTTGGCCATAGAAGTTCAGTCTCTGGAACTGAAAATTAGTTTGCTTTAAATTTATGTTGGCTGGATATCATGGAGACTGACAATTTATGTATATGGTACTACTTTTCTTTGCAATTTCCAACAAAGGGTATAATTTCTATTCAGAATGACCCTAAGAAATGTATATTGATTTTTCATTTGATCTGCCTTATCTACCTTTCCACTGCAACTTCTTGAAATTTGAATGGACTTATGTTTCCTCAAACAAAAAACTTTCAAGTCACCACAGTGTATTTGCTTGCCAATAATGGAAAAATTGTAGTCTCCTTGTTTTTTTTCATATTAAAGAATCTCAAATGTTGTAATTCTTCCATTTTGGCCATCTTGTTTTAAGGCAGGAAGATTAGGAAAAACATAGTATTAGATGATGTTTCTATGAAAATGCTGCCAAATACCTGAAGATTCATAAGAAGTTCTTACATTAGTGGTTTATTTATTCTGTAATTATGCATATGAAAAAATATTAAACTAAAATGTAGTGCTTCATAAACTTAGATATATAATAAAGATATATAATAAAGACTGTATAATACAAGGTATTTTTTGACTGTAAAGTAACTGACATCATTCTGTACTGAACACTGTGTGTGTACATTCAGGGTTATATATATATATTCCTTTCAGAATTAGATTGCCCTTACAAAATACTGTAAAAATATACTGTATGACCCAGTACTGAATCCAGTTTTGGTCCCCCCTCTACAAAAAGGATGCAGAAAGACTGGAGAGGGTCCAGAGAAGAGCCATGATGATGATCAGAGGCCTGGAGTACCTGCCATGCAGGGAGAGGCTGAGAAAGCTGAGTCTGTTCAGCCTTGAGAAGAGGAGGCTTAGGAGAGACCTGAATAAAATGTTCCAGGCTACAAAGAAGATGGAGACTCCTTATTTACAAGGAGTCATAGGAACAAGACAGTGGGCTCATTTAAACAATATCAGAAGGGTTGGACAAGATGATCTTTGAGGCTCCTTTCAACCTGACTTTCTACGATTTTCTCATCATCTTTTGATAGGGCCCACCTAGTTCCCTGGACTTGTATGGGCCAATTTCTCACAAGTAATCCTTCAGTTGATCCCTGTCCACTTCTGGTAGTTCTTGTCTTCAAAGTCACCAAACAACAAGTGTGGGAGGGCTTATTGATAAGTATTAGGGAAAAGAATGCATTGAGTATCTTTGCCTTATCTTTGCAGGGATGGGAAGGACCATGTTTTTGCCTGAGTTTACTGACTTAATTTAACTTTTAAGAGCTGCTTTCCATGGGACCCCAGTTTCCTAAACAAGGTGAAGTCCACTTGCTTGTGTTCCAGGATCTGCACTCAGCTGCTCTCCTACCCCTCAGGATCTTGAATTCTATTTCATGGTCATCAAAGGCTATTTCTTTCCTTTTAAGTGAATATTAGGATCCAGCTGTGCATCACTCCTGCTTGGCCCATCCAGCACCATATCAAGAAATTTTCCCTAAAACTGATCAGAAGCCTTCATGGCCAGAATGTTCAATGTTGATCAGGAAGTATAGAGGCGGGGAGGAAACAGAGAGAACTGGCAAATGGGCTGACTGTGCTCTTGATCAAGCCTCCCTCCCCTAGAAAAAGGCTTAATTGGTCATCCTGAAAAATTATACCTAGTGCTTCCAATGAAAGAGCAAAGCATAAAACCTCTTTTAGCCCCACCAAGTACCCTGGAGATTCAAATACTATGCAGACAACTTACTGTATGCTTATACGTAGTTGTGACAATAAGTGGCTGAAAGGGGCATAAAATAGAAAATGGATATTGCAGAGTATTATTTCACAAGCGAGGTGTCAAACTGGCATTTTTTTATAGCCACATAAGGCCATAACCTAATGTTTAAGTGTCCAAATTCACAATTCATGACACTCTTTCAGAAGTGACCTTAGAAACTATTCTATGCATATACTAAGTATCCGTATCCCCTAAATTAACAAACAAACAAAAAACCCAACAGCTTAATTAACCAGGAACTAGTGGCCCAGTTAAAACTTCCCTCCTCCTGCTATTATACATTAAGAACTTCTTGCCCTCTCCCCTTAACCCCTGCAGAATTTGCATTTGAGCATTCATGTGTTTACATACCGAAAACTCTGTCTATGTAATGATAATTAAAAGATGCTACACAAACATGAAATATATTTTAAATAAAATACAAGAAAATGAAATTTATTTCTCCTATGTTATATAAATATCCCCCCAGGGATAGCAATCTAAATAAAAACGAGTCATTTGGGAGGAATTTTTATTGGAGATTTATATATCCCTTAGTTTTTTCACAAAAGTGCTCATATATATCTTTGGCATCATAAATGCAAGGCTGCATTGTTACCCATTTAAAAAATGCAAATATTTCCAAAATCTTGACATATGTGTTTTACTGCTCTTTACCTTGTTTTTCCCTGAAATAAAAATTAATTACTTGCCTATCAGTAGGGTATGCATCTTCTTTTTTATGTTCTATGACTACTGTATTCTAAAATGTAAAGAACTGTGGAATGATGAATATCCAGTGTTCACTTGAAGCAATAGTATAATAATTTCTCCACAGCTCTTTAAAGTGACCTGAATTAAGTCAGTAGAAGTCTCAATGGGATAAAGACAGGCTGATATTAGTTAAATGGTTAAGATTATTTTTTTGTCTAGAATGTAATATATCACAAGATTGGAATACCTAGAAAATAAGTGTATTTATTTTTCACCAAGTAAGCTTAACAGCATACATACCAGGCTAGCTGCTGTGAGCAATTTTGGATCTGGACAGCAATAAATAAAGGAGTAGTTCTTCAGGAAAAATTATGCTTGCAGCTCACTGTATATGCCCTGAGATGCACACTGGAACATCCCCACAGATTTCAGAAAAATACTTCCACCAGAAGATGGAATATTGGTCTGAAAAGTCCCACATCACTCAGTTTCATAGAGAAAACCATGAATTACACTCACAAAGCTGTATTGAGTATAGCTCAGGGCAAGTGCTTAGTACAAGCTTAAAGACATGTAGGTCTGCTTTTAAATACAAAGATTGTATCACCCTGCTGTAATACCTCTTACTTACTGCTACTATGTGACTACAGTTTTAACCAGCTGCTAAACCAGCTCCAGTGCTGGTCATGGGGAGAAAAAGAGTTGAGAACAGACTGTTTCTGGTAAAGGTATCTCTTTCATCAGTAAAGGGTTATCAATTCTCTCCTATAATATAAGCATCCTTTAGGCCTGATGTTTAAGTAAAAAAAAAATACAAACAAACAACAACAACAGAACCAAGAAAAAGAATAACAACAACAAAACAACAATCAACCAAACATAAACCCCCCAAAACATCCCTTGCTTTCCTTGTTTATGTAGAGGTTTATGTTTTTTCAGAAAACACTGCTGTTGTCTTAACACCTCTAATGATGCAAGCTGGTATTACTAACAGTCATCACAGTATCAGACCTTACAAAACATAAACTCTAAAACTTTCTGGCCACAGATTAGAATTCTCTGTGAGCTTTTAAACTTAAAGAACGTTAAGGCAGGCTTAAAAGAAATACATTAAAATGAAATAAGGGTAGTTTTATTATTATTTTAAAAGGCTACAGTGATTTATTAACCATGGTGCATTCATCAGAACTAGAATTTGTCAGATCCACAGACATTTTCCTCCTTAAATGATCAAAAAAATCATAAAACATATACTATTTTCTGCCCGCTGTCCTTCTGTAATCTAGTCTTAAAACCTACACACCAATGCTAATTCTAGGCATGTAAGAGCTAAAAAAATTATTTACATTGTCTGGTATCCTTGATTACTTAATTTTTCTATTTAGCTAAATACAAAGAATATATCTCTGGAGGAAAAGTTCCAAGGCAGTGACAATTTTAGATAAATTACTGAAAACATTGAGAAATTCAATAGTTAAATTAATTGTAGAAATAAAGGGAAAACACCCAAGCAAATGAGAGTTCCTGAATTCCTTTTGACTGATTCAGGACATGGACACTGGTAAACAAGGCAGTCTGACTGCCATTATCTTTACATATGAGAACTTGCAGTGTAAGTGTGGCTAACAGAAATAATGTAATGACTTTTTATGATTCTCCACAAAGTAGAAAGAATACTATCACTGACAGATGTCAAAAAAAGGAAACAGATGGAATAGAGAGTACCTGACCATCATTTTAATTGGCATCATGTTTTTAGACCAACTGAGATCAACAGAGCTTTTAGTATAAGAGTTTTGGCTCCAAATGAGAGAGAAAACATGAACAGATCCAAGACTCATTTGGGGTTATGTTACCCATTTTAAATTTGTATGCTGTGCAACTGCTTCAATTTATTTAATTTTTTTGACTGTTTATTGTTCCTGTCCATTTGTTTGCACTCAGTAAATATCTTCATTTAAATCTTAATTGCACTGTGTTGCATGACAAAATGGGGATGAATTATCTTAATTTACCAGCCTCTGTTCTCGATCACCACACAGAGTAAAAGAAGACCACTGAAATTTGCTTTCATTAAAGTACACTTCTTGATATTTCTCACTTGATCTATAGCAAAATCATAGCTTGATCTTAATCACAGAATGAGAGACCTCTTGAATTCAATGTAAAAATTAGGCACAATGGGTTAGTTATGAAAGAAACCTGTGCTCTGTTCTATCACCTGGATGGAGGCACAAACGTCTGGAAAAAACAGTGGAAAAACTGCTATGACCAGAAAAACAGCATGTGGATTCTAATTTTAGGAAAAGGGATGTAGGCTTTCCAAATAATTTAAAAAAGAATAACAGTAGCAAACTTTTTTCATTTAAGAAGAGGTGAAGCAGAACAGGGTTGAGATTCAGACTTCATTCTACATCCAACCTGCATCCTCAACAAATAAAAAACCAGAATTTTTGAAATTTCATCTTGATTAGACAAAAATTTGTGTTTTCATTTTTAAAGGAAGAAAACTCAACCAAATAGGTTTGCTTATGCTTCATTTAAAGCCACATACTATATTAATGCACAATCTCATTAAAGAATTTAAATTGTTACAATAAATTCACAAAAATGCTGACATAAGCCAAGTACTGAGAATGTAAAAGAATGTTTCTTCAAGTACTTAGAAAGAAATACAGCATTCATCATTAAAAAAGTCATTCCTTTACTAGAAGTCTTCTGTCAAATCAAGAAGTTTTGAAAATTACTGTCACAGTAAAACATGGATCTCAAAAATCAGTTAACCACAACAAACTGTGATATTACTTAATATTAGAAACTTGCAGTTTATGTAACAAACTGTTTTCAACACATAGTCACTAAGAATATTAAAAAGTTTATTTCAAAAATAACATACTTTCTTCAGTGAAATATTTCATGGTGGTTTTTATGATTCTTTAATGTGAAGCAAGCTTTCAAACTGCAAATAGCATTGCAGAGATTATTTTATCTGCCTAGTATAAAGTCTCTGAGATAGATATGTTGGGAAAAATAGGCAAATTTTGAATTCAAAACAACTTGACAAAAAAGACTAAGAAAATAAGCACTGCATGCTCGTATATTTCTAAACTGAACATAGTTACACTGCGTTTTATTTTTGGTGTTGCTTTTCTATATACTTTCTGCTGTTTCAAGTCATTCTGACATATTTTCCCATTTTATGGGGCAGAACACAATTGTTGTGAAAATACTAATATATTGCTCCCTGAAGTGCACAGCACTCAAAATATCTTTGTGGCTATGGTCTACTAAATCAAAAGTAAATATTCCCAACAGATGAAATAATTTTTTATTTGTTTTCTTTATTTCTTGTTGTTAGCTATGAAAGATACCAAATTCAAAAAAATCAGGAGACCCAATTCATACACATCTGTGAAAGGATTCAGAATTGGCAGTACAGACCTCTTTATATCAGTCTACGAACAACAATTCTAAAGAACAGCTTACTCAGCATCACAGTAGTTCATAGTCCACCATCATTTATACTGCTTTGCTTTCTGTTGAGACTGCCACCAGTGCAGTGTTATCTGTAAAGAATGATTTTTTTTCCTTAAATCAGAAAGCCTAAAAGTGTCTGCTATGCTCAGACACAATACGTGCTAAGTGCTTTCAGATGAAACTTTAGACCATCATCTACCTGGATTGACTCAGAAATGACAGGAAAGACTATTACTGCTTTCATCAATCCAGTCCAAGAGTTGTAATGGTCTATTTCCTTTGTAACTCCATTTTAGTACTTCAGTGACAAAATGCATCACCTAAAAATGGTGTAAATCGATGTCACTTCAATTAAGCCAGCCAAGCAACAGTGATGCAATCCAACTTCATACACGACCTACTGAAAATGTGGCAGGTCAGTTCAGCATCCTTTACATGCATGAGTTTGTTCATAAGACCACCACATAAGGAAGGCCAGATCTTCATGGTTGGAGAATCTTCTTTTATCCACCTCATAAATAAGAAATTACTTTAAAATCAGATCTCTTCTGGCTTCTGTTTGATGCAATAAATCTAAAGGAGAAGCCACCAAGTGCATTGTATTTGGAAATCAGCAAAAAGTGGCCTAGCATTCTCAAAGAGTTTAAAGAACATAGATCCTGGGCTTATGCAAACCATCTACAGCTGTGAGGACAAAGAGGACAGAGTGGGAAAAATTTAGTACAGGAAATAAAGCTTGAGACAACAGCATGGTGCTTAGATGAAGCCTGCTTGCCTGTTCACAAGATCTGCTATACTTCTGAGACTCCCTTAAAGAGCCAGTCAAAGGTGACTCTCATAACTGCATATATGGTACTATTACCTTGAATACATTAGTCACAGACATAGCCTTAAACCTGCACTTAGTTTATGTATTTTTCAGAAACTAAAATCCTGCACATATCTCTCTCTACACACATTTATATAGTTAATATCACTTTACAGAAAGCAATGGCTCGGTTTCAACACAATTCACTATACAGCACCTGCTGTTTCCTTCCTGATGCACGTTATTTTTAATAGAATACGATTTGATCACCTAAATTTATTCTAACAGCTTTTATCAGTGGAGTAGTGCAAGCGTATTTGCTATGTGAACTGGACCTATTCACTTCCTCTCATCTTTAGGTGTAAACACCCCAAAGACAGCATTAATAATTTTGTCATGGCATATATGTTGCACTATGATGATATCAAAATTTTTTAAATTATGTAAGAGAGAAAAGCAAACAGTGTAATTAAGTATTACCATTTCCTGTGATCTCTGATTAATGAAGGAGAACTGCTGGTGCCCCCAGAGACCCAGAAGTAGTTTCTGCATTTGTGTCATAACTTGCTTGAGACAAAATTTATTTATAGTTTTTCTTATAGTTGTCTGCTCATATTTCCTTACAGATTACATTTTCTTCTGAGGAATCTTTTGCATTTCCTTAAACCAATTTTCAATTGCTGATATAAATATTAGGTTTACTTCTTATTATGCTTAGCACATCGTTCATATCTCTTAAATATTGTAATCTTTTCTCACCCCTTTTTTCCCAAGTTTTGAGGTTAGAACACTGATTAGCAAATGTCCCTGTAGTGAATTTTTAATATTTGTCACTCTAATACAGCATTGCAGAAAGAGACCTTTTTGTCTGAGGCTCAAGCTTGACAAAATATTCACATAATGTATAAATTATATGAATTTAAAGCAATGTGACCTGAATTCTTTGTTCTGTATGATGAGGAAGCTCATCTTATTCTTTCAGAAGAAATGATTGTTCACTTCTATAATAACAGTTATAATCACTGAGTCTGACCCTACAATTTGCACTCTCTATTGGGTAGGTACCAACAAGGTCTTCCTTCAGAATTCAAAGATTTTAGATCACATTAGGATGATTTTCTGCAGCTTTGTCTGTGTAAAAGTATAGTAAGACTATGTTAGCCTCTAGCTCCATATCCAACAGCTCATAATATTTTTAGGTTTTGTAATCTGTAATCATAGTTGATACTATGCTATCAAGAGCTTTAAATAAGAGATTTAATTATGCATGTATACAGACTCAATGAAAAAATACTTGCTATGGACATCTCAGATGTGGACATCTCATCTGAATGTGACACTCACAACTTCTGTTGGGTCCGACTTTTTTTTATGTTTTAATTTACAGTGTTAAAATAACATCAGAGTATTTTTTCAGAAGTTTTATGAAATTAAGACAGTCGTAGCTATAGCCAAGACTTCAAAACAAGTCTCTTGCCTGCAGTCAAGTGCTTCAGGAGTAGGACCTTTGAATTGTAAAGCCTTTTTGGGCATCACTGAAGTTATTTTGTATCACCCTTGTTTAACGGTGTTGCCTCTCTGTCTGCCAGAGGGCAACAGCAACACCATAGAGTCATAGAATCATAGAATTGGCTGGGTTGGAAGGGACCTCAGAGATCATCGAGTCCAACCCTTGAACCACCGTTGCGGTTGCTAGACCATGGCACTGAGTGCCACATCCAGTCTCTTTTTAAATATCTCTAGGGATGGAGAATCCACTACTTCCCTGGGCAGCCCATTCCAATGCCTGATAACTCTCTCGGTAAAGAAATTCTTTCTAATATCCAACCAGAATGCCTACACAGGCAATAAAGCTTACTGATACTCCCCCTTAGAAATGAAACATGTTCTCATTTATTCTAATACGATGAAAACCATGGAGTGATAGAATGGTTTGGATTGGATTTGTTGAAGTAACCTTCCCTGATTTCTAAAAAAATGCTACTTTATGCAAGTTGCTGTTTGTTTTCCTTTTACAATAATCTTACTATCCATTAAAAAAAGATTCCATTATTTCACAGATTTTACTATCTGAGACTTGATAAATTAATTATCTAGAAAGAGGACAAGAGTCAGGTGTATTACAATACAGCGCTAGTATTAAGAAGTGCCATAAAAAGAAAACATTTCTTCTAATAAACGATCATATATGTCATCTCAAATTAGATGTCTGTTTTTAACATTAACTATTTAATAGATTAATGTTGAAACATTAAATAATTAATTTTATGTCTACAGGTTTCTATTTTATTACATTTGTCATCCAGAATCAGTAAGCAAGTCCTTCAGACTTCCACCAGAATTTAATGACCATCTGGAAATTGCATAACTGAACTTCAAAACACTGCTCAGGGTCTGTCTTTCCTCAGCAAAGTATAAAGGTTTTTCTTAGAAAGTATTTCTATCATAACAAATGCTTTAAGTACCTTTTTGGTCAGTTTTAGGTAGAATATCGTCAAAGAAGAAGAGTAATTTCAATTAAGTACTAAAGAATCTTAAGATACTGGTAAGTGAACTGTCAACCCAAGCTGAACTTAACTGGTGGCTTATACTTGACATATTTGCATTTACACATAAAAGACAGCTCTTGGAAGCTTAATGACATGAAGATCCCAGCTGGGCATCTTTTGACTGTGAAGATCCATAGGCTTTGCTGGCTGAGGCTAGATAAATTGAAGAGGCAACAAGATAGAAGACTGAAGACAAATAGGAACCTTTCCATTGAGCTAGGGATAAAGAAACAAAACAACATTTATAAAATGTATATTCTGAAAATTGGTAACAAAAAACACTGAATTGCAAGCCTAGTATAAATAAGGATGTTAAGTTTAAAATTATTTTCCATGGAAGATCTATTTAAACTCCTATTTCCTCATCAGTTTCTTCTGTTTCTTCTTTAACTCTCCTTCATTGTCCAAACCACACTTCATTCTTCTTTCCTCTTTTTATGACAAGTCTCACTACTTAAACCTCTCTTTCATTAGTTTCTATGCATTTATTTGTCCCTCATTGCATTCATTCATTCATTCATTCATCCTTGTTCTCATCTCTGTAAAGAGTTGCAGGACAATGTCCACAAAGCATTTGAATTTGAATTAAATCTAGTCACAGAAAATATGTGCCATTGCAACAGTACCTAGACATGGTGATGCCTGTTTTCAACAGAGGTGAACATGGTCTTGTGTCTTCTGCTCCATTACTGAATTTTAAGAACATGATCCCATGCTGCGCTGACTACAAATCCTGCCCAACAACTGCTCTTGATCTAAGAGAGCCGAAGATAAGCAAGTTGCATGATGTTTTTATTCTGCTGGAGAGAAATGTTACCAGCCAGCAGGTCAGCTCTTACACTGTGCATTGACTCACAATGTCTTGACTTCACAGTGCAACAGAAGAGATGGTAAGCCTCACACCATTCCATGAGAGAGACCTGTAGTGAAATGAGGCAACCAGGTGCCACTAATTATCAGGTAGTGAGCATGAGCTTGTGTTAAGCCCACCTGTGCCTGATTAGGGCGGGCCCCAACTGCGCATGAGCAGGATTAGGGGGCCAATAAAAGGTGAGGCTTGAAGCACAGGCTCAGCTCATTCCTGAGCAAGCCAGCAGAGAGGTCAGTTGAGTCTGGAGCAGTAGCACCGAGCCAGGCTAACCAGTCCTAAGGGCAACAGACTCAGGGCACTGTTTGTGCACTTCTGCTGGAACACCTGTTGGACCTTGGAGCACCGTGCCCTAAGAGAGGTTCGTCTTGCAACAAAGACCAGCCTAGAAAAAAAGTGTTTCCAGAACTGGCTAAGTAACCCAGGATGTCTTAAAATCTCATGTAAAGTGGGGGTTTTAAGCAGTCAGTAATGACTGGAAGAGGACAGCATGTCAGCATCTGATACGCTGAGTGAGACCTGGTCCTATAGCAGCTATACATGTAAACTCATCTCCTGCTGTTACTCTGGCTCAGCCAATCTATGGCTTCTCATGTGACAAGCTTGTGGATTTTACAACAGCAAAGCCAACAAAGAAACACCTAAGTGCCCACAGACAGCATAAATTCAAGGCTCTATGAAATGCATCTAACAGATGGACATTTGAGGAGCACTTCTTACTGTTATTACTGTAACACACTTATCTATCTGACATTGATCTATTCTTGTATATCTGTAGTATAACAATTGAAAGCATATATACTACAGTTCTTCATTCTTCTTCAGCCATGACCTGTAATTATATTACAATTGCCTAAAATTCTAAAATTATGTATAACTTCATAATTCAAATATTTAAACTATCACGGCAACACACAGATTTATGTCTCTAGTCAGTACCAACATACTAGAAGCAAACCTAAAAATAATAGTTCTACAGGTCTCCTGGAGAATGAAATTGTACTAGCTTCTCCACCTGAAGAGAAAACATAACCAAAAATAACAAAAGCATATTGACGGATTTATATTAATTGATAAATTAGAGTTCTATATCAAATGTACTGCAGAAATAAAATAATAATACTAGGTTAATTAGACAAAAGGCCTGGTCTGTAACCATTTTTTGCAGAAAAGTAAGTAATGCATAAGGCCAGACCATATGGACTTTTCATGCTGCTGGCTAATTAACCTACAAATTGCTGTACCGATTTTACTGCTGCTGGTTATTATGAACTGGAGTATGTTTCCTCCTGTGTATTGCTCCTCTCTTTCATGTCTTTTCAACCTCATCAGAAAAAACATACATTTAGTATTCATAATGCTTAATGGACTGAATTGCAAAGGATACCTTTTACAATTGAATTCTGTAAAGTAGAGACACCTCAGACAAAAAGCTGACTGAACAAAAGCTACAGTCATACACATTGTACTGCTTTGGAACTGGAAGTAGAAAAAAATTGATAACAGTCATATTTACATCAAAATTTTCTTTCACTGTGTAAAAACAATGTAGCCCTGGGCATATACTCTGACAAGCATTAAAATTATGCAATAATGATTTTTTATATAGAAAGTAATTAGCATTTTTTAATGATCTATTCTGTAGAAGCCATGTCTAATTTAGGGCATCTGCTTCTAACAATACTTCATCATCCATGTATTAGAGTTTAAACCTTAATTATTGCTTTTGCAATGTAAGAATTCTAACATAACTATCAATTATGGAAAGTACAATCACTTGCTGAGGCATTCTTGCCAACAAGACAAAACTGAAAGAATAAGTAAAATCCCTTTTTAACCACCCTGCAGCCCAGAAGAGCCTTGAAGTTTCACTCTTTGATTACCAACTAATTATGCAAATTCAGATCTAAAATTCCACCAGCTAAGAATGACTTTGCTTCTTCTATTTATATTATGTATGTACTTTGTTTTTCTCCTTCATATGTTTGTTGTTCAATAAGTAAATCAATTTTCCAAGATTAATAATTATTCAGCTATTTCTCTAGTAGCATCTAGTAAACATAATCACAGTAAAATTAAAAACAAAACAAAAAATAAACAAACAAACAAAACAAAAAACCCAACCCAAACAAACAAAAACAAAGAGAAAACCCCAAACAAACAGCTTTGCAGTACTCTTAAGCAAATATTAAACAGATGGAATTCAATGCTTAGCTTGCCAAAACTCCTAAGTAGAAGACAATGATTTCAAGAGGTTTTTTTAAAAATTATTTCCAAGTAGGAACACCTCCATACTTTATAGCAAGGTGTACACTTGTACTAAGATAAATGCATCAGTCTCTACTTTCAGATATCTGTACACACAAAAATGTTTCTCTACTGTAAGATGCTCACAGTGAGTGATGGACTACATGGTTTCTTCTCCATCCCATCTTCAGTGAGAAGATTCTTCAATCAAGTACCTTACTTCACTTCAATCAGTCTTCAGCACCACCTCTCGTAAAGTCCTCACAGACAAGCTGGATGGTGACAATGACAATGAGGTGGACTAAAAAAAAGCTGAAGGGGCAGGCCCAGAGGGTGACGAGTGACCGAACACTGTCACAGGTTACTCAGAGAAGTTGTGGAATCTTCATCCTTGCATGGATTCAAAAGCCACCTGGTCATGGCAACCTGTTTTAGGTGGCCTTGCTTGAGTAGAGGGGGTGGTCAAGATTACCTCCAGGGGGCCCTTCCAATCTCATCCCTTCTGTGATATTTAAGCCATTGCAATTAAAATTGTATATGTTGTAGTTCTCCAAATATCACCTACCTAAATCTTAATATTACTCTAGATTCATATCACCTTTCATATCAAATTCTTATATAAGAATACATTCTTATGTATTATACTTGACAATCTTCAAGGCAGAGCTCAGTCTTACCTTCACTTTACCTATATTTATTTCCTACCCTCTGTCTCCAATATCTATTGCTTGACAGAGATGACCAGAACACAGTTTGTATTTCATAAAGTTTTGAGATTTCAGAAATGTTCTATTTAAATTTTTTGACAATACAAAGAGGGAAGGAGGAAAGAAAACTAATCCAGGCATTTGAAATGGGAAATTCTAACAATTTTTAAGTTTGCAGACTGCAAGAGGCAAAGAAGGGAATATTACATTCATTTTTTTTCCTGGGCTAGGGTTACTATTTACCTTTATATTTTGATTATAATTTCCAACAGAGCCCAGGAAAAGTCTATGATGAAAGTGGTATTCACATACAACTAGCAAATGATTTCTGACAAAAAGACATCTGCTCAGAAGACTATCAGCCAGCTGTTCTCTAAGATCTTCTCCTACATTACAGACTTCCAAGCTTGTATTCTGCTCCCTATTTCTAAATGTGTTCCCTTTCACAGCAATTCTTAAAAATTCTTGAAAAAATTCTTGACATTGGAATGGGCTGCCCCGGGAAGTAGTGGATTTTCCATCCCTGGAGATATTTAAAAAGAGACTGGATGTGGCACTCAGTGCCATGGTCTGGTAACTGCAGCGGTAGTGGATCAAGGGTTGGACTTGATGATCTCTGAGGTCCTCTCCAACCCAGCCAATTCTATGAAAGTCAGTGAAAGGGAGATTTTGTTCAGGCTTTGGTTTTTTTTTTGTTTTTTTTTTTTAACAGCAACCTGAAAAAAAGGTGCCTATAAACTTCAAACACTTTCCTGTCACCTATCTCACTTCAGGTATTTACATGGCTCACCCTGCCAAAATACAGGGTACTGAAGTACTGGGTACCTTTTCCCAGTCACTTTCAGTACCAGTTGTTTAGGTGACAGGAAAATCCTTAAAAATAAGAACATACTTATGATGTGGGTAAAACTTCAACAAATCCAATCCAAAGCAGAGGTTAAGCAGAGTAAAGGATACAGAATATCTGCTGCTAGGACCCTAGCCCCAAGAGCAGTTAAAGCTTTCTTATTTTACTCACTTTTTCAACTGACTGTTTCAATGTCTCCAAAGGGCTTAGTCCGAAACAGTCAAGTCTGACTTCATTGAAACGAGGCCTTCTGTGGCATGAGCCAATTAAGGAGGAAGCACTATCTTTCTCCTATCTGCTCTTCTTTTTTCTCACAGCATGATTAAAATTAGGTTAATTAGCAGCGTGCTGGGGGAAATAAAATCACTTTATTTAGATTAACAGTTTTGGGCTAGCCTCATTATGAAGTATGGAACTATTAATAAAAAGTAAAAAATGGAATGACAATCCTGATCTAAGTTTTCAGATAAATTCTCTGTCAAAGAGCTAGCAAAATTGAGTTAATTATTTTTTTCTATGAAAAAAATATAAATTAAAAGATGGTAATGTAGATAAAATACTTTTATAATTTTTTTGTTGTTCAAAGAGACACATTGTATAGACTATAGATATATTTTCTTAAAATTCACATGCACAGTAAAAGTTGTTTAAAAAGTGGAGAAAAGGAAGATACCACCCACCTGAGAAGCTGAAAGAATTATATGAGCAGATTAAAAAGGACTAAGCGTGAAGTTTCACTAGAGCAGGCTGAAATGATTTCCATGAGAGTTATCACTTCCTGAGTTAACCTAGCTCAGGAGAGAGCAGTCACAGTGAAAAAGCACACAGAACAGATAGACTGCACTGAATGAAGCAGTTATTCTGTTCCTATCTCTATCAACACTGCTCAAACTCAGATTCAAGGCGTTGCTAATCCTGAGCCCTACATTTCAGGTTTGGAATAAAATCAGATGAATGTAATTGCTGAATTACACCTTAAGTTAATAATGCAGAGAATACTAGCCTTAGAAATGAAACCATAATTTTCTTAAGTGCTCTGAAAAAGCAGAAGCTCCTTCCTGTTAGCATGGCTATGTCATTTTACAGTATTTGAGAATCTGCCTTGAAACATAAAGAGAACAAACAGTCTTATTGACCTGATGAGAAGGGCTTTAAACTAGGTATGCTGAAGAAAAATTTATAGTCATCTAAAGCAATAATGCAGGAGCAGTAAGAAAGACACCAGGGCACAAAACAAGGCTCTCAGACTTCCTCTTTCAAAAGCTGAGTGTTCATCTCAAGCACCTCTACAGAAATACACATAGCACAGGTTGAAAACAGGAAGAATGAGAAATCTGTGAACAGTTATAGGGCTCTGATTTCACTGGGATTAGGGAGATATGGAGGCACAGTTTATATGACTGGAGTACCTCAGTGGATGGACACAAGCTCTTCAGAAAAGGTAGGCTGGGAGGGTGAGGTAAGGTTGTAATCTATACAAAGGAGTTGCACGCAGGCACAGAATTTTGCCTTGGAACAAATGATTAAACAGTTCAGATCAAGCTGCAAAGAATAATCACTATGCTGCAGGGCAAGCCTGGAGAAGGGGCTGGAGAACTTGGACAAAAACCTCTCAAAATGCAGCAAAGATAAACAAGTCTTGCATCTGGGACAGAATAATCCCACTTACAGTATTGGCTGTAAGCAAAATGGCTAGGAAGAATCTGAGGGTCACGGTGCACAAGCACCAGAAAATACAGTGGCCTAGTGGACTCCATGACCAATAGTCTAGCCAGAAGGAGTAGTGATTATTCCCACCTCTTCAGCACTTCTGAGAATGTATCTGAAGTCCTGTGGCTCATTTTGGTCTTTGCAGTATTAAAAAAATCATAGAATCATAGAATTGGCTGGGTTGGAAGGGACCTCAGAGATCATCAGGTCCAACCCTTGATCCACTACCGCAGTGGTTACCAGACCATGGCACTGAGTGCCACATCCAGTCTTTTTTTGAATGTCTCCAGGGATGGAGAATCCACTACTTCCCTGGGCAGCCCATTCCAATGCCTGATCACCTCTCCGTAAAGAAATTCTTTCAATATTCAACCTAAACCTCCCCCAGCACAACTTAAGACCGTGCCCTCTTGTCTTGCTGAGAGTTGCCTGGGAAAAGAGACCGACCCCCCCCTGGCTACACCCTCCTTTCAGGGAGATGTAGAGAGCGATGAGGTCTCCTCTGAGCCTCCTCTTCTCCAGGCTGAACAGTCCCAGCTGCCTCAGCCTCTCTTCATAGGATCTGTGCTGGAGTCCCTTCACCAGCCTGGTTGCCCTCCTTTGGACCTGCTCCAGGACCTCAATCTCCTTCCTGAACTGAGGGGCCTAGAACTTGAAAAAAAAAAAATCAAGACTCCATATAGAGAACCAGAGACAGTAGAAGAGTGCTGGCTCCATGTAGGTTTAGAAGAGGGATCTTCCCCTGGTGTTCAGCTTCATGAGAAGAGTGCACAGAGACAATGCATCCAGACTCATTGGGGGCAAGGGATGGGACAAGAGGCAAGAAGTTGTATAAAAGAAATTTCCAAAGGGAAAAAATTTACACTCTGAGGGTAGTCAAATACTGGAACAAGGTGGCCAAGAGGCATTGTGGAGTTTCTACCCTTGGAATGATTCAAAACTCTGAGCAACCTGACCAAGTACGGCTTATACAGTGCGTTGGACTACATGATCTCCAAAGGCTTTACCTTAAAATAGGAGCTAGTATTTGTTTCATTGAGTAACCTGAAAATTTACAATGTAATAAAGACTTTGTTAAATAGCTGTTTTGTTGTTTTTCCCTCTACTCCTATCCTTTCTTCTCATTTTATTATTTTATGAGGAAGAAAATCAGACTTTATAACACTCAAATCAAGTGTAGCAATATTGGTCCTCCAGGGATAAACCCATCAATAAAATTACAAATGCCTTTCTTGAAAGCTGTATATATGTGGCTAAAGGACTAAAATTGTGAGTTTACAGACCATTCCTGTTCAGCAGTGATGTCTTTTGATGCTGTGTCTCAAATACATTCTGACACTACAGCTTTCCATCATACATTTATTTTATTATTAATGTTTCTCTATTTACTTTAAAAAATATCTGTTTTCATTACTTTTCTGTGGAAAGGTTCAGTTCCTGCTTGGCTGGCACTCAGTGCATTCTGCTGTCTTTGTGATTTATGAGTTTGCCAATTCTCAGTTGCACTACAAAAAAAAATCCTCTAGAAGAAGAAAATAATTTGGAAACACTTAATATGCCCTGATGAATGTGCTAATTATTTCAGAGAAGAAGATTTGCTGTCACCTTTCATTGTTGAAAGCAACACACTCATGGCAGGCCTTAATACCATACAAATAAATTTATAAATGTTTAATATATGAAAATGTTATTGGCCATGCACAATGAGTGCTTTAATTTGTTCACCATCCAATCAACTTGCACAAGTCTCTTCCATGATTTATAGCACAGACTGTCTTATGGCTTGTAATTTGTCATACACTAAAGGGTCTTGGGATACAATTTCATGGGAAGAAATATATTAGTTTTTATTGTAAAACACTATAAAAACACAGCCTTGTTGCATCACAGCCCTGGAGCCCTATAATCAGATTTCAAGGGATAAAGTGAATAACAGTGGTTCCTGAGCATCAAAAGGGAAAACTTTAGGGAAACCCAGGAAAAAAATTAGTAAAAACTGATTTTCTTTTAAGATACTGCACACAACAGTTTTAGATTAGCTTAAAAACATTCAATTTTTATTTATTCAAATATTGGGGCACACTACCCTTACAAGGGTAAGTTCAGCCATTCTTGCCAGTCTCCAAATATACCAAAGTACCTATGAGGAAACACTCTGGAACCTCCCCTTTTTTTCATTCACAGCACAAGAATCTGTGGCCGTTTCTACAGAAGTAGCTGAGGAATGTGGGGAGGAGATATGCAACAAATTAAATAATTAAGTTTGGTTTTACTGTATTTAGTATTAATTACCTCAAATGAAGACGTTTAAAAGAAACAAAACATACAAGCAAGCAAAACCCACAACCAACCAACCAACCAAATCAAAAAACAACTAGTAAAAGGAGATTTGAAAAAAAAAAAAAAAAAAAAAAAAAAGAAATCTGTGCCAAAGCAATACATTTGGTAATTGAGCAACAATCTACAATCCAATTTGCTGTATAGGAAAATAACACCATCAAAGCAGATTTTAAGGCCTATTCCAAGCTGTCATATGAATTACTTAATATTTCAATTCAGCCATCAGCTAAGGGCTTGCTAAAATGAAGGTTATTCCTTTTTAAGTATGAAGTACAGCTCTTTACTTAGTTTCACTGTTTTCTGTTTTACATGAGTCACAGGAATTCCAGATTAAGTTTTCAGTAATCACCATTCCAAATATTTCAGATCCTGAATTCTCTAACTACTGGTAATACAGAAGATCTTTTTGCCCTTCAGTTTCCAGGTCAGTAAGACATAAGACAACTGGGATACTGCAACACTGAAGACAGCTATTAAGATACCTTATCTAAAACTTCAGTTTTGCAAGTTACAGCCCAATCACTTATTGTCCAGTTTAGAGAGAAAAAAAAAAAAAAGCACAATTATTACATGGAATAAAACTTTACAGATTAGGAGTCATAAATTACGCATTCTTTGCTGTCTTTTCCGATACCAAATCTGGATATAAATTGAAAATATTTTTACACATAAGTCTTGTACAAATACTTAAACTTATTAGCTCTGCCAAATAAAGAAAAAATAAATAAGATGGAGTAAATAAATGTTTTTTCTTCAGGACTGTCTTATTTTTTTAAGCCATAAATGGATAACTGTAGCTTACTATTCACAAAATACTTTTTGACAGAGATCTATTAGATTTTCAAACTACATTTCCAGGAAATGGCTAAAAACCCTTCACAGCAGACAAAAAAACAACCAGAATTTTTTCTTTGTATATAACATGGAAAAAATGTAGATCAAAAATCTTTTTTGCAGCATCATTTTATAATCCTTTTATAATAAGAAGACTGTAATGTCAAAAGAGGCTTTTTCTCCTTGTATGTATTGCTTTGCTTCTTGGGTCTTCATGTAACAATTGGACACCTGACTACTTTCTAGCCATTGACACTGCTTCCATGTAAGATTATAAAAATTTTATATTTGGCCTCGTTTCATGCCATAAATGTTTTACATGTTCATGAATATTCATTTTGTGAGTTTTAAAAGTTAAAGACAAAGGTGTTTCTGAAATTTCTTTGAGCCTTGTTATTCTGGAGTCTGTTTTGTTTCATCTGAAGTATTTTGTATTGTAGTTCATAGAATTGGCTGGGTTGGAAGGGACCTCAGAGATCATCGAGTCCAACCCTTAAGTTAATTGGTTCCCATGTACACAGCCATTCCCTATGTATGCAGATACACAAAAAAAGCAGATTTTTTTTTTCTGGCCAACTTTTCATCATGTACATGGAAAAAAAATCTCACAGCATACTAACAGACCTGAAGCCTACAAACTAGACTTCTTGTCAAGACCTGCATCAGCCAACTTTAATAACATGCTGGTGGCACCACAAAAGTTATTTCATTTTTAAAATGACTGTTTAAAAGTCTGAGTTGAGTAACCAAATGAGATAGCATTTGTTTTCAGGGAGGAAACTGGCAAATATTAGAGCCATCAATCAGGAAAAAAGAACAGTGCACCATCTTATTACTTACCAGCAGTAGTTATTTTTAGCAAAGACAACCTACCAACTATGCAGCATTTATATTTGTGAGTCAAATTATTTGCATGGATGGAAGCAGAGAAACAATATTTGAACAGCTGCTGCCAGTTACAAGCAGACCGTGTTCCAACTTTGTTTGTCCCATAGCACACACACACAACAGCTACTGTTCAAAGACATCACCCTTCTGGGAGAACTCTTTCATACTTGAATTATGAAACCTGTATTTGTAAAGACTGCATCCAATAAAGCCCCGATCTTACAAACATTTTCTAAAGAGTACGGTGCTCAAGAGCATGAGGAGCCTTTTGACTTCAAAGAAATTAATGTAGCTAAGCTCTCTAAGCCAAGCATTTTACTGTTGCATTTAAGTGTGTGAAAATTATATTTGTAAGCACTAGGCCTCAATGGCTTTTCGGAATGTAAAGATTAGGGCTTCTGTGGTGTAATACCTGTTTCTTTGTCTTATATTTGCCCCATTCCCAGTCCTTCTATGCACAAAAGACAAACTTCATACTTTCAATCTGTTTAGAAACCAAGGCACGTTAGTTTCAAACAATGAATTTAAAAGCTTCCTAAATGTATTTATTTAACATTGATGCAACTTTCACCTGTAGACACTGCCCTATGGACTTGTTGCTGACAGTATTTGTCAGACTATCAGGTGATTTTAGCTTCACAAAAGCAAACAACAAAAGAGAAGACTCCTGGATTTTGCTTACCCTCAGAGCATATTGTTTGGTCCCTCTCAGGGCTCAGCAGGACACAGCCTCTTACAGCCCCTAAAAGTGACTCTGCTGGACACCATTTGCCAACCCCACAGCCTGGCTGAGCTGGTGGACTTAGTATAAGTACCATGTATTGGGATGGATCCACGCTGGCAGAACTGAGACCGAGCAATCACACACCATTCAGCTGCTTCAGCTGAGCATGCCGAACCAGGGAATTGATTTCTGGTGCCTGTGAGCTTTCATCATAGAATCATAGAATTGGCTGGGTTGGAAGGGACCTCAGAGATCATCAAGTTCAACCCTTGAACCACCGTTGCGGTTGCTAGACCATGGCACTGAGTGCCACATCCAGTCTCTTTTTAAATATCTCCAGGGATGGAGAATCCACTACTTCAGTGGGCAGCCCATTCCAATGCCTGATCACTCTCTCCATAAAGAAATTCTTTCTAATATCTAACCTAAACTTCCCTTGGCACAACTTAAGACCATGCCCTCTTGTCTTGTTGAGAGCTGCCTGGGAAAAGAGACCAACCCCCACCTGGCTACACCCTCCTTTCAGGGAGCTGTAGAGAGTGATGAGGTCTCCCCTGAGCCGCCTCTTCTTTAGGCTGAACAGCCCCAGCTCCCTCAGCCTCTCCTCATAGGGTCTGTGCTCGAGTCCCTTCACCCGCCTACTTGCCCTCCTTTGGACCTGAATCTTAAAGAATGCTGCTTGAGAAGACAACAACAGCTGTCCTCTGACCACACAAAGGGAGGGCACTTATAAAATTGATGTAAGGGTTAATATAAAACGCTTGATAGTAATTGTCTAAGGGTCACATTGACCTGATAGAAGCTAACATGCTGAATAAACATACCCCTCTCTATAACTTTCCAAGCTGTAGAGTCGTTTTCCGCAAGTCAGATACACCCTTCATTTTGCTTACTTCCATAGTAGCCTTGTCATGCCTGCTTCTTCATCAAAGTACTTACTGGAGCTAGACAACTGTCTTACAGACAAAGCCACTGCCCAGAATATATTATGCTTTCTAAGATAGGCATACGTAGTTTTATTAACAACTAAAATAATGTGGTTTATGCCTGGTCCTCTGAAATAGATTTGCCCATTGCTACGAAAACCAAGCTATCACACAGACACCCTTCCTTCCATTAAATTTCTTGTTCCTTACCATGTGAATTCTAGGTATGAACTGACAGATTAGTTCTGTCACTTCTTACACTATTCTCTAAGCCATCTTTCTGAAATGCATGAGAGTCCAATATCAGAGATGGGTGGAAGGAAAAAGGAGTGTGACAGTATGATAGGCACCTAGTACCAGCATGACTGATGGGGACTCTGAGTTGAGTCACATAATCACAGAGTTATTAAGGCTGGAAGAGACCTCTCTATGGGGGTCATCTAGTTCACAACACTGCCTAAAGCAGATCCAATTATATCAGTATTCTCAAGGCTGTGTCCAGTCATGGTATGAATATCAAGGAAGGAGAATCCACAGACTGCCCAGGCAGACTGTTCCAGTGTTTGAGTACTCTTATAACTTTTTTTTCCTAGTATATAACTTTGCTTTTTACAACTTGTCTCTGTTAGCCCTTGTTCTATCACTCTATACCTGTAAGAAGAGATCTACTTCACTGTATATCTTCCCACTAAATAATTCTAGACAAAAACAACACCCCTTCTTAGACTTCATTTTTTAGGACAAAACACAGACTTTCCTGTTTCTCATCACACATCATTGGCTTTAAAAAGCCAAACATCTTGGTGACACCTTACTGGGTTCACCCACATGTCTACTAGAAGGCTTTGGTACCCAATTGCTGCATTCTGTAGTCTCTATTCCCTGCATTAGAAGCTCAAGTACCAGGTGCAGTTAAGAAGTAGATCTGTGGACTGCCAGCCAGCTATGTCCTATTTGTGAGCTCCCACAGAAGATGAGTGGCAGTGGTGATGAGTAACCAATGCAAAAGGCATCAGGATCACAACAGGAGAACATGAGAATAAAGGGTGAAAAAGCTGGTGTTTACAATATTAAAGTTCATGAAAACTCTTCACCTTTTCCTTTAAAAGGAAGGGATTCCAAAGCAACTCTAAAAGGCAACCTTGCATCTTCCAGGTTCTCAGTGTTCACAGGACAATTTGTAACCATTTTTGACCGATTGGGCTACTACTTTAAAAATGATTCTGTGAAGCAGAACATTACTGGACAGAAAGCATCCAATAATAAATATTCCTTCTGAATACTTCTTCCACATGTGCATACCAGGTCATCATTAGTCTGTGCATATTCTTGCATCTGACACTTCATTACAAAACTCAACACTTCAAGTTAATCAGTTAATTCAAAATGTAATATCGTGCTGCTGCTAAGTCAATGCCCAATTCTTCACCTGATTTTGCTTACTTTGACCAAATGATTATTAAAAAACTGATCTTTGAACTGAAAGGTCAGAATTGACAACATATATATGTAAAAGCAAGGCATGATCATTATACAAGATACATTACTGAGAATCACCCAAGTACCTAGTTAAAATATCCCAAAATTGACATTCAATACTTTGTTTCATATTAAAAATTATTATATGAAACACTGAGTGAAATGTGGCTCCTACATTAACTTGGGAAGAGGCAGGAATTCATCTCAGGACTTTAAGCGTAATGTCAATGTAGTACTTTTCTACAATGCAGTTTCAAAAGCCCAAGAAAAAAATATACCTAAAACTAAAAATGTACCAAGGAAAAACTGAGAAGTTTAACTGAAAATGCATTAGTTATTCTACCTCAGCTAGTCCAAGTATGACATCATTACCATAAGGATTTTACAGTTTAAAAAGCACTACACAATGACAAATAGTAAGAAAACCCATATACAACCCCATCACTGAGCATTTTTCCAGATTTAGTATTTAATGAAATATTTCTTTCCTAATTTCTAAAACATACGACAAATTGTAAGATGATTGTGAACATGGAACATTTCACCCATCATTGAAATCGTGGCTCTTCTTGCACATCGTAGAAATACTTAAATGCTTAATAGCATTTCAAGAAGTTGCAGTTCAAACTGAGAGGAATAGAAATCTGCAGTTGAGAACATATAATATTCTATTATATGACAGGGTGTTAAAACAAAATAAAATGCCAGACAGAACAAACAGATTTCAGGTTGTCCACACAGCCTTGTTGTCATTAAGTCATTTTGTCATTAAGTCAGAGCAATGCAGAAAAATGGAACTTGGTTCTGAAAAATTCTAACATCAGTCACTATTAAAAAACACAAACAAATAAAGCCCCCCAAAACTTATGGGTTTATAAAATCCAGCTGAAAAAAGGTCTCAAACTCTAACATCTTGTGTTTCTTGATAGAAATTCTGTTTAGTGACAGAACTATGTATATTCTATTTAGGTTTTAGTATTCAGTCTGTTTCTGTCAATTGTCCACCAAGAATACCTTTGAATTTCAGATAGCAGAAGCTGTTTCTCCTTTCTTTCAAATACCCCCTTCACTGTTCTCTAGCACCAATAACTAGGATATACACTGAAAAACTCTCAGATTCACTTCTGTCACAGGACTCGTGCTGAGCAGTTACACAAGGCAACACAGTTACTTGCATTGGGCTTACTCATGGAGAAACTCATGGAATATGGTGCCCCTTCCCACATCCAACAGACAGGGTTAGACCACACTGACTTTCAAAGTTGAAGAGTATGATTTTCAATCTAGATGCCTTTGAAATAAAAAATAATAATAATTAAAAAAACATCTTACTAATCTTGCAGGGCAAAACAGTTTGATATTCCTATGAAACTTACTGGACCTTGAAGTGAGATCTCATTTAAGAGACACAAGTATACAGAGTACTGCCAACAACGTATCCCATAGATGGAACTGCAGCAGTTTTGTTTTGGTGTGGATTTGTTTGGGTTTCTTTCAATGGTAAGCCTGCAAATTTATTCTCTGCCTACAATTTTATAAGAGCTGGGTTTTATCAGAAGCAATTAGTAAAGTTAAACTAAATCTATTTTCTTCCCAGTTAAGAGATCTTTCACATTTAATTTGTGTCTAAAGAAATTTTACTAACACTGAGGCCCTGGGATAAAAAAAAAAAAAAAATTAATTTTAGGGTTATAATAGAAAACAGGGGAATTGGAAAAGCTCCTTTGGAGTTAACTCACAAAAAGGAAAGATTCAATTACTTTGAAAGTCTTTAGAACCACAAGATGGAAATATTGGAAATGATGAGCCAGACTGAGGGTCATCATCAACTGCAGTCCCAAGTGGCATTTATTCCTTGGCTTGTATTATTATTCATTTAGAAACATAATGAATTGCAAGACAGTAAAAACACGAGGAGATAACTGCACTTAAGGAAAGTATGCTCTCCCACAATTGTTCTTTAATTGAATAAAAGCAAATGTTAACCACAGTAATATTTTCATTGTCTGCCAAATGTTCATTGAGAAAACCAAGGCTGCAGTTCTAAATTCTTGCAGGTCTAGTTTTTAAATATGTCCATTGATATGTAATGTATTATTATAGGTGAAATATGCAAATAAGAATGCTTCAAATGCATTTTCATTCTGAAAAGGTTAATAACTATATACTAAAATACTGTAATGATAATATATTCAAAGTTAGCTATACTTCAACAGAGTGAAGCTTACTTGCACCACTTTACACCATTAATTTTCTGTTGATTTGAGTCATTAAACTCTAGCATACCCCATGCAAATCTGAGCCAGATAAAGTTGTTTAAATTCATATTTCTCAAAAACGTATATCTGGAAAAACAAAAGTAAACCATTAACAGGCAGCACTGCTTTCAAATATTTATGTGAATTACTGCTATCATACAAATCACGGTGTCAGAATAAATTAGAAACATTCTGAAACCTATCTTGTAGAATGGACTGACTAATTTAAAATGATTTGTACTTGGACATTCCAACCACGTTGAAATCTAAATCAAGTAATTTTGGGGGGAGAATTCAGAGATCAAGATTATAATTTTTTTAAACTGTCCTGGATAAGATTTGTATATAAAATTATTATTAGCAAAGTACTGATAATTCCTTTGAAAAACACTTTCTCTAACATCAAATTCTCTGTTTATTAAATACATTTGGCCTTCAAAAAAGTCTCTTTCACTATGTTTTACAGTTTATTTGGTTTTGTAGTGGTTTTGATTTTTAAGGTTTCCACTATCCCAAGCAACCTATTACTTCTTTTTATCTTCTCACCAGCTCTACCCAAACTATTAGTTCTGCTTTCATACTTATTCAGATCCTTATGTACATGTGTACAAACTGGGAAACTTGGCCCTAGTTGACTGAGGCCATAACTATGTCTGACTGGTGTAATACTGCAAAAAGGCAACAGATATATTAGTTAGCATGCAATATATTAAAATACTGAGATAATACAATTTTAACTACCTGTGCAATTATATGATTTGATATTAAATGGTAGTTTAATGCTTGTAAGCACTGTTTCATCAAGTTCATTGCCCAATAAACTATCAATAAAATTGAATTTTCCTTATGTATGAAGCCATTTTCTATTTCAAACACATTGAGAAAGAGGAACAATGACTCAAAGAACACAGAACTATAAATTAGAGCACCATATTCCAGAAATCATTTAATGGATTACTCTAGGCTATTTAATTAATCCATTAACAAGTAGTGACTTGTCTGTTATAAATTGATTTCTCTCCTTACACACTTAACTGATCCTGCCATTGATCTGTCACTCTGCCCTCAAATGATTTCAAATTAAGTTCTTGATTGCACACAACTGCTTAAGGCTTCCAGTATGGAATTTTAAGATCCCTAACCTAACAGAAGGATTCTAATGATTCAGCAGGCATAAGCCTCTGGATGAAGAATTGCTAATAAACTAGGAAAATAATAGATAAGGCACAATATTTGCTCCCCAGTCATGCTCTCTTCCCCTGAAGACAGTGTTTTAATTTTTTTTTTTTTTTTTAATAAAATAGCAGGCTCTGCCAACTAATGATAGCTTTAAAATTCTATGTGCTACATTATTGTGCTGCATTAATGAAGTGGCTGTGCTGCTTTGCTTTGCTTACAAGAGCTCAGTTGCAAGAACATGCTGGATGCAAAAAATGCATTATGTTCTGCTGTAATCAGTTGAGAGGCAAAACCCTATTAAATACCATGTTTTTGGTGTTTGCATGATTTTTGGATTTATATATATATACACACCAACATCTAATAGGAACTTATAATGACAACTGAACAGGATTTCAGTTCCCTAATGTGCTGAAGTGTACCCCCAGTTGCTGGGCACTTTCAGAAGCCATGAATTCAAAGAGAACTGATGATGTTGGGTATTTTATATGGCATAGCCTGACTGGGTTTTTAGAACAGGTCAATTAAACACATCTACCTGCAGTAGAAATACTTAAAAGCTTAATAGCATTTCAAGAAGTTGCAGATCAAACTGAGAGGAATAGAAAGACACAAGCTGAGTTTAATTTCATTGGAAAAAAAATGGCAGTGACACATTTGTTTTCACAAACTGATGCTGATCAAACAAATACTTCCAATACAAATTGTTACCAGACACTCATAAGACATCACTTCTCACTGAGGAGGATTATTTTTAAAGGTTTAATTTTTTTCATTAGTTTATGAACTTTCATCTGTGTCTATTATTTCCCCTGGTCTGAAGACATCTCTCCTCTGAAGGCAGGCTGAGAGAGCTGGGGTTGTTCAGCCTGGAGAATAGAAGGCTAGAAGGCTGCAGAGAGACCTCGTGGTGGCCTTGCAGTACCTGAAGGGGGCCTACAAGAAAGACAGAATAATGGGAAATTTGGGTTGGTATTGTGCTTTCAAAATATTTTTCATAGCTCTTGTAAGACAGTCAAAGAGGGAAGACAGTAGGAATATATTTATTTTATCAAGACATTACATACATGACTTATTCTCTAATCAGATCATAAATTCTTAGAAGCAAGAATTGAACCTTCCAGGAGGGTTAAGAACACAGAAATGATTGTCTTAATATCCAGCTCTCTCTTTTAATGTGTTCCTAATTAAAACAGAATAATCAAGCCTTGGAAGATGTCACTCAAAGAGGCTGTGGAATCTCCGTTCTTGAAGATTATCAAAACTTGACTAGACTTAAGACCTAAGCAACCTAGTCTGAATTGACTGACTGTATTTTGAGCAGCAGTTTGGACTAGATGACCTTCTGAGATGCCCTCCAATGAAACAGTTTCTTCACAGAAAAACTGTCTTGAGTGCCTTTATATTCTCTTTTCAAGATTTGTAACTTTAAAAAAATGACCAACAAAAAACATCAACCCACCCAGTATTACCAGTTATCATTTGCATTACTCTTTTGCCAAGGAGATAAGTCCTTACATTTAGAGGCAAATTCAGATATATTAAGAATTTAAAATTATTTTTACATCTTACAAATACAAGTAATTTCAGAGCAAAAAGCAAGCTCTGCCATTAAATTATTTTTGAGACCACAAGTGAAAAAACTCTAATACCTTGGCTCTGATGCCAAACAAATTATGCTTAAAAACATTTTAAATACATAAGACAGCAAAAGACATTCTGTAGGTACCCCCTTTATTTGAACAAAGCATTACAAATCTAAACAGCAAAACTAAAATCCAATTATTAGTAGGTTCCTCGAAAGATTTTTCAGCAAGTGTTTTTGCTTTCTGACAAGAAATACTTTTATTCCTTCTTTCAAAGGTAAAGTCAAAAGAAAACGAAAAAAGAAGAATAAAAAATAATTTCTTACTTTACCACTTACTTAAAGGTTGGAAAACAAAGACAATAAATTAAGTAATAGTGAAAAGAAAAAAAGGATGCCCAGAACAGAGCAACAAAGCAACACAACTATTCTATTTAACACCATGTTGCCCTAGAGTAAAACATTCATCAAGAAAAACAAGAGCAGATGTAGGTACTAGCGTTGTTTTAGCAGATGTGCTCTATTGAAATGGGAGGATGGAAATCTTTTTTATAAAGCAGTGTTCAAGTCTGCAGATCCAGTATTTTGTTATACTCCCTCAGTGATAATTTCTTCTCACCTCTCACACCAAAACTTCAAACGACAAATACAAAACTCTTCCTGGAACTCTGTGTATTAGTTGACACATCTCCACATTCCTCCAAAATTATTTTATATAGTTTTTATTAAAACTAAAAATATATAAAAGAAAACAACTACAATAACTTAGAAGAATACTGCACGTTTCCATCCGGCCTTGCAATTTTTCTGCATTTTTATCACATGAAGTATTTCAATTCATAAATGTAAAGACAAAATGAGAAACATATTTTTTGAGAGGACTAGAATATGCTGGAATCCTTTCAAAAAAATACTTGAGTGGCTTTAAAAGTCTTACTATCGCATTCAAGAAGCTAATTCCAATAATTTCAAGCACCTGCCTGCCAAAAATGTTACAGCAGAATGAAACTTTGTCATCCCTATGACACATTTTGGCCAGTATCTTAGAGCATATTTTAGCCATGCTTATAAATCTTAAATTTTAAGAAATTAAATAATCTACAAAGATAAGCAGGGGAATGTGTAGTGGAACAAAGCAATCAGACGCCTCTGATTACCGAGAAGTGGGTGTGAGCCGGTATCAAATCCACCTGTGCCCAATTAGGGCAGGCCCCCTATTGAGCATGTGCAAGACCAGGGGGCCAATAAAGGTGAAACTCACAGCCACAGACTAGCTCACTCTCAAGCACTGTATTACCTTTATTGCACCACTAGCGCTCATCACCTCCAAGGTGAGGCTCTTGTGGCGCAGCTGGTTAAGACCCAGTACTGCAATGCCGAAAGCCCCGGGTTCGAGACTCCTCAGAGAGCCTTTGTTCCACTACAGGAATGTTCTACGCAGAAGCTTCCTAAGCCATTGCATCAACAAATACTGTTTCATTGGAAAGATTTCCCAAAGCTCTTCTAAAATCTTTATCAGTTCCCATAAGTAGCCCATCAGTCTTCTACTGCCCATAGTGAAACCAATAACCTGAATTTCTCAGCTGCCTGTAGCAGAGAGCAACACTAGAACTAATAACTTTCATTGACAGTGCTGTCAAAGAGCTGTAGAACAAGATGATTACTCAGAATAAACCTTAGAAGTCCTCATATAAAAACCTTTGCAATATTTTGTTTTAATTTTATGAGTAGTTATGATTTATTTTAAAGTTACTCTTTTTAGCCCTATGCAATTAAGCTACTTCCAAGTAGAGTAACATAAGCAATAAAAATCTATGTAGAAAAAAATGTGGAATGAAAAGCATCTATCAATGGACAGTTAATTCAACATCAAAAAGGCACACTGGTATTTGCAAAAACAAAACTCTTCAGAGTAGTTCACAACTCAAAATATTTTTTCTGGATTTTTGGGGGGTTTTTTGTTTGTTTTGTTGGTTGTTTTTTTTTTCAACTCTTAAATCTGATACTGTACTTTCTCTGCATAATGTTGAGACTCTCAAAAATTATATCTGAACATCAAACTTCTCTTATCAAGAAGTCAGTCAGAAAAGACAGGTAGCTCAAATAAATTCAAGCCTTTTCTGTCTGAAACAATCCAAATAACTCTCAATTCAATGCCTGTTAAACAAAGTATCCACAATATAAAAGCAACCACACATCTAGGTCAAATGGTATATTCAGAACTGTAGTTTTCTGAAGTGAGCTCTTCAAGATTAACTCGGGTATACAAAGGAGTAGAAATTTTTAGCACCAGATGAGACAACTGCTGACTGACAACTGAGACAACCAGAGAAGTAAATTCCCACAGAAGCAGCAAGAGAGAACCAGATTGTACAATAAGACTGGGAGAATGGGAAATCCAAGGATCCAGGCAGAACAGCATACAAGGCCATCAAATATGTCAGAAATAAATAAGCAGTGACAGAAACTGCGTGCAAGAGGACTGAAAAGTGAGATGTCAACTGAAAATATTGTGGTGGGGAAGGGGAAAGAGATTAGAAAACATTCGAGAAAGAGGGAGGAGGGGGAAAAGGGAAAGTAAACAAGTGTGAAATGAATTGAAATAAGGCAACAGTAAGTGACAACAAAAGGACAAAGACCAGAGGAAATAAGCTCACACAAAAAGTAAAGGGAGAAGCATACTCTCTCCCGATGTGTAAGGTCATTAAGAGCTACAGTTAAATACTGTTCTGCATTTCTCTGCTTATTCTGAATATGGGTAGAAGGCTGTCCCAGAACTTACTCTTGCCTGCTGCAACAGAGTGGTTCTGTCCTAGGGCACAATCAATGAAAATCAATTGGCTGATAATTGCTTTGCATCAAATTAAATTATGGAGGACTACATGGCTCAGAGGGTTGGAAATGAGATGTGGAGCCTTTCACCTCTAGGTCACTGCTACAAACACAATGCAAGTCAATAATGACTCAAGTTGTTACTGTTGTGTTAGTAAAAAAACTGATTTTAAGCTCTACTAAAGCACACCTTTATTGGTTTATAACCTCAGAACTTTGTTTTGCTAACCCTCAAGTAAAGCTGGATGAAGTTCCCAGTACTTCACATGTGACCTTTGTGCTGACTGATTACAATCTACATCACTCCTTTTCAACAATACTGTTCTTATCCTTTCAATAGGTTACAACCCAAATAGTCAAGTGACTTTTGAAAACACTTTCAAAATTTCAAGTCTATAAATAAGATCCAAAGCCATGTATCAGGACTAAAGAATAATGTGTAGTATTTGTTCTTTAAGGCAGAATTATACACATTCAAAAATAGAGAAATGGAATGTTTTGTTGATTCTCGCATTAAAAAAAACTTCAAAACATCATTAAGCTGTGCGTCCTTTTTGGGGCATAAAATCTAAAGGGAGATAGAACTTTATGAAAACACAAGCTGATGTTACATGTCGCAAGACAAACCTCTCTTAGGGCACGGCGCTCCAAGGTCCAACAGCTGTTCCAGCAGAAGTGCACAAACAGTGCCCTGAGTCTGTTGCCCTTAGGACTGGTTAGCCTGGCTCGGTGCTACTGCTCCAGACTCAACTGACCTCTCTGCTGGCTTGCTCAGGAGTAAGCTGAGCCTGTCTTTGGAAGCTCACCTTTTACTGGCCCCCTAATCCTGCTCATGTGCAGTTGGGGCCAGCCCTAATCAGGCACAGGTGGGCTTAACACAAGCTCATACCCACTGCCTGGCAATTAGTGGCACCCTGTTGCCTCATTTCACTACAGTTACATGCAGTTTTTATTCATCAGTGACTAGAGTCTGTTTTCATTTCAACTTATTTTATGCACATGTTCCCGTTTGCTAGTTAGTTCATGGGTTGAACAGATTGTCTGACTGAACTACAATGCTAGTTGAAAACCAAAAATACATTTGGGTAGCTATTACATGGCAGACTTATTTTTGCTGTGCAATAATGTGCTGTTGTGTAGGTCAAGAAAGTTTAAAACCAGGTCCTCCCATGCATTATATACTACTGTCACTGCAAAGCCAGTAGTGGTTGTTTTTGCTGATGGAGACTGCAGACAAAAACTCACTGCCGTAAGGTTAATTCAGAAAATCAACTAAGCCCCACAGAGCCCCCGATTCACCCCTGACAGGATGGACAAATGGATCAGAAGAGTAAAAGTCAGAAAAGAATTTCAAGGGTTGAGCTAAAGACATAAAAGCTAAAAAACCCCAACCAACTAACCAACCACAAACCCCATCAAACCAAAAAAACCAAGTAACAACAGCAACAACAAAACCCACCAAACCTCAACCCTCAAAGCAAAACCAAATAAAAGTGATGCAAAAAAACATTTCATGCCCAGCCAATCCCTGAGCAATTGCAGCCCTGGACTAAAATTATCACAGTATTAGTATGAGTCACCAACCTCTAATACAGAAGAAATCAGGAAAAACAGATACTTGCCTCCATAGAAGAAAAATACACATTGATGGAGGAAACCAGAATAAAGACTATTACAACACTTCTCTTGGTCTGGTTATCCTCTTGGCCACAGAAGAAAATAGTTTAAGTACAAAAACTTGTTAGTTGCGTTTTCCCCCCTCTCACTATACAGATGACTGAAAAGTTGCTCACGACCTCAAAGATTTCAAAGTCTCCACCAAAGGGCATCTTCTGTGGCTGCACGCACTGCCTTGGACAGAGCATAACATTTCCTGAGAGCTGTGAAAGAACTTCTTTAGGCAGTTTTACATCTTTGAACATTAAAGCTGCTGAAAGTAGACTGTGAACTCTGCTTTTGACAGATAAAAGTTAACTGGGTTTGATTGTGAAAGTAGAGTCTGAAAAGTACCTCTGATATTGCTGCCCTACACCTTCATGCACATGAAGTGAAGGCACTCATCTGGCAGCAGCCCTCTTTTTCTTTTGCTAAAGGGCATCCTGATTTCCAAGATCTATGCTTTTCTCCAATTACCTTCAGGAAGTTAGGGGGTTTTATTAATTATTTATGGAGTTTCAGACTCCAGGTTCAACTCGTTTCTAATCTAAACTTCAGCAGCAAACCTTTCAGTGTGGGACTATCAGCTTTATGATATTCATACATATCACTAGAGGACTGATTTGGAGAGCCACACTGCAGACAGATCTGCTGCAGGAACTAGAAGACCAAGACTCGGATTTACATCTTCAGAAGGTCCACGGAGAACATGAATTTTCTGGGAGATTACTTTTTAAATAATGGAATTGAAATTCTTCAGTCTTTCAGTTTCTTTCAGAAACTTAAAAGCTTGGAAGGAGCTCTAATTCCTAGAACAGAGCAGATTATTAGTCTGAATAAGCAGATGTGCTTCTCCATATGTGCTGAGGAATCTCTGTCTTTGACATTTGTGACATTTTCACATAAGTCTCTTAGTTCTTAAGAAACCTACATATCCATACTCACTTGAAGTTCAGCATTATAAATAGTTTATAACAGGCTATGAAAATTAATGTACTAAATGATAACTGATTAGGGAACCTATCAGGTTGTTCATAAGATATATCACAGTGTATTCAGATTGTTACAGAACCTCTGCAATTGGTGCCTTTAACATGCCTATTATGCATCTATATTAAATGAACCATTCTTAAACTTCCATAATTTGTAAATACTCACATAACTGGAACCTTTATGCATTTTCTCATTAAGATTAGAATAGGTACAATGTTCTCCCTCCTCCTCCCAGAAATCTTTCTTACTATTTATTATTCTAAGAATTGTACAGCACTTTACAAGGGCCATGGCTAAATATAGGGGAGGAAAAAAAGTCTGCCATAAGTACAACTGAAATATCCTGATTTTTCTTTCAATTTCCTTTTTTCTCCCAGTTTCCTGGCAATGAAGAATGTACACCCTCTCTTCTGGACAGTCAGGCACCTTAAATAGCAAGCCAAAGAAACACAGCATTTGTTCCATCCTTCGTACACCTGGTTTTACTCAGGTATACCAGATATCAGTTCTCTAGAAAGGAAAACAGTATGCTCAGTATTTTCAGTGTTGCAGACAAACCATAATAAAGGCCCTCATTATAAAAGCAGTCCCTCTGTAGCTTCATGCACAAACACTGTGATTAATATATCACATAATGAAGTTGTAAATGTCTCCACTACTGCAGGAGATTGTCTTGTTGGTTATGATGTGAGGAACCGATTGAGCTAATTAAGAAAAAAAAATTGTCAAAAAACTTGTTCTCAAAAACATCATCAGTTTCTCACTGCATTTCATACAGCAGTCATAAAACTCTCAAAAAAACAGAGTGCAGGCCATCATGGGAGTAATGAGCAGCACAAGGAACAAGGGCAATATCTTAAGCATGTACCTTCCATCATGAATCACAGCCCAAGGGCTCTCACCCTCTATTCAAGAAGGAACAATCCTCACAATTAGAGCACTCATCTGAAAGCATAAGTGCTCACTTCCAGGCCACAGTCACCCTGAAGCCACATCATCTTTCTAGGAAAAAGCTGTAGAGAGGAGGAGGAGTGGGGTTCTTCCACCACAGCATCTGGGTCACTGTGCACATAAAGGGATCACAACCTGGAACACTACGGCACTTCTGGAAGCTGTCTTCATTGCCTCATAAACCTTGTATTGCTACACAAGGTCCCAGCTTCAACTGTGGGGATGTCCAGTTTCCCTGCCTCAGCTTGTCTAGGAGCTTGAAGTACATTTATGGAAGCAGAGACTTGTATCCACAGTTTCTTCATGGCTTCTTCTTGGTGCACTCTAACCACCTGTGTAAAAGCCTGGTATCACAAGGTGTGTTCTGAATGGAAACTAAGGCTAAGTGAATTAGTTATGCTCAGATTCTGCCCAAGGGGCCTGATGCCTGGGAACTTAGGTGGAGGTAAGGTACCTTCCAAAATACATTCAATACAGAAAAAACAAACTTTCCCACTTATATCAAGGTGCTGTTCATCTTGTAAAACATTGGCAAGCCATTTCTATTCTTAAGCCTTTCACACTGCCATGAACAGTAATGCTACATAGGTCTGTAATACAGATTCATCTTAGATAATCTTCAAATTAATGCAGAAGTAACAATGGTTTATGAATCTTGACATGGAAACTTAAATGAAAGATGTTGCAACTTATATTACTTTAAAAATACGTCTTATTCCTCACTGTACTTAAAAGCTAATTCCTTTACACTTATTTATGATACATTTTTTTCCCTCTGGTAGAGTAACTACTGAAATAATTTTCCAAGAATCTTTGACATGGTTTGTCATGATTTTTTAAACATACTTTTTATGGGCATAAACCAGTTTGATTTCAGCTTGATTTATAAAGTAGGTTTCCTTGTGAGTTATTTTTCTACAGCAGCTTTAAAAAACCATTTCCTTTCACAGGTACATTTCTAAGAACAAAAAACTTATACGTAATAAGTAATGTGCCACTATAATTTGAAAATATCCATCTTGCTCACATTCCTCTGCTTCCATTAAAAGATTTATAACATGTCTAAAACTGGAATTGATGAATTCATCAGCGTCTGGGACATTTTGATCATAATCAATAACATAATTTTACCCTTTAAATGAGATTTCAATTAAACTACATTTTTTCAAAGTAATTTTATTTTTATCATAAAAATAGTTTCTATGCAGAGAAACAGCATTAACTCATTTGATACCAGGTGCTATGATGTAAGGGATGGTAACCTACACAGCCAAACAATGACAGAACTATACTTAGTGGAAGATATATAAAAAATTCATTGTGCTGTTTCATGGGTTGAGTATTAAAAAGTAAAACATTCCTTAAATAAATAAGTACAAGCATAAAGATCACGCATCATTACACAAGTTTAGAAGTCCATTATCCAACAAGGAAGAATCTAGGGACAGCAACAGAGTATCAGTGTAAGGGAGATGTGCTGGCCTGGCTCCAACAAATTCCCTCTTGAACTTTCTCCAAAGTCTCAAGAAACCACAAGGCAAATACATCACAGTAGCTTCCACAAAAAGGAGATCTCCTGGATGGAAGAGTCTGCCAGGAGCAGCAGAAAGGGAGCAGACAGACCATCACCAGTCTCTCCGCTAATGATATCAAATAATGCTGTCTGAACTTATTTTGAGTTTTTATCTCTTTGGAATCTGGCACTTACTAGGACAGGGAGTTGCTGTAGGGAGTTGAAGTAGGGAACGTTTTAAAGGAAAAACTATTTATAATACTATCCAGCAAGAATTTTAGGAAGTAGTATTTCTTTGGAAAGAAGAAATAGCAACAAAATGTAATAGTCTGGAAAAAGATGAATGAACAAGTCTATATAAAGCCATGCTAAACCAGAGGGGTTTGTGGTCCATTGAACAAATACTCCTGCTGGAGGAAGTAAATTAAATCAAGTGGTGTGATCTGATTATCTTCAAGGATTATTTGTCATGGGCAAACCACTGGTTTCAGGTAGGAACAGACTGTTACCCTTCAACTAAGTGTCAGTTATTGATCTTTGCTGGCACGGCTTCCTTGTTACATGGCTTCAGTGTTAGGAAGAGGCTGCTAGCCTAATGGCTGTCAGTCTGGAAAATAAAAGTAGCTCTTACTTAGGACTAAGATAAAGGGAGGTAATTTCAGGGTTTTTCATCATTTCCAAAGCTGTACTGCTCAGAAGCCAGAAAATGTATTTTCTTTGTCTACAGCAATTAACTAAATCTTGAAAATCACACACCTTTTATGGATGGATAATATGGGTGCCTTGATGCAGGGAGAAAAATTTTGGCACTACTGTTATCAGTGGAAATATAACTTCACCGAAAATCATCATCCAGACACAGCCCTCAGAGTGAAGAAAGGAGAGGAAGGGGAGGGTTGAGGGGAAAGACTAGAGGTAACTATTTGGAGACCTTAGAAGTTTGGTGTCACTTTGGAAAACTTTCTTAAGTGAATGGAGAAACAATTGCAGAGAATTTGAAGAGGGGAGGAAAAAAAAAAAAGGTTTCTGCATCTTTAAAATCAGACAAAAGCCTTGTGATCTTGTCCAGGGAACTGTTTTACATAAACTTTCACAAAGTCTGCAAGAGGCAAGTGCCCAGGACAGAAATCACAATAATTACATTTTTTTTTCAAGCTCAAGTATTCACCCTGTTTTGAGGCACATCTCAAGAAAAATACATCAAGAGTACAAATCAGAGTTACACAAGTAGAATAGGACTACAGAATATCACAAAGAAACACATGTTATCATTGCTTCTCACTTTTGTCAACAGTATTTGCAAGTTTCACTGTTCTCCACATAATTTGCAAACTAAAAGCTAAAACTTCGAGTTGTCTTGGAAATTTCACTCAATTCAGCTTAGGGCTGGGAGGAAGCTGTAATTCCCCTTAAACTATTTCAGCTGCAAAATCAGTCAGCTTCTCTTTGTTTATATTAGGAAGAGGGTCCTGAGAAGCTTTATGATACAGGAAAAGATCCCTTTTGTGGTAAACAGCCAGTATGAATCCAGTCAGGAATTATCACTGCAGAATAGTAAGCACACAAACGTGGATCAATTAAAATAATGAGAAATCTTGTTCTGATATATTCCCTCTTAGTAGGGAAGCTTAATTCCTGCCATCCACGGTTCCAAATAGTTCCCATCATTATTTTGCACATTCACCTAGGCTCTTTGGTGCTGTGAATTGAAGTCCCAGCTGGGAGATCCAAATGTATAATGACATTCTAGTGAGTTTCTGAGGCTCAGTAAATCTGGCAGGGGAGTCAGGCTTCTCGGCAAGGAATGACAGCAGATGCCCTCAGGGAGAGATACAAACTCTGACTCATCCGGGGCTGCCTCCCCGGGCACAGGCTGTTGACTCAAGGAAAAGAGCTGACAGGCAGCAGCCAGAGTCTCAGATGCTGCATTTAGATCTCTCCCAGCAGGTGTCACTATGATGTAGCATTGCTATGAAACCTTAGGGAAACAAATACAAAAGCAGCGGGGTTTTTTTTCCCCCCCTTATGACCAAAAAAAACCCAAAAAACAAAAAACAAACCAACTAAACACCAAAAACCCAAAAAGAAAATAAAAAAATGAAAAGAAAAACAACGCTCAACCAAAATCCTTGTAGACTAATTATGCCAAACCTGAACAATCTGCAGAAATCAGTTTTGTGAGGAGAGGGTGGGGTAAACTGTTGTGTATCATTTCCATTTTCATACAGCTAATTTTCTTCTCATAAAGTGATATACTTCTGGAAAACGTCTTCAATTAAGTGGTTAATTTCTTTCATAGAAAGAAATTCCCCTCTAAAATGTAATGTATACAGATGTCTGCATACCAAACTATTAATCTATGTCAAAAGGTTTTAAAATGCCTGTTGAATTCTAGTCCTGGGAGAGATAAGTACAATAAATATGGCATCTGTAACAAAGTTTTTTAGTTTTTAAGATAAAAAAAAAAAAAAATCACAACAGAACAAGAAAATGAGTTTTCATTTCACAAGCAGTCTCCATGCACTCTGACTATCTTACCACCCAGCTATTCTGCAGGCATTCAGACACTTCACTGTAATGCCACAAAAATCAATAGCAATTTATTCTCTCTTTGGACCCCAAGCAACAAAAGAAAGTAAATAATACTGTCACCTCCAGTCTGCCTTCAGAACATGGTCATAAAACCATGTATAGCCTTGCTGCTATGCTACAACCTACAGAGCTCTTTATCTATGCTGACTTTGTAGACTGAATTGGCTTTCATAAGGGAAAAACACGCAAGACAGCAAAGCAAAGGGATCAAGTTCCTGTACTCCAACCAGCCAGACTGATGAGTCTGAATTAAGAGAAAGTCTTGGAATCTGTCCTACTTCAGCTTTATCTATGCTGATTTTATTGGAGAAAAACCAAATCTGGATATCTTACAATTTTGTTTTCACGTGCAAAAGGAAATCCATGATGAAAAAGTTGAAAAACAGGTTTGGAACATTAAAGCTTTGCAATGTTCAAGGTATTTCTTAAATTTGCTTCTTAAAAATAGGAGGTTTTAAAATCCACATTTCTTACAATGCTACTAACACACCAAACTTTATCAGAATATTAAATATAATCCAGAATATTCAGATTTTCTTAAAATCATTTTGTAAGCAACATTAAGAAATCAACCCCCATCTCATTGTATGCCAGGCAGTTTCTTTCAACTGCTGACAGCAAGAAGCATATCATCATCAGAGGAACTTTCATAAAGTTTAAAACACATTCAAATTGCTAGATATGAAGGTATGCTTGGTTAACTGGTGACTCCACATATGTTTGTAAAATGGACTCCTCTATTTTCAGGGAATAGTAAGCAAATGTGCTTCTATCTTTGCATACTGAATTGTTTTCACTAGTGGGTGCTTTGTAAGCCCTCACTTACAAAAAAGTGGAGAGGTGGAGAAATTCCCACCACCACAAGCATCCCCACTCAACAGCAATTCTGTTTCTCTGTTAAAATCCTGATATCCATGGATTCACACATAAAAAGTCCAGGATGTATCACTAGTTCATACAGGCATCAAGACCAGATTTAAAGAAGTCCACCATTTCTGCCACAGCAGTTTGTAAGAGCATAAAGACAGGGCACAAGCTGAATGCAAAGTGAGGACTGCATGGTTAAGAGAAGAAAGTTCACCACCTATTCCTCCAGTTTTCAACATGGACAGTAATGCCATGAAGTAATTTCCCATTCTATAGCAATAAATTGCTGAAACTTAAGAGCACAATAAAAAAAATCTCTACAGTTAATGGATCTCATAAGAATTCTCATTACCAGCCAGGTTAGAATTGTGATTTTATTTGATAGGGAATAACTACTAAAGAAAATGGGAAATTCTAAAATGTTTTAGGTTAATACCTTAGGGAAAAGTGTGTTTTACGTGACTGCTTGAGAATCAGATACAAAATGCAGGAAATCCAATAACCACTAATGTGAAAGAAAGGTAAAAACAGAACTGACTTTTATATTGAGTCACAAGCTGAAGGAAAAGGGAAGAAGGCTATAGATACTTAATTCTTGTTTTAATCCACGAGGCACTTTAGACAAGAGATACCTGGAAAGTCAGTAGAACTGAAGGTGGAATTGAAGCCAGAGAGTTTCTTTTTACTGTGAAATACTGCCACAACAAATGGGCAGTCTGCTAGTGGGAGAACCAAGAGTTAGGGTAGAGAAAAGAAAGCCTAAGCAACAGTTTATTATTCAATTATTTAATTATAATCTTTTTAAATCTGTAGGGCTTTTAAAATGAATATTTAATAAGCATGTAAGCACCTGAAATCAGACTGTTAGTATCTGACTGTCTCATCAGGACCTACACTGAACACTCATTCCATCCTAGGCAGGCTCTTGCCAGCCCCTTATAAAAATTTTCAGAAGATAAAAAAACCCAATTAAATATAAAACTCTCACAAGAAGTTAAACAGCATATTAATCAAAAAAGCAAGAGTAAAAAATCAAGAGTACTTCTCAGCTGTTCCATTTCAATCCCTCAAGAAGTGCATTTAATTTACTACATACTCATTTTACATCTGCTGTTCTCTGTAGGTGTCAGTTAATGAGGAGCTAACTACATCTAGTACAGCAAACACAATGTAGAAATTTTCAAAAAAGGGCTTAAATCATTGCAGAAATTCTTCTGTGGCTTTGAAGTATTTACCACTAAAGCTGTGACAAGTGAGTTAAGTTTTTACACTTTCAAGAATAGTTCTATTGTGCTTAGAGGAATGACTCCATGGAAATGCACCGGAGCTCAAGCATTCAAAGAGCATTTTTAAAGTAACAGAGGGCACAGAGCAGTGAACATCAGATGAATGAGCAGTTACATCAACCACAGGCACATCCAGGAGTAGTAACTCCATAGCATGACTAAGGGACTCATTCAGATCCTTGGGAAGTCAGCTGGAGTTTTGTCAATGGCTTCAGTGAGCATTGTCAGATCAGAATGTAAACAAGACAGGTAAATTTGTACACAAACAGGAATAACCTAATACTGCTGTGATAAAACATCAAGCTTTAAAAAAAGTTGCTAAGCAGGCTTTAAAGAAGTACTTAGGCAAGTGAAGGAGATTTAAGTGTCTGAAACAGACCCTCAATAAGTCACTTCAAGCACACTTCTATGGTGACCAGCTGGTTATTCACCTAAAATTCTTGTAAAGATGTCAAGTACCTGTAGAAAGTAAAATTCAGCTGTAACCCTGAATAATGTGATCTACCTGGAGCCCTTACCAGCACATATAACCCCAAGTTTCAGAGTGGATTTCAGGAGTAACTTTCTTATGCTGTTGTTTCACTTTGCTTGCACCCACCTCCTGGAACTCACCTGGTCTCACCAGAAGCCAGTTCAGTGAACTAAACCAGCCAAAACGAGCTGGTTTATGGAAAACACTGCCTGTAGTTTAGCTCTGTCAATCAGCTCAGCACTGAAGGAGCCAAGTGAGAGTACTGACACATGAAAAGGCTTGGAAGAGACGATTTAGCTTTTTTTTTTTTTTTTTGGTTTTGCATACCCATTTCAACACATTAGCTAAAATGTAAAACTGCAACTTGACTGCATACAGAGGGCCAAGAAAACTAATATGAATGGTCAGTCATAGTAAAACATCAGCTACTGACAATGCTATATCAAATTAGGTATCTTTATTGGATGAATGTTCTGTGTAAAACAATTTATAATTAAAAACTGGAGAGATTTTTAAAAATTTTGCTAATATCATGGTGAAAGCAACATGTTATAAACTGTTAACCTAATTTCTATTTTTCATATGAAAAATAAAGCAAATATACTTATGCTGATTTGAAGGGAACTTTGCATTGATAAATATAGTGTTGTGTAAGTATAAATTCAGGACAAATATTATTTTGGTTCCTAGATTGTTTTGTATATATTGCAAATTCCATTATAAGCCCAAATCCAAGTGTTACTCTGAATAGAAGTGTACACAGAGTCTAAATGTACCATCCTATCAAAGTTTCTCTTTATAAAAAGTCTTATATTAAAATCATTGCTGAGTAGATTTCATTTCACCTACCTCTGCAGTACAAGATTTGTTATATTAAATAATTCATTCAGCCATTTCCTGATCTAATCATAAATTTGATATCTAGAAGAAATTAGCACCTCATGCTTCCAATAAATGTGACCATGGCAATATTGGTTTAGTATTTTGTCATATTTATTTTATCTGTTGGACCATTTCTGTAGATTCACAGTAAGTGAAAGGATGAGTGAGGAAGAGACATCAAGGTAAAACAAGAGGGAAGAAAGGAAAGGTTGCCTGTATTTTTAGTTTTGGTCTGCCAATTCCACCACTTCATAATAATTTTCTTTTTTTCTGGAAGACTGAGATGTCAAATAATCTGCTGCACCCCAGCATTGCCATTTTCAAGAGATTAGACCCTATCACTTCAGCTTCCAAAACAAAAAATATTACACAGCATTTTTGTCTGTTTTCTGGTCTTGTTAAAGGCTTGTCTACTCCAGCATATGTGTATTTCTACTAACTATTAACCTTCCTCCAAAATTCTTCAGAAAATTTGGGGCTTTTGCTGATGTGTTCTCATTCCATACACACTCAGACAGGAATGTCTGTCTCCATAAAGCTGGGTAAGCCCTACCCTAGAGCCTACTGTTTATAAAGAACTATTGAGAGTTAACAAGAGTATTTACCACTTCTGTAATGAATCTAACCAAATCTCCACTAATTGCTTCAACTACTAACAGCTACCCCAAATAAACGAAGAATCAAGAAGGTGATTCATTCTAATCACCACTTTGCCAATATGCCAATAAGGTTTTCTTTAGATGCCCTTTTTCTTTAGGATACAAATAGAAATTGTCAACTTACTTTACATCTCTCAGATAACTAGTTTTGATTCCTAATCAGTTTAGGCCCAAATAATATCTGCAATCTAAACCAAAAACATTTTACAAGACACCACTTTGCGCTTTAAGTAAAATTGACTGGACAGGACAAAATATGGGCTCCCAGGCTTACCCAACTTTTTTCTTCAAATCTTGGTGTATATGAACTTGCTTTCAAACACGACCTTATCAGAGAACTGTTTTACTGTTTTGTCAAGTTCTACTCTATGAAATCAAGTTTTTAAGTAATGGCAAGTTCACCTGAAATATTCTTTCATATCACAAACCAGCGTATGTAACTCCTCTAGGTTTAGTTCAATGATTACAAATCACCTTACTGAGAAAAATACCTCATCTCCAGATGCATTTTCATATGCAGAAGTGTTTCCATAATAGGCCACAGAGTATAAAAATGCATTTTGTTCAACACTATTGAGGCCATTGAAAACTGTCCTTCTCTACAGCAACTGACAGAAGGCAATCACCCTGCCTGAAAGGAAGATGTAAAATTTTCTAACCCTAAAGAGGCAGAAATAACTTCCAATATTTTCTTAAGTTCACGACACTAAGTGATATTTCAGGTTTTCATCATAATTTTTATGAAGACTGTTTTTTGAAAAATATTTCCAAACTAACAGTGTGCCTGTACTACTCTCAGTAAATCGTGGAGAACAGGGACAAAAAAAGGAGAGGAATAGATCAGTGAAGAGACCATTTCCAAGGCATTCCTTTTGGTTCAGAGAAATATGAAATTAATTGCTTGGATACCATACATGATCTGTATTAAATGAGCACATAGTACATCTGAAGACACTCCTTTCCTACAGCTATTTAATTACTTTCTTTTTCCTGAAGTTCACAGCTGGCAGAAGGGATACATTTTGGTGCCTTTCTTTCCCACAAATTACCTTCTGCAGTTGACACGCCTGCAGAATTCCTTCTTTTTGCCTTTCATATCCCTGGCCATTTTCCAACTCCAATTAAACTTCTGTTTTCCTAAACACAACCTCATCTTTTCCTCCTGGGTCACCTGCCCATGCTTCCAGCTCTTGACTGCTGCATCCTTTTTATGTCAGTGTTTTATCAGGAGCAATTTGTTAACCCATTCCACATTTGCCACACATCAGGATGGACAACTCAAACTCAGAGGAGAAAATTCTCTGTATGATGCCCAGTTAGAGACTGCAGCAGCTTGGGAGTGTATCTAGGAGTGTATCTTCTTCTGCTGCCTATGCTCTGGCAAAAGTATATTGTTGACTGCTGCATCCAGTAACCTCTGATGTGCCATAGTAAGGTTAGACAGATCATATCTGTCAGAGACTGAAAAGAAGTATGAAACTCCAGCAGGAGATAAAAGCAAATTTATGTTAGAAAAGGACTACTATGCAATTAGTTACAATTAGACAAATCACCCGTAATGAAAGCAGCTGGGAAGTCTTAAGCTCTACAGATATTTTGGAAGTTATTACACCTTGTAATGGCAAATAAATTACATCAGAATTTCCTTAACCTAAAAACAAATCCGAACTAAGCCAGATAGCAACCTGTAAAAGGAAAAATGTGCGTGTTGAAAATTCCCAAGTGCAACTGTAGTGCAGTGAAAAGAAAACCCTAAAATCTGCCCAAGATGGAAGTGCTAAGGCTCTCCACTAATTCATAGAGCAACTTTTTCAAAATGAGAGTTTTTCCTGTTGCTTCCATGTTGCTTTACATCTTAGAAGTTTCATCATGTTTGTAAATATGAATAATTTGCACTCAACAGAAAATTAAGATAGCTTTTGAGAAACAGAAGCTGTAGTATAATGTAAAACCAAACAGACAGAAATCCCAGGAAGACTGATGAAGTAGCTGCTCCCTTTGAAAAGATGTATAAACCAGTCCATCATAAATTATCAAAATTTAAGTAACTTATGAAAAAAGCTGCTGCAGTAAAAAAATATTCTGCTACAGATTGTCTATATGAATTTGTTAGTCGTATTGACTGTTGTCTGTATCAAATAATGCACATGCAGTGAAATATTTTGCTTCTTATGAAGAAACTAGACAGAATATGTACAAACTTGCACTGCTGAGAGATGGTTACTGCCCAGTACCATCTCCCGGTACCTCACTGTGCAGGTCAGGTTGCATGTGTAAAATAACAGTACTGAGTAAACACACTCTTCAGTTATAGTTTTTGGTGGCAACTGGTAAACTAGCCAAATTCAGGCTGGATTTTAAAGATCAATAAGCTTTTAAATTAAATAAAGTGACAAATGAATAAACACAAATGAGACAGATGGGAATATAGCAAAATATTAATGAAGTTATGATTAATCTTATTTTGAACAGTCTTTTCAAAGACAATTTTCTATAAACAAGCATCCATACTATAACTTTAAAAAACATCAGGAACAATTTTCATATGATTCACCAGTTCTGAAATTCTTAAATGCCCTCACAAAACAGTTTTAGCTGGGTTGATCTATTGTTAAAAGATACTGTTTTTTAAAAATCATTGGGGGGGGAGGGGTTGTTACCTTCTATAATGCTACAGAGAACATTTGTAACTTGTAGCATATTATTAGCACAAACAACAGATGCCACATCACAGACTTGCCATTTTCTTTTCCAGAGAAATAGAAATCAAGCCGTAAAGGTTAACTTCACAGGGAAGTATTAGCCAACAACAGCACAAAGACAGAGGACAGTTATTTATGGAACACTGTTCACCATTATCCTTTTCAAATTCTACAAGAAGGCTAAATATTGATGCATTCCCAAGTCACCTTTTCCCCCTTTACTGCTAACAACTAACAGTATGTTTTTGATGCTTCCAATTTGTCAAGATCAGGTGAACTGAATGGTTTTACAGAGTACACTATTCCAAGTCCTTCAGGGGCTATAAAACCACATTAAACTCAGCTTGCTATTAATAATTCATGGCAACTTCCTTAGTTCACTACAGGGGAATCACTCTTAGGGCATCATTCTTATTGAAACAACTTAACAGGGAAAGTCAGATAAACAGTGTTAAGATCAAAATGAGAAGAAGCCTACCATGAACCAGGGGACACTGCAAGCCCTGAAGAATTTCAGTTGTTATAATTTTCAGGCTAAATCCACCATTCCTTTCTAAAAGTTCTTATTAATTGATAATAGTAACAAAACAAATTTCTTTCTATCTACTGAAACTTGGCTTATCTGCAGATTTGAAGCATCGAATTTCCACACATTGATCTATACTGTCAATTTATTCATGCTCTCATTATTCTGAAATAGCTTTTAACAAGAATCATAGAATCATAGAATTGGGGTTGGAAGGGACCTCTAAAGGCCATCTAGTCCAAACCCCCTGAAGTAAGCAGGGACATCTTCAACTAGATCAGATACTCAAATCTCACCTTGAGTATCTCTAGTGATGGGGCCTTGACTACAACCCTGGGCAACTTGTTCCATTTTTCCACTAGCCTCATAGTAAAGAACTTCTTCCTAACATCCAGTCTGTATCTACTCTTCTCTAATTGAAAGCCATTGCCCTTCATCATATCACTATAGGCCCTTGTAAACAGTTCCTCTCCAGCTCCCCCCCTACAGGTGCTATTTTACTTCAATTAAGGATTAAACAAGGTATACCCCATTAAACACATCTATGATGCTAAAATAGTATGATTTGGAATTAGAACCCTTACACTATAGTGAAAAAATAACTACTATTAAATCACTTACAATAAACAACAAACATTATACATAAAGAAAGCAAGACTTGTCACAGAATAGGTTGCTCATTCAGAGTTGCATCACGTATTATTCACATATTTGACTACAATGCACGTGACACTGACTAGATAGGGAAATTATGAAAAAAATGGCATTAAGTCAAAGCTCTTTGAGGCAGGGATTAGACACCCAGGTGTATTTCTGTCATTTACTTGATGGTGTAAAATTAGCTTTGACGCATCAGTAAAACACCGTGGAAAAAAATTTATACTTACAGAGTTAGTTAATTCTGTTATAGAAGGAAAACAATTTCACTTCAAAAGCTTAGTCTGCTCTGAGTAAAATAATGACCTGTGTACAAAAAGCTTTCAGTCATGATAATCAGAAACCCATTTTTGCGTCTTTTAGTAATAGAAGAAAACACTCTTAGTGTTTTAACTGCCTTACCCTTCCACTATCATGTTTCTTTGTTTTTTTAATCTGCTGCTACACTAACACTTGCATCAGCACTGATGTTACTTAATGTAAACTTTGTGTCACTTTTTACACAAGATGTTAAGAAAGAAATGAAGAAAGATGCCCTTGGACCCAGCTGGCAAGGACAAAACCCAACCCATAGCATGAAAAGACCTCTCTATGTACATTCAGTCTTATGACAATTCACATCTATGTGCTCATATTTCAGATCAGGAGTGAGGGGATGGGGAAATATAGTTTAATACAAGTATTTGTCATTGAGATTTGATTTTGTTGTTGTTGTTTTGGTACAAAGCTTATCTCCTGGGGTTTAGAGGCAGTCAATATTCTTCTATCTTGCCCACACCTATAGAGTGGAATGAAAAAAAACCAGAACCCCCAAAGCAAATAAAGAAAAGGATGTTCTGCTTGAGGTACACTAGGGAGGTGACTTACCAATATCACTTGTCATTTCTCAAGAGTATTGTACTTGCACACATTTGGGCTATTTAATTCTCTACAGAGGGCAAAAAAAACCAACCAACCAACCAAACAAGAAGAGCCTTAGCTGAAAGAAACAAAAAACAAACAAGCAAACAAAAAAGTAGATATCCTAAAACTCTAAAATATTTGCTATGCTTAATTTCAGAGGAACTTACTGAGCAATGTTTACACCTAGGACAGTTTGAGAAAGGGACAAAGTCCCAGGTACTTTGACATATCGTCATCAATACTGTATGCTTACAGCATAAGAGACTGCACCTTTTCAGTCACCTATTAGAGTTCCAGAAGTACTTTAAATTTTTTTGATGTGAGAAATTTAGAAAAAAGCTGGACTTCACAGATAGTAAAATACAGAACTCCAAATGACAGAGTTAAAACTGACACCTGACTGCTACACTGATTAATATCTTCATATGAGGTTATTCTCACAGGAAGCTATACTCGTATGCCGCCAAAAAAGGATAAGAGGGCCATGGCTTCTATAAAAATATGGTAGATACACAACTCAGAGAACTCAAAATGCTCAACAATGTAAGTTTTATGCAAAATGCCAGCCCCTGGAGAGCCTCCACAAGAAGCTCAAACTCACCAATACTGTCACCACTTCCTACAAACAAGGGGAAAGAATGCTTTTGACCAAAAGGAAGAAAAGAGACTGGTTTTGTTGCCTGTATCATTCCTTGGACACATTATCTAAACACCTGTAAAAGCAATTTTAGATGAATCAGTTATGATTATGCTGGAGAAAACAAGAAGGGTCAGGCTTTTGGGTACCGATTCTGTATGACCTCCACAACACGTAGCTCCTGGGGCTTCTCGTTTACTCTGTTCAATAATGTATTAGCCCATGAAGATTGTTTTTTCCTAACATAAACCCCAAGGACAAATAGAATTTCATTGCTGTCTTATGGTCAAAACAGTTGACAAGCATTCTCAAAAAGTAATTTATCTAAGACAGTTGACATCTAAATCCAGCTGGGATCCATTAACAGTGACCCAAACTTTCCTTCTAAAGAAATCTGCTTTGTCTTATTTAAGTCTGCCATCACTGCCAAGTTAGTTAAGTCTCTCATAATAACATGCAGCAAGTAGATACACACAACAGTTTCACATAAGTAGAAGGAATCAAACCAAACATTTCTTGATTTTGTGTCTTTACCCCTATTTGTGCCTATTTGCACAAAACAAAACAAATACAAATTCTTCCTGTGAACAGTCCTTTGTCCTCTAGGGGCTGCCTGATCATATTAATGTCTAGAAATGAAATAAGACTTCAAAAGATGTATTTACATGAAATCAACTATCTAATTTTTGTGTGTGGCAACTGTATCCTAAACTGGTTTAGAGCTGGCTTTGTTATCTCAGTTGAGAAAAGTGATTATATGAACAGTTCTAAAATAATACATGAAATCTGAGTTGATACCAAATACACATTACCCATAGAGATATGCAAGAATGTCTTAGCTCCTTATCAGAATTATAGCTACAGTTCCTCTATTATCCATTGAGAGAGCCTAATTTTTTTTTAGTTTTACTTACATTAAAGAGAAATGCTGATTTCTTATATTGAAAAAATCAAGAATGAAACACTGGAACTATAATTACTGTCAGCTGAAAACTGACAGTTTTTAGTGACAGACAAAGTATTTCTCATTGCACATTTCTGTGATTCTGACTTGATTTCCCTGTTTTCTGTAGTGAAATGAGGCAACCAGGTGCCACTAATTGCCAGGTAGTGGCCATGAGCTTGTGTTAAGCCCACCTGTGCCTGATTAGGGCGGGCCCCAACTGCGCATGAGCAGGATTAGGGGGCCAATAAAAGGTGAGGCTTGAAGCACAGGCTCGGCTCATTCCTGAACTCACAACCTCAGCATTGCTTGGCTTTTTACTGCTTCTATAATCACCACACTAACCTGATTGCACCCCTGGAGCTCTGTCTCAGCACTGCGCTGGTTGCGCCACTAGAGCTGACCCAAAGGTGAGGCTCGAACTCACAGCCTCAGCATTGCTCGGGTTTTGCTGTATAAGCACCACACCCCAAATGATTGTGCCACTAGAGCTCACCTTTATTGGCCCCCTAATCCTGCTCATGCACAGTTGGGGCCTGCCTTAATCAGGCACAGGTGGGCTTAATACAAGCTCATGCCCACTACCTGGTAATTAGTGGCACCTGGTTGCCTCATTTCACTACAGAAAACAGGGAAATCAAGTCAGAATCACAGAACTGTGCAAGGAGAAATACTTAAAGTCTGTCACTAAAAATAAGTAATATCATAAACAGGAGTTATTTACTGGTATTTTTACTTAGCATTTTGAACATAAAACTTCACACAACTGAGAAAAAGAATCAAATTTAAATGTGTTTGTGACATGATTTTATGAAGCTAGTGTCACAAATCAGCCTGCTGACATTTACGCAAGTTACATGGCTTCAGTCAGGATACTACCTGGCTAATAAACCAAAATCTCTGCAAAAAGTTAAGTATGTGAACGAACATACAGCAGACATTCACTGATTTGATGTAATGCTACATCAACTGTATGGTGTGATATACAATTTGAAGTATCTGATTTTTACTTTCTAAATGTACACTTATATTGATCCTCCTATTAAAACCAAAAAATAGTAAATTTAATCCCAAGATTAATTCAGAGGTGTAATTTCATAATACCTAAGAAGAGCTGCACGTATACCTCAGTAATACCAACTTGTTTTAAGTATGTGTAACTCTTAGAAATTCTCCATTACAAATGGGAGACTAAAGTTACAGATGGAAGAACTTAGCTGAAAACAGACAACATGGTAAACTTGCAAAGCAGTGCTGGGATCAGCTGTGTGACTCCCACTCACTTTAGTACAAGTTATTCAAGTCTTGTATTTATTCAGAGAATAAGGCAGGCCACAGAAATGGCTCCTTTAGTGCCCTCCCTAAGTTTCAGATGTTTGATGAGATGGATGTGGGCAAAGCACCACACTATGCTACAAAAATCTGAGTTTTAATCTTATTTCAGAGGAACGCTTGGTACATATATAAAGTTGTAATTCATTTTAATTTTATCTGTACTGAAAAAAAAAAAAAAGAATGGAGAACATCAGGAAAGCAGCTATGGTAAAAAAGAAGGCACAAAGAGTAAACATAATGCAGAAAAGAAGCAAATGAATGAACACTCCTTTTTTTCCTTTATTAGAAATATGGGAAACAGATTGTGCTCATCTTGCTTAGGGCCAAGAGCCTCATCATGTGGAATTCAGCCAGGCTCTGCCACACAGCTCACTAAGGAGTTTTGCTGTGTTAAAGATTAAACCAGATGGGATATTTGCTTCCAACAAGATCATTCTAATGGAAATTGTTAAAAGTACTGTAAAAGAAACTTTTCAGCTTCATCTGCTACTTTGTTGTGTACAATGAGGGCGAGCAGACCATGCAAAAAAACCAAACCAAACAAAAAAAAAAAAAACACCAAAAAACCACCAAAACAAAACCACACCAACCTGAAAATTTTAAATTGCAAAACAGTAATTATTAACCAGTTTTAGAACTGATTTGACTTAGAACTCCATCTGCTTACATGGAGTGCATACTATGACATAACTATGACATAACTATGACATAACTATGACATAACTATGACATAACTATGACATAACTATGACATAACTATGACATAAACATAATATAAACATAATATAAACATAATATAAACATAATATAAACATAATATAAACATAATATAAACTTGGGAGCCAGTATTAAATGGCTACCAAGAGAGCCCCTACCTACTCAAGGCTTTTCAAGCTTAAAGTCTTTCTCCCTTCTTCTTCCCTCTGGGAGGGAAGTGGGAATAACAGAGAGCATCTGTCACTGCCCAGCCACTGCCCACATTGTGACAAACAGACATGGCCTTTTTGTTCAAGACCATTAAGACAATGCCTCATGTTCTTAAAGACCTCATATTTCCCAAATAAGTTTCAAAATATGAAGAAGAAACAAGACTTGGTATAGTTCCTACTCTTGATGCCTTCTTCTACATCTGATTGGAGATTTTATTTTTTTTAGTTTTACACCCTGTGATAGAGTAGAACAAAAGGACTTTCTCCCTAGTTTTTTTTTTTTTTTAATTTTTAAAATCAGTATCTTAAGATAGTAGATCCTGAAAACTGCTTCTGGCAATAAACAGCTTTTTCAACATGAAATGTAACAAATTTATTGTTACAGGAAGAAAAAAGGTAATAAAGACAGTATTTTGTAAATACAGCATCTTAGATACATTTTGAGTCTACTACTTCTCAGAAAGAGGATCAATTATCATACTGAGACAAGATCATGCTTCAGTTATCCCCATTCAGTTTGCCAAATAGAGGACCCTAAAACAAAAAAATTTCTGTTAAAATTGTCTACATATTTTTATTTCTTTTTAATCTCTGTCTCTCAGATTAAAAACTGATCTCAGGCCCCTTTTCTTCTATCAAGAAGTAGTCTCTACTAGACTTATGCATTCTAAGCAGTCTTTGACTTTGTCCTGCCATGTTTCTTCAATCAGTCAGAGTGCAGACTGGAATGAAATTTATATGATTGGATAAAGGAAAATCAATTTTTTTCTACATTTAGTTTCAGTAATCTGATTATGAAGCTTTTAGTAATAGTGTAGTTACTTTGAAGTTCCAAACACGTTTCCACTGACAGTATTCCTCAGAGGACACTGTATCAGAAAAGAAGAAATGCAAACATAAATGTACAAAAAAAAATTCAGCTCATAAAATATGAAAATTGAAAGGAGAACCATTTGCCAGAGATGCAATATCAAGTCCAATGCGAACCATTCTGTTTCCATCATCCCTAATCCCTTTATTTAACTCCAAAGAAAAGGAAAAATTATTTTTCCATGAACTCAAAGCACATTATCAGAAAGTTACAGGACTGTCATGTTTAAAAAAGGAAAACACATAGAAAATTGCAAAGACAAATAGCAGCTGAACACTGGTCCTTGAAGTTTGAAGGCAAAAATTCAATGACTGCTCATGTTTCCACTGACAAAAAGACTGTTTTAGAGAAATAGCTCACACAATAGTTTTGAAAAGCCCAGATATTTCAGTTCTTTATAATTCTTAGTCTTTTGAAGTCAACCAAATATCCTTAGCTCTATACACTGAAAGTTATTAAATCTGATATAGTACATCTGACACAAGGAGGTTCTATTGTCTAAATTTGCTAGGGGAAAAAAAAAAAAAAAAAAAAAAAAAAAGAACTAATGAACTAAAAGGAAGAATTCACCGCTGAGCAAAACGTTTAAAAATTATAAGAAAAAGGTATAGGAAGCAGCAGAAAAGCACTAGAAAAATATTGGAAAAACAAAGAAAAGGAAGTAGCAGAACTAGTCAAGACACAGAAATGCTTTACAGTTTTACCAAAACAACACTCATATTCATCATTACAACAAGCATTTCTTGGTTCTGGAAAGATAAATGTGTTTTTATTTTGATTGTATTTTTTACACCTCACAAATAAGTTACAAATTAAATAAATTTGCTTCAGTGCTCATCTATGTCATCATAATCAAGCTTAGTTTGCAACTACTGTTTTATGGAGTACCTTAAAAATGACAGACATTTAATAATCATATGAGTAAGTTTTCAAATATAAGCTAAAGCAAACCATGATGCCTGAACCTTATGACAACAAACGTACTGTTCGTATCACCTTCACAAATAACACAGCACAACCAACTGCTTTGGTGGCAACTGCTCTAAAAAAAGCTGTGCTTTTATTTCCTACACATCAATATATTATAACCTTGCTGTCCCTTAAACTGCCATAGAACAAAAAGCCCTTTCCTCAGTTAGTTGTAGCATTCATCTACATTCATCTTTACAGCATCTGAAGCTCTTAAACAATAAATAAAATCAACCTGTAAATGCTTTTCCTTCATATAGTCACATCAGGGATGCATACACCCGCACTATAAGGGTTCAGGCTTAGTGCTCAGAAGCAAAGGCAAATCGGGACCTCAAAGGGTAAGATGTCAAACGAATCTCCCAAAGAATAGAATAAAATAAAATAAAAAATACATTAAAAAATTGTCATTTTCTTACCAAAAGATCTCTGCTATAGGGAAAAATAACACATAACAAAAGGACTTTTTACATAGAAAAAAAAATAACACACTATCTCAACAGTGATATTTCCAAAATTAGAGTTTAAAAAGGAAGACATTAATGGTAAGGCATTCCCTGAGAATGTTCACTTGATAACCAGCTTCTTTTCATCATGTCATCTTAGCTCAAAATAGGTGAGTATAGAAAATCATCAGTCTTCCTTAAAGATCATAACTGGAATAAAGCTGAGAGATATGGGTTAAAAACTGTATGCAGGATTCAGATAATTTTGAGATGTTAAATGGGAAATGACCCATCATTCTTCTTAGATGTGTTGTCACCAGTGGTCCCACCCACCCCCACACAGATTTTCAGAGGTCATAAGAGGGCACGAAAGCTTTAAAATAGTTCTAGAGTCAGCGTTGAAAAACTTTCCTCCATTGAGATTGTTACCATGAACACGAGGTATTACTTATTACTTTCTGCAGATAGCCTCAGCTGGTTCCAAATTCCAAGAAATAGCTTTTACTGCAATAATTTAACTTCTTAGATAATAAAGCAGTAAAAAAGTTAACATAGTTTAATTTCTCTGAAGCATGTAATTTACTATGCTACTTCTTTTGGAAGGCAGTGTGATATATTTAGAAGGAATTACTAGAGATTTTGTGGCTTAGCCATGATAGCCATGTAGCCACTGTAAAAAACAGCATCACTGAAATGTCCTACATAAACCTACTATGTACTTAATCCATTATAATTGTGACACATTAGTTACTGCAATCTTTTGGCTGAATTAATGAGAATTCATAAATCAGACTTTGTCAGAAGATGCATGTGTACCAGCATAAATACCAGCTACCAATGTACAAATATCTCAGGGGCATGAAACAAAAGGCAGTCACACCATTCATTAATTTTTAATTTTAACACAGATTTTGTAGTAACATGACAGATCTCTTATCTTCATACACCTCAAAGAACAACTTTTGTGCTACAATTTTTCCGGAGTCAAACCTTACCAAGAGCAATGTAGACACAACCATGTTTATTGTGAAAAGGGATGCAACATAATTACTGCTTAAAAGCAGGTTAGAGATAGGTTTAACTGGGTTTAACTCAGGAAGTGCTCAGCAATGAACTAACTCTTTCTCCACCTTGCCAAGCCTCAGGGATAAAAGAGACGAAAGAGTATTGGTGGATTTTTCTACCTCAGATAAATTCAATGGATTTTTATCCTTATTTTGTAAGGTTATCTATCTTTCTGCTCCCCTTGCACTGATCAAAATACAAAGAGTGTGTGAGAGGCCGAAGGTTTAACATTTGGAAACTGAAAAATTGTTAAAATACAGACTTTGAAGAACATAATTTACCATAAAACTTAGTTACTCAATGAAAAAAGTCCTCATAAAACAGAATGATCTGCAAGATGCCATGCACTGTAGTTCAGATGGGAGTGATCATGTATTGAGAAATAATTGACAATTGCATTAATTAAAACTTGCCTGCTTATTACCTCCAAACCAACCTTTGAGGTGGCATTCTGTGAATTCTGGGTAGATAGCTGCACATTTCTGACATTTTCATTTGTTTCTTCTTTTAACAACAAAATTCATACATCACCGGCTACATTTTATGTTAGCAGCTGATTTTCAGTCAATATTTATACACAGTGCATCACACACACAAAACAATCCTTAATGAAATTGATGGAAAAAGATGTATCTCTTTCTACATTGTATCTCTTTCTACTTAAGAAAGATTGCATCCCTTTCTAGACATATCTACAGAAGACACATTTCTTCTTTAGTAGCAGAAACATTTGCTGTTATGTATTCCAAAATATTTTTTAAATTTCTATATTTTGATAGCATAGGCCTTCTGTGAATAAGCAGAATTTGAAATTCTTAATCTGTTTGCATCTCACAGATACTCTGGACCAGGAGTTTTGGCAATGAATACTATATTTACACATCATGTATGCAGTAATTTTTAATTCCTGCTACAAAAGCTTTTGCTTTATCTTCCTTTGTCACTCAGAAAAAGAAGATAGGAATTTAAATATAATCTTCTCTTTTGTAATGCCTTTTGTTGAAAGGGCTGTGAAATCCTGGTTATGTTCCCACTATCATCAGGAACCGCTGAACATACTCTGCAGCAGTTCAGGATGAAGAGACACAAGACAGATTAAGCAGATCAAAAAGAACCTTACTAAAATTACATAGCCCTATTTCTGCAGCCTCCATATGTATTTTCCACTTATCTTGAGCAGACTTTGTTGTTCACTGGGATCTTCTTTGAAAATGATATCCAACATAAATGGACAGGTTTTTTCCTACAATAGCAAGCTTAATTAGTTCAACAGCCAAATTAGTAATACAGTCAGCGAGAGGAATGGGGCACAACACACAGATGGCGGTAGAGAACGGGAGGGAAGAAATTATAGGAAAACCTTTTCATTACTGATTCAGCTAGATCAGAAGTCACTTTACACAACCCTACTGCAACATGAATTTAGCACAAGACAGAAATCTTAAATTTCCATGAATATATATATAAAAATATATATATCAAAACAACTCCAGCAAAACAAGTCACATATATGTGTAGTCTTCGATGTTCTGATTTAGGTTTTGTTTACTCAAATTAACCACAAGAAAGATTATTCCAGACATTTGTGAACTACAGTGATTTACAACTCAAGGTATTATTAGTGGAACTACCCATATCGTCACATAAATTAAAATAGAACCCAGAGCTGTCAACAAAAGAAAGAAACCCAAAATCACAGCATGAGTTCATCAAAATATCTAAGGAGACAATTCTAAGGATACTTTTCCTTTGGCTGCCTAAGCTAGCACCTTTATTTTCTAGCCCAAATTCATACAGGAAAATTATGAGTGTTTACTCTCACTTTGCTTTCTCAAGTTTATTTTCATAACAATGAGAAATATTTATGCAGAAAGTAAAGATACCAACACGCTGAAGAAGAGAACAACACAGAGGAGTGATTGCTCATCCAGATAGATAGCTCAAACTTTCACCTGCTCTCCCATTCCCTCCTAACTTGGTTACTGCTATTCCATGGGCATTATTTCATTGTCAAAGACCCTGGCAACCTGTCTTTATTACCACCTTCATCCCTCACTCACTAAACAAATGCTGACCAGTCGATGTTAACTATCTAGAGCTTATCTTCTACATTTTTAAAAGTTTGGGGCTTTCTATCATGCTTTTTTTCTTTGAGAGATATTTCCTGGAAACTTCCATTAGGGTGCTGCCTTCTTTTTTTGTTTGTTTGTTTTCTTCTCTGTAATATCTCTTAAGAATTCAACAGGTTTTCAGGAAGGTGACATTATTGCCAATATTGTTGACTAAAAAATAGCTCAGCCAATCCAACTGCACAGTGTCACTTCCCTTGCACCAACACTGGTTCTCAGCTGATCCCACGGCAAGCAGACAGAGGGTACTAAGTGAAAAAAACAAATAAACTCTCTTATACCCCTAAGTAAGCAGGTTTTGACAACCAAGGCTATTAATTAGTGTCACATGAATAACAACATCAGCTCAGTCAATACACAGTTGAGTAGCAAAGGGGGGAGGGCACCAAAATATTTTCCTTTAGGTGGCAGCCATCAGCATTACGTATCACCACTTTTAGTATGTGACTCAGCGATGTCAAGCAATGAAGAAGGGTAAAAGGATGTTCCATTCAGTTACTAAACTTTCATATTACCTCACTGTGAGCCAACTCAGGGAACTGACCCAGATTAAAAAGAAACTTTCTTTTTGATTACTTTTTGGCTTCACAGCCTGAACAGATACTTGCTCTGCTGCAACTGAAACTTAGTTTGCTGGTGTAAAGGGGGAGGGGGAGGAGTAGACTACAGCAAGAAAAGCAGCAATACCTAGAGACTGCACTTGGTGTAGTGTCACATTTAGCATGAAAACAAAGCCCTGTACTAACCCACACTAATACCCATATATTAACCTTAATCCATCTCTTGTGTTATACTTACAGTATTTAGCACAAGTATGGGAGGGGCTCTGCTTTGTATTTATAAAACTCTCAAGTTACTGTGGTGCTACAAATAAAATGCTTAAATGCCTGGGACAATTCCTTATAAAACAGATATATTCATATGTTGAATCTGCAATTTGTTGTTGGGGTTTTATCCTCTAACACATGAAACTGTGACATTTAAAAGAGCTCTTTATCAGTGTTGTACTTTGCTGAGTGATGGGTATTTTCCTTGTTTGAATACATATTTTCATATTTTAAAATTGTTGAGAGGTTTTTTTTTTGAAGAAAAACATTTTGGGGAACCAACTATCCACTGACTTTCCACTTGATTATTCTGCCTTAGAATTAAGCCTTTAAGAAGCCTACTTAATTCTGTCAACTCAAAAAGACATAAAAATGGAACACTATTGAAGTTACAGAACTGCTTCCCAGAGTAAGAATAACGTATCACAAAACATTAGACCAGGTTAGCCTTTTCTCTTCTTCCAAATTTAACACAATTATTTACTGTGTTAATACTTTCAATACTTTCTGACATTTCAATAGTTCTTGACATAAAAAACATAAAACAGTAGAATTTTTATTAATAAATTTTTATTTACACATTTTTATTTATAGTGTTTACTAAACATTTTTGTGGCAAGGCACCAACTTAAAAACTATATGTTGCTGAACAGCTGGAAAAAGCACTACTTGCTGTTTATGATAGCCTATGACTAGAACTTGAAGACGTACTCCCTGTTAGAATCTTCAACTCCTTTACAACAGGAGAGAAATTAGCAATGCTGCACCAAATTATTAGAGCTGTAAAACTTTCCTCATAATCTTCACTTATCAAATCAAATCAGGGATACAAGACCCTGGCAAGTTCTTGTCCAGTTCTTCTCAATCCACAGCGACTATCTTGTATCATCTTTGAAATTACATTTGTTTATTACACTTACTACCAATCTGTTGTCCGGACCAATGGCACCAATATGGAATAAATGCAAAAAGAAAATGCTAGGTCAACTGATGTCTTCCTTCCAGTGCTCACTTAAAAATAAGAAGCCCTTAGCTCAATTAACTCCTCATTTTAAGTTTTAAGAATTAGTGAAACAGATCTGTGAAAACTTCTGGACATGTGGCCAAGCAGATGACGGAGGTTTTTTTTCTAATAAAGCATGATTTCCAACTTCCTGCCAAATTCAAAGTACCATATTAACTGAGTATCAGTCTTAATCTTCAACTCATGATCTAAACACAGGTCTTGCACCTTATTGTAAACACTTAAGCTTGCGCTCTCTATGCACAACCCCAGTGGGTTTTTTTGCTGCTATCTGAATATCAAAGTATATTCTGCTTGGTGCTTCTCTCAAAAATAAGATACATTTAAGCTTACATGTAGGTCAGGAGAGTCCAATGTGTTAAAACAATTGAAATATTAGACAGAAGTGTGCAAGTATTCATGCCTTATCAATTCTGGCACAGATACCTTAGAAGTCACAATTAGTACAGATTTTACAAGTAATCAAATGTTTCCTGTCAAAATCTCAGGCTTGATTAAGATTTTATCCAAGATTTTTGTGTGGTTCTTGATCACATGAGAGAGTAAGCTCTAGGTACCAGCACAGTTTGTTAGGCTGCCCAGCTGCTGCAGGCTGCAAGACAGCCCTATTAAATTTAATCTCAGTTACCACTTTGTGTTAAAGCAAGGGTATAATTGATCAAGGAAAAAGCCACTGCAAGGAGTCACCAGCAGACCCTCCCTCCACATCAGTAAACCCTGAAAATGTGTAATCAAGATACCTAACCAGCTTGAGGTTAGGTACAACTGAGAGAGAGTGTGAGCAGGTGGTGGCAATTCCAGCTAGGGCTCAGCAGGTCTCTAGGCTGATCTCTGTTCTCTCCATTGGACACAATTTACCATTAAACTCATGCTTCCTAAATCTCCCTACCTACACTGACCAAGAGCTTTGAATTACCTTCTCCACTGTGCTTCCAATGAAGCACAAAGATAATAAAAAAACATGTGAATGCAAAAAAAGAATGGAGGATAGGAAGCAAAGTGACAAAAGAAAAAAATATACAAATCTAGAAAGACAACATGAAGCCTGAAAGTTAAGGTACATGGTATTATAGAAGCTGTTGACAGAAATACTTTTGTCTACAGTAAATTTTGGGGACTGCTGAACAGAAGACAATCAAGTACAGCACAGGTCCTTCAAGCAGTGAATACTAAGCTCATTTAACTGACATCATTGTTACAAATATAGAAAGCAGCATCAATTTGGCTCCCTTTGGTCAGGGATTTCTGTAAGGATTCCCATCTTGCATCAGTCAGAATATACATATACAGTATTATAAAGTCAAAATGAAAAACAGTAACTTAAAACACTCCTGCATTTGTATAATTAAGTTTTTTTCATTATTAAAATAAAATTAAATAAACTTCTACAGAGAAGTTTCCTGAAGTCCTTGACTGAACAGCCCAGAAAGTAGCATGAATATGTGGTATCCTTATAAATAAAGCAATTTACTCATAAGTGAAATGACTACTTCATTTGAAGTCAAGCACGTTACAGAACAAACTTCTAAAAGCATTTATAAAAGCAAATTATTTTGCCCTTTCCCTCTTGCCCCCAATTATGCCATGGTATTCTTTGCTCATAGATGTTTAGAAGAAAAGTGGGAAATTTGACTGGGTCTCTACATCATATACTTTGAAGAAAATTACTGTGTTTGTGGAGTGGGAGGTTTTCTTCACTTTTTTTCCCCTCTAAAATAACAGGTTGCTGCTTGAATCATTTAAGGTTGCAACCCGTGTAAAACTGTGCTTATAAACTCACAACTAATTAGGATATACATTTCATAATCAATACTTACAAACATTTCTGTCTACCACAGTGAAAATGAAATTTTAATTCCTCAGTCAAATGTTATCTTCATGTGCAGCAAGTAAACATTCATATTTCAGTTAAGAGGGCCAGAGGCACCAACTCTGTAACCACATAGGCAGTTCTTTATGTACACTCAACTTACCTTCCTAAAGCATTCAAAAAACAAATGCACACTACAGTTCCGTAAACACATGTATTTTATATAGTGTAGCAACACATCAAAACATCCGAGGAGATAAAACTGCAAAAGGAAAGACAGTGGAATACCTGACCCTCTACACTTCTCTTAAGCCAAGCCTTTTATTTAAGATACTCTCTGCTACATCACAAAAAAATAATAGTCCAAAATGACAAGAAAACCCAGTAAGTTTCCACAAGTAGGAAGGGAACATTTGCATAAATATTTATACAGAGTGCTATTTGAAAAGAATTGGTTTTAACTTTCTTTTTAGCTTTTACAAAGCCGGAAAAAAAAAAAAAAAAAAGTACACTATCCAATCTCTCCTGTTCACACACTATGAAGAAAAACTTCTGTCTAGTTGAGAGGCCCATGAGATTCTTGGATACTTTTGAAAAGTGTAACTTTAAAATAAATATTTTGACAACGCACTGTATCATGAACAGTAACGTTTTACCTTGACTGCAACTATGACACCAACACTGAAGATGAAACAGTAAGCCCAAGAAAGGCAAGGAACTGTTAAAATACAAGTGTATCTACTACATTCTACAGCTGTTACTTCAAATAATTCACAAAAACTCAAAAAGCGAAAGTAAGATGAAACATAATGAGCAACGGGGACTACAAAAAAGATCCTCTGATTTGTGGGATTCCTCAGGTACAGATTCATCTTACAAACAACAGAAAAAAAACATTGCTTAAACAACCGATCCACGAGCCATACCATTATTAGATAGGTACAGAAAGCAGTTCAAGGGCCAACTGGCCAAACTCCCAAAATTTTTAGGTCCAAGTTGCTTCCTTATCAGATCACCACCACTGAGTACCGTGCCTGACCGCATGAACATAGATGTATCAGGCAAGGCCAGAAAGCTTCACAGATGACTCCAACCTTACCCAACAGTACAGACAATCAATACACCGATGTACAACGAGAAGTAATTTTTAAATGACCTCAATGACAAGCCCTAAGCAGGTGGGTCACCGGCAGGTGGGTCACCCCCCACCAGCACGATACAGGACAACAGTGGCTCCTTGACCCCCGAGTCCTCTGCGCGGCCCCGCCAAGCGTTTTAGCAGCGAAGCACTAAGGCAGGAGAGGAGACAGCGAGGGCACAGCCCACCCGGCGCCTTTGCTCCGGCCCAGCTCCCCAAGAACCGCGACCACCGGACGCCGTGCTCGTCCGTGGGGGGACGTGACACCGGGCAGCCGCAGCACCCAAGGCCGTCGCCACCATCCCCACCCACAGCGGGGGCCGAGGCGGCCCCCTCCCCCGCCGAGGCACCAAGGAGGAGGACGGGGGAGGGGACGAGGAGGCTGGCATGGGCGGACGTGCCTGCGGAGACCGAAGGGAACCAACCCAGCCCCGTCCGCCGGCTGTGGCCGATGCGGCAGCGGCTGCAGCAGACATGCGGGGCAGGAAAGGGCGGATCCGCATCCGGGCTCGCTCACTCACCTATCATGGCGGCGACGGACGGGGAGGGGGAGGAGGAGGAGGAGAAGAGGAGAGGAGAGGAGACGGCAGGAAGGCGCGCGCCCGCGCGCGCGCGCACCCTCGCAGCCCTTTAGCGCCGCGGAACTGCGGACCGAGCAGCCGAGGGGTGGGAGACTGCGCATGCGCCCCGACGGGAGGGTGTGTTTAGGAGAGGCGCGGTGGCCTTTGGGTAATGTAGTTCTCGCCTCCTCACGTGGACCGCCTTTCCCCCCCCCCCCCCCCCCGTTCCCCCTTTTTTTTGTTAATTACGGAATCACGGAAGGATTAGATGGTTAGAGTTGGAACGGACCTTAAAGCTCATCCAGTTCCAAACCACCCGGTGCGGGGACGGGCACCTCCCACTAGACCAGGTGACTCACAGCCCCGTCCAACCTGGCTTTGAACGCTCCCAGGGATGGAGCTTCCACAACCTCTGCCTGTTTCCTGCTAAATTGTGTCGGGCGGCTTCTTGGTGCCTGCCCGGTGTTGGGGGTGCCTTGGGGTTCCTGTTTCTCCGGTTAACACCTTTGGTGTTTCCCTGCTTCACACCTCCCGCTTCCCCCGCGCACGTCACACCCCTTCTCCTCTCCCTCCCTCCCTCCCTCCCTCCCCGCCCTCTGGCAAGGCGGGAGATTGTTGACGCGTTGCCTAGCGACGGGCGCGAGGCGGGGGGACGCGTGGTAGCTCGGACGGCGGCCAATCCCCTCCCCGCCCCCAACGGACCCCGCGGAGGGACCCCCGGCGGGTGGCGCAGGGGGTGAGGCAGGGCGAGGGCCGGCGGGTGGGCGACCGCAAGGCCCCGGGGGGCGAGGGGAGCGGGGAAAGGATGGAGACGGAGCAAGGGGAGGAGGATGAGGAGCTGGGCTGCAGAACGGGGCTGAGGAGCGCAAGGGGCAGGCGAGGAGGGCTGTCAAAGCGCGGGAGGGGTGCGTGGATGTGTGTGTGCGTGTGTGCCTCTGTGTGTGTGTGTGTGTGTATGTGTATGCGTGTGTGTGTATGCGTGTGTGTGTGTGTGTTTGGGGGGGTGTCGCTGGTTGGGAAGGGACCAGAGGTAGACCTGTTGTGTTTTCTAACACAGTGGCGTTGATGTTTATCTGTCGTTTTGTGCTTTTTTGGTTGGTTTTTTTGTGTGTTTGTTGTGTGTTTGTTGTTTGTTTTTGTTTTCCCAGTCTGCCTTTTGTTCCTTGCCGGTCGCGATCGCTGGTGGGGAGATGGTAGTGGAGAAAGGGGGTTCAAGCCCCCCAAAACCCGGGGGTGAGAGGAGCCCCCCGCAGCAGGAGCCTCCTGGGCGCCTGAAGAAAAGCGAGCAGCAGCAGCAGCTCCTCTCAGACGGATTCACTGTTAAAGCCATGATGAAAAACGCTGTGGTACGTTTGCTGCTACTGTAGAGGTGTTGTGGATTAGTTTTATCTCACCAGGAAGCACGGTGAGTTAGAGGTGGGGATGAAGCATGTCAGGAAGGTGCGAGAGTTGCCAAAACTTCATCTGGAGTTTGCTGGTTGTTGAAAATACCCCCAGGTTTTACAGGCGTGTTATCATAAGGCAAGTGTCAGTGCCAGTGGAAGATCTTGTGATGCCTTGCCTCCAATATATTGCTTTGATGCCAGGGTTTTTCTGCATCGTTTTGTACTGGCAAACTATGTCCTATTAAACTGTTAGCCTATGGAATTGTCTGCAAGGCTTACCACCTCACCTTTAGCAAAATTATGTCAAACGATACCGTGGTATTATTTGAAAGTGTTTTCTAATACCGACAGTGTGGCATAAATTTGATGTGGATGTCACATATAATGGCAAAGTTCTGGAAAACGCATTCATTTTTAAAATAAGCTTAAAAAAGAATAAAAAAACTTTCATATAGTACAGGAGACCTACTAAACTGGAAACCCACATTAGTTTTCTGTCTCATAGTTTAAAGACAGAAGAGTTGATCCAGCATGCTTCACTTTCAGTTATAGCCCCAATTCAGAATGAATTTAGATGTGTATGGGCAAAAATACTAGGATAAATGCCTTATATTGTTTTGAGTACTTTTTTCAGATTTGTAGGAATAAAAAGGAATAAAAAAAATAGTAGGAATAAAAAAAGCTTAGCTACTGCTAAGTGCAAGTGTTAAACATGTAAATGGATGAGCTAGTGTGGGCGTACATCTGTGCTTAAATTCCTGACTTGTATTTTTCTTTACTTAAACACAATTCAAGATCTTAGCAAAGTCTTGTGTTCTCAAGCTTTTTTCCAGTGGTATATATGCTCCTTTGACAACAGTTATGACATACATTATTTCCCTTATTTTGCTGATACAGTCTTCCTGTTGCAGTTTCTCTGAACTTCTGTTCTGTAAGAGTATCTTTAAACAAAATAGGAGTAGAAATTGTGTACGTTAAAATTTTTCTCCTTATTAGTAAAACTAATTTCAGCTAGTTTCAATTTAGTGGGAAGAATACAAGGCGAAAACACCCAAACCTCCCCTTTGTTATAAAGATCTTTTGGTTTGGTTTTAATTCTAGAGATGTGTGGAATAAACTACTACACTTCAGTTTCTTTAAGGATTATTTTTTAAGATATGTTTTATCTTTTCTGGACATAATTCAAATAATGGATATATGCATGTTTGTTTACACCTTGATATGTAAAAGATGCTTTAGTTTGTCTAGAAGAATCAGCAGCTTCAGTAGAGTTTCAGAAATATATAGTTAATTTTAAAAAGGAGCTTTGACTTGTGACAACAAGCTATGGGTTTAACCATAATTTAAGTATTCCTTTAAGTATTTATAAACTTTTAACTTTTATGGTTGCAATTCTAACTTCCTGAACATTAGCAGAATCTTAAATTATATATTACTGTCGTTAGACAACAGCAAACAGGTAAATCTGCTGCCTTTGGAGCTACTTGTTGAATCACAGAAATTATGTTTTTCTTTCACAAGCCTCTGGAGATCACATAACCCAACTTAACCATTTGAAGTGTGCCTGTCACCTAGATCAGGCCAGTCATGGGTTTTCCTAGCTAAGCTGTGAAACCTTCCAACACTCCCCGACCTCTTTGGGCAATCTGTTTCATTTCTGCCCTGTCTGCCAGACCCCCTGCCTACTGGCTCAGCATCCTGTAAGAGGTAGAGTTAGCAGCCTTACCTGCTCCACAGGATCTGCTCATGACTGGGTAGGAACCAGTGATACTGTTAGAGATTCTGGAAAACTCATAGTGCCAGGTCTGTAATTTGCAAAAGCTCTGAGTGAGAACAGGCAGCCCCTGGAATCATTTCTCAGGGGTCAGTGTGCAAAAAATTGGATAAAGTAGGTAATATCTCACTGCTACTTTATAACTGCAGAAGTGAGTGTCCCTTTTCTCTTTTTCCAACAAGTGGTTAAATGGAGCTTCCAGTTTATTAAGTACTCACTTGTCAGAGGCTGACATTGTCGATGAAGTTCTCATAGAAGGCTTAGGAGTTGACTGGAGGGTTGAGAGCACAGCAGGCAAATACAGTTAAGACATGGTAATTTTTTTCTTAACAGCATGACAAGGCACGGTGTTGTCAGCAACGTGTTCAGCATCTTCAGGTCAAATAACTAAGTACAGATTAATAGCCTTTGGTGTAAGCATGCGGTGAGGCTTAAACTATTAACATTGTCTTACAGATTACCATTGTGCATATATGACTGTAAACATTGTAGTAAAGGTTCCAGAATTCTTTGTAGTTCCTTGTGCAAGAAGCATTTTACTAAGCCATTTTTCATGGAAGTTGTTGGATAAAGTTTTCTTCCATAGTCTGCTTTCATAGCCAGTAGTAAGTCCAGAAATTAAGTACATGAAATATCCCAGACTTTTCTCAACTCTGACTAGATGTAAAATTTAGTTATTAAAATACAGCACTTCCAAATATTGTCAATATTCTCCAAAATATTGTCCCTGAACTGAAGAAAGTGGTTTGGTTTGGTTTATGTTATGCCAAAACTGTGAATTCATATAGCAGTTTAAATTAAGAGCAGAATCCAATAAAGGTCTTCTACTTTAACCAGCTAGATACTGTGACATTTACATTTTAATTGTCTTGTCCTTCATGTGTAATCATGAATGCCATCCTGTGTGCTCATACTTCACATGCACTGCATCATTAGAATTAGGAATATAATTAAAAATTAATATACAGACTAAGAAGTAGAAAAGTGTCTCATCACTTCTGATCTTCTACATATGGTTATTTTTGCTATTTTGTGCAACTGTATGTGAGTCATAGACTCATTGAGGTTGGAAAGGACCTCTAAGACCAACAAGTCCAACCATCAACCTAACATTACCACCCAGCTAAACCATGTGAAGTGCTGTGTCCACATGTTCTTTGAACACATCCAGGGATGGTGGACTCCACCACTTCCCTGAGCACCGTGTTCCAATGCCTGACCAATCTTTCTGTAAAAATTTTTTCCTAATGTCCAATATAAACCTCCCCTGGCACACCCTGAGTCCATTTCTTCTTGACCTACCTCTGGTTATGTGGAAGAAGAGACCAGCCTCACTACAACCTCCTTTCAGGTAGTTGTAGAGAGCAGTAAGTCCTCTCCTCTGCCTCCTTCTCTAGACTAAACAATACCAGTCCTCAGCCACTCCTTGTAAGACTTGTGCTCCAGACCCTTCACCAGCTTTGCTGCTCTTCTTTGGACACTCTTCAGCAATTCAATGCCCTTCTTGTATGAAAGGCGTCAAACTGGACACAGTACTTGAGGTGCAGCCTCACCAGTGCCAAGTACACGGGAAAAATCACCTCTTTAGTCCTGCTGGCAACACTATTTCTGATGCAGACCAGGAGGCTGTTGGCCTTCTTGGTCACCAGGCCATGCTGCTGGCTCTTAGTCAGTCAGCTATCAACCAGCACCCCAAGTTCTTGTCTGCCAGGCAGCTTTCCAGCCCCTCTTCCCCAAGCCTGTAGTGTTGCCTGGGCTTGTGGCCACAGTGCAGGACTTGAAACTTGGCCTGGATTAACCTCATACTGCTGACCTTGGCCCATCGATACAGGCTGTCCACATCCCTCTGTAGAACCTTCCTACCCTCAGGCAGATCAATGCTCACTCCCATCCACAAACTCATGTTAGTGCCTCCTTTTCTGTAATATATTAGTGGTAAAATTTTTTTTTTTTTCAAGGAGAGAATTAATTTTATTATTCAAGGGCAACTGCAGAAATGGGATCCCAGTCTATCTCCCAGCTTTTAAACAATTCTTAACCAGCAAGTTATAAGATTATTGAGGTGAAAAAGATGCAGAGGGACAAGTCTCTACGTGTCCTTTCAAACTGTTGTTACTGTGCTGCAGAGTTAGGATTCATAGTGATAGCAAGTGGCATGGTAGGAAACTCACCTGACAGTATAATTTAATGCATACATCATTCATACAGGAGTTTTAGAAGCATTGGCTTTTGGTGTTCTACGTCCATTCTTGCTACAATGAATCCAATGGATGATTTTGGAGTAGAATTGGAACTTAAGACATTGCCTCCAGAGTGCTGAGCCAATTCTCCTTCTCCTTCCCTTGCTGAGCTCCTTTTCCTTTTCCTTTTCCTTCTCCTTCTCCTTCTCCTTCTCCTTCTCCTTCTCCTTCTCCTTCTCCTTCTCCTTCTCCTTCTTCTCCTTCTCCTTCTTCTCCTTCTCCTTCTCTTTTTCCTTTCCCTTTTCCTTCTCCTTCTCCTTTCCTTTTTGTTCCTCATTCAGCAGTCTATGCTCTGTATTAGAATGAATTATCAGTCTTTGTTGACTCTTCTTTCAAGCCATTCTCGGTAATATGTCTTGTGAAGCTCTTTCTTGACCTTTACCCTTTTATAATAACTCATAGCAAGGATTTCATTATAAATTCATAAAACTAGTTTTAGAACTTTCATAAAACTATTTTTGTTATTATCATTGTAGCTGTAACAGTTTCTAATTTGATTTTAAGGCTATGAGAAAGCATCGTTCCTAAGAAAAAAGTTTTTTCTTTCTATTATAATTTATTGGAAAAGGCAATATGTTCTGGGATGAGTAGACTTCAAGTTAAAGAAAAGTTTTGATAAATGTTTATTGGGCAGTCATATGTCCATCCTGTAGGATCCGCTTCAGTTCAACAGTAACAATTTCCTGCAATCTACAAGTATACTTCAGTGAACAATGTAAGTCAATTTAAGCTGTCAGTGCTCTGGAAGGCAGTCCAGTCTTCTTCCTGTTCCTGGATTTTTTTAACTGCTGAGCCCTATTGTGCCCACATTTGTACAGTGTTGGCTGATTAGGGAACAGATCCTGCTAAACTGATTAGGGAACTCACAACTGAGTTCTAAGAGAGTAATTCCCCAAGCACTTAAAGCAGCATTAACTTGCACCACAATTGAAAGCTGTGGTTTTCATCTCTGTACATTTATTCCTTGAGCAATGCTCTACTCTGGTCTCTTGAGACCCCAGCTGAACTACTGGGTCAAGTTCTGGGGTCCCCAACATAAGAAGCACATGAAGCTGTTGGAGCATGTCCAGAGGAGGGCCACGACAATGACCAGAGGGCTGGAGCACTTCTCCTATGAAGACAGATTGAGAGAGTTGGGGTTATTCAGCTGGGAGAAGATAAGACTCTGGAGACGTCTTATAGTTGCCTTCCAATACCTGAAGAGGGCCTACAGGAAAGCTGGGGAGGGACCTTTTAGTGATAGCGCATATAGTGATAGGGCAAAATGTAATGGTTTCAAACTGCAAGAAGATAGATATAGGTTAGACATTAGGAAGAAATTCTTTGGTGTGAGGGCGGGTGAACATTGGCACAAGTTGCCTAGGGAAACTGTGGATCCCCCTTTCCTGGAGGTGTTTCAAGGCCAGGTTGGATGGGAATTTGGACAACCAGATGTAGTGGGAGGGTTGGTAGGATGTAGAGGGGGATTGGAACTAGATGATCTCTAAGGTCCCTTTCCAACCCAAATCAGTTCTGTAGTCCCCAGCATAAAAATAACATAGAGCTCCTTGAAAGTGTTCAGAGGAGAGCCACTAAAACGGTGAGCAGGCTGGAGCACCTCCTCTATGAAGACAGGCTGAGAAAGTTGGGGTTGTTCAGTCTAGAGAAGAGAAGACTTCAAGGTGACCTTATAGTGGCTTTCCAATATCTGAAGTGGGCCTACAAGAAAGCTGGGGTAGAGATTTTTACACGGGTGTGTAGTGAGAGGACAAGGGGAAATGGTTCAAACCTTGAAGAGGGGAGATTTAGGTCAGACATTAGGAAGAAATTCATTCCTGTGAGAGTGGTGAGGCACTGGCACAGGCTGCCCAAAGAAGTTGTGTCTGCCCCTACCTGGAGGTGTTCAGGGCCAGGTTGGGTGGGGCTTTGAGCAATGTGATCTAGTGGAAGATGTCCCTGCTCATTTAAGGGGGTTGGAACTGATGAGCTTTAGAGTCCCTTCCAACCCCAGCCATTCTGTGAGTATGATTCTTTGCTTCTATGATAATATAAGCTTTTGCATGGCTGTGCAGTGAACTACACTGGAATCCTGATGAAAGCTAGATTAAGAGTAGCTTGGCATTTTTTTCATAGCAGTACAAGCTTGACATAAAGTTCTGCAACAGCACAAGCTAACAACAGTTGTGGCTGCTTCAGCCCTGCCTGCTTCTGCTGTGTATTTGTACCTCCTCCACTGTGCAATTGAATGGAACGGAATTGATGGGGCACTTCGATTACATTAGATCCAAACATGAAAAGCTTTAATGCAGGGAGGGAAGTTTTTATTTCCCCTCATAAAGTTACAAATCTTTCCAATTCCACGCCTGTTTTTACTGTAATGTACACACCGATAGTATAACGAACCAGAATACACAAGAAAAGCACTAATACTGAAGACCATAATGTCTTCTAAAAAAGCCTGTATTTCATATTGTCTTTTCCAGCTATAACTTACATGGCTTAGTCATACTGCCCTTTTTATACAAAAAGACTTTAAAATCATCCCTTAATTTTTGCAAATATGGGGGAAGGTTGATATTTTTTTGTAGTTGCAGTGCTAGGAAGATAAGATTTGTTCAACATCCTCAAGCATGAAGAAATCACGCTGTTTCTGTTATGAAAGTCTGCTACACACATGAATCTCCAGTAATTTTTTATTATTATTATTATTATTCACTCATGTGACTTAAAATAGATAAGTAAATTATCAGTTAGACTCCATTTCATGGTTTTGCTTGACATTTCTCATCTTAAACCACTTCATTTGATTCTCGTTATTTTACTCAGAAAAAGACCTTGGAAGGGTTTAAATTTTGAATGTAAAATGTAAATTGATTTTTAAACATTACGGTGTTTCAAGACTCCTCTGCTAATCAGTGTTTTATGAGCTAATGAATAAAATATTCTAACTGGAGACATTTACAGAGATTCTTGTCAAATTGTGTCAATTCTTATATCAGAATTAAACTAGTTTAAACTTTGGAAACTGAAACTAATATAAAAGAGCAAATGTCAGAATAAATTTTAAATGTCTTACATGTTTACATTTTTCATAAATGTTAAAATCCTGCTGTGGTCTGAGTAGGTGGCCATGTCTGTCTGGTGTTTCACTGAATGAAGTGGACATCTTTCAGTTTTCACATGTTTGACTCCCAAGTGTAGGAATTCAGGACAAAGTGTTAGAAAAAAAGTTAATAACAATAGTCTGCAAACAAGATTTTAAGCCTTTCCCACAGGCAGCTGAGCATACCTCCAGAGCTAGTCAACAAAAAACGTGAAAGAGATTACTTAGAAAGCTTGTGCTATGCACCTTTCCCTGCACCCAGACTCCAGAACAGTTTCCAAACAACATACATACATATTCTTTCTCCTTGATATCATTTATTTCAGCTAAGAAAAATCCTGGCCTCTATGTAGGCTCCAGCTTCTTAGTTTTCTCCCTGTCAACTGGGGGTGCTGTATGATACCCAGAGTAAGTTCAGTGAGGGGTCATCAAGACATGTTCTGGAGCAAATATTCCATGAGGAGACATTTTTTTTCATCCTAGAGAAGGGAAAACTGCCAGGGTATCTAATGGCCATAACAGACCTAATGGCCCAATAGCTGTAAGAAGGATGTCAGGAAGACAGAGCCAGTCTGTTCACTCTCGTGAATGATGGGAGGACAGAAGATGTGAGTTGAATCAACATGTGCAGGAAGGTGAAAAACTTTTTCACCATGTGTACAGTCAAGCATTGCATGAGGCTTCCCAGAGCTGTGCAGTCTCCCTGGAGTTTTTCAAGACTCAAATGCAAAAAAGCTCTTACTAACCTGGTCTAATCTGACATGATCCTGCCTGGAGAAGGGGGTCGGACTGGGGACTTCCTGAGGTCTTTTCCAGCCTGTGTTTTCTGGTGATTTGACATCTTGTTCCATGAAAGGGTGGTTTATGGCCACTCTGTGGCTCTGTTGCTTCTAAGGTCAGACAGGCTCTCAAACTAGGGGAAGAAAAGCAAAAGGTGTATGAGAATTTTTGCTTAAATAGCTTTGCTGCTTTTCTGAAGATGTGACCTGAAGGGGCTAATAAATACTACAACATAGGAGAAACAGTTTTCCTATGAGTTGTCTCCATACTGACCATCAGAAAAACTATGTAACACCATGTTGTTCTGATTATTATAGCGAGCTACATTGTAAATCTGAGGTTGACTTTATAAATTCATTTGAGTAAGGCTGCATCCATGCTTGGGTAGCAGCAACACCTGCTTCTCAGTGGAGGTGGCTACTGCAACTAGTTCTGATATTGTCTACTCCAGTGAGTGTACGGTGAGTACTGGTGCCAAGCACACAGTGAGTGCTGTGAGGAACTGAAGCAGCAGGCCATGTCAGTAGCTGTCAACCTCTGGATGCTGTCCTTTGTCTCACAGCCTCCTCTTGTCACAACTATAACTTAAGTGACACTGGAAGCTATAAATGGGTGAAGAGAACAGGACTGGCATTTGCGCTCGAGAAAGTAGTGGGACAATGGTGGGGAAACAGGAGAGAAGAAGTTATGCCTTGGCTTTTCTTGCTGTTGTTTTGCTAGTGATTTAACATGACAGTTGTGTTCTGTGTTGGACATATTTTAGTTAAAACAATTTAGGCAGATGTGCATGCATACTTACTGACATTGGCAGCCAGAATATTATTTTTCATAGAAGTTGAAAACATACATTTTTACTTTCCTAAGCAGGTCTGTTAACCTCTCTCTTTCTACAGTCTGATCTACTGTTCCATGCTTACTTTTTCTCTGACATTTTTTACTTCACATGTCAGTGGATTTCTCTTCTCATTGTGTTCAATGGGTGTTTATTTGAGGGAAAGCAGTTGCACATGGCTAGAAAACTGTTAGAGGATGTACTTGTAAACCTTCTCCTCCGACTTTGTTAGAATACCCTAGATAATAATTTTTACTGTAAAAAAATCTCAAAGGAATGAACTCATAATTGCACAAAATAGTTAAATTTCTTTGTGTAAATGTTTCAACTTATACAACCACTTACAGAGAGATGTTATCTCTAAAAATCCACAAAAGTAAAGTTGTAACATACTTCAGGCTGCTATATAAAATGTATTTAAGACATTAATATTTCGTAGCTTCTAGTGTGTCTTTGGACATATTTAACAAGGGTTGGACTCGATGATCTCTGAGGTCCCTTCCAACCCAGCCAATTCTATGATTCTATGAACACTTATTACAATATTATTATTCAGGAAAAATATCAAGATTCAGTGTCTTACTTGATTGTATCTGAAGGCTTTTGGTCATTCAATTGTTTATCCAATATGAAGAATTCAAGTAGTGCACTAAAATTATATCGAGTTCAGCACTTTAATTTTTAAAAAGAGAAGAAGTTCAGTTGTATCTGTGGAAATCAGTGATTCAAGCTTGCATGAGTTCTCAGAAACTCATTCTGTGACCTGACAAAGGAATCTTTGTTAAAGAAATTTCAACTGTGTCTCTGCTACTGCCAATAACGTGCCTGCCACTAATATGCAGCATTCAAACCTTTGGACATAAATATTGTTGAGGAAATACTAGGGCTTAACAGGTTTTCCTGGGTTTTAATAGGGTTGTTTCTGTTAGAATTGTCAGTTTTCCTTTTCCTTTCACCAGATAGAACAGAACTTTTTTCAGCTTATGTGAGAAAACAGATAGCCCTGTAACAGTAACAGAACAATTCCTCTGTTGTACAATGTCCCACCAGATAGTAGTAAAAAAGTGTGTGTTGAAGGGCTAAATTAAAATACATTTGCAGAGTTAATACCTAAAAAGCCACTAATACATCTGTATACTTTAGATTTTTTCCCGTTTGATATTCTTTTAGTTGTTCTATATCAGGTCATCCTTAAGGATGAGTTAAGTGTTTTTTCTCCTTAATTTTGCTGTTTGTTCTCTTGTTTCTAGCAAGTGGAACACAGATATTTAAAAAGAGACTGGATGTGGCACTCAGTGCCATGGTCTAGCAACTGCAACGGTGGTTCAAGGGTTGGACTCGATGATCTATGAGGTCCCTTCCAACCCAGCCAATTCTATGATTCTATGATTCTATGATTTTTATAATATTAAATATTCTTAATTTTTATAGTCTTAACAACCTTTTAAGATCAATAACAAACAAGCTTGCCTAGTAATGTGTTTGACATCAGTATGTAGCCAAACACATGGCTAAGCAATGGCTTGTCAACTTACAAAATACAACCAAAGGCTCATTCTGATTGCCTAAAGTTTATTTGAAAGTAGCTCCAGCTGAGATGTGCTTGTAGTCACAGGTCAGAGTTCACACTCTAGAGAGGTTAAATGCCCATCAGCTGACTCCTAACTGAGTTCCTTTTCTGGTTGGCTGAAGTTTCATTCTTCTGGTGTTAGTCGTTTATCTAAAGCAGGAAATCTTGGGTTTTTAACTCTTGGGTGGCCTACTGGCCAAGGCCATTTTTGCAGTGGGGTTATCAGGATATGCTGCTGGAAAGTGAAGGTTTGGACTTGGAATGTTGTCAACTGGAAAGAGAGATGACTGTTCACATGTGGCTGAGAGTAAGACAAAAAGCTTTAGCAGTTTTTATTAATATAAAATATGGTTTTGTGATTCATGTAATCTTTATGAGTAAGCCTGTATTTAATGTTGTTGTAATGTATTTAATGTTTATGTAAATGGAGTAGAATTTATTACATGGAATAATCACTTAATTTCCCAGTACTTAAAAAAAATACTGGAACTTGGGGAGGGTAATAAAAGGAATTCTTCCAAGAGTAAGTATTTTATGGAAGAATACCATAAGAAGAATTACTTTGTTTTAGAGATGAAATGGATGACAGTGGATGGTATCATGGGACAATAAATTATTGCATTGACAAAAATCCATTTTGCATTTAAAAAAAACCCGAACATTTCTTCACTGATATGTGAGTTCTGTTAACAGACTTATGGAACATAAATATTTAGTGACAACTTTAATTTATTATAAGGTAGTAGATGAAATGTCTTGGTTTTTAAGAAGCCAGAATTTTACTCTTAGCATAGGAATTTGTATTGGATATTTAATTTAATTTTCTCAGAGTGTATAATTATTTTTATTTAGTATTCTAGATGGATTCACATCCTACATTCAAATATTATTTTTTTATTACTAGATATGCTTTATGTGGGCTATGAAAAATTGAAAAGAAACTAATGGCTGAGGACTGACTATGAAGAGTGTAGAATACAGAACAAGTATCAATGTGCCTTTTTTTGGTTTGCTGCTATGAGTCCTGTATTTATGCTGTTTATTTTCTCAAGACCATATGATTTACTGTCTCTGTGCTGCAACCAAAATTCAGCTATCAAAATATAAATCCTTAACCTGAAAAAGAATGTTTCCTAAGCACTTGAGTGGGATAAGTTTTGTTATTTTCAGAATTTTATACAAAAACCTGAATGGAATTTTCAAAAGACAAAATCTTCCCATTTTTCACTTAAGTGAAGGTTTTTTTAAATTTAAATGAACCTGCTAAGTAGAACTCTTGGTACTTAATATATAAGACCTTGTATTTAGTGGTTTGAAACTAATACATGTGCTTTTCCTTTAAACCATATTTTTTAAAATATGATAGAAAGAGCTTGAGAATAAACTGATTTGCGTCATTCATATCATCCTCATCCTCAGTGTTTGCAATATTCTAGATGGAAAATGACCATGAAGACTAACGTCAGTGTAAAACTGAAAAATACGGAAGCAGTGATGGTGGTGTGTATTTATGAATGGCTGATGGCACAGTTGTGCCCTGATGATCAGTGGAGAATCAGGAGGGCCTAAATAACTTAGTTTAGTCCAGCTCTTCAGTCTTGCCTATGGCATACAGGTGTTCCTGATAACCATCTCCTTCCCAGCATATCCACAGATGCATGTGTATCTCATCAAACCTCTTAGAAGTGTTTAGTCCCAGTTATCTCTCTTCTAATTATCTTTTCTTTTCCCCAGTACTACACTTTTCTTTGTCTCATACCAGATATTTTTAAAGAATACATCCAATGTTTTCACAAGGGCCTTAAGTCTGAAGTTGTCTGTGTTTGCAGGAATGAAGTAAAGCAAGGAATCTATCTGCCAGTTTATGTTGCCTATGAAGAAGTAGGATGATCTCAAGATTGCTCATACAGTTTTGTGTTAAACATAGCAAGAGGTAGAACCAGTCCTTATAGCATCACAAAAATAAAGGGTTTCAAGGCTGGAAAGGAACCACCCATCAGAATTGTCTTGAAGCTGGCTGACAGGAATTGACCTATCTACTTCAGGATGACTGATTCATTTCTGCTGGTCTCCCAGGCAAGTCAGCAGCACATGCTGATCTTCAGTGTCAAGCACTGCTGATAGGTTTAATGAAGCAAGCATGAATATCTTCCTCTTAGCTGTGCCAGGGAGGAAATAGTTCACAAGCAAGACTAATGCACAATGAAAGCTGTTACCAAGTCTAAAAGTCCAGCTCCCCAGATGTAGGTCGTTGGCAGAGAATTAAAATTCTATTGAAGAGTATGTTTGTTGTTTGTTGGTTTGGTTTTGTTTATTTGTTTTCACTGGTTGTTTTGGGTTTGGGCTTTTTTTTTTTCAGTTTTATGATCATATTTCCCAAGAATAAAAAGCTATATTATGTAGCAGCTGGGCAGAACATTCAGACTACAAGTTTTTCAGCCTCTGCATTAATGCTTCATTTTTCACTTTGGTTTAAAAGAAGTGATTTATATTCAGATTGTGTTAGGCTGCTCAGGGCTTTGTCCACTCTATTTTTTTTTTTATTTTTTTTATTGTCTTGTGGTAGTCTGACTTGATGAGGTCTAGAGGGTAGCAGTCTTCTTCTGTATAGCCCTTTGACACTGTATAATCACATTAACTATCTTTCATAATTATTTCAGTGGTTACATTAAAATGGAGACAGTGTATAGGTGTCAAAACGAACTTTATCTTCTGTAGCTTAGTTTGCATTTCTGCGATGTCAGTAGATGTTCAGCTTGCTTCTGACTAAAAGGGCTGCAGTTCCAAGTGAGCAGGGCTATAACTGAGCAACAAATTACTGTGAATATGAATTAGAGAAAGCATCCCTAGAGCTACATGGCAGAAGTCAAGTGTTACTGATTCTCCAAGTTATTATCTCATAATAACTAGCATCCTGAAGATCTTTTTCAGTTATTAAATTCTTGCACAATGAGTATGTTCTATGAAATACTGAGTAACATCTTTCACAGTATGTGATTCATACTGACTACTTTTTCTCTCATGTGCATGTGATTGAATCGGGCAGAATTTAGAGGGAAATAATATTTTCATTTCCTTTGAAATAATATTTAAAAGAAAAATGGGATAATCAAAACTTTTCTGCATGTGTTTAATGGATCACATCTTAGAGACTTCTGGAGTTCCGTAGGTGTCCTGAAGTTATTTGGTAAAGGGAAGTGCCAATGGTGAACTATTTTGTCTTCTATGATCTCTCCAAAACACTTTTTTTACTTTAAAATGTATTGTTATACTCAAATTTCTAATGCAATTTGAAACTTATACACAAATCAGTGAAATACTAATAATTTAAAACTATGTTTTGCTGTTTCTATTCTAAAATATTGTTGCATTTAGCCAGATGAATATCTTGGTACAAATTATAGAATCATAGAATGTTAGCTTGGAAGAGACCTCAAGGATCATCTGGTCCAACCCTTCTAATGATATTGTTTATATGAGATGTCTGAGCACTCCATTGAGCTGACATTTAAAACTTTTCTAAGTGGGGGAATTCCCCTGGGAGATTCCTCATAGTGAAAAATTTCCTCCTTGTGTTCAATCGGAATATTCCCTGAGTGTAGTGAAATGAGGCAACCAGGTGCCTCTAATTACCAGGCAGTGGGCATGAGCTTGTGTTAAGCCCACCTGTGCCTGATTAGGGCAGGCCCCAACTGTGCATGAGCAGCATTAGGGGGCCAATAAAAGGTGAGGTCTGAGACACAAGTTCAGTTCACTCCTGAGCAAGCCAGCAGAGAGGTCAGTTGAATCTGGAGCAGTAGCACCGAGCGAGGCTAACCAGTCCTGAGGGCAGCCACCTCAGGGCACTGTTTGTGCACTTCTGCTGGAACACCTTTGGGACCTCAGAGCACCGTGCCCTAAGAGAGGTTCATCTTGCAACACCTGAGAGCAACTCACTTGCCCACTGCCTTGTCTGTACCTGTGACTCTTTGTAAATAGGGAGTCTCCATCTTCTTTGTAGCTGCCCTTTAAGTACTGGAACATTGTAATAAGGTCTCTCCTAAGCCTTCTCCTCTCAAGACTGAACAGACTCAGTTTTCTCACCCTCTCCCTGTATGGCAGGTGCTCCACTCCTCTGATCATCATCATGGCTCTTCTCTGGACCCTCTCCAGCCTTTCTGCATCCTTTTTGTAGAGCAGGGACAAAAACTGGATGCAGTACTCCAGGTGTGGTCTGACAAGCACTGAGGAGAGCTGAATTACTTGTTTGTCTCTGCTGGTCATGCCCTTGTTGATGCAACCTAGCATCCTGTTGGCTTTCTTCGCTGCTGGAGCACACTGGAATATTTGAGCCTGAACATGAAACAGTAAAAAGTGTTTGAGCCTGAGCATACAAATTTGTGCTGCTGTGGTGTGTTGTTCAGTACAGCTTAGCTACTGGGGTTAGTACCCAGAAACTGCAGACCTACTGACACTTCCGCTACCTGTGTGTCTGCTCAGTTAAAGTTTGTGCTTTAGAGCATGTTTACACATGCTGTGATAATTCTGCTCACAGTGGAGCACCTCTTTAATGTACATCTAGTTATTTTTAATATGATGTCTATAATATATAAAATGTGTTACTGAATTGAAAATACATGTATTTACAGATCCTTGATAGATACCTGGTTTTTTGCATGCAGAGACAGCAATATTTGCACTTAAGTTATTTTGATGTATCAAGTTCATGTTTTATGCCATTTGAATATGTGATAATTTAAAATCCAAACTAAGGCATTTTTGGATACATGGGTGAGAAAATGTGTATGCAGTCATAAAGCAAATTTATCATTATTTGTTGCAGTGCTCACATAAAGAGTTAGGTCATTTAAATGTGCAGAGATCATTATTAAGTATTTTTAAAGAGCTCAACCTTTTAGCTCAGAGTTAGTATGAGAAACTTTAGCACAAAGATTACTTTGCCTGGTTACAAATTTTGGAAAGTAATCATTCCTAATGGCAGTATTTCTTGTGCTTCATCGTCTTAGAGCCTTCATAGCATGGCTTGGTAGCTAGTAGGAGTATTGCTAGCAACCCTTATACTTAGGTGGCATAATCATTTTCATTTGAATAGATTCTCAGGTTATTTTCTTTGAGAAGCTGTCACATTTACAGTGTTTGCAGCAGATCTTAAATTTGGTGCAAATAAACCCTTCAGACTACAGTGGTTTTTTTGTAACATAAAATTCTCTTGTTATATAAACCTCGTGGTGAGATTTTCTTTGCAGAAGAAATAAAGCTCAGTTCCCCCTCCCAGTAAATCTTTCCCCATGTCATATTGTCCCTTCTGTTTTCCTGCTTCTCTGCCTCTGACAGAAGCACTCTATTGTTGTGAAAGGATCTTAATATTCCAATGAAAACAGTGAGAAATGGGTAAAAAGAGAGATGAATGAATTGTTTCATTCACCAAAGGGAACTGGGTTTTCTTAAATTATTTTTTGTTTAAAAGAACACATAGAAGGAATTACAAAGGAGCAAATATATATTAGTTGTAAAGCACCAAAATTAAGAAACACTGGATTCCCCATAATATCTTAATTGCCGCTTCTTCGTGTCCTTATAGTAGGCTATAATTTTTAATAATGTTAAAATAGACTAGTTTTTGTTATTCAGTCCTCAGAATAAAGTCAAAAGGGCCAGAAGTGAGATTGCATATACAATATTAAATTTGCTGGGTTTGGATCACTACTTCATTTTGCAACATTAAAATCTTCTGTTCAGTTGCTCTATATAATGTGACAAAATCTAATAAGCATGTATCTGGGAAATACTTTATATGTGTATCTCAGATATACTTCTTTGTTCATAAAATACTGGCAATAATCAATGATTATTAAGAAAGTATGCATGTAACTTTATTTACCATGTTTGTGTCCTTGCATGCAATGAAGACAAGAATTTCAAATTGTAAATTCTAAGGTTTTAAGCAAAATAATTTTTAGAAAACATCATGGAGTACCTTTTATATAAAAATGATATATTGCATGGTGATCGCTGCTCTTATATTTGCATCCTTTACTATATGCAGGTTAGAGTTATATTTATCAGATTATAGTAATTAATTTTGCTCATTCATACTATTGAAGCTTTCAGACTTTTTCATAACATAAATATTTTTTTTCACTGTGTCTGATTACCTTTATGATTCATGGTATTCACAGTGTAAATTCTCCTGGCTTGATGCTGTTCATAGATCTTGCTCTACTTTAGTAAAGAGGCAAAATGAGAAGTAAGACAAAAGGTTCTGTGAGTTACCTGTCCTTATAACTCAAGCCCAACTCATGTTTTTTTAATATTGTAGCATTTTCCTTCTACCCATTCAACTTGATGAATGTTTGACTTCCACCTTACTCTTTGTCTGTCTGCAGGATAGGATACCTTCAGCACAGGGTAAAGGGATTTTACACTCTTCCTCACTTATGCTCTCTAAAAAATGCTTGCCAATGATTTATTTTATTAATCTACTTTTCTTTCCACAAAAATGTTTTCTATGTTTCTAAATCCAGTTTCTAAGGGGATAGAGATAAAGTTAGTTACTGTGAGCAAGGCATCATCATAAGATGGTCTTAAAGCATCTGGGATTGCTGTGGTTTTGGGTACTATGGAGCAGACTGGGTTTGAAGTCTCCCTATTCTTAATGCAATTTATATTTCTATATTGCCACTGTACAAGTCTTTAAACTTGCTCTTAAAGAAATATTTAACATTCCAAAGGGCTAACTACACAGGAAAACTGATACTTCTTCTAGAGACCAGAGATTAAAATATAGAGTTGTATGTTTTTTCACCAAGTTTGTTAGGGCAGATCTACATTTATTTGTTTTAAAGGGTTTTCTGTTCTAGTTTGGTTTTTAAAGATAAACACAGAAATAGTTCAAACAGTAGGCTGTGTGAATATTTACTGCTTTTCTATCTACCAAGAGGCAATGGTAATTATTGTTACAATCAACAGGTTGCTCTTTTTTCCCCCTATATTGCCTCTATGTAAATGGAAGACTATTTTATGTATGTTTGTATGATAGCTTGAGTGAAAAAAACCACTAGTTTTTGATATCTCCACTTACAAAATAAATATTACAAAATAAAGGGGTTTTGAATGTTGACTTTTTAAAATCTCACAGGCATTTTATATAAAAAGAATATAGTACTGTCTAAAAGATATTTTATGGGGTCTTAAAATAGTTATGAACAATTCTTACATAAACTTTTGATGGACTGAATCACTAACTGATTGAATAAGCTTTCTCTTAAAATATTAATTCTAAATAGGGACAACTAAAGAGAGCATAAGCAATTGCATTTCTTCTTAGAAAAGATATGCTTCTTTTTGAAAAACCTTGACAATCTCCCTCCAAATGTAAATAATGTCAGTGCTGGGCCAACTTGTTTTGAGAATTGTCACTTCAGCTTTTATCTTTTCCCCTAATCAGGCACATCAGAATGTTTTATTTTAAAAAGTGCTGATGTCTTGAAACAGTGTTGTAAGATTATTTAATAATTCAGAATAATACATCTTATAATTTATTATATATATTTGTGTTTAAGGAGGATTATTCATATGATAAGAAAAATGTCACAAGATCCCAAATTAGATTAATTGCCACTGCTTAGAACTGACCTGAATTTGAAGTTTTCAAAATCAGCTGTCATGTGAAATAAGCAATAAACTGGTTTGTATGTAGATGGAAATAATGTGTTGGGTTTTTTTGGTTTGGTTTTTTTTTTTATATATAAGCAATGTCATTTCAGTTTCTGCCCTCATTTATAAAGGTTAAAAAAGTTAATAATACACTATAGCAAGTATGCATGCTAATGAATTGAGACATATGACTGACTCTGATATTGAATCACTGGCTTGTTTATACTGCTTTGTTTAATAACAACAACTGAAATGTTTTTCTGCCATTCCACTGTCTCAAGCACTCAGAATAAATCTGCTTACAAGCATTATTAAAGGAACATTTTTCACAATTACAAACACTGTATTTTGAGGGTGCTAAACAGCTGATTGTCCAGATTCCAATTCCAATTTCTTTGATGGCATTCTGAGATAGTATGAAAAAAGGCAGGATTATTCAATTGACTGTGAATTCTGCTGTTTCTAGTATCTCAATGTAGTGATCTTTAATAAGCTATTTACTTAACTATGAGAATCAAATTCAGTCAGTCTGTAGATTTTCAGCTTGCTGTGTTACAGCATTTCTTCAAATAGTAGTCATCCTGACAAATCTATTTGTGAAAGCTTCCTGAAAGCTAATTACATATCCTATATCATGGTGAATGTTAAGCCAATGGAAAAAAAAAATGGAAATCAGGACATAATTATAAAGTTTAGTAGATCAAGGAAAGGAAAATTGAGAAGGATTTTTTTTGCTGCTGTAGTTACCATTCTACTTAAAGTTCTATGATAAACATAACTGGAATAATCCTAATAGGGATTTATGCAAACCTATGAAAGATGAATACTGATTCCTACAGATTTTTATATTTGAGAAGCTGCCATAAAATACACATTTCACTAAGACATTTGCTGTTAATTTGGTGTGGCATAACATGATTTACTCTCAAATATAAAATGTCATTGTAATCATATTGCTGGGATTTATTTTTCCTCATTCAGTCACAAGAGAAATATCAGTAATTGGCTCTTTGCCAACAATAGAGTCCTTGTCTTGAGTTTGGTTTAGTCTGTGATTATCATTGTGTAATATTTCTCTTTCATAACCCCTGTGGTTTTGTATTGCCTCTTGAATCAGGTACCAGCTGTTTGATTAGGCATTGTAATCATCAGGAGGCTTTGTAAATCCCAATACCTGATGTAGAATGCAATCCTAAATTTTAGGCTTTGGATCTCAAAGGAGGAATATGGAATCTGTGGCTTAGTCCCTAAACTCCCTTTGTAACATCTTGAGGAGAGGTGCCATAAAAAGAGAGTCCTCAAAACTTCCTCTTCTTCTTCTGAGGTCTTTTCAATTTTAGAGACATCCTGGAGTGGATGCTAGCAAATTTGCTATGTTATTGAAGTTGCCATCAAGATTCTAGCTAATTTCAAAGTTTCTTTTATCTCAAAGCAGTGTTAGCATTTACCATTCAGTGAAATGCAAACTTTTAATAGCTGGTTGAACAAGAAAGCTGAATTGATATAACAGGTTTGTTTTAAGCATTAAATATTTTTCATCCTTAATGGTGCAAGGAAAAATGTCAAAATGTAATTCACATTTTTAATGTAAATACAGTATTCATTTTTCTTGGTTTTAACTTGAAAATATAGAAAATATACTGATAAATGGTTTTCAAATATACAGATAAATAGCTTTCACAGAAATATTACTTTTGAATACTTATATTATCAGTTGTTAAAATGATGTATAATTTGCCAACAGAAATGTAATTGAGAATATATGGACTTCTAGAGCTTTGTCAGAAGAGTCATGTTATGTCAGAAGTGTTTGCAGTGACTTCTGTACTGCATTCACCATGTAATTTATTTTTATGAATTTAAAGTACATGTCTGAAACTACTTCTTAAACATTATTGCAGTAGAAACATGCAGATGTGATGCTAAGAGAATCAATGTGTTTTTAAAAAATTGCAGTATGCATTTACAACGAGTGCTTCATCATCTGTGCTGGTTTTGGCCAGGTTCATATGTTCTCATTTTTGAGTTCTGGTATACTTAAGACTCATTCCTGTAAATACACTATGATAAATATAGCATGAAATGATCATACAATCATAATGAAGAGTTCATTTCAAGTTAGTATTAGTGAATTAATACAGTAAGCTCTCAAAAGTTGATTTTAGAGCCTTGTAGCTGTTCTTTTTAGAGACTTTCAAAACTGTCATAGAAAATTTCTGTAACAACTCAAGACAACATTTTGTATAAGCTAGATTTTAAATATTGCCACAGCTATATAAGCCAAGCAAGGAAGTCCATGAAATAGAAGAAAAAGCAGGTTCTGTAATAGTTCTTGATTTTCTATTTTTGCCTTTCATCCACATTATGTTGCAGAGCAGTGTTGATACCAGTAGTCTCTAAAGATATGACCAACCACGTTATATTTAATAATGCTTACATTGCTTTCTGCAATGTGAGTAGATGTAAAAAACATTGTAAATTTTTTTAAGAGCAATTATTATTAGGCCTGGAGTAATCAGTATTGAAAATAAATAGATGAGTTTGTGTGGTGAGGTACTGTGGCAGATCAGCACTCATTGAACAAAGATGGGAGTTCAGAGTGTTCCAGTTCTTTGTTACAAGTGATGATACCGTTGGCCATTTGTCTTTCAAGCTTTGATTTTCATTTTTTTATTGAAACTTCATATCCAAAATAAAAGCAAAGTCTTAGTGGTTTTATTTCAAGATGATATCTTAATGGATTCCTCATTTTAAAATGGGTAAAACCAAGTGTGTTTTAATATTTTGTGTTGCAGTTATCAGCTCTTTCTCCTGAATTTTACTGCTGGTCCTATAGGCAGCAGAAAAATCAAGTGTATTTTAATTTACATTATTTACCTAGATCTGAAATGCCTTTGATTAATAAAAATGTGTGACAGCAAAGGCTAGAGTCATAACATGAACTGCTTTTATGGTCTTTCTAACACTAAAAGCAGAGCTAAGATGTTTTCTAAGGGATGAAGAAATCTGCACCTTCCTTAAGATTGACCTATCACCTTGAGAAGCAGTCATGAAGGAGAGCTGCAAATGCAAGACCACTGTCAGGTCAACCTGTCATGGTGCTGACAGGTCTCTGATATAAAACCCAATTTACTGCTTAAGAAGCACATCCATTATCCTTCTGGTTTTAAAATAGAACATACATCAGCAAAATGATAAAAGTGCTTAAGAATTATGAAAGTCAAGGACTAGTTCATATCAGAAAGTCACAACCCTTTTTGCATATTACCGACTAAAATGGCAGTGAGTGTTAATACTCACCTGTGTCTTTTTTTCTTCACAAAACCAAAGAGTTTGAATCAGTTGAACTTTACTTATTGTAGTTCTGATTATATAATGTTGGGGTTTGGATTAATCAGACATATTAACATTACTTTTTACAGGACTTAAAGGGGTTTTTTGGAAGCGGTCATTTTAGAAAAAAGTGCGTCAGATTTGGGGTAAAAGATCTATCTATTTGATCCTAGTGGAAAAAAAAAACAACCTGTTTTTCCTATCATTTGGTGTAAACTTCATCTCTATTTGTAATTTGTAATTTAGTGAAATTCCTAAGATTCATGTTTAAAGAAAATCTGTAGACTCCTCTACTTAATATAGTTTCAGTTCTTGAAAATGAAAGTTTTACTCTCCACTAATTACTCCCCCAAAATTGCTCTCCACCACTGAATGAAGAATGAAAAGTGCATCAAAATTTTTTTCCTTGATGACAATAACGGATTTAAATGCCAAGTTGGATATCCTAAAACAGTAGGAACAGAGTACTGATTATATAACTGATGTAGTATCTTTATAGTTTCTTGAATTACATGTAGCCCCATTATAAGGTAAGGCATGTAAAGGAAATATTTACCCCTTTTTGTGTGCATTTTAGATTTTTCTAAGGTACAATTACTCTAGAATAACTATCTCTATGTGTGATACTGACATGCCTCCCTGGTGTGTTTCTATAGGAAGCTGAGGAGAAAGACCTTGTAAGAAACATTTTTTCTAGACTAATTAGTGCCTAGTAAATATTTTGGAAAATTTCCAGCTCTAAATGAGTGTTAATGATGCACCCTGCAGGCTTGATCCTGAGCCCACCAGATTTAAATCCCCTTTCTTCAATGGAATTTCTTTCAGTATTACTGAGCCACCTTTTTAATATTTGCTAGAGTAGATAGAGTTAAGGCAATTTACAATTTTGAATAGGATTTAATGGGGCATTCAGATGATTTATTGAACTCTTGAAAGTGTTACACTGATTGAATTTTTTTGTAGTTGTCTTGCTCCAGAGTGAGAGGAGAAACCCCTCTACTCATTAATGCACGTGTGCTTTGCATCAACCATTTCCACCAGCATTATCCAAAAGCAGCAGTAAACCCTCCTTTCTAACAGATATGGTTCCATGAGCAAGTGAGCTCATATAACACTTTGCTGCTGCCTAGAAGAAGCCTTGACTGTTTCTCAGTTTTTCTCCCCCACTCCTTATTGCGTAGCCTCTGTTGCCATCTCTCCTGTTCATCTGGCAGTAGTGTAGCTGGTTTGACTTGCTAATACAGAAAAAATACCTTTTTTCTCATTAGTTTTATACCAAATTACTGAGGTGACATGAATCAACTCAGAGAACTCTCCTAAGTACATCAAAGAGTAAAAATCAGACACTGGGAGCATATGTCTAGTAGCAGGGAGTGAAGAAAAAGATCCACCCTTAAGCAGCAGTGAGATATTAAATCACCTTACCTCATAATGTAGGAATGTTGTGATAGCAAAGCCACTACTGCTTTGTACTTGATGGGTCCCTCAAGGAAACACTGGCAGACATAGGATCATAGAATGGCTAGAGTTGGAAGGAAACTTAAAGATCAGATTTTTCCAACCCCCTTGCCATAGGCATGGACACCTACTACTAGATCAGGTTGCTCAGGGCCCCCTACAACTTGGCCTTGAACAGGGCATCCATGATTTCCTACATCAGTTGAGGGAATTAATTCTGAAAAATCACCCTGAACATTTCTAGTTTTTGTATTTTTCCAGTAAATGATTATTTTATTAGTCATTAATGTCCTTAATTTTCCAGATGCACATTGCAATAGTATTTCAGTATTTCATGCTCCTTCCCTCCCTCTGTTGGGTACAGAAAACGCCATAAAACTAAGGAATCAATCAAGATGGAGAAGACAAAGCACATTAAGTAGCAGGTTTGGTTTGGAGAAGAGGGAGTTGAGGGGAGACCTTCTTGCTCTTTACAGCTACCTGAAAGGATGTTGTAGGGACATGGGTGTTGGCCTCTTCTCTCAAGTAAATAATGATAGGACTAGAGGAAATGGACTGGAGTTGTGCCAGAGGAGGTTTAAGCTACTAGTTATTAGGAAGAATTTCTTCACTGAAAAAGAAGTCAGGAGCTGGCATGTGCTGCCCAGAGAGGTGATGGAGTCACCACCCCTGGACATTCCAGGACATGCTGTAGGTGGGCATGGTGGTTTTTTTCTGGGTTGATAGTTGGACACTGTGATCTCAGAGGCCTTTTCCAACATGATGATTCTACTATTCTCAGAAAAATACAGATAAGCTCTGGAAATATATCTATCACTTCGTGATAATTAGCAACAGATTATATTTCCATTTTGATGAATTATGTAACTTTTTGAGAAGTGATAACAAATAAGAAAGGACAAAATAAGAAACGTGAAACAAGACATTCAATAGTTCTGAAAACTAAATTCTGTATTATCAACCCAAAAAAGATCATGTTTGGAAAGGTTATCTAGTTCATCAGCTAGCGTGATGAAATTCATGCATGCGGATAAATTTAAATGCTGTCAGTGAAAATGCCTTTTAGTCTTTGTCCTTATGCAAGATTATGCTAGTATAATTCCATTTGTCTGCAGTTTTACTATGGCTAATTCAGTTTATAGGTTCACATGCTGGTTAATAAGCTTTCTCTTCCAGGGTTAAAAGAGGAGACAAGTGGGCAAAAGAAAAGAAAATATATTATTAAAGTGATTGAAGAATAATTTCTTTGTACATCACTTTTAGGAAAACTGAATCTGTATTTGACCAAAACTTAAGCTATTTTATTACTGAGCTGTAGTTATTGTTAAGATTTTATATGTCAGCCACTTCAGTACTTTTGAAAATGCTTTACCTGTCATCTAACTCTGTCATTAGTCTAATTGTGGATTTTCAGAATTCATTATACAGTTACTCAATATGGTTTTGAGCTCCATAGAACCTGTAGCTTTACAGGTGCATTATCTTCTGCCATCTTACTTGCAATCTGCTAAAACTGGCAAAATCACAAAAAATATGTGCACAGAACCATATTCTTTGGCAGTGGCTTTTACAATATTATTGGCTAATTGTACCTACTTTACCTTTTTGATTTATTTTTTGGAATATATTTAAACTTCTTCAGAAGTTTATTTGAGATTCTTTAGGTATTAGATTCTGTTAATTTGTGATCTGAAGAAAATTTATTTATTTATTTTAATGAAGGCACTGTTGATTTTGATAATCCAGTTGTCTGCCAGTGACCCTTGAGTTGAGAATTCTTTTTCTGCAACCCCTGGGGAAAGTGGGGACATGGTGTATAGTTCTTTATGGACCTCAGTAAGAAAGGCCTGACAACAAAGGACATAATAAAATAGAATCATTGAAAATTAGGGATTGGAAGGAACCTCAAAAGATCATCTAGAGCAATCCTCCTGCCAGAGCAGGGTCACCTACAATGGGTCACATAGGAATGTGTGGGCTTTGAATGTCTCCAGGGAAGGAGACTCCACAACCTCCCTGGGCAACCTGTGCCAGTGCTCTGTTACCCTCTTAGTGAAAAAATTCTTCTTTATATTTATATGGAAATATCTATGCTCCAGTTAATTACTGTTGCCCCTTGACCTATTGTTAGTCACCTCTGAGAAAAGCTTGGGTGTAGTGAAATGAGAAGCAACTGACCTCTCTGCAGATGTGCTCAGGAATGAGCTGAGCCTGTGCTTCAGGACTCCCCTTTTATTGGCCCCCTGGTCCTGCTCATGCGCAGTGGGGGCCTGCCCTAATTAGGCACAGGTGGGCTTAACACAAGCTCATGCCCACTACCTGGTAATTAGTAGCACCTGGTTGCCTCATTTCACTACACTTGGCTCCGTCCTCCTGGCACTCACTCCTTACATGTTTATAAACATTAATTAGGTCACCCCTCATTCTACTCCAAGCTGAAGAGACCCAGCTCCCTCAGGTCTTTCCTCTTAAGGGAGATGTTCCACCCCAATAGCTATTTTAATAGGACAGAAGAAAAAGATGAATATAGAAGGCAAGTAAACCTTATGTCCTTTCAGCTACTGGGAGCCCTCCTTTTGTGCAGCACTGGACTGACCCTCAGATAGATTTCCCCATGGTACACTGCACACACTGTATCTTTGGAGCATTTCCTCTTCCCACCCGTAGCAGGGTACCTTTTGTTTTGTGTAACAGACAGAATCATGTATCTCCTGACAGGTTGGGATGCTATCTCTGTCATTACGTTCACCAGCACACAGCACAGGCAGGCATGGGCCACTCCAGCAAATTCCCTTATAGTGGCCTAATCATACTCACATACTTAGTACTTCTGAAGCCTTAAGCACAAGGCCCAGTAGAGCAGATGTGGCTTTCTCAAGATCTCTGACTTCTTGGATATAGACTCTTCCACAAGGCTCCAAATACATTCATCTGGCCAAATGCAGATTCATATAAAAAAATTACTTAAGAAAAACATGAAGCATCCCTAGAACTTACAATACATACTCAGTCAGAAAAACTACCAGCTTTCATGCTTACAATGCGATTCACCTCATCTTAGGGCAGACTTAAATCTCTAGCAATAACTGTGCAACCAGAGCTTAGCAATACTTTATGAAATGACTGTGAATCAGTATGATTTGGTGCCACAGGCTTGTCTGTCTACTGTCTAACTCTAAAATGAATACAGGTACTTTACTGGGAATGAGTCCTGCATATTTGAAGGATAGGATCTTACTATGCTGTTTGCTATTTGATCTACATTTTTAAAAATGTTAAAATATTAAATAATTTGTATTGTCCTTTAAGAGGAAAAGTGTTTGATTCTTTTCCAGTTGTACAAATAACAAAAGTAGCACATATATAAAGACAAAAAAATTTCCATGGAATGTTAACAACAATAGCCAAATGTATTCAAAGTTTATTTCGCATTTGGTAAAGATCCAGTATTCTTGGTCAGATATTCTTGGAGCATTTCTATAATTTAAATATTTGTTCTAATATAATAGCATGTTTCATTTCTCCAGACTAATTTTTTATTTGGAAATTGGATTCTAAATATACATTTTGACTTGTATTTAAGTTTAGCATAGTTAACTTTATACAGTTTGTTCTTCTTTGTTCCTCTTTGTCAGAGATCTGTTATCGATTATTTCAGCTTGTTAGAAAAAAAATTTTCCTAAGATGTAAGTATCTTTTACCTTTCAGCCCTAACAAAGCAAAATTGCTTTTGTTTAATAATGCTCTGCCTTTTCAAGATAATTGCTCTTACGGTAACATCCCTAGCAGTTTGTGTTCCTGTTTACTTTAAGCAGATCTTTTCCTAAAATGGAATATAAGAACAGTCAGGAATACTCAAAGAACTATTCAGACGTAGTAAATCCTTGTGAGAAGAGTTCTTCCTCCTACTTATGGCTTTACATACACCTTGACAATCTCTCTGTTGTCATTTGGTCACAGGGGGAAAGTGAGAATTAAGTTTATTTATTTTAATTTTTTATCATATGATGTCTTTTGCATAACTGCAAATTATTACACAGTGCAGTGTCCTAATATTTATGGCTAAACACTAGGTGGAGAGTGAAGTCAGCATTCCATAGATGTTCTCTGAAAAGTGTAATATCTTATATCATGCTCAGTTCCTGTACCATTGTCTTGTTTATGGTACACAAAAGTGATCCTTTAAAACTTTAAACACAAAAAAGTAATGGATAATTTGCTCCAGTATATATAACCTGCTAAAAAAAATTCCTATTTTGCATTATATTACTGTTGCTATAGCAGTACTGAAAATTAATTTCTATATGTGAAAGATGAACATGGAGTAATGCAGTTTGTATATCACACAATGGAGCAATTACTGAGATTACCAAGTTTTCAAACTACTGGTCTTAATTATCAATATACATTTTTCTGTATATATACAACATGGTTTTTTTTTGAGAGATTAGGACATGGTATTTCTAAAGACACATCTAAAGGTTATACAGTATGGCCTCTATCTGATTTGTTCCAATATCAGTTATGATTAGTCTGATAATCTCTTATATCCTCTGTAATCCTCTGTAAATCCCTTTATTATTGCAAACTCCAGTCTGTGAATTCAGTGTTTTTATTATGTCAGTTACAATCTGGATTAATTTAGGAAGCTAGGTTTTCCAACTGATTGCATACTCTACCTGTGCATCTTTGCAGTTTCTTTTTGTGGCAATACTGTATTATCCTCCGAAGCATCTTTTGCTGAGATGTTTAAAATTTTTGATCACACCAGTAAATTTATGATCATTTTCTTCCTTAAGTTATTACTAGCTGAAAGTATTTTTATTGATAAATGTAAAGCTTAGGTGACTGATTACATAAACTTGAGATTTTAGAGCCTATTTTTTTAAGGAATAAAGGAAATAATTCATAGCAAATATTTTGCTCATTGAATGTAAATGAATTTACCTTCTATTATTCCAAAAGTATTTAAGAGAATATTTTAATTCCCTCAATCTTATTTATTGTACTGATTCCTTGTGTAAATATTTTCAGTGATTTGGCAATTAATTTTAATGTGAACATTTGTTTGTATACTAAAACAGTGTTTTGATTAGGTGAGCCTTTGAAATAGCCACATCAGGTGATGGGCCCCAATTCTGACACTTCTTCATTCCCTCTTAGTCAACAAAGTAACTAGTAGAAGAAGTACTTTTGAAAAAGTAAATACAGTGCAGAGTAGGAACAGTACTCAAAGAGACTTCAAAGAGTAACTTAAGACAATTACTGTTTCATACAGGACAATAAAATGTGACATTGCAAGTAGTTTGGCATGTAAAATACAATTTTTTATCAGCTGCATATTCTCTTTGTTTTCAATGGTCACATAAGTTCACCAAGTAATCTGTTAGCTTTGTAGAAAATAATAATAAATTTTTTCTTTAGTTCTGTTTTTCACAGAAAGGAAGCGTCCTGGAAATATAAATGTCATCCATACACATTATTAGAAACCATTTCCATATAAGTTTCTAGAGAATGCAATATGCAAATAAAGATGGAAAGTTTGAGCTAAATGTTTGTAGTCAGTAAAATGAGAAATCACCAGAAGGTAAATATATTCTTCACAGGAAAACAGAGTTCTTAACTACTTTAAAATTGAGATTCTTATTAAAATACTTTCTTGTACTGGAGAAATTCTGACATTTTAAAAGTCAAAAAAGTTTTTGTTCCTTGTGCAACTGTCTATATTTTAGGAAATCTATTCATTGAATGGAAAGACAGTTATGAAGTATCTGCTTGCTTTCTTTACAACTTCTGTCCTTCTGAAAAAAATGCCTCAACTGGAGGGGAAAACTTTCATTTGTGGCACCCATCTTAGTTGGATCAGAATGAATTTTATTTTTTAAGGCAAAATCACTATTTTGAGTTATACTCAAATTATTAGTGTAGATATCTATTTTTACCATGAGAATACTGTATATTCTGAAGAAAAAGAAATATCTGACCTGCCCTTGGCTTTTTCCTAATAGACAAGATTAATCATTTATGTGTAGTGCATTGGTTTGTTTTGATCTGATCTTTGCAGTATTAAACTATGAATTTTATTGAGATTGGTGATGCACTTGTAGCTGTTTGAGAACCTAAAAAATATTAAAACTCTGATAAAAAATGCTGTGTTTTTGTTTTGTATCACCGAATTTCATAGACTGATACATTCTGATTGATCACTGCAATACTGCTGCACTTTTTTTTTTATAGTGCACTAATTTTGCAAAACCTTAAAATAAGCTAGTAAAGATATTTTACCCTTTTTCTCTTTTATCTCCATCAAAGGACTTTGTTATGGTTATCTACTGTACTTACTTTATTATCACTTACATCAGTGTTATTATTAGTTGCTGTCAGCTGACAGCTGAACTAACAAATACTGTATTACTGAAAATTAATACCTTCTTAAGATCTTAGTTGGTCTGATAAGTAATAGTTAACTGCTCACCTTTCTTCTACATCTTTACTTTACAATTACCCAACTATCTTTTCTTTCTGAGATGGTTCAACTGATATATATATATATATATATATATAACTAAATTGTCAGAAATTGTTCTCAATTTCTATTTAACTTTGAAACAGTTCATTTTGCCTGTTATACTAATTCATCTGATAAAAAGTATTTTCCCTACTTGCAAACCTTATTGCTAGACTTTGTGCATGCCTCAAGCATTTATATGCATCCACAGAATGTAATCTTCCATTTCATCAGTTGATTTTTTTTTAAATCACTATCATAATGAGCCATTAGATTTTGAAAATCATCAGGATGAAGGGATGGGAAGGTTTTAAATAGCTAAGTAACTCATCTTTGACAACAATTTTTTTTTTTTTCTTGATCCTTTGTTAAGATAAGAATTTGTGCTAGTGCTTACCTTGTGATAAGTTGAGGAAGTTTAATGAAAGGTGGATGAAGCCTAACATTTTACTACTACTTTCCGTTTATCACAGCTGTGCAGAGATGCAGATCTGTAATGCAGAGATATAGATTTGTAAGGTCTAGGTTATAGATAGGTATAATATCTACAGATAAATGTATATTATCTATGTAATATAAAAAAACCATTTATAATATACAATTATATGTCAATCCATTACACATAATTTGTCATATGTGTATAAACCATAGCTCTTACCAGTAGGCTTAAATGCCTGAGGTGGGTGGTGGGATAAAGGAAATGTGGGCAGATTCTTTCCCAGTGGTGCCCAGTGAGAGGACAAGAAGCAATGCACATAAAAGGAAACACAAGAAGTTCCATTTAAACTTTTTTTTTTTTTCTGTCCAACTGGACACAGCCCTAAAGTAACCTGCTGTAGCTGACCCTCCTCTGCAGGATGGTTGGACTAAAGAGTTTCCAGAGATCTCTCCCAGCATCAGCTTCTCTGTGAGAGTCATATCTGCAATTTCCCAACCCATGAGAGTGAATAAAAGAACTATGAAAATTAAAGTAAAAATGAATTTTGGCATGTAGAGAATTATGTTAACATTGCCAGATATCTCTAGTATCTATTTTAACTTACTGAAAACAGGCTGCTCTGAAAGAAAAAAAATGGCATATACAGTAGCATATGACATCTGACTATGCAGTGTTGTTCATAAAAACCTTTCTATGCCTTATCCATGTGCAGCATTGAAGATGGACATTCAAAGATGGTATAGTTAAATGGCCACCAAGAAGATTGCTGTGGATGTTGCAAAACAGTTGTCATAAAGATTCTGAACAGAGGGGAACAGTGGAAGTCTGTTTTCAATATTGCTTCAACCATTGGTCCAATTTTTTTCATAAAGGGATTTTTTTCTTTTTTTTTTCCATTTCATTTTTTGTGGGAAAATGATACAGGGAGATTTGAAAGAAAACTTTCAGAAAATTCCATGACTTACAGTGAAGAAAATAATTTGGTTTTCTGTATTTTGACCTAAAAATACTACCTCCTCTTCCCCTAACTCCGTCTACTGCTACACAATGTTAAATGCATTAATGCATTTCTTTTTTTTTTTTTTTTTTTTTTAAATTTCTTTATTTTTGTACCTAAAGAGTCTGCCAGGTCACAGCAGAATGATGCTTTCTGATACTGAAAATTGAAACCTTTACTGAAACTTTATTTTCCTGAAGTATTGGTCGTTTTATTTTAAAATATTGCATTTTATGATAAAAACAATAGAAATGGAATTTCTTTGATAGGCATAATATTCAAAGTATTAGTTCCCTATCTGGAAGATCAAGCTGGTAATTTGGAAAATCAATTATCTTCACTAAGAGATGCTGGTCTGAGAAGCTTCAAGTACATAGAAAGTTATAGTAGCTGTAAGTACCTGGGTTAGGAAATGAAGCCACAAATGAATAATTGAAGCTGTTGGCAGTCCAGATGTGTCTCAGGAAATGAGAGTCTGAATCTTCCGACAAAAGGCAAAGTTGAATGATCAAACACTTAAACACTTTAAAAAGCTTAATACACAATGATGGCCTCTAATCACATGGTAAATATATGAGGTTGGATCTGAATTGCAGTCTAGGTCACCTGCGTTCTCGGTCAGTTGTTGCACTGAGATTTAATAGCAAAGCCATAAGGGCAGGGTTACCAGGCTAAACACCCTCTGCAGTCTCTGTGGGCTACACAAATATACATTGTGTTTGTGATTCATCTAATTAAAGTCTTAACAGTCTGATAAAAAAAATACTATCAGTCTAATTAAGACAATACTTACACATACAGCCAAATTATCCAATTGTTAGTGCTTATGCCCAGTAATGAAGCCAATAAAAATTATTCACACTAGCTTTCTGGTACCTGTATGCCTTCTGATGATGCTGTGCTCTAATGCATGTCTGGGTCCTGAAGTCAATGATGCCCCTTTTGCTAACACAGTTGCCTTTTTCTTCATTGGTCTGCACTGTTACAATCCAGTTTTCATCCAGCAACCTTTAAGCTGTGGCTTTCTAATAATATAACTAATGTTTTACCAGCATAATCGACTTCAGCAAATATGCTTGTTCTAAGGACATTTAATAGTTTACAAATACTTACACCTTTAGGTGTGATGCAGGATAGTCTTGTACAGGTACTCAGTGTCTTTATCAAAGGTCTTAGAATGGATGTCAGCTGTTTGGAGCTATACCATACAGTGATATATTGAATAACTCTTGGTAGGTTGGTTAGAAACAAATCATTCATTGTGGCCCTTTTATTATTTAGAAGGCAAAATTGAGCAGGACATGGCAAAGAAGGAAATGGTAAGTGAAGTAAGTAACAAAGTAACAAAGGCATGTTTGCCCAGGTTGTCTCTTTCTCATACCCTTTTACCTTGGTATCAATTTGACCTGCTTTCTCTCTTCTCCCTTTCCCTGACCCTTCTAACCATTACATGGGGGGGTAGGATATGCTGCTGTTGTTCCTGAGCTACGTGTGCTAATTGGACAGATAGCTTGCAGCAGGTCAAACAGAATGTTAACCAATATATTTATTGGTTATATTATTCCACCACTCATTCAGTGGAATATTAATTGAGATTTGCCTTCTTTACCTAGCTGCAGGTTATCACAAATCATCTAGAACTGTAATTCTGTCCCTTTGAAAATCCATTATATTATTTTTTTTGCAATTGGCTATTGGATTCAAAAGTTACAGAAAGGAGAGTATATGGCTTTATGGAAGCATGATTAAATCATTTAATTAGAATACCAGGCTAAAAAGAGACTAACCATCAATTTAATTTTTTTAAATTCCTTATTGGCTTTACAAAGTGGTGGTAATTATTTTATAATTAGAGTGGAAACAAGATTCCTGTCATATGTGCAGAGAGGATATGATTCCCTGAGATTGTGCCTACTTTCCAAGGAAATTGGTGACTTTTTATATTACATTATTAAGTGTAATTGTAGTAGTTTGTTCATGGTACTAGATTTTCTGATGCAGTCCAGTCTCTTTGTATCTGTATTAAGGATCTAGGACTTGGTAAATAAAAATGCCCTCTGAAAGGTGCCAATTGCTAATTATCAATATTAGTAATCTTTTTATCACCCTGATCTATAATCAACCCTGTACAATCTTCACTTGGTGTGGATAGGTTATTTTGTTTCAGAACAATTACTTTTGAATAAACCTATAGAGCTAGTACTCTTTCATATAAATTTATCTGTAGAGTTGGGAGAAAATTTTAGGAACATTTAGGAGTTTTATTAATAGTTTTAATATTAATACTTTCTAGTTACTAGGTTGAACAGTTTCTTCACAGTTCCACCTTAATTTATTTTCTTTTTTCAGTTTATTGATAAATTTAAGGAATTTATTTTTCATTAAATACTGTTTTATGGTGGCATCTTGGAGTCAAGACATTCATCTGTGGTATGGATACCTCAGATTTTTTTCAAACTTAACACACAGATGCATTTAGGGTATAGTTTCATCCCTATTTAATCAATTAAAACAATACTGTTAAAGGTTTTGTAACCACAGTGTGTTGTAGTAGATGTTGAAACTGTTGAAGTTTATAGGAACGACTCGTATGACAAGTATACAGTAAAGAAGACTAGATTAGAAGTCTTACTGTTGAAACTGGATCCTTTCATTCCAGTCCCTGCTCAGAATAGCATATGTAGCAGATAAAACTGGTAGAGCCACATCAGAAAATACTAGGAAAAAAGCATCCCAATACCATGCAGTCACATTTCTAGGGCATTATCCCCTTTCTGCTAGAGCCAGACCTTTTGTTGTGTTTGGAGTCCATACACAGTAAATTGAGGTGTCAGATTACACTTAATTGAGTATGAGTGTGGATGTTACAATGCAAAAGGTGGGATAAATTATGCCTAATTTGGCTCAAAAGCAGCATAACATCTGAAAGAACCACTTTTATTGTGCATGTCATTGCACATACCTTTCAGTTTCTCTTAAGAAAAAAAGGCTTTGTTTTTGAGACTCTTCAGATCAGCAAGAAAATTATTAATAACATTTATAATTATTTGATTATAAAAGATACTGTTTCTGTCTGTTGAATTTCCCCTGTAAGTACTTTCATGTTTCCTGCTATGCTCTAAAGCCGGGTAGGCTAAGGTTCTGCTCCCATCAGCAGTCTAAGCAGATCGGCTGCTGAGTTTATAAGGACTATAAGAAGAGAAAATAATAATGATGATGAAAGGAAAATACATAGTTGGTCCTATTTGTGCAAGATAAAGAAAAAAACCTCTGCATCTGCTGTGAGGATTCTTGGAGGATGAAGAATAAAATGAGCTCCAAAATCTGAAAAAACTAGCTAAACAGAAGATATCTGCCCAATGGTAAAAAAAAAAAAATCTAAAAATAGTGCTGTGAACAATGGAAGAACTTAGGTCAAAACTTAGGTCAATCTTCTGTGTTATTTCAAGTCTGGTTGAAATAAAATATTTATATAATAAGAAAAAAATGGTATCTAGCTGAATCTATAATTGCATAAATATGTAGGACAGGAAGGCTAGCAAACTGCTTAAGTGATGTTTTATGGTCCAATTATCTTATACAGAAAGAAACTCAAGCAGTTAGACAGTGGATGTCAGTGAATGACAATGATACTAAAAAGAATATGGATCTCAGATTTCTTTTAAAAATGGCAAAAACAATCCAAATAACTTTCAGTGTCCCCAGTCTAAAACTAGTCAGCTTACTGAAGCAAAATTTATAGTATTTTGAGACATTTTGGTAATATGACAAAAATAATGGATAAAAAAATAAACTATACTAAGCTTAAAAAAAAAAGGCTTTAACATTCAGTAAGAAAAGTCAATCTAGCTGTACTTCACCACATACCCGAGACATCTCGGCGTCCAAATAATATCAACTCTTTTCCAAATAGTCTTTTAAAAAATTATAGCAGAATTTGCAGTTCATTAACTTTAGATACTTCTGAAGAAAATTCAACAATTTGCTCAAAAGAAGAGGCTTCAGAGAAGGTCTTGAGGCAAAGAGTGATTAAGTTGATTAATATTCATTTCTTAAGTCACAGCTCAAATAAATGGAAAAACTGCTAAAGAAAATCATGGGGTTTGATATGGGAAAGATTTTAAACTTGACAATGAAGGTTAACAAAAATCAACATATGATTGCTGAACTGCCATGTATGAAGATGGTAGCTTCATTTTAAGAATTATTTTGAACTTAGAAGGGTCCCCTGTATCTTCTAGACCTCAAAAACACCACAAAATTCTTCCTGCCCTGAATGTGGGATGGGTTGATTTAGCCCATGGTAACAATGCTTCATGAATTAAAGATGCTTCTAAGAGCTTTAGTATCAGAAATAGCTACATTCACTAAATAGAAATGGTAATAGAAGCTCACAGAGTAGAAAGGTCAAAGTTTTTTATTAGAATATTTCATATATTCTGGTCAAGATCAGTGTATTTCCATGCAGAATTAGTAGGCATCAGTAACAGACAGTATATCTTCTAGCTGTGCTGAAATTACTAACATGAACATAAAATCTCATAGCCACATTTTTAGACACAAAAAATCATTTGTCAAGGAAAAAAAAAAAAAGATGCAAACAAGCAGTAAGTCTGGGTGGTTATGGAGACTGAAACCAACTATTTGGAGAACATAGATAATGACAAAAGGTTGTTTACTAATCCTGCATTTGCAAACATGAAAAACATTTCAAATAACAAAATCTATTACCATAATAGCATTATTACCTATGAAAAACACATCTGTCCCTCCACAGTCATAACCTACCCACTGTCATTATCTGTGAAGACATTCTGTGGCACCTCCTTTTTACTTGCATCCTACTATTTTGAATTCTGATATGAGGCAAAATAGACTTTTTTCACCAAGGAAAATTTTACTTCTCCTGAGGCACACTTTAACCTGTATGCAAAGCAGACAAGTGGAGACAGAGCCTTTTCAACTGCATACAATTTGAATTAAACAACTATTCTTTTCCTACTAGGGTTCCTCTTATAAGGGAAAGATTTAAATTTAACATCAAAGAAAGCCATTCATCTGTTGCCCTGGCAATAAAGGACAGATACTTGTAAGGTTAATACATACCTTCATCAGTAACATTAGTACTAAGAGAAAGGGGAAAAAAAACTTGCCATACAATAGAATAGATATTGCATCATGTCCTAAAATCTTCACAGCAACAAACTTTTTTGTAACTGTTTTGTCCTAACAATATCTTACTAAGGCTATTAGATAAGTAGAAAAAATATTCACATAAATGAAACTTTACATCCCAAACCAGATTTTGACAAGCTGTATGGATATGCCTGGAAGAAAGGAATAGAAGTCAAGTATTTGTGTGTGTAGGGTTTGTATATTTGTTTCTAATTATAACAAAGAAATAAATTTAAGTGCTAGTCTGGCTTTCAGTTGAATAAGAAAGCATGAAGATAACTGATTATATGGAGTTAAATTTTAACAGAAGAGGCAGAACCCCTCCTATGTATAGAATGTATGTGTAGCTTTAAGAATGCTGAGTTTCCTCAGATTTTAAGAGTTTTCTAAAAGCCTTATAAACACCACTAAGTCAACTGAGAACCCCACTCAGATAAGCAGAAAGGCTTTAGCATATGGTTTCTGGTACACCATTTTTGAAAGCTGGTTAAACTACTGGTAAACATGGCAACCCATCAACTATGCTAAGTTGACTAAGTCTGTTCTATATCTTGTCACTGGCAGTTTAATATTTGTATAACATGTACTTTGCAAAATGCACAGATGGTCAAGTAGCAAATGGCTGACTGAGTGCTTGTTGAAAGGTTCTCTGACAGCAGTGTCAGTTCATGTGACTGATTTCTACGGTTATTCATAATAATACTCCTAACAGTATAAGAAGCTGCTTTCATTAATATAAAAGTTAGGAAAATATCAATATTCATTTTAATGTGAAATATAGCCATAAGAATGTATTGATTTCAGTGGAAATCATAGGTTTGTAATAGGCTTGTAACTTTTGAACTTAAATCACAGACTTTTAACTTTTGAATTATGAAGTGTTTTCTTTCCAAAGTAAGTATATTGTATTCATAAAGTAATTTGAGGACAAAAGAATATGTAACATGTAAAGACTAGTTTTGGGTGAATCTTAAAAATTCATCCTCTTATTGATAATTACTTGATAAAGTGAATGAAATAGGTATTAGCTTTTTAAGCAGTTTCCTAACTTATTTCAGGGGCTTCTGATTTCATAACTTTTTTCTCATAGTGGTTCATTCTTCACTTCTACCACCAAGAACCACTTGGTTCTTCAGACAGAAAATGTAGTAGGTGGGAAAACATAGGTAGGACGTATGGGGTGTGGACACAGGATTGTGCTGTTCACTCAAGATAGGGCAAATGAGGATGGGTAACAGGAGTAACAAGGAATCTAAAGTCTCTCCTCAGCCTCCTCTTCTCCAGAATAAACAACCCCAGCTCCCTCAGCTGCTTCTCAGGAGTCTTGTGCTTCAGACCCTTTACCAGCTTCATTGCCCTCTGGATATGGTCTAGCACCTCAATGTCCTTCTTGTAGTGAAGAACCCCAAACTGAACACGCTACTCGAAGTTCAGCCTCACCAGTGCTGAGTACAGGGGGACCATCACTCACCTAGTCCTGTGGCCACACTATTTCTGATAAAAGCCAGGTTGCCATTGGCTTGCTTGGCCACCTGAGCACACTTCTGGCTCTTTACTCCCACCTGACGTTGTCATCTGCAAATTTACCAAGGCTGTCCTTGATCCCCTTGTCCAGATCATTGATGAAGACATTTCTTAGCAGAACAAAATAATGAAATGGTTTTGTGAATGGTCAGGCAAACACCAACATTACTGTAAAGGAATTAGATAGTATAGATGGGTATGTAATGGAAAGCAGGACTTTGGCAATTTAGAATACCAAGAAGTGGGATTACCATATCATGGTCTTTCTTATATTCTCTCTCTTAGATATCTTCTTACACGGTCCCAGTAATAAGATAGGCTGCTAGGTGTATTTCAGCATGCAGATTCATACACCTGTGTGGGATGGAAGTACAAGATAGGCTGAGAATAAATCTAATATCTTACAGTTTTACTAATTGTTCTTTACTTTGAAATACACAGAGATATGCCATGATAATGTGTAGGCATATTATAAAGATTTAAAGATTACAGAAATCAGAAAAACTGTAATTAAATTATAGATATTAGTTTTATTTCGTTGATTTGGCATCCAAAAATACATATACAGCCGTAAATAATTTTGTGGTTTCTTCTACATTAAGGAGGAGGAGAGGCCAATAGGAGAGGATCACCAAAGGAAAAGAGATGATGCTGAGAAGATGATGTTTAAACATTTCAGAGATTTTCTTCATTCAGACTTGTCTGAAAGGATTCCAATTCATGCTCCTAGAAACTGCTTCATAATTGAGTGCCACTTCAAAAGTACACTTATGATCCTAGCTGAAACATGAATACAGATGTACTCACAATGAATGTGTATTTTTCTAAACATTAGAGTGGAAATGGAAGAATTTCCACAGTCAGAAAAAAATTAGGAGGCTCCCATATTTAGTGCAGTTGATGCGCAGGAGAGCCATGCCATGCAAAACTAATAAAGCAAGGAAAAAGAGAGCGTTTTTATCTGTAGACTGGAAGAAGGAGATAAATATATTAGCAGTTGCCACTGTTCTCTCTTTGCATAAAAGGAAATTGTTTGGCAATAGGAGAAATTGGAGGAAAAATCTAAATGATACAAAGCAGTTACAACATACTCCAGCAGAGAATGAGAGAACTTTCTGAGGACCAAGTGTTGTAGAGCAGTTTGTAACATAGGCACACCTGGCTTATCGAAACATATTATCTTTTTCCCAGTCAAAAATAACAGTTCTGAGGTGATGAAATAGAGCAATGCTACATTCAGCTTATGACTTTGAGTAGTGTCTCAAGGCAATAATGAGATACACTATCTTTGTACAAAATCTCATGTCCGCTATTTCTTTCAAGTTCTGATGCTTTAGAAGCATTTGTAATATTTGGTGACCTTCTATCAGTAGTTTCATTCTGGGGCCTTAAAACTGATTTCTCTAATTTAACTTTTGAAGCTCTGAGATGAGCTTTGATCTGTTGTCCAGATTTGTGCAACAGCCCCAGAAGCAGCTTTTGAGCATTAGATGTGGCACCATTTAATACCTATCAAGAGTGGCACCTGCGGAGAAAGATCTCCCTGTTTCTTTTTAGATGTAAAAAGCTTTTGTCTGATACATGTTGGTGGATTGTGTTCTTTGGATATTGAATGCTTGTGCTATTGACATTAAAGAAAAGGAATTAATGTGGAACTCAAGAGTACCTATTGGGACATCTTACTCTGCCTCTCCTGCTCTTTGAAGTTTCTTATTCAGTTTCTGGTGTAGCAAAATCAGAACGTGACTGTAGAATTTTTAAGCCACCTATTCTAGTTTAATCAAATTAGGATCAGTAAAGGAAGGCAGAGTAGTACAGGTTATGTTGCTTACTACCAGTCAGAGTAGACACTCATGGGAATGTCTAATGAAGATTCTGATAACACTCAGTAAGAGTTGTTTTTCCAAAACTTTACTACTATTACAGATGATTATTAGAAAATCTGTGAATATATCACCAAACACTATTATTATGCTATTAGTTTGTCGTGTTAGTAGCTAAATGCCAAAATCTTGATGTTTTCTAATACATGATTGCTGGACTTACCTTGATAGGTTTGTCTATGTTACAAGTATAGAAGCATAAAAGTAACTTTGGGCATACTAACTCCAGGACTATGAGCTGGCTTTCATGGCTTTTCCACTTTGGTTTGCCCTCTGAGCGTCAACTGTGAGTAGGCAGTGTTGTGCCAATGCCTGGCTGGTCAAGTTAAGAGCTATATTACATTAGATGGATGAGGACCTTGTGGTTGGTTGTTCTAGTAGAGCTTTGTATGTCAACAAACAAGTTATATTGTTTGGCCTTTACTCCTGCTGGATTGAATATTTCTTCATTGCATGGTGTAATTTTTTCAGCTTGTCTCATCTTGCATTTCACTGGAGGTCTGTATTAGGGTTTGGCAGCAACTCTTTGGCCATTTGGCTCCGGTATACAGGGAAATGAGTGGTGGGCTTTCCTGTGAGAAAATCAGTGGATTAGCAATTGGACTATGCTGCATTAAGCAGGTAGACAGTCAGTTTAACACCAGTTCAAGAGGAGGTTGAGGAAAAGATATTGTCAGTGGTTACACAAGCATTTTCTTGATGCCACCACCTTCACGTCTGCTCTGAGACACTAAGATGCATTAGTAGACTCCATTCTGTGGATACACTGCAATTTTATACAAATATATTTTTCATTTTGAATACAAAGAAATAGGATTTATTATTTTATTTGTGAAAAGTTGATCTTCAAGATGATAATGTGGTATTTTCAAGGAAGACTGCATTTTTTAGGTGATACAGTTGATTGTTCATATAAATTTTGATCCCTTTAGCTTCAAAAAGAAATTAAATATTTTTGTGACAAAAAACCCACAAAAAGACCTGGTTAAATTCCAGTCTTCCTGTAAGGAATTTGGCAGAACAAAAATAGGAATTTTTTCATTCTTCCCAGTTGTTGTCGAAATAGATTAATGTGGTTTAATCAACTAAATAAATTTGATTACATTGTCACTGCTCGGGTTTTAGTTTTGTTTTTTTGTTTGGTTGTTTTTTTAATACTTGTATCATTATATACTAACACAATACAATCTCAGTGCTTTTCTTTTGGGAAGTAAAAACATTAGTCGCCTAATATCCTGATTCCCTACAACTTAGTATATGATCACATCTTTTATTTTCCACACAACACTTGATCAATAATATGATTTGGATAAAGCAAGCTATATCTGCATAAGGAGAGAAGAAATATGTACAGTTATAGATGTTCAATACAAATTCAGCACTAGTCCCAGAAGAATCAATAATTTCTTCCTGTCTTACTCCATGCTTTTGTCATGTATGGAGGGCAGTACACTGTGGAAGTATATAAGTACATGAGAAGGGAAAGACCAGTCTTCTCAGTGTCAGTGGCAATTTTTGTCTTGCTTAAACTGCACATGAATCTGATCTTTTCATGAAAATCACAAGTTGTTCTATGCAGGTGTGTGTTTGGGTCCCTGAGTATGTATACAGTTTGACATTCAGATAGGAAATTTGGAAAATTCAGTCTTTGGTCAAGTTAATAGCTTTTTTAATCTGGCGTCAAATAATTTTTCTTAGTCATTTTCCTAATGTGCCATCACTGAAAAGTCTAAGAATGTGGTTTTAAATGCCCACAAGTCAATGAAAGAAATATGGTCTTTTTTTTTTTCTTTTTTTTTTTTTCCTTAATGACTTGTATCTTTCATCTTGTCACATAGTTCGATGGCATAGAGTTACAATAAATTAGTTTTGCAATTATCAAACTCTTGAACTTCTCTTTGGCGTTAAATGAACCTCAGAAGCTGTTTATTGCTTCATATACTTTACCATCATGAATATTAGCCTTTAGTTAACTTGAACTCTAATCGTAATCTTTCTAGCTTTGAAACATTGCTAAATGAAATTCTAGCTACGGAATATTACTTGCAGTGAAAGATTTTGGTTAGGTAGAAGATAGTATTTCTTTTTTTTTTCCCCCAATAAATACAATCCTTTCAGAATGACCTTTTTAGGCATTAATTATAGCAATATGAAACATAAGATAAAACTCATTATCACAAGGAAAAACACTGTGTGCATTTTTTTAATATATTTTACTTAGCAACATAAAATCACAGAGGCCTCAGCTGAGAGGGACCTCTGGATATCATCTGGTCTAGCCTTCTGTTGAAAGCTGGGTCTTAGATTTGTTTTTTCAGGTCCCTGCCACGCCCAATCTTGAATATTTTTCAGGGAGATTCCACCGCTCCTCTGGGCAACCTATTTAATTATTTAATTTTTCTGAGCATGCAGAGTTCTTTTCTTGTATCCAGACACAATTTCCTTTGAAGCATTTTATACCTTTTGCCTGCTTATGAAAAGATATATCCATCTTCTGTGTAACTTTCTGTTAGGGTCCAGAAGATATTAGATCCTCCCCCGAGCCTTCTCTTCTCTAGGCTGAATGTATCCAGTTTCTTGAACTTTCTGTCATGATCTCCAGACCTCTAACGATCTTCATGGACCTCTGCTAGACTCTCTCCCCTTTTTTCAGTTTTTGTCATGAACTGGGAGACCAAAATTGGACACAATATTTCAGCTGTGTCCTAGCAAACGTATAGTAGAGTGGAACCCCTTGATCTGCATGACTAATACCCTTACCAATCCAACCCAGGGCTTGTTCTGCCTTCATTGCTACAAAGGCACTGCTCACTCAAGTTTAGTGCTGTTCACAAGATCCCTAGGTTCTTTTCAGTGAAGTTACGACCCAGCTACTCAGATGCCACCCAGCCTGTACTGCTGCTTGGGATTATTCTATCTGATGTGCAAGACATTACATTTATGCAATCCTTCTTGGTCCAGTCTTTCAGTTTGTGAAGGCCTTTCTACATAGTGGCTATTCTTCATGGTGTATAGATAGTACCTCTCCTTCCAGTGTGGTATGATCCACAAACTTGGTAAGCAAGCATTCAATTCTGTCATCCACATCATTTGTAAAGATGCTGAATAATACCAGACTCAATACAAACCTCTAGAAACTCTCTTTTTTTAACAGCTGCCTAAGTGGCAGTGGAAGCGTATTAGTCTTAATCTAAAAATTAAAGCCATTAAATTTCTTTGAGATTTGAAGAAGCATGGGATATGTAAGTGGCTTGATAAATCAGATCCTTTCAACTGTCAGCAGGAACAGCAGGTATTATTCCTCTGATTTTTACATTTTTTTCCTGAAATTATGGGCCAGATGTGGCTTCAGAAACTGTCATATTGCCAGTAGGAAGGTCCTAATGAGTTGTATAAGGAGAAATGCTAACCTTGCATGAGGAAAAGAGGTGTTAATGGTCATTCTGCTGTTAGGAAACTGTTCAACAGTTTTCTACTGTGAGAATGTACCTCTGTATGAAAAGCAAAAAGCAGAAAAATTGACTTGGTTTCCTGGAAAACTTGACTCACCAAAATATTTTGAGACAGCTACTCACTGCGCATACTCTGTCCCAAAATTTAGTTGTTGCTCATTTGTTACTTTTTGTAGCAATTAATCTGAATTCATGACTGGCGTTTCTGCATTGTGACAGTCTGCAAATAGAAAACATAAAGAAGCCTGGTCTCAAAAAGCACTTCTTAAAATCTAAGCATAGGAATACAAATCTATAAGACAAAATAGATCGGGAATTATAAAAAGTGAGAAAGTAAATTACACACATTTACTTTTCCTTTAGCAAGCTGATGAAGTGACATGGTTAGAATGACCCAGAGAGGTCTGCATAAGAGAACAGCATTTAGAATACGAAATAGGATGGTGATGGTCTGAAGTAATAATCATAGGAAGGAAAGGAAACTATTTGCAGAAGATAAACAGCATTAGCTCAATGAAGGCACTGTCGCAAATGTCTCAAAATCTACTTTTATCAGGTTCAAACAAAAGGAACAAGTTGCCTCCATGTAATAAATTTAGAGCTTAAACTCTTCACTTTTAACTTAGAGTTTAAACTCTTCAGTCATGCAAGGTATCATTTCTTTAGCACAGGGAAAATTCCACTCTTTTCCCGAGAGGTGAAATTTCTTTTTTCTAGGTAGATTTTAGTCTCCTTCCTTTCTAGATCATTTCATCGCTTCGGACACAGTTTCTCATCCTGGTATTTAAAAGGTCTCTATACCTATTACATACCACAGAAAACATGTTTAAGAGGAAGGGAAAAACATCTTTTTTCTAGACTCTTTCCAACCCTTTTGTGTATTGCTACATCTGTGGCTATGCACATTACTTTGCTAGTTATACATTATGAGAATAAGGAGATGCTTAAGAAGGATAAGAAACTCTATATTGATATGGAGACAGTAGTGACGTGTACTTTGGAAATGAGACGTGATAGTAGATGAAAGTTATTAATGAAACTTCCCAAGAAGTACTTCAGGGCTAACCATATTTAATATTTTCATTAGTAACATTGAGAAAAGAATTGGGTTTACATAATGAAATTTATAAGTGACATAATGTTTGGAGTTGTTATTAAAACAGACGAAGACCACAGTGTCACACAGATGGAAGTGGAAGCCCTTGAGAACTGGTGTAATAGAAATGGAATTAAACATATCAGGTCAGAATAGAAGATAATGCACTTAAAAGTAATGACAAGAAATTCTGTTATTAGTGTAGAGCTCATCAACTGGAAAAGAGAGTTGTTGTGGCAGTTAATCAAAGGATAACTATGAGATGGCAATGTGATGTGGCCATGAGAGGCTAAATATAATTCTAGGAGGTCTACCAGACAGTGTTGTGTGAAAAAAAAAAGGATAATATTGTATTTCTATTCACTGATAACATAGATTTTGTAAACCTGAGCAGATTTCTCTTTCATCAGCTTTTCCAGTCACCTTGAATGTACAGAAACTTTTAGGATACCCAACACTGACTTCTGGCAAGGAGTTCTATAAATCTATGACTTGCTGTATGAATACATAACCACTTCTGTTTGTTCCAAACTTGTCAGTTACTAGATTTTTTTTATACCCTTTACTTTTATTGAAAGAGACAGTGGAAAATCTGTCCTTATTCATCCTCTCCATGAAGTAATGATTTTATAGAACCTCATTTTATTCCTCCTTAGTCATAATTTGATGGTTTATTCTTTTCTTGTAAAAGCTATTCCATACCCTCAGCCATTATCCTTCTCTGAACCTTCTCTAACTCTACCATATCTTTTTTTGAAGCTGAAAGATCAGACTAGGCATTCTATTTAAGGTGTGGTTTCTAACAACTGAAGTAAGGGTAAGGCACAACAGCCATTTAGCAGGCAAGGAACAAATAAACAGATTTTTAATCAATTTTTGAAAGACTTTGTAAATACAATAGAAGAATGTTAGAGGAATAGTATAGGAATGGATTTGATAACTAGGATCATTTTCATCCTTCTTGTTTCTTCGTTCCTTAACAGAAAAAGTCAAATTAATACAAGCATGTTTTCTAGAAAATCTGTAAACGTGCAGTAAGAAAAGGTCCACAGCAAATTTACTAACATGAGTTGGGAAGAAGAAAATGTTTGGTTTCATATAAAATGCGATTTGGGATTGTATTAGCTGCCCCTAGTGATGATAGTCTGCAAGAAATTATTAGGATCGTGTCTTATGTAATCATGACAACATATTATTTATCAATAATTTAAAGTGCAATAGAACATTGACTCCTAATATTTTACATAAAATAATGTTTTAAAGGATGTGTGAAGGTCATGTGTGTGAAAAATATACAAAAATGATGTAGATGATTTTATAGGGGCCTCAAATGAGCAGTGACTTATAGGCTTGCCTGAAATGAAAAAAAGAAATAAAAAAAAATTAAAGACAAGTGAAAAGTAGTGGCACAGAACAAATTGTTCCTCTGCAGAAAAATAAGTGTAGCTTTATTTACATTGGTTAGAAATGCATTTCCTGGACTATTACTCTCAATTGCTGTAGATGTGTTTACTAAGAAAAGTTATAGCTATGCATATCAAATGTATGTTTACTAGACCTTGCCTATATGTGACAGCAATATGCAACAATAGGTCACAGTTTAGTAGCCCTCGTATAAGCAGTTTCTAGTAAAGTACAATGTAGGCATATCACTACTGGACCCCTCTACCTCAGTCAGTGGAAAATTATATTAATTCTGAGGAAAAAAGTGGCAAGTTATATTTAGCTCTGTAGTCACTACAGTTAAATTATAGAATGGCACAAATGAAAGCAAAGTGTGCTGTAAGTTTGCATTCTGATCAATGGAAAGCTGAGTGTCTGTACTGCTAGAAACTCATGTAAGGGTCACTGAAGCCATAGAAGCAAACAGAACAATATGAAATACTGAGTACGATTTTTGATCCTTGAAACTCTCACCTTCTTTTGAAAATGTGTTATAAAAGGTAGCAACTCATAAAGGCATTTTTGAAGAAAGATTTGCAGAGAATTGTAGGAAGTTCTTACCCAGGTGATTGGCTATAACAACAAAAAATGGCAAAAGTTTCTCAGGGAAGAATCAGTTCTCAAGACATTTGAGATTAGTTTAGCTCTCTTGGTCTCTTTTAGCATTTGAGATTAGCTTTGTTAATTAGCTTAAAGAATAGATTTTTTTATAAGTACTTGTAATTCTGTTATCTTCATGCCAATTGTTAGTTGCTGTTACTACTATGTTTGGCTAGAAAAAAAAAAGTTCAAGCTTTGGCATTTTTGAATTTTATTGTAATTCAGACAACCTGGCTAAGCAAAATGCTGACCATCAATAACTCAGAGAAGGAACTAAGCAGAGCTGAATTACATTTCTTCCTCCAAAGCAACACAGGCAGAGAGGAGAAGTCTGAGAGTCTTCCAGTGTTTTGGCCATCAATACTGAAGGGCTGGATGTTCTTCCTCAAAGGAAAGGATAGGGTGAAGGAGATCAGGTAATGGCCAGAGTGAGACAGTGGAGAGTGAAGACAATTATATTAGATAGAAACCAAGTCAAATTACTTCTATAAAGGAAAAAATAGAAAAATATTTCTCAAGGAGAAATGTGTATTTGTCCAAGAACTGCTACGTCATATGAACATGTTCTTAGTGTCTTATTCAGGTTTAAAAATGCTGCAGAAAGGGAGATAGATACTCTGAAGTATAAACAAGTTTTATGGGATAATCTAAAACTGGTTACCAAAAAATAAAGCAGTGAACAAAACCTGTAGATGATTGAAAAAGTGCACTTCCAACATAACATGTATGGAAGAAAGCAAATTATATTTTGGGAGAACAATGGTGTTCTGTTTTCTTATTGGTTTCTATTTTGAGCCGTATAAATTAGATTTTTTCTAAAAATATATTACCATTGAACTATTTTGTTTTGTTTGGTTTTCTTTTTGTTTTTAAGGTAAGAGGGCCACCACTCGCAGGAGCATTTAAAGAAAGACCAACACAGCCCACAGCATTTCGCAAGTTTTATGACCGAGGAGACTTCCCCATTGCCCTTGACCATGATACTAGAGGGAACAAAATTGCTTGGAAGGTAAGTCATGGCACAGCCTGCTGAGCTTCCTGAAGTGATATCTCTCACTGTCAAGCAAAGCTGGCTTACCAGTAAACAAACACAAGTAATTTCTTATTTCATGGACAATGGTGGGGAAGCCATTAGAGAAAGGCCTCTGAGTCAGCTGTCTACCTTGGCTAACAATTAAATTATATGCTGCAAAAAGGATGATGACAGAGTTGCTTTGCCTTAGAGAATTGTATCCTGCTCAATTCATCTCTGTTTTTATGAGGACCTGGCAATGCCTCCTGTTTCAGGCACTCCATCAAATGATGGAAGTGGCTGGATACAGTGAGAGCAGCCATTTATCTCCCCCAGATTTCACCTTCCTGCAGGACACTTCCAAATAGAAGCTTTAATTACCTAAATGGATAGGTCAAGATTGCCTGCTCCCTGAAAATGCAGAGCAGAATACAAACGAAGGCAGATTCTCATTCCATAGCTGCACTCTCAGTCTACAGCATATGTCAGACAGCATAATCGCTGTCATACGTGCCCCTGTTAGAGGCTGACCTCCACTGCTGAAACCATTACAGCTCCGACATTTCTCTGACAAAAGGTTAATTGGCTTCAAAATAAATGTATTGCCTAATGACTCCATTCTAATGCAGCTGTGTTTCTCTCTAAAAGGCTTGGTGATGTTATTTGTAAAACTTGCCAATCTTCTAAGTAACTATCGCAGACTTTTAAATTTAATTTGAGAAATGAATGCTGATCTTTAACCTGCTCCTACTATTTAATTAGTTTGGTTAGCAGTAATTTATTTATTTTTCTTTGTTATTGGACTACAATAAGATTTTACGGGAACCAGTGATAGGTAAAGAAAAATATATGGAGGAGCAAAATATATCAGATTTGTAGAATGTTTTAAATTGTTGTCAAGGACATGTTACCAATTTTAGATGTATAGATACAAAAAGGTGGGGTTCTGTAATCTTACAGCTGATTCTACTTCTAATGAAACCAGCAGGATTTAGACCTATAGTGTGGTGAGTAGCACTATGTAATGTTAGTAAGTAGATTTTTAAGGCAGGTTTTTTTTAATTGAAGTACAGAAGAGAGATTTGTGCTAGTGTTTTCTTGCCCATAGCAATGCTGAATCAGCACAAGGAACAATTAATAGATATTTCAGTAAAACGAACGCCTATCCAACAAGACCTGACCCATGATCAAGAATGATATTCAGTGCAACTTCAGACAAGTCTTCAAGCAAGCCTAGAAAAGCTCTTTCTTGACTAAAGCTCATAGGTTTATAATATAGGTCTGTACTCTTTTCTTTTGTCGCCAGACCCAAAGGTGATTTGCACGCAACTGCAAAAAAATGCAGAATTTAGTTTTTCTCTAGAGGAATTATAACGTCTGATTTCTCAAAATCAGACCAAGAGGTACAGACAGTTCACCTCATTTTAATTGCTATTTGATGCATATACTTCTATCATAATGACTAGGATTTCACTAGATGATGCTAGTAACTGCTCAGTTGAAACAGGACATGAGGAAATAGAATGAAGCTGTGTAAGGAGAATTCAGCTGGGACATTAGGAAAAGGTTCCTTGCAGAGAGGGTGGCTGGTCACTGGAACAGGCTCTCAGAGAAGTGGTGACTGCACCAGGCAGAGTTCAAGGAATGTCTGAGCAACACTCTTAGGCCCATGATTTATTTTTAGACAGTGACATGGGTTACTTCCAGCTTGAAATATTCTGTGATTCTATGTCTTCTTGCTAATTTGCTACCTACAAATGAACTATTCCAATCTTATATTAGCATGTAGCAGCATTCAATATATTTTCCCTTATTCCATACTGCTTCATTTAGACACAAACCAGTTCAGACAGAGTTCTGTGGCTGGCACTCAAGAAAACAATACTGAGTTAGTAGAATTACTTGAGGCTGTTGTTTAATTTGGCATGCAACCATCATTGATTAATGTGCAGTTTAAATAGATGAAGCAGGCAAATGGGAGTTTTCTAATTCAGACTTTACATTAGATAGTTGCTAAAGTCTTAGAGATTGCCCACTGCTGCAACAGGGTGATAATGTTCATCATTAGCTGACATTTAAGGACTCAAATAAATTAAGTTCTATATTTCTCACTCCTTTTAAGAACATGTGAATAGTAAAAATATACAACTTGCATCTAATGGCTAATTTTTATCAGTTCATTGCACTTATCTGTAAATCTAATTAAACAAGTATTTTTTTAGAAATATGTTTTACTCATGAAACAGAAAAAATATTTTCAAACATAAAAATTATATTAAAAAGTATGAGAAAATATGCCTAGGAAAAATGTTTTATGAAATCTCATCTGAACTATATTTGCATGAATCATTATTCTAATGGAAGGATAAAAGAAAATAAATGGTAACAGTGATATTTTAATCCTTCTGTAATAGCACTATATTAGTTTTATATTGTGAGAGGGCTTTTCTGCTCTGTTTAAATCTACAGTATATCATGGTTCATTTCACTCTTGTTTGTCTACCAAGTGGTTCATGAAAGAAAATGCAGGAGGGTCTCAGAAACATGATTTACTCTAATAAAGAAAAACAGCACAGGATTTTCTTCTTTCCTGAAAAACACACGGTTGTTTTTTTGTTTGTTTCTTTTTGTTTGATTGTTTTCTGTAATTACTGACACAGAACAAAGTAACCGTAATTGTTGGACTTTTTTTTTTTTTTAAAGACTTTGAATTTCATTGTAATTCTGCAGACAGAATGCATTCATTTTGTCCTAGAAGAAAGTGAAATGTTTTAATATCCATGAATTGTGTACCAAAAAATATTCACAAAATACACGTAATTTTGCATATCTCTAATTTTAAGCCTATGAATAATTTCTTGTAAAGGCTGACTCCATATAACTATGGCCGTGGACCTATGTAGGATACAAATTTAAGTTTCAGGAACTATTCAGAACTATTTCTGAATAACTGTGTTGAATATTTAATTCTGAAATAGTAGCACTTTGCTGTTGCTTTCATTTAGTTTAGTTATTCCTAAAATACACTAAATTTAGAGAGGCTTTCTTACTCAAAATTAATGCTATACATAGAGAAGATGAAACTGTGCAGACTGTGCAGTGTGTTGACTCCTCTTTAAAAATGGACAAAAGCAAATTAGATCTCACTCTGAGATCATTCTAGCAAGATGTGTCTTCTATGTGAATTCTCAGAATAAGTCTTTAAGTTTAGAAAGGCAACTCTTTGAATACTCCTGTAAGATTGGCTATCTGATTGGTAAGACACCAAGCTGTGTGGTGTGGTTGACATGCTGGAGGGGAGGGAGGCCGTCCAGAGGGACCTGGACAGGCTTGAGAGGTGGATCCATGCCAACCTCATGAAGTTGAATACGGTCACACGCAAGGTCCTGCACCTGTGTCAGGGCAATCCCAAGCATAATAACAGACTGGAGGGAGAATGGATTTAGAACAGCCCTAAGTAAAAGGAGTTGAGCATGTTGGTTGATGAGAAGCTCAGCATGAGCCAGCAATATATGATTGCAGCCCAGAAAGCCAGCTGTAGCCTGGGCTGTGTCAAAAAAAGCGTGACCAGCAGGTCCAGGGAGGTGATTCTCCCCCTCTTCTCCACTTTCACGAGACCCCACCTGAAATACTGTGTTCAGTTCTGGGTTCCCCAACATAGGAAAGACAGGGAATTCTTGGAGTGTGTCCAGAGGGGGGCCATGAATTGGATCAGAGGACTGAAACACCTCTTCTATGAAGACAGGCTGAGAAAGTTGTGGTTGTTCAGCCGGGAGAAGAGAAGGCTCCAGGGAGACCCTTCCAGTACCTTCAGGGGGACTACAGAAAGCTGGGGAGAGACTTTCTATAAGGGAACAGATTTTCTGTATACTTGTACTGATGTACTGATATCCTGTAAGGTAATGGATTCAAACTGAAAGAGGGCAGATTTAGATTAGAAATTAGAAAAAGAGGGTGGTAAAACCCTGGAACAGGTTGCAAAGGGAAGTTCTGGATGCTTCCTCTCTGGATATGTTTAAGGCTAGACTGGATGGGGCTTTGAAAAAGGTCTAGTGGGAAGTATCCCTGCCCATGCAGAGGGGGTAGAACTAGATGATCTTTAGGGTCCCTTCCAACACCAGCTATTCCATGATTCTATGATTATTGAAAGTTCAAACAAACCTTTTTGGACTGGTGGAAAAAATCATTAACAGGTAAAATATGCTTACAACTTAGAAATCATTATATTCAGAAACAGGATACTGAACCTGGTTTTAAAGAATACCATCCAGAGGAAAAAAAATTAAGAATTAAAAAGCTCTGATAATACCAAAACAAATAGAAGTAGAAGCTGTAGTAGAAGCTGTAATCACTTTTACTTGTAAAAGAAGATGACTTGACTTGGTTTTCCTAATATTTGTATTCAAAACAGAGAAAAGTTGTCCTCTTGTCATTGTCAAAAGGCAAATATAAAGAATTACCTGCTTATTACTTTTGTAGAAAGAAACTCACCATCTTTGTAACTTGCTACACAATTTTTTTGTTTTGATCACAATTAAAGTGAAAGAATCCATACAAAATTAATTCCAGACTTTTCATCCCCATTCAGAGGATCTACTGGCAGTCAGAAAATTCTCTGCTAAATGGCAGGTGCTTAATATAATATTGTAATCTCTAATTAAAATCCTTGGTTTGTTTTTATGTTCCCTCAGTGGCCATTAAATAGAACTATACAGTTGCTTTAAAATTCCTGCAAATATATAATACTCTTATTTTCTGATAAAGTAAAAGCTTTTGAGACCTAGATAAACTTCTTCTTTGGTTAAGTTATTCAACAAATGTTCAAGGGTCTTTCCAAATCTGAAGCACTTATTTTTGTCTACTAACAGAGAATAAATAATAAATAATAACAGTGTGGCTTATCAAATGTGAAAGATTGGAACATAAATTGCTGTTTATTTAGAACTAGGTAACAGGAGAACATTATCTTTTTTGAAAAAGAATGTATTTAAATACTTAAAACCCCTTTGACTGCTTATGGGGACGACTTAATGCAGTTCTCTTTTAGCCTATGTATTTTCCAATTTTATTTCAAAATGTAGTAAGATATTCTTTTGCACAATCTCATACAAAGCAACTAATAATAAAAGCTCATAGTTCAGGTCTGAAGAGGACTTCCATTTTAAAATATACATTAGTGAATTAAAAAAGGTCAGAATGCAATTAAACTTTTGACTAAGAAAGTTGATAAAATCGAGAAAGTATTTCTGAATTATTAACATTAGTTTATATAAAATTCTGAGCCGCTATGATTAAGCTGGTTCCCATAGCTAGCACCACTAAAAATCTTTTTTTTTTTGGTTTGGGGTTTTTATGGTTTTAGTGTTGGGATTTGTTTTAGTTTTTATTTACCTAATATAACTGTTTAATTTTTTTTCCTTTTCCTTGAAGTGCAACCTTTTTTTGCTTGTTTGAGAGATAGGTTTAAAGCTAGAGAAAGTGTATTTTTTAATGTTAACTGATATAGTTGGGACACAAGTTTTCACTTACAGAGCTTCCAAGTTGTATTTCTCAGTATTTTTCATTTCTGTGGCATTATCTTGCCTTGAAACCAACCGAATAGACACTTACTCTATGTTAGTCCCTGTATAGTATTAAGTAAACATAGCTAATGCTTCCCGAAGTTCAAATCTGCAAACAAACTAAAAATAGTTGGAAGGAACTAATTTACCCTGTAGAATGATCCCATCATTATACTAACATCTTGCAATTTATAAAGGTGAGACATAATTCTAGAAGTTGAGTGGGTTTAATAGCTTATTGCTGAAGAAGAAGGTCCAACCTTCAGCTCTTCTGCCCTCTAATTCTTAGGCATACTTGGTACTGTCATGGATGCTTATCAGAGCCCTCTGTGAGTAAATTAATCTCATAAACTCAGGGAAAAAGGTGCATGCTTTTTTTTTCTGGATTAGCAACAAGTTTACAGTCCTGTGAACTTTGATTTTTAAGAAAAGGGTTTATGAGGGCAGGGGCTGCGCATTGGTAATGGAGAGAGAAACAGTTATGGAGTACGGTGATGCAGAGAGAGCTGACAGATCTCGATACCTTTTTACTTTCAAAAGCAATGAACTGCTTAGATTAGTTTAGCTGCTCATGGAATGCAGCCTCATATCTGAAAATAAAGAGAACAACCTGCCTATGAAAAATGCTATTCTTTTAGATTTATTTAATGGAGCTTTATTCTGCTTCCATTCTTTCCTAACTATGTTTAGTGTCTTCTTAATAAAACATTGATAGGACTCTGTCATCTTGAAGAAAACTTGTAAATGCCACACAAATGTTTAGCTGAATTAATTCTTTTTGCAAGATTATGTACAAAGAGGAGTGACCATGTATTCTGCTTAGGCACCATAGGTAAGGCACAGAGTGGTGTTAGTTTCTACTTTATTTAATATCTTCATTAATATTTTAAGAAATAGTTCAGAATTTTCTTCTGCAATAGACTTCTGATTATCTTCCCCAGAGGTCTCCTCTTTTTAAATCATTTTAGTGATCCTTTTTAGGCCTGTCTCCAACACAATTGTGTTGGCATAACAGAAAATTTCTGCGTGGGTTTAAGAGAACACTGCTGAAAGTAAGAATTTCTTAAGACAGAAATAATATATAATAATTTAGAGATACTAGAAATACAAGTTGAGGTAAAGGAATAATGTCTGGGAGAAACAAATTTTAAATGTTACCTCTGGGAAAAAAATACATTATATTAACATATTTAGTATAATGGAATAGTTTGGAAAATAATAATTTTTGTTTTTAAAGGACAGGAAAAACCTCAGTTTTCCATGGATAGTAATACAATAAGGCTGAGATGCAACATGGTAGCAATAAAGAATTATTCAGTTTTAAACTAAAAATGTAGCAATAACTGTTTCATCACCACAAATCAGAAATTTTTAGTAATAATAAGTAAAAATTACTATCAAAATGTGCACATGATTTTTTCTTAGAGGCTCTTAAAAACTGCAATCACAAGTCTGTTCTTGTTTCCTTTCATATATGCATACTAAAAGCCAGCCTCATCTTAATGACTTATTTTCATTTAAATGAAAACTTCTTTAAATGTTTTAAGCAACATTGCATATGTACTACACTTACACCCAGTCTATGACCTGAAATCATACAGAAGAGATAGAGAATGAATGTAGTAGCATTTTCTAGAAAATAAAACACCAACATTCCTTTTTACTGCATTAGAAGGGTATCCTTATTGCTATAGATCAATATTATCCATTGTCTTCTCCCTTTTTGCTCCCAATGATTTTATAAATCTTGCTGCTGTTCTGTTAGGTTTTTAGACCTTGATAATGCTCACAGGAACACATATCTGATCAGCTGCAGATTATAATGTCCTGATTTACTGAAGTTATAGAAATTATAATACTTTGGATACCAGAAGACTTAAATCTCTCTCTTTCACCTACAAAGTGCTATCTTGTATCTAATTACTTATATATTTAATAATGGGTTAAATTTATATTTATACTGAAAACGTATGCATGGTTTTTTCTTAAAAAGTCATTATTATATTGACACTGGCATATTATGTGAGTTAGTCGAGATTCACCACCTTTTTGCAGACAGAAATAGGTACCAAGCATATGTCCTTTAATCCAGGCAACATTTTACAAGCTATTGAGTAATGCTGGGTGCCTCCATGGTACACAAAGGAATGGGAAGTCTTTCTTAGGTTTGAAATTTTAACATTAATTTGATCCCACCACTAAACATTAATAACATTAATTCCCCAAAAATATAGTCTGTTCAAATCTTGCTTTTCCAAAGTACTATACTAAAAATAAGTTTTGACTGAAAATCACTTCTTAATAATATGTGTCAATTAACTGCATGCATAAAAGTCATAAAAAACTCAGGTAGCCAGTGTTAGTGTAACATTCATTTTTCTCTTGGCTCACTACTTCTTCATACTAATCTACAAATCATTCATGACTTTAGTGTTTTCTGTTGAGTTATTTTTCACATCTGAAAAGGAGATGGTTTTGCAGATCTTCAAGAAATTTTTGATGTTAGAGATTAAAATAGCATATTTTCAAAATGTTATTTCAGCACACTGTAGCAAAAAGCTGTTCTATGAAGTCCCATATAATTAAATTTTTCAATTGAAATTATTTCTCTACTTAACAACATTCTCCCTGGTGTTGTTTTTAATTTGTACATTTAAGGTAATATCTGGTGAAACACCAAATTATGTCACGTTATGTATTAAATGTTGCTCAGTGTACTCTCTTCTTTCTTACCACTTGAGACTCACAGAAATGTCATTCTTTCTAGAGTTAGGTTTTTTACAGTCCTCTGGTCTTTGCCATTTGTCTCACATTTATAATTTAAGAATCTAATGAAATGTCTCTTTTCTCCATGCTCAGATAAAGTACCATAGTTATTAAAAATACGACACACACGTTTGCTTAACAGCTGAATAATATTTTTCCCTTAAAAAGTAAAGAATGTTTTCCTGTAAGAGACTTGAGATCTCCTTTCTTTTAACAAAATCAGTGCTAAATCTGGAGACTGGTGTTCAGCTGGAGTCTAAAACGGGCATTGCAAAGAGTACTGACAGTCTACCCTATGCCTATAGTACAGATCTGCCATATTTAAATTATTTATTCTTCTGTGGCTAGTTAATGGTTGCAACTTATGCCAGGACTCTAAAACCCAGTAATATTGTGGCACTTAATTTACTGCTCCTTTCCCCCTGCATACACAATTAAAGCCATTCCTTTATTTGATGTAAATTGCCATCTCTTGAAAGTGTATGGAATGAAAACCCAGCCATGTATCAGAAATAGCTTTAATTTAAATTTACTAAATGACCTCTGAAAGCTAGATGAAAGATTTTCTGCTGAATGGGCTGGTGCTCCCTGCCTGTATAATTTATGTGAGAAATTAGTGCGAATGGTTCACTTTTATGGAGCAGTGCTGCTTGTAGCAAGCCTGCAGAAACAATTTTCCCCCAAGCCTCCATCTGTTCTTCAAACCAGGGCATATGCCATCTCATCGAGCTTGAAAGTCAACTGATTGTAACTCCTGAAAAGTGAGTGGATTGAAAAGAAAGGTCGACTGCTGCTATATGAAAATGATTTGCTGGGCCCTTGGATAAAGACAATTCAGATTATTATGGACCCTAGAGAACACAAGTGATGTTGAAAGCTTCAGAAACTGGGAGATTGACATGTAGGACAATACCAAATTGCTCCTCCTGCTTCAGTTAAACAGCTTTCTCTCTCCTTAAAAATGGAAACTTTTCAGAAAGCAAGTAGGTAACATAGAAGACTTACTATCCTGTGCTCCAGGCAGAGAAAGCTTTTCCTAGCTACTATTGCCACCTAGAAGTTCCAAGACTTGTTCCACTTCAAGATGCAAGCAGAAACATCTGTCTTTAAAAGTGCCACTTCTTGTTTGTCAGAAAGTTTTTGTTCAGTGTCATAAACACAGCATTGATTCTTTTTTTTGTTGCTTTGAAGGTGATTTCTGAGCCTTATCCCAATTAATAGGTGACCTGTTCTCTCTCCATTAGTTGTCAGCCTTTATCCTTTTACCCAAATATTGCAGAGTTCTCTTGGAAGTGACAAAACAAATGGAATTGACAACATAAAAATCAATATGTGTTTGATGTTTTTATTTCTGGTCGTCAGATACTGTGACCATTTTACTTTGAGGCTCAGAGACTGAATAATTTCTTCAACTACTTTGTCTTATCAAGTCTTAATTTTTTAATGCTATTTCGTATTAAAATTGGCATAAATCTCAGTGCAATTTTAATTTAAGAAAAGTGATATAGAAATGATGCAAACATAGTCTTCCTAGGTGAAATTTGGGGTCAGATTTTGCCTTGAAAAACAGAGATGTAGAATAAAAAGTACTTGTGAATAGTAGAAAGACGAGTATGAGCTTCTTGATGTAGAGTTATCTGTGGTGTTATCTATAGTTTCTGTAAGAAAAAAATGGCTTAGTAGCTTGCCACAATCATCTGGTGTTAGGCAGCCATGGACATCCTGACCTAAGTCATGTAGACAAGTTACTTTCTGAATATTATTTCACTTAAAGAAAAGCAGAGCAATGCAGATTAACTAGATCACTATTATGAATTATTTCTGTTCTTCAAATGCAATCTCAAACCCAGCATATACTGGATATTCATGTATTGTATATGCTATTGTCTGATAGAAATTTTAAGCATCTTCATTTTCACTCCGTTGAAGAGATATGTTAAACATATAATGCAGTTTTATAAAAACTGCAGGTTGTGTAAAGGAGAATGTGAGATGTGGAAGAAAACACACTTTAGGTCTCTAACACAAATTAATAGAGGTAATTTCACTATCACTGAAAATGTATATTATCAAAACATAAAAGCATGTTCAACAAATGCCTCCACTTCAGAAATGTAATACTGCAGATGTCTATTCTCATCAGTTTGGTTATAAAACACTGTATTTTTTTACTCTTTTATTTAATTTTGTTATCCACTATATGTTAGGCATGTGCATGGGGCAAATTTCTCTCTACCAGTTCTGTTTAATTTCCCATACTGTTTCCAAACTAATTCATCATCATTTCAGTGTCATTTGATCATCACCAGCCTCTATGAACCTTTCACATCGAATTCATTTTCACATCTACTCTGCTGCAGAGTTCTGATACAGAATTAGTACTATCCTCAGTCTTCAGACTGCTATTCTGCTAGTTAGTAGCATCTGTTTAATACCTAGTTTTATAGTAATTTTACTTTCATCCCTATTGGTTCTTTTGATCTGTGTCTCCTCTTGCTTATTCGTAAAGATTTTGTCTTCATATGAATTAAATCATGAGGACAGCTCAGCAGGAATTAGTTCATGTAAGGAATGCTTTTCACATGTGTTATTATGGTGCAAATGTGTCCTTGAATAGAAATAATCCAGATTATGAGACATGAAAACTTCCTAAACCAGCAAGACCTAAGTTTTAACCTTATTATTATTATTCCAAATTCCCTTCTTTGGAAACTTGTTGACAACTTGGTTCAGTAAAATAGCTTTCCATGTGGCACGAAAAAGCTCTGTTCTTCAGAGATTTAAGGATATATTTAATGTCTTGTGATCAAAGATTCCAAAGTGATTCTTTTGCTTATACTTGTAGGAGTGGTGTTAGTGAGATGATGTACCTACTTCTAAATTTAGAAAAAGATACTTATTTTTTTTTTTAGTCATAGTGATTTAACTTTCTTAATAATTGGTTATGTAAGATGGCGAATAATGTGCACAAGTACATTAGAATGTTTTTTTCAGTTTTTATTTTTAAAAAGGATAATTTTCATATCAGCTAAGAAATCTCTTCACTTATATGCACATTCTCATCTGTAGATAATGAATATGGTGAGCCTCTAAATATTATCTGGATGAAACTTACTGTCTTTTATGTGTAAAGGGATTTTTAGAAGTAGTTACGTCTGATCTGACCTGACCTTATATGAGAGACATTTGATTCAGGTCTTCCATGCCCTACCATACATATGAAATTTCACTGGTTGAAAGAAACCTTAAAAATCATCTAGCTCCAGCTACCCTGCATGGGCAGGACACACCTTCCACTATACCTGGTTGCTCAAAGCCCCATCCAACCTGGCCTTGAACATTTCCAGGGATGAAGTATTCACAACCTCACTTGGCAACCTGTTCCAATTCTTACAAGAAAGAATTTCTTCCTAATGTATAACTGAAAGCTGTCCTCTTCCAGTTTAAAATCATTCCCTGTTTTCCTATCACTACATGCCCTTGTGAAAACTCTCCCTCCAGCTTTCTTGTAGCCCTTTTTCAGGTACTGGAAGACCTCTGTAAGGTCTCCCTGAATCCTTCTCTTCTCCAGGTTGAACATCCCCAGTTCTCTCAGCCTGTCTTAATAAGAGAGGTGCTCTAGCCCTCTGGTCATCTTCGTGGTCCTAGTTGGTAAAGTTGCCAAATAGTCAGATTCTTTTTCACAAATTCCCATTTAAGTCAGTCTATCTAAATCATAGATTTAGTGGGCCAAGTATTTTCTACTAACTATAACTGAATTTTTACTCCTGTTTATTTCTAAACCTGGGGGTTTTAAGTATTAAGTAAGTATTTCTTAGAGAAATACTTACCCTATTATCCAATATATACTACTTCTTTAATAACAAACCATGATGAAGCCATTTTAATGACTTTTTAAAGAAAGACCTTCTAATTCAAGTGCAGCCTATAACAGCAAATATTTCTGTTACCTGCAATTTTACTGATCTTCCAAGAATTCTAGTAATTCATTCCTCCTTACCAAAAAGTGTTATATCTATATTCTATCAAATCTTCATTGAGTATTTATTATTATGTTTTTTTAAGTCCCAATAACTATCATTTTGTAATTTCTGGAAGGTTATTATATTTCCTGGTCATCAGGTCTTTGGCCTGGTTGATGCTATTAATCACACTGTGAATGTTTTCTAGCACATCAGCCACCCTGTAGTCCTTTCAAGCTCCCACCATCTGGTTTACTTTGTGAGTTTATTCAGGAGTTTATTTGTTAAGTTTTATAGCTATAAAGCAAAAAGTCCTTGGGTTTGTATCTTGTTTTTACATTATATATTCAAAACTATAACAAAGAGGGTATTTACTTTTACAGCAAAGTCCCTGGCTTTCTAAATTATGATCTAAGATCCCAGATAATTATCAGATTCCACAAATATTTTATCTGGCATTTTATCATATTTCTCACTGACTATATACATTTCTGTATTACTTCTTTTTTTGGTGGGGAGTTGGGTTTATTCTTTTTCTAACATGTGTCTTACTATGTCTATGCTTATTGACTCCGAGATTGGTTTCTGAAGCCCAAAATTTGACAGATTTATTTTTGCTTAAAATAAATTAAATGGGATGTTGAAAAATAACCGATTGGGCTGTAGCACTTACACAGAAAAGAACTTGCAGGTTCTTTCAGAATACATTGGCAAGATATAGTCAGAGAGCTCAGGGAAAGGATTATTCCCTTTTACTTCATAATCATGAGGCTGCATTTAGAATTCAGTGATTTTGAGCCCACAGAAACATAAGACAGATATCAACATAGTGGAGAGGGTCCAACAGGGAGGCCACCAAGATGACCAAGGGGATGCAGCACGTATGGGACATAGGAAGAAACACTGAAGGAACTGGGTTGAGTTAGGCTGGGCAAGAGAAGGCTGAGGAATATGTGATTACAGTCTCACAATGCCTAAATAGGTGTCTAATGAAGAAGACAGAGCCAGACACTTTTTTGTGGTGCACAACAAAACAGGAGGTGACCAGCACAATTTGCAAGGAAAATTGCAACTGGACAGTAGAAAAACAGTTATCCATTTTTGGGGCAAAGGGCTGAGCAAGATGTTCTGCAGAGGACACTTTAAAAATATTCTGTAGCTCTATAAAATTAGATGGATGAGCCTATCATTATGTATTTCTGCATGACCTTTCTTTTGAAAAATGTCAAAACATAATGCTGCTTAATGAGTAAGACTTCCCTATGCCTCTGAAACAGAGATGTTCTACAGGTATAGAAACTGAGGCACAGAAACAATGGTACTACTTTAAATACTGCTACTGGACCTAAGTTGTTCAATTATATTATTAACATTGCTTTAACTTAAAATCGCATTCATCTATGTGCAATATTTATATGTACATATATATTTATTCAGAATATAATTGTTATCACTTTCTAGCCATATCAGGAAAATTTCATACCATGTCTGAGATTTGTATTCATGTCCAGTTTACCACAGCTAAGTGCTAAACATAGAAAACCTTCAAGTTTTAGATCCCACAGTCAACACACTGCAGCTGCTCTCTAAACTTGTGTCAGTCTGATTCTTCTTGAAGACTTTGAAATTGATGTAGCTTATTGAGGAAGACCCCTCCTTGATGCAGGAAAGCCAGAAACATTTAAAATTACTATGATTAGTCTACTGACATTTTACAAAGTCGTTTGGGCCTCTAGATTTCATGTGATTTAAATGAAAGTAGAAGAATCTTAACAGTACCTGTCATGTAGCATTAGGTTCTAAAAGTGACTGAAGTAGAGAGGCTTATCTGTTTTCTTTTTAAGTGAAAAAAAAAATGAGGAAAAATATAAAATAACTCACAGATGTCATACAGAGCTATTGAATACCAGACCCTAGAGGCAATATATGGAATGACAATTAATTTACATGGTAAACATCTCAGTAACCATCAACTGAATCCTCTCTCCTGTTCCTCAACTTCTTTCTTAAGCTGTGGTGAGGAAACAGAACATAGTATTCCACATATAGCCTCACTGTTGTCTCTTAAAGGAGAATATTAATGTTCTTCTACCTGCTGGCCATGTTCTTTTTAGTGCAGCCCAGGATGTAATTGGCTTTTATTGATATAGGCGCATCACTGGTTGTTATTTAGCATGGCAGTCACCATAAACCTCATGGAAGCAGGACTGTCATCCAATCTGTTTCCAAACTGTACTGATACAGGGAGAGGGATGCTCTATCCCAGCTGCAGGGCATTGCAGTTCTCAGTGTTGCAATATCTCTGTTTGCCTACTCTTCAAGTTTCTAATGGTCCCTCTAAATTTAAACACTGCCATACAGTTACTCATTGTTCTTAATCTCAGGCTTTGCCTTTTATGTTTTTTGGGGAGGTAAAATGGAAATATAAAATCCACATATTATAGGAAAGTCAATAATAATTTTAGGTGTTTCTATGAAAATATCTTCTCCAAGGTCTGGGGGTGTGAATGTGCACCCAAGTGTGTGCATAAACGTACATACAGATGTACATACACAAATAAACTACACATCCTGGAATTGCTTGCTGCTGTTGCAGTAATGAGGGTTTAATAATGCAGTTTAGAAACTTTTTTTGAATAATAAGCATCAGAAGGCAAAAGAAGGTGAAATAGCTTTATGAAATTAAAGTTCACTTCATAAAAAAGAGAAGGAAGTATTCCAAGCAAGTACATAAACTACTGAGTTAAGATTGAAAAAATATTTCAAATAAATGAGAACTTGAAACAGAAAGAAGCTATCATTTAAAAATATAGGTGAATGTAGACAAAAATCTAAAAATCTAACACCAGATTTTATCTTGCTTTCTTTTGTGTAAAAGTATAGGAAACTGAAGGATTTTTAATGGGGGATCTGCTCCAGAGAATCTTCTATACATGGATGATTTTGCTCATATGAAGATTCCAATAATATCATAAGGGCAGTATGACATTTTGTACTTTAAGAGACAAAAGACTGATTGTATCAACCTCCCATTTCACCATTTGTTTATGTTTACTGTTTTACTGTCTTCAAGTGCTTTAAGATACCTATGTTCTTTCCTCCTATTAACATTTGATTCCTTTTTGGTAATTTAAAACGATCAATCTAAAGATGAGTTTTCTAACATGAACTAAAGAAATTACACAACTATAGTAATATCTAGAAAGCCTCAGAGATAGGGTGTTGGACAAGCAGACCATATCTAACCCATGGGATCAAAAAATCCTTCCAGTCTTTTGGACCTAGTGGCACTGGTGGCAGTTTGTTCTTCTACAAAAGCTAAACCGAAATAAACAATATAAATCCAGCTGCTCTTTAAGAATGATAGCTGGGCATATTTATCCAGGCTGGTAACATTTTGGTCACTTGCTGGTATTGTTGCTTGCAAGAATAACTTGTGCTGTTAAAACCAGACTTCTTCAACTGGAGATTCTGGGTGAGAAAAACTATGGGAAGGTTATGGTAGTTCTTATATACCCAGGGATGATGATCAACCTACCCTTATTAATGTGGAAATAGTCACATTTTTGAACTGTGCATTCTGTCCCTGCTGATGAATGTTCTTGGTGTTGGTATGAGGCCAAATATATCTTAAATTTTCATTTGTTTTTTTAACAAACTAGGAAACTACATAAATCACAATCAACAAAAACTGTATTTAGATTTATTATTATGCTCTTTAACTACGGAATCATATATTTTTTCCCTTAGGATCTCACTTCATCTGATATGCAGGATGGATAGTTCACTTGGGATAGAGCTACATGAACGCTTGCTGTTGCATCAAAAACAGATTTAAATGTTCCATCTGTTTTTTCATGTCCTATGCCACAGTTGAACGCTCTCTTAGTTACTTAGGTTTCATTCTATTATTCAGGTCTCTAAAATGATAGACCTTAATAACAGTGAAAATATGTTCATGGTGGTTTGGTGGTTTTTGTTGTTTTGGTTTGGGGCTTTTTTGTCTTGATTTTATTTTTAATCAGGTCATTACAGAAACCGTAGAAATTTGCACTGGTGAGGCATGGCAGTATTTAGGAAGAAGCAGCAGAGGAAGGGCATGCAGACATCTTAAACCCATTTCACACATGGATAAAATTTTAAAATATAAAATATCAAATCAGTGGTCCCTGGTCCCTAGGATAAATGCATGATGAGTTTATTGGTTTATATCTTTTCAATCTGTGATTTTTTTATTGTGCTCTCATTATACTATCAGATCAACTCATCAATGTTCATCAGTTTATTTTACACAGTTTATGCCATTAAACCTGTCTTCCACACAAAGAGAAAGGTCACAGGGGAAGATTTCAGATAAGATTTCTAACTCTAACCTAACACTCATAATTATTTTAATGATTTAGCTATTAATTAGAAGCTGGTAATTTTAGTCCAAGACTTGACTGTTCTGATTATTTAATTTTATTTCTTTTGTCTGTTCAAAATGCAACTCCTGCTGACTTACACAATTTTTATGAAGGCTCTAATTGAAAGGCTTTAAAACCTGTTCTTCAAATATTTGAATTAAATGTTTTAAAATTGCTTAGAATCAAAGCATACTATTTCAGTAAAAGGAAATAAATTTTTCAATTAACCTCAAATATGTTGTTTCCAGCCAGACCTGAAATAATCTTTTCCATTTGAAAACAAACCAAACCCTGTTTGTTTGTTTATTTTGGTTCTTTTTCTACTGGACTCCTCTGCAAGTCAGATCTCTGAATATTTTCTTCCATTTTTTACCTATCAGTTTCAATGGACTGACTTCTTATACATACAGGTATAATGAATTTAAAGTGGTTTTTTCCTCTAGTGATTACTCAAAACATCAGTCTTTTATGGATGATGAAGTCCTAAAATCTAAATTAAATAGTAAAGAGTGATATAAATCTCACAGAACTGAGAACAATCTCTTTCACCTTCTCCTTTGCCAAAAGTTACTGAAGTGTCTGGAACTCATATTCCAACTGACCAACAAAACTAACCCAGAGAAAGTAGCAACACTTCTCAGAATGTCTTGTCACTGCTGCTAAATGTTCTATGTATTCAGGTATGTGGATTATTCAGCATGGTTGTTTACTAAGGAGCAGGAGATGGTCTTGCAATCTTTGTTTTAGATTTCTAATGAAGATTTCAGAATACAAATAGAGTTACAGAGTGTTTGCAGCAGCAGGCAACATACTGAGATGTACCCAAAGGGATGAAATAGGAGAGTAACTTCAACAGCAGCAGCTACTATCACAAAACTTTGAGTCTGCCCTATTTACTTTCCAGATTTCTGTTTGTTCTAAGGTAATGGAGAAGACTGAGACGACATAAGACTCTGTGTTACTCCATGCCTTTATGAAGCTTGACGAACATTACTACTTAAAAAGTATTTGCTATTCTAATTAAAACCGTACTGTTTTTTCAGCATCTTGCAAAGTTTCCTCAGCATGGACTGGAAGGGTCGACAGGGAAATGGTTGCTATGGAACTATTTTCTGAGCTAGTATAGCACAACAACATTTAGAAGCATTTAATTTTCATCTTTCATGCCACAGTTTCTTTAGGATGGTCTGACCACAGTGTCCCTGAAAGCATAGCTCAGCACAGAAATCAGTTGTTTCTTTAGAAACAATAGAAGTTTCAACCCTCTCATCCCAACATTTAACAAGATTTCTATAAGTAGTCAAGTTCAATTTACAAAATAATTTTGTATGTAGCCTAGAAGTTACAATAAATCCTGAGCTTTCCAAGTGTTGTGGTTTTTTTCATTACTGTGTTGGGCTTATTCGTATGAAGGTGAAAAAATGTGTTAATTACAATTTACAATTGCTGACTAAAGACCATAAATGTGAAGCACTCAGATCTTCTATTTCTGCTACATAGGTAGAGGCCTATACATAAAAAAACACTGTATCTTTATCTGCCATTGAAATTAAGTTTAATACTCTGAATTTTATTCTATTCATATATGAATGCCATTCTTATTTATTATTCCATTCTTCATTTATTCCATTCTGCTTAATTTTTCACTCTGTAGCTTATTAGTATAATTAACATTTATTTATTAATCAAACTGGTTGCTGAATAAAGTATTTGTGTGAATTAGATGTTATTGCTCTTAAGCTGAAGGATCTAGAAATAAGAAATCGTAGCAAGAAAATAAATAAGTTTAGCACATTGCATTGAATATAATTTCAAAATTAAATGTATTACCAAAGCTGCAAGTCTATATGCTAAGATATCCCAGGCTGTACTCACATACTGTTTCCTCAGTAAACAAAAAATAAATTAATTATTCAAGAAAGGGTGTTTTGGGGCTCATACAAGTCAAGATTCCGTTCCAGCCTAGAGGTGTGTGGCAACTTAACTAATAATTCTTTATACATTTAACGCACCTCTGAGACTTCTTAGGGAAATATTGCTAGGCGCGTTGAAAAATTAACTAGAGCGTCTTGCCAGAGCTGCGGTCATCAAAATTCATGTTTCCCCACCCATTTCTCTGCTCTGACAGTGGCTGCAACTTGGCGGCCACCCAGCAACTTCTAACTGGGAGTGAGGCGGAGCGGCCATTTTGCCGCCATTAGGTGGCTCACTACGAATGCGTTTGCAGTAGCCCTGGCCCTGCCACCCCTCCTCCGCTTCGCCCGGTTTTTGTGGGGTTTTGAGTGGTTGGTTTTGGGGTTTTTTTTGTTTTTTTGTTTTTTTGTTTTTTTTGACTGTGTGAGTCACTTACAGCAACGAGGAGAAAAAGACCCTGTCTTTGAGTTCCTGAGTAGCCGAGGCCTGTGTCTGTCTGTCTGTCTGTGAGGAAAAGCGCTCACAAAGTGCAGTGTGAGTTGCGGTCTGTTTGCCCGGCGTTGCTGCCTGCCCCTTTGTTCCCCGTGTCCTTGGCAGAGGCTGAAAGAGCTGGGCCTGTAATACTTGGGCCCTGCTGTGCCACTTAAAGAAATAATAAGCCATTGTCTTCATTAAGCAAGCCTTGTTTTAGCAAACAGAATTCAGATACCAAAAAGGGAACATTTTTTTAATGGGGGGGGGGGGGGGGGGGAAGAGCTAGAGACAGGGATGCTTTACAAAATTCCCTAGAGAAACTGCTTTGTTTCCACTATTTTATTGCTACTTACTGAGAAGATTCATATTCAAATAGGTTGAGGTTGTGAATCGGTCGTTTGCACATTCTCATGCACCCAGGAAGGCTATGATTATGGCTAATTACAATGACGAATGAAATCCTAACAAGAGTGCTCAATCAGATTGCTGTTCATGCATGAAGCAACTAAGACCAGCCAATGGAGGTGTAATTTTGGCAATTACAAACAATGGGGCTAAGTTGAAAAAAAGCTTAGTAAATCTGCTCGAGACAAAATAAGGTCTAATTAATCACTTTAAGTTCTGAATTCTCCAGATGATCCGCATGCTCTGCTCTCTTTTAGCATTCCTTTAATAGACTTAGTCTAAAGAGTAAGAATGCTGCCTTTTTGCTCATACTTGCACTGGGTAAAATGCAACTGTTTCAAAATATTCTGACTTTTTCCCTTTGTGACAGCCGTGTTGCAACCTGGTTTTCGGGCAAGTGGATGGAATGTTAGAAAAATAAACACGCTTCTGTTTGCCTTGCTAGCAGTGCCATAATGCATGTTGAGAAAACTGATAAGGTTTCTTTAAGTTGTCATAGGATTATTGACCTCTGTCAAAAATCTTATTCTATCGAAGTAAGTGGGAATTCTGTTATCACCCCTAAAGACTGCTGATTTTAAATCTGCCTTAAAAGGAGACTGATAAAAAGAAATTACTAAATAGTCTTTTTCTCTTTTTTTTTTTTTTTTTTTTTTTTTTCTTTTTTTTCCTTTTTTTTTCTTTTTTCTTCTTTCTTTCTTTCTTTCTTTCTTTCTTTCTTTCTTTCTTTCTTTCTTTCTTTCTTTCTTTCTTTCTTTCTTTCTTTCTTTCTTTCTTTTCTTTCTCTTTCTTTCTTTCTTTCTTTCTTTCTTTCTTTCTTTCTTTCTTTCTTTCTTTCTTTCTTTCTTTCTTTCTTTCTTTCTTTCTTTCTTTCTTTCTTTCTTTCTTTCTTTCTTTCTAAGAAATATTAGCAGCATATATATAATTAAAATGAAGTCTGATCTTTTAGCAATGAAACTTTTAGGGCAGGGCAGTTTTCAATTGATGCATTAATACTCGTTCCAGATTTATTTGAAACACTCTGTTACCTGAGCCAATATTGTCCCATCAGAAATCCTTAGATTAATTTGTCCATGTAACACATAACCTGGAATGTTCATTAAGGAGCATTTGAGAAACTATTTTCTTTTTGTAGATTCAGTTGGTGTGAAGGGATCACTGTATGTTTGATTCAGAAAGCTCTGAGGATGTCTGCAGAGGAAAAAAAGGACTGTTGTGGTTTTAACCCAGCAGGCAGCCACATCCATACCATGCAGCTGATTGCTCTGTCTTCCCGTGCCCCTGAGAGGGTGTCAGAGAGAGAATCAGAAAGGTAGAGGTAATGAGACTTGTGGGTTGAGGTAAAAAAAAGTTAATAATTGAAATAAAACAGTAACAACAATAACACAAAGAAAATATTTTTTAAAAAATTATGCACAGTGAAACAACTCACCACCGGATGAGTTGATAACATTGATGCATAAGGTCAGAATTTTTTTAGATATACCAGTTTTTGACTGACATTTTGAGAGATCTTGGTGTTAGAAATTATAAAGCTTAGATGTGGAGTGCTAAAATAATACTAAGAAATTAGTCTAAGGATTCTATTGGTGCTTGTTTCACATGGTCCCATAGATTTGTTAATAACCTTGCAACTGAGGAGTAAGCTTTTGTCCCTGATTCTTCTGAAATAAATGTCACATTTATACCATACAATGATATGTTGCTATATTTCTTTCATTATAAATTATTTTTAAAAACAAGGCTTTTATAGTGTGTTTTGGCTGTGTGGTAACTTTGTTGGCAGTATATAGGAACCTTTTGGGATGACACTTGAACTAATTTGGTAGGGATTCTGACATTTCATGAATTATGGATGATCCAGTAGTGCACAAACCTCTCATTTAGAATCAAAACTACTACTTTCAACCAGGCTCTGACTTAAGAACTTCTCTGGATAAGCCATGATACCTAGTCCTCCAGGAAATATTTGGTCAGTGAAATAGCTGCTGATGCTAAAATGATAATTTTCCCCTGTTGGCTTCCACTTCTTCCCTTGCTAAATCCTACCGCTCTCTAAGCTAAAAGTGGATGTCGTTTTATTCTGGTTTCCTGAGCTAAACTGATCAGAGAGGGAATGGGAAAACACTGGAGCAAGCAGAAAGACAGGTTCTGTATATCCAGGTGTGGAGACAGGGAGAGGGCAGAGGAAGTGGGTCCTTGCCTCATCATCTGTGTCAGGCAGCTAGAATGTTTTAGTCATCTCTTGAAACTATGTTCTGTGTAGGCCTTGATTGTATTTAGTACCTTTATTTCTGTTCTCCCCATTAACAAAATTGTTTAGGAGGTGTTCTTCAAAAGCTTTTTACCTCCTTTGATTGCATGTAACATGTCTTTTGTATGCTTTTGTATAGGAAGTGTTAGTGTAATCTTTTGTTTGATTTTCCAGCTGATCAGCACATTAAAGTCATTCGGTTATACACCAAACACTTAGGTATACCAAAAATGATTGGGTAATCCAATTCATGGCTCAGTCATATGCACTGTACATAATCTAACAAAAAGCAGAACTGATCATTTTACCTAGCTGCAGTTTCTCATTTATTGTAACATAAATGAGAAATTTCCTTTAATATGGCCACGTGTGCAACTTGAAAAACCTTTTGAAAAATCCTGCATGGGATTCACAAAGAATGACAAGGAGAACGAAATAATTTTTAAAGAGAGTGGCATATTTAGCTGAGCCAAACAAAATTTGAGAAGCAAAAATGGCTAGTCAGAATAAATATATGGGTATGAATATATAGTCAGAAAATCTGGAATAAACTTCCAAATTGTACGGCAGCAGCCACTTGAAAGGCTTATCAAAGGGTTATATGCCAAAATTGTTATTCCTGGAGCAATCTTCAGTACAGTTATAGGTTGGGTGGAGAATGGATTGAGAGCAGCCTTCAGTACTGCATCCAGGTCTGGGCTCTCCAACACAGGAAAGACATGGAGCTCTTGGAGCAAGTCTGGAGGAGGGCTACAAAGATGATCAGAGGGCTGGAGCACCTCTCCTATAAGGCCAGGCTGAGAGAGTTGGAGTTGTTCATCCTGGAGATGAGAAGGCTCCAAGGAGACCTTATAGCAACCTTCCAGTACCTGAAAGGGGCCTACAGGAAAGATATGTATTGGCAGGATGAAGGGAAGCAGTTTCTAACTGAACAAGGGTAGATTTGATTAGACTATAGGAAGACATTACTTAGTGAGAGGGTGGTGAGACACTGGCACAGTTTGCCCTTGGAAATTGTGGCTGCTCCCTCCCTGGAAATCTCCAAGTCCAGGGCTTTGAGCAGCTGGGTCTAATAGGATGAGTCCTTGCTCATGCAGGGGAGTTGGACCTAGATGATCTTTAAGGTTTCTTCCACCTGAAAGCATTCTGTGATTATGATAATTTTGTTTATGGCTCCATTAAGTATGGTTTTCTCAAAGTGTTTCGAAAACAAAAGGATTACTTGTTACGTTCACTGTATTTATTCTGTTCTTCAGGGTTTCTTTTTGTTGCCAATAGAAGGGGACACAAAAAGAGTTGTACTAGAAATATATTTTTTTCTCTTGATTTATTTGCTTTTAAGCACTCAGCATTTGTATAACTGAACTGTCTTTTTGTCTGTAATTAAACACAATTTTTTATCAACACAACTATTTCATACTTCATGTGTAGTATCTGTAGCTTCTGCATTATGACTATGGAACAGCAATAGTCCCTTCAAAAGAGTTTAAAAGAAGGAAAGAAAGAGAGAATGGCAAAAAACCTGATATCTTGCTCTTGACAGAACACCCAAAGGGACTGATGTGCACTAGTTGCTGGGTAACCTACAGCTGCTCCAGTAAGAATATCTTATGGAAGCATTCCACTGGCAAGTGATATTTAGGACCATGTCAGGAATAAGACGGACTAAAATCTAAACCCACATACTGAAAAAAATTATGGTTTTTTGTTTGTTTGTTTGTTTTTTTACAGGACATATTTATGATTCCTTGGATTTTATTAATTTTATAATACTACAATTAAATTGAACTAAAGCAAGACGTGTCAAGAAGTATTTTATTGCCAGAAAAAATACTGCCATATAAAACCACACAGATTAATTAACCTCTTTATGATAGCATTCAAATATTTTTAGTGATTAGCTAGATCTGTTATATGACAATAAATATTGTCTCAGTAATTGCTACAAGATAGTTCAGAAGCTGAAGAGATGCATTGCAATCAATGTCAGAACTGTATCTCACTTGGCTAAATACTTTTTGATTAATTAATTTTAAGTCACAAAGCTTTTTTTGTACTAAATTTCATATTTGGTTTTTTTCTCCATTCTGCTCAGTATCTCTTTATGAAACTATAAAGGAAATCCTGCCATAAGAATTGAACTTTTAAGTGAAAGTGACTGGTGATTGATAGTAAGAAAGCAGATCTATACTAAGAAAATATTTTGCATACCACTTTTTAAATGGAATTTTCCTGAAGTAGCTATCAGTTTCTTCAATACAAAACACTCCTCATACAACTTGGAAAAAGTTTAAAGTACAAGTGTAATAATTTATTCAGACATTAAACCAATAGATTAAGCTATATTTGCATAATAATAATATTAATGTCAATAATATAGAGAATTGTACAATTCAATGAGAAGGCTTAAATAGTGGCACCTCAAAACCATGCATATATAATTAATTTTATACTGTCCCTATAATTAATTTGAAAATGTATGTTTGAAAATAAAAACCCAGGAGGCCAGAATGCTTTTAATGAGATTTAAAACAGTCAAGGAATACATATTAAGAAAGGAGAAAGTATTTTTAAAAGTACTGGGTTGCAGAAATTATTAATTGCAGGAAGCTATCTCTCTACTGTTCATAATACACAAGCCCATTTACTTCCTTAGGAAGGTTATGAAGTAGCAATGCAAAAAGATATCTTGAAATGAGAGTATGCATTATAGGGATGCTTCTAATGCCTTTCTCTGATAAATGCAGCTGTGTAACATGACTTAGTTCATATTGCAGTGAGTGAAAATGTAGTGAATGCCATGTTCAATACCAAGTCAGAGGTTTTAGTGATATGCCTCAATTTTTTCCTTTAAACAATGTCACATTGTTTTTCAAAAAGTCTTACTAATTGTTACAAAACAGGCTTTATTTATTTTAAAATAGGGGTATTCTCAGTGGTCAAAATAGTTGACAAACTTACATATACTTCTTCAATACTTATGACAGGCTTTCTTCTGCAAATGAAAAAAAAATGTAATTGTTATTACTATTAATTAACTTTTCAGTCAATTCTGTATTCCAGTACCATTGATTCCTCCATTATTTTCTTCATAATTTTTTCCTTAGCAATTTTGCTACGTTTTGTGATACATTTCTGTGTATGGTAGTGAAGTGATGCTTGTGTTTTCTGTTAGGGAGAGAGGTAAATAGTTTCCTTGATATTTTGATACATTCACCTTTTTTAGTATATCTTTAAAGTTCCTTTGACATGTAACTAGATGTCATTTGCCTAGTTGCAGGAGCAGTATCTGTTTCATTTGTACTACTAAATTACATGGAGAAAGAACTGACTTCTTTAACTTTTCATATCCAGCTCATATATTTGACTGACAGTTATACATTTCACTTCAAACTGAATTTCAGGCTTGCTACAGAAGTAGATATAAAGCATCCTATTCATGTTAATGAGCACAGTCTAAGCCCTGAATGAGAACAAAAACGATTACACTTGAATTCAGTGAATATTAAAACTGTAGATTCGTTGTTACCCAAAGTAGATTTCAGATTCCAGTCATCATACTGTTTTTTTCAATTCACAGCCCTGGAAATTTTTTAATCTTGTTATTCATAGGAGCAAGGCACTATCACACTCATTTAGAGGTCTTTTTTTCTCATTTCTAACAGTGACTGGGATGAAACACTTAAGAAAACTTATGATCAACAGGGTAAATATTTCTTCTATGTTTCTTTCCCTGGTAGATCCTCCTGGTTTCCAGCTATCAGTGGCTTAGCAGCTTCCTAACTGAGAAGTTGAATTAAAAGTTTTGCATTTAGGAAGACTGAATTACATTTATGTTTCATTATGCATTTTATGAGAAAAATGCTTCCTTTCATTTTAAATTTATGCCTGATTATTTGTTCTCATATTATTAAAAGGGTTGAAGTACTGTTATATATTTACTCCACCTGTACTGTTCATGATTTTTAATGTATCCTGTGCAGTCATCAGTTTTTCCAAACGCAACAGTTTTAGATTATCCAGTTCTTTCTAGTATGAAAAAATATTCTATGCAGAAGCATAGAAGCATAGTCCTTACTGCACTTTTCTTTATCTTCTCAACTTCTTTTAAACACTCTTTCAAGTCATATGACTACAAATTTTTGCAGCAACCTAGCATTTACCATGGTGGAATGAAGTTTTATGACCAGTATTTAATGTTTAGGAATAACTGCAACCATTTTATTTGCATTTTTCATTGTCACCAAATACTGTGCCTGCATTTTCAGATAACTGCAAGGGCTTAAAAAACTCTTTCCTGAGTAGTACACTGGTACAATTAGGATTGATTGGTTATTTTTCCTCATATGTATTACTGTGCATTTACCAATAATGCATTTAATCTATCATGCTATCACTCTTTTTAACTATAACAAAGAGCACGGGCAAGGACATACTCCTTTGGAATCTTACCAGTAACTTCTCCACATTGTGGAAGCTGACTGCTCAGTTATATTCCTCATTACTATGCTTCAACAGTTTACTAATTTATGGAAGTATTTTCCTTGTTATCTTTTTATTGTTTGGGTTTTTTTCTATAGGAATCTTTTGGTGGATTTGGGGCTCTAGGTCCATCTGCAATTTCAGACACCTAACTTAGCTAAGTAGTCTTCTTGGGCATCTTCTGCAGACAACGAGAGAGAAAACTTTCCCAGGGGCAAATTCAAACTATTCCCACTTTTAGCAAACAGAGTGTTACAATAGAAAGAGGCCTGTAAAACAGTAATGGTAACTCTGCATCCATACTGTATATGAGTGGAGCTTTATTTCTGAGGAGCTGTGATTTGATTTTATATTGAAGAGCCATCAGCAGTTGGAATAGACTGAGTGTGCTCTTGGAGCACGTCTTTGATTCAGCTTTATCTGAAAGGAACCAGTTCAAGTACTCCAAGATCACTTTATGATATAAGTGAAGATAATCAGGAGGTTTCCTTTGAAAGCATAATTCTCCCAAGGAATGCAATAATATAGACCTTCCTCTCACTTAATGAACTAGATTCCTATCCAAAATCATCCCCAAAAAGCACTTCTGGTTTTTTTTTTCACTATATAAAGTGAATTTCAGAGATACTACACTAAGGTTTCACAGGTATGTATACACCATTTTATTAAGTTTTTTAGCAATATGAACACAAAGACAGAATCATCCTTGTTCGTATACTTGATGGCTGTTGTATGGCTTAGATTTTGTCTGGCTTTTGACGTTTTTTTGTATCCTTGCAAATAAATCATATTTATATGCATACCCATATCCATTAATTTTATGATCAATTTTACCATTTTCAGTGCTGTCACATCTGTCATGTTCTGTTTTGCTGCTGCTGGTGTCTAGTTAAGTGGTAGGATGCATCCTGTAGTAGATGATGCAGAAATTTTGTAGTTGTATTTTCCTTTAAGGTTAATTGTTACGTGTAGCTTTGATACAAGTAGATATTTATTAAGTGTAGCATTTAAATCAATTGAGCATCTGGTCTATTTTCTTATTCTTAGCATTTACTTAGTTGCATTTGGTTTCTTATACATGTAATTTCAGTCTTCCAATGGCAAGACTCAGTTCCAGTTTGTACCTTGATAACACCTCTCACTGATTTTCTTCCTTCCACCACATTTTCAAGTTATTTTTCAGTCTTCCACTCATCATGCCATCCACTACTGTGCAAAGATTAAGGAGAGACAAAAAAATTCCCAAGTTCAGTCAGGTAATCTCTAGTACTTCTGAAGATCTTACCCTAGCAAAATAAATAAACAAACAGAAGTACTACTTTATGTTTCTTTTATGCTTGATTCCTTCGAATACTTATTTTTGTACATTCATGAATAACTATGGTAGCATGTACAGGAGCTCCCTGAGCTTATGAATAACTTCTGTCCCTCCTACTGCATCCTCTTTATTGTACAAACTTCTGGGGTGTTTTTATCTGTGTATTTGTTTTTGATTTCAAGCATGCCTTTATCTACAGAGGAATGTATAATCTCATGGGAAAAAAAAATAACATGGGGTCTCCAGTTTAAATATTAGGAGTTGCACCGTAATGATGAAATAGGTACTGTATTTCCTTACATGTAAAAATGGCATTACTTCAATGGTTACAAAAAGATATAAATAAATAAACTATTGTTATCTGGCATTTTTGATAGGAGCATAATTTTTTTCTGCCACTACAAGGAGATTTAGCACTCAGAAACTACATTTCTAAAAAATGCAAGGAGGCTAAAGAAAGAAAAATTCTTTATAATTTCTGTCCTAAATCCTTTTCAGTCTTTTGGAAGAAGAAAATGGTCCAAAATGTGAATTAGAATTTATTATAGTACCTAAAATGACATGCTTAAATATATGTGTATATATTATATTGAGTATGGTTTCATGTTTTCAGGAACTTTTTTTTAATGATTTCTCATTGGAGTATTGCTAACAAAGTAGGAGGCAACTCTGTATTCCCTGGGTATGTAAGCATTAGTAAGGGTTCTTTTTCTCTTACAGTTCTGAAGTACAGGCTGAGATAAGTGCAGTTTAATTTTAAAACTTTCATGAGTTCTTATAAAAATAAATTATGCTTTATAATTGGAAGGTACATCTTAAAGTTCATCTTGTCCAAACCCCCATGCAGAAACATTGCAGATCAAGTTGCCTAGTCAGTTATTTTAACATCTCCCAGGATGGAGATTTTATAACCTCAACAGAAAACCATTTCAATATTTGCCCACCATCACAGGGATTTTTTTATTGCTTTGCATCCAGTTCAAATGTCCCATGTCATGACTCATGGCCACTGTCCCTTGACCTACTGCAGTGCACTTTAGAGAAGAGTTTGGCTTCTCCTTCTTTTGTATTAAGTAGCTGAAGGCAGCAGCAAAATTCTCCTTTAAGCTTTCCTTCCTAAGGCAGAGCACAAGATCTGTCACTCTCGTGTCATGTGTCTCAGTCCCCTGACTGTCTCGGTGGCCTTTTGCTAGACACCAGTGTCTTATAGTGGAGATCCCAAAGATGGACACAGTGTTCTAGACGTGGTCTCTGAAGTACAGAATAGAGAGGAGGAGTAACTTGTTTGACCTGCTGGCTACACAGCTTCCTTTGTCATTCGTTTTCCTCTTCTACTGAAGGTTGAACCCACATTTTCCTGAGTTTTCTTTTTACTGCTAACATGCTTGTTCAAACTTCTCACTCGTGTCACCTCCAGGTGAGCTTTGGTTTCCTGAACTGCAATTCTTCACACTCTATACTTGTCATGAGTAGTCCATCTTTGCTTCCATCTTCTGTATACTTTGATGTTTGAGCTCAGACAAGAATTTTACATTCATCTGTGCTGTTGTCCTGCCATGTTTGTGTGACTTTGAAGAGGAGGAAATGCTTTGAAGTGGTCATCCATCTCTTTTGGCCCCCTTTATCCTGCAGGGCAGTTTTCCCCTGTGCTGTACTCTTATTAAAATTTTTGATCCATCTTTGATGGCACACAGATTCTTTAAAAGTAGACTGGCATACCTCATGAGAAAGAATATGCCATCAGTGTGAACTGTCAGCTTGTACAAGGTAAACATGTTGTAGGCAAAAATTGTAGTTTGCAAATCTCTAGCTTGTGAAAGATAATCCAAATTGTGAAGGGTAAAATGAAAAATTGAAAAAAATTAATTTAAAACTATTCAAAGTCACACAGACTATTGGAAAATGTATTATTTTCATCTAATAGTAAAAGAGAGTCTTGTGAAAATCACACTTTCTGAAAGCTACTGATAATTCTGACTGTTCTAGCAGAATGAAAATATGATGCTAAAATGTTTTTTTTTTGCTAATTAGTACTTTTGGTTAGTGTTAAAATGTAGTTAGTGTTAAATGGGTTATTACATTCATTATTTGATATGTTTTCAATAAGATAGTCAAATGATTCTGCAATCATTTGATTATTCAATCATTTGAACCTCCCTTTTTTTTTTTTGCAACAACAGTACATTATGAGTTCCATGCATTAATTATGCACCTTATGAATAAATATTTACTATTTAAAAATATGTTTTTAATTTCAATATTTCACTGACTGTCCCACTGTTCATTGCAGCAGGAAAAACAGAAGCTTCCAGTCCATCTTTATATATACTATTCACAAATATAAATACCTCCAGTGTAATAATTTTTATTCATCATCTTTTTGACTTAATCAATCATGGCTTTTTGACTCCTGAGATGTTTTTCTAAATCCTAAACTAGCCTCACTGTTTCACTATCTCTGAACTCTCTTTAATCCTGAATTCTCTTTTAAGGGGAAGTGATCATACCTTCCTACAATATTCCAGATGATTTGCATTACTGGTTTGTTTTCTGTATTTTTTCTATTCCACATTTTCTAAATTATGACTTTTTTTTTTTTTTTTTTTTTTTTTTTTTTAACTGCTGAGGCACAGTTCCCTAGTGAACAGTCTTTTTTATTTATTTCTGAATGATTGATGAGTTGGCCTTTTTCTTGAGGTCATTTAGCCAATTTGCTGGAGTATTTCTCTTTTTGACCTGCACGGCTTGCTTTGCATTTAATAATACTTATTACATTTTAGGTCATGTGTCCATTCAGCTACTTAGGCCATAAGCAAGATGTGGGTTATTTGCTAGCATTTTGTCCTGTTCATTTTCTCAATTTTTTTAGGAATTCAGTAGGTGAGGGTTTTCCTTTATTTGGAATTTATGTAGAAGTCCATTATGAATTAAACAGACTGGACTGCTGAATTCAGCTCATGCATCTGAAAGTCCAGTTACATGCAAATTGAAATAGTGCTTTTCCATACAGAGAAAACCAGTTTATATTGGAAACCAAGTCTTTACTCAATTCATACCATATTTTTTCAGTTTTATATAACATTTTATAATTTTCCAAAGCAATAATTTTCTTTAGCACCTGTTTTTATTATGTATTTGTTATTACTGATAGGATCATCATCAAAGCATGTCTAGAATCTTTTGGGGGAATAAAACCCCATATAGTTTAGGGTACGTGGATTTTGAGTTTGTATTTCTGCGAAATACAAAAAAAAGAATGGAACAATTGTAAAAGTGCAATTCTGTAACCTCATTATTCTCAGTTGCTGCATTAAGCAATGAAAAAGTGATTTATTAGTTTTTAACCTATATCTCACAGGTATCTTTCCTACAGTAATGAATACAGACCATCATTTTCTGTAAACCAGCCTCGTCAGAGAAAAACTCTCCAATACTATTTAAAAGTCAAAATAAACTGATGTATTCTTTTGTGGGCTGTGATCAAGAAATCATGGATGGCTGTTTTCTTTCTTACAGCTTCTTACTGAATTTGAATAAGACATAAAGCTATCTAGGCTGAAGTACCTTTTTATTAAAAATATATAGTTGACCTTCTGCTTAAATCACTATCTACCTAAAAAAGTGATAGGCCATTTATAGTCTGATTACTTTTTATATAAAAGTTTCTTTTATGATATCTGGAGTTTGTGTTTATATTTATTGTATCAAATATTAAACCTAAGCTTATCTGCAGAATATTTGAAAACAGTAGCAATGCCAATATAACTTTGCATATTTTCTTTGAGATATCAGACTGCAGTGGCATGGAACTTTATGGCCCATAATAAAAGAAGCAAAACCTAATAAGAAGACCTGGATACATATTTGAAAGTTGGCATATATTTAGGAAAGAAATTACCAGGCGCCATTGCTCAGATACCCAACTAAATTAGCAGATTAAAATGTATTTTGCTCTGAGGAAGAATCGTAATAAACTCCCAACTTTAACTTCAGTAGAAAGCTAATTTTTAAATTTTTTTTCCAATCTATATCTGTTGTATTTCTTAATTCTATACCCAAATCTGATATACTGAACTTAAATTTATCTCTTTCTCTTCAGTGGTACACGTGCCCTCTGTTTTTGAGGGGTTTTGCCACAAAATATGTGGATTAAACTCATGATTTCTAAATATAAACTATTTTCATTGGAGTCAGCAAGATTAATGCCTACATTTTTCAGGGTACACACTATTTCACTTGATATACTACATAATGAGTGAAGTCACTGAGGATGATTAAGAGAATATGTGCATTACTTCACATTTTTAGACTACTGAAAGACAGTCGGGACTTTCTTGTAAATAGATTCACTGAGAAAATCCAGCTGTGTATTCCTGTACAGCAGAAATTGAATCATCTCAATTTTAAAAGGCAAGCAAGTAAACGAATAAATACCAAACACAGTCTCTTGTTTTAGGCTTTTGACTCTAAAGCATTCATCGTTCTTTTAATCTGTTTTTCTGTTAAAAATCAATTTTCATTAAATTAATATGGAACCACTTGTATTTCACCTAGGCAAAGGGTGCAATTTCTTACATCTTACGTAATTGATAAAACATATGCACAACCTATTGAACATCCTGCTAATACTCTATGGGTTTTCTGAGAGTAACATTAAAAGAAATATATTTTATTTCAATCGTGAAAGCTGGAAAGCTCAGCTAAAATTGCTGTCGTGACAAAGGTAGGTAAAAAAGGTTGTAGAATAATTTCTGAAACGAGAACTATCAAATACATCAAAATGCAAGTGAAGGAAATAAATTTAAGAGCAGAATAACAGGTAACAAAAGGACTGAATAGTATATTTGTTTCTTGAGAATATTCTGAGTGAAGTCAATTAATTTGAAGATATGAAGCTGCAACAGGGTTATAGGCCTAGGATTAAGAAAGTATAATGTTTTACAAGAAGTGTCGTGGCTTTGCGTATTGGTTTGTATTTCTACATTTCAGTTTATTAGTCTTTGAGAAAGCTGATCTGATCTGAATGGGCAAAGCAGAAGTAGATGAGACAAACATATTGAGGACAGAAGATCTGAAAAGTTTCACAGGGAACAGCAGGGAGAGTGAAAATGGATTAACAGAAAGCAAGAAAAGGGGTTTGTCGGAAATGGAAGGTTTAAAAGTACCTTTTAAAAAGCGAGGAAAAAAAGAAAAAAGAAATAGGAAATAGATTCCTGCAAAAGTCCACTCAGGAGAAAGGGGCTGAGAATGAAGGTCATCTGAGCTTTTCTAGGGATGACCTCAATTCTTGTCTTGGGCCTTAAGTGCAGTAGACATAGGTTGAATACAGAGAAGTGGAAGAAATAAGATAAACCCTTACTAATGAGTTATTCCACTCAAGAATTTACTGGTTGTCTCTCAGCCAAGGTAAATGGGCATATGTTCATTATATTCTGATTGTTATATTATTCCTAACATTAGAATATTTGATGAAAGAAACTCCATTGAAGTGCTTATACTAAAGCTCATTTTATTTTTAAAATCAACTATCTAAATATTTGAGGCTGCAAGATGTTGTTCTGTATTGGAAACTAATTATACTGGTTTTACTTTTAAAGTAATGATTGAACTTGCTGAGGAATAGCAAAGATTTGCATATTTACATAATGCTAGTGACTAGTGAGAAAATTGCCTCCTCATCTGTTACCTTTGACAAAGGAAGACTTATTTTTACATTTTTATATATATATGTGTATAATGTATGTGTTCATATGTAGAAATATGTATATATTTTGTTTACTGTTTTGCCAATTCAATATCAAGGCTATGTATTTTTCCTATTTCAAAGCATCTTTCATATAAAGTAGAAATACCTCTTGACAGCATCAAAATAATCTTCTCTTCTGAAAAGTGATTATATAAAACCATCAATTCCTGATTTGGTAGATCTATTTCTATTGTGGCATTTGAGTCATATCTGATACTAGTGACAAAAATATTTTTAATTTAGTTACCTAGCTTCAGTTACAGCAACAGGAACTACACAAAATAAAAAAGGCTGAATAACTTTAGTCAGCATATGTCTTGAAAATGCTATGTGATTGTGGAGTGGTGATTGATGAAGTACAAAAAATTATGGAACTCTGGATCATATTTTTCCCTCTGGTAAATTTTATAATCTAGGAAACAGAAATAATTACCCAAGAAAAATGTGACAGTTTTGAGAATTATGTGAATTTCTAATTTATTTTTTATTTCTCTAACTGCTTTCTGGATATGATCTCCAATCTGGATTAGAGTCTCCATTTTATGGAGGAAGATGGAACACATTTCTATATATCAGAAGTAAGACAGCAAAGGTCGCCAGTGCCTGAGGCTCATTACTCAAATGATAATTTTGAGTAACAGTTACAATATCTTGCTGAAAGCAAAAGTACAAGACAGAGAACCACCTTTATCCTGGCCCAAACCAGGACAACCATAAACTTTGGACATCCTTTGAAAGCAGCCTCACTTGAACACTGTGAGCATGAAGAATCCCAACATGAAAATATTGGGAAGTATCAGCTCCTTCTTCTAGAGCAAACAGGTACTCTGTCAGGTCAGGGAGAGGCAGAAGCTTAAGCTGCATGAGTGTAGGAAACCAGTGGGAAAGGCTGTTCCAAAAGTTTTGTAGGTGCTGAAGACTGTGCTGCTTGAGGTCTGCTATAGTTTGGCTACTCCTTTCTTTACATAGCATATCAGAGCATATATTCATGGCACAAGGTGTTATGCATATTGCACATATGCAAAGTATTTGCATATTGTCTGGAGCTGTTCTTCTGTTTGACTGGAAAAGTAAATAGCTGCTGTAAAAATACAGTAAGTGTTCCCCATGTGATATTCTTAAAGGACACATTTGGTTCCACTGAAACTTCACTCCATTATGCAGGACCTCTGACACTGCCAGGGCTGTCTGATGGGGCTTGGAGGGCATTTTATATGAAGACTTTATGATCACATGTTTTAAACTGGTCTTTCAGTGGGGTGGAAATAATTCACATATGGATATTTCTAGTTTTGTCTTGATCTGTGCAGTGTTCATTAAAAAGTAATGCTCAAAAGTTCTTTGGTAATGACTATGTATCTTTTCCTCCATTGACTGGATGAGTTGATGAGTAGACTCAGAACTGTATTTTTTTGAATTTCTACTCAAAATGCACAGCACGGTACTGCTTTTTCCCTTTGCTGAGGTGAAACTCTGTTTCCAGTGTATAAACAGCTAAATGTTAGAATCCTGTAAATTAGATCAGACCAAAGGTTTCCTCTGAGAAAGTGCTCCTGAATGATCCAATTCTCAGAGCACTGATCAGCCTTAACTCAAATTCAAGGAGTTTATTACTTTTGGGGTGGTAAAGTGGTTGAAATAGATAATTTAAGAGCATGATAGCTGTCTAGATAAGAGTACTGAGGAAGAGGTGCAAAAAGGAACAGATACATTTCAGATTGTCTAAACTTGTCTCTAAACCTACTGATTGGCTTAAAAAGATGTGGAAACATTTTTGAAGCAGTATTGTAATAAAAAGTAGTGCTACCATATGACTTAAGATCCATAGTTTATTAATTATCTGTAGTCCAATATATAGTAAACAAATCTTGTAAATAAAAAGATGAGTTCTTAGGTGCTTTTTCCAAAGTTGTTTTATACTCTATAATTTTATATTCTCTTTGATGTTGAATTTCCCCCTGTAACTATCTCTAAAAATAATGCTATTACCTAAAAAGTTCTTTTTGATGGGAATTTAATGAAGCATTTCACTAACAGGACATCTCCTACTGATGCTGTGTTTACAGAAGCACTGTATAACTCTCAAAGCAGGACCAGGGGGAAAATATTTAAAATCTAGCTGACAAAGTCAACTCAGTTTTCAATTAAGCATGAAGTTTGACCAGGGAAAAAGACTGCCCACAGAACCTTTAAAGAGGAGAGCAACCCGTTAATGTGTTCCCTTTTTTCAGACTGCCTTATATTTGACCAACCTTAATGAATGTGGTGTTGTGGTGTCAATGACACTTTACTGCCTTCTTTAAAGATCCAAGCATATTTCTGAAGTGTTGTTTTTGATTATTCAGTTTTGCAGAAGTTTTCTTAAATAATTAATTTTATCAGAAAAAAAAAACTTTATTTTTTCTCAATAGTATTTTGTGGAATCATTGTCATAACAAATTTTTGAATCACAGCAAATTCCCACTATAATTCTATCCAGTTTCCTGGTAATCCACTGAGATTCCCAGCGTTCCATCTTCCACATCTCTAAGACACCTATGTAACATGGACCGAAGATAACTGAAACAGTACAACTGTATTCATTGCTCCAAGAGTAGGGACTTGAAGTTGTCAAGGTCCACAGTTGCTTGTTGGCTATGCTCTTTGTTAGGAATGTTAATTTTATTTAGTAGCTAGGAAAAACTGCTGTTAAACAACGTTCTTATGGGTGAATAATGTATTTTTGTAACACAGAAAACATTAAAATTTCTTACAAGTAGGAAGCATATCTAGTTCTGACAAAATAAGTGCTAATTCTATTGATGTTCCCATCTCAGTCTCCTTATACCAGGATTCTATTCCAGGCAGTGCAAATTCCTTCAAATTCCCTCCCATTAAATTTGTCAAACATTCTTTTACTCTGAAATTTCAGATAAGACATGCTAGGAAACACCATCCATTCCTAATGAAACTTGACACAAATTTTAATTTACCTACCTTTGGTAGCTGGAAAATTGATAGCAGAGATGAATTGGTGGCACCAACTGCCTGGACTGCCCAGCATTTACAGATAATCTTGTTGAAGTTTGTATGGTTCACTTCATTCCCTAAAAGGCAATAAATCCCACACTTCCTTTTGCTCTCCGCGAGAGAAAAGATTTTAGCATTTAAGCTTTCATTTTTCTGTCATTTTGTCTAAAGTAAAGAAATTCTTTTAATCATCTACCACGACTCTACTTCTCCTGGATCCATCTGTCTGAGTTTTAAGGGGCAGTGTGATTGCATGTTCGCATGATTTAAAGGGTCTTTTGTCATGCAGTGAGTTCCTTTATAATGGATCAAAACATTAATGCATGTAAATGAAGAGACAGATGCCCTCAGAATACTTCTCTAGCTCTGAAATGTGTTTGGTGATAACAAAGGTTGTTGGAAATCTATCATATACCCCTTAGGAAATTTATTTTCCAATATGGCAAACTACATTAATTTGTGTTTTTAACCATTTCTTTTTAGTATCAAAGCAATTAAAATCAGACTAAATTATTTTAAGCAAACAACTTTATTTTAAGTGTATCTGTTTATGCTTGGAATAGAGCACAGATGCACTGTAATGTCATGAAGCACAATAAAAGCTCCTCCGTGTTTTATGGATGGCAGAACTTAGCAGTTCAGGTACATTTGCCATCATGTCCTGAAAGTAGAAGAGAAGTTTTAGAGTTGAATTTTAAAACTTTGAATTAGTTTTTACTACTGAAACTTCACTTATATTTACAAGTATTCTAGCTCTGTCTTTCACTGAGTTAATATCTCTTCTTTTGCTTATCTTGAGAGATACTTACTTGAAATCCTTGAATGTGATATTGTGGCAGTTTCTGGCACAGAGTTCCACAGAGAATAGTTATGATACATGTATCCTGTACCAAAGACCTTCTGCTGTATGCAACAGGTCCCCAGCCTTTGGCTTTCATTTTCCTTGCTTAATTTAAGCAGATGGTGATATATAATATTAGACAACTGCAAGATAACATTTGTTTTCTGACTAGATAAAAGAATAAATATAGCCAAATAATCTTCTAAAAAGAGATGCAAAGTTAAAATTAAATTGTGAGGTTTAAAATCAAGTTTTCTATAGTGAAGAGAAAAAATAATATTTTCATTTAGAAACTCGTCTTATTTTCACTGTCAATTAATTATGTTTATATATTTTTAATGACTGTTAAAAATTATTGTAGAATCATAGAAAGGAGTTGGAAGGGACCTCTAAAGATCATCATGTCCAACCCCCCTGCCAGAGCAGGGTCACTTACAATGGGTCACACAGGAACGCATCTAGGTGGGTTTTGAATGTCTCGAGGGAAGGAGACTCCACAACCTTCCTGGGCAACCTCTTCCAATGCTCTGTCACCCTCACAGTGAAAAAATTCTTCCTAATATTTATACAGAACCACATATGCTCCAGTTTATAACCATTGCCCCTTGTCCAATTGTTGGTGACCCCTGAGAAAAGCTTGGCTCTGTCCTCCTGGCACTCACCCCTTACATATTTGTGCAAAGACACTTCCAACCCAAAACTAGTGTTTGATGTGTTCTGAGATACAGACAGATATGCTGAAGAATGTATTTTAAGTCTTCCTGGAGAATGGGTCATGTGGAAGAATCTCAATCTGTTGAAGCATTCTTTTTAAAAGGTAAATTAAAGTTATATAAGCAGTGGAAATGATGGTGTTTCCATTGGCAGAAAGGGCAAGTGATGAAAGAGATGAGAGGTAAAATGGTATGAAGAGAGGGCAGTTTTCATTTAAAAAAATAAGAGGGTTTAAATTAGTTTATAAGTTGCCAACTTTAAGGTATATTGCTAAACTTCACTGCAAAAAAAGACCTTTTGGAGAAAAATTCCAACACAATTTGTCTCAAAACTGTCTCATAGAAGTAGTTTTAATGTACTTTATGAATAAGTAAAACTGTTCTATTGCACCAACTTCTATTAAGCAGTATCTATAGAGAGCTGTCATGAAGAAAGGTTTTTGGGGTTTTTTTTTGGCAAACATGATGATTAGAAGTTGATTTTTTTTGTTTATTCTCTTTTCTTCTACTCCAACCCTTCCAACAGTTCTTCAGTCTTGTATCAATAAAGGCAATCAATATATGATGCCAGTGTTAATAACTGTAACATGTTAAGAATTTTATACTGCATAGCATTTCCTTTTTTCCCACCTATTCCAACTATTGAAAGTAGAAATAAAATGATGTAACCTACTTGAGCATTAAGATTACTGTGTTTGCCCCTAACACTGCATTTCTGTGCACTTAAGAGGCATTTCAAGTACTCACTTCAGTAGAGGACTTTGTGTCCTTTCCTAGATGTCTTCTGTTTACCAAGATCAGCACAGGAAGATGTTTTAAAATCTCCGTGGTCTTCACATTTATTAAAATTCCTTTATGCTGCAAACTGTTTTAGCAGGGTGTAGTAGAATTTAACTTCAGTTTCTATTAATTCAGGAATGTATCATCACTGCCAAAAACAAATATGAGTGAAGAACTTCATAACTCATAAAACACTGGAAATGGTTTCCTAGAGAGATGGTGGATGCTCCAAGTTTAAGAGGCATTTGAGCAATGTTGTTAATATATTAATATAATATTCTATTCTAAAGGAAAGAATGTCTAAAAAGGACAGATACCTACTTCACAGTCCTCACTACTACTTCACAACAGTGCTGTAGATTCCACCTTTGCAAAACCTTGAATTTTGTATCACAAAGGAAAAGCACTTCTCCAGCCTGAGTGGATTCTCTTGAAATGTTCTCAATGTTACTTCTGCCCGTGTGGTCTCTCATACAACATTCTGTGTTTTGTGCTATGAAGCAGGAAAATGTTACTCATTTACTGTTTATCAGTAATCATGCTTATTAGAGATCAGAGACATATTTCCTGATCAAATTAGCCTTACAAAATGATGTTTATGCAAAACTTCTGTAGAAGGAAGGTTTCCTACTTGCAGAAGCATCTTCACAGGTCAGTGGGTACTCTCTTTACATAACTCATCTTCAAGAAGGCAACCATCGCCCATGGATGACTAATTTAGAACCTGTTACTGCTAAAGGCAGGTAAATACTGCAGATAATGCTCTCTCTGGATATAGCTATGTATATATATCTGTAATTACCACTAATATTTGTTTACTGATTAAATAATTGTAGGTCTGGTTGGAGTAACAATTTTGGAATGTTAAAGCTGTATAGATTTGCAGATGCTTTTACTCGTATTATTATTAACCATGAAAACAGGAGATCTGCAGTTCAGTCAAGGGAAAGTAAAAGGATGTCTGAAGTGGCAGAGGCAAATAGGGATGAAAATTACAACAGACTCCCCATTTTCTAGTGTCAGTGAATATGCACTTCCAATCTGATATGGCTAAAATCACACTAGCAAGCCAAACTACAATCCTGAAAACTAACTGATCCAGTAAAGCTGGGGTTTTAGAACTTGGAAGCTAAGTCTAAACTAAAATAGTGGAAAAAAATAGAGAAGGTGATAGATAATATAAAGCCTTATTTTCTAAAAAAAATAGAACATGTTAGACTATCCGCATATTTCTCTAATTGAAAAACCTCTGGTTTAAGTGCAATGCATTTAATCTAATCTCTCATGTAAGTAAAGCTTTTCACTTAGCCTGGTTTTAAAAAAAACTTTATTTTTGCATTTGGTTATTTTATGTATATATTTATCTAATATAGCAGTACAATCCGTACTGCAAGAATCTCAGTGTTGATAAAGAGATGGGTAAAATGGAGACTGGTTAATTGAAACTTATTGGAGTGGAAAGAGTTTTTAAATAATATTTGTCAGGTATCAGACCTAGGGATGATATGTTTAATGAATCCAGCAGCAACCCAGGGAGAAAAATTAGAGAGTACTGAATAATATGAACTTGGAAGGTTTCAACGTTACTGAAGAAGACCATATAACACACACACACAAAAACCCCAAACTTGAAAACTCAAACAATTAGACTGAAATGAAATTGAATCGTAAGATCTCTGACTTCAGACAATGGACTCTTCATCTGGAAAAAGCAAGGATATTAATGGGGATGAAAGAATTTTTGTGAGAACTGTAAACTACCAGGACAATTTAAAAATGCTGGTAGACCTCTGGGGTGAGCAAGGTGTTTTTTGCAAAGAAACAGTCATTAGACAAGGCATTGATAAGGCCTCACAGACCAGGTTATATTCAATACTATAAGGTCATTGCAACTTCTATTCTGTAGAATATGTTTCTGTATTTTCAGGAGTAACCCAAAGTGCAGTAGAGAATTGTATTTCCTGCAGAAAATAGATACTTTCTCATAAGACAATGGGTAGTTAAAGTCAATGTAATTTTTTAATATTACAAGGAAAGCTTGAAGACTTATGAGAAGAAACAAAAGGATATTTTATGTTTGGAGAGGAAAAAAAAGAACTGGCTACATCACCCTAAAACTTTTGTTTCTATTTGTCACCATGTTTTCCCAGCTTGTTAACATAGGAGGCTATATTAGTTCTGTGCTCTCTGAACTGTCCAGTATAATCTCTTGCTTGAATTTCAGAAAGGCAATTTTTAATACCATTATTATGAATTTTTGGGAAGACATTGCTCCATATGGCAACAATTTTGGAAATTAAGTTTTAATATGCTTGATGGATGATCTATTCTATTTCTAGCAGTATCTGCTCTTGTCAGTGTAATAAATCATAGTATGCATTCAGTAGTTTGATTCCCTCTGTAAATTTATTTTGTTTGGTAAACAATTATATTGCTTTTCTCAGTATTCAGATAAACGTTAATGGTGTCACATTTTCCATTAAACTTGTAAGAAAGCAGTTAATATGAAGAGCAAATGATAGTTGAATCCACTTTTAGTAGCTTTTTGCTTTTTCAGAAGGAATGATTCTGACTCTGTAGCAAGTTCTACAGCCCTCATGATCATGCTGAGTTCCAGCTCACTGTCAATAAACTAGTTGAAACCCCATATAACCTAAGACTTTTTTCTGATTCCTGGCTATATCCAGGGGACAGGACTCCAATGGTGCACTTCCAGACAAGCTTTTCTTTCCTTACCTTTCTAGATTTCAGATGTGTCTTTATTCCCTGATTGCTGCCTGGACACAAAGTAAACAAAAATACACACACCATAGCCCAGTTTCACCCTGTATCTAAATAAGTTTGCACTGGGGGATCATTTCTGTAGAATGATTGAAGCTGGCTGCCTCTCAAACTGGCTGGAAGAAATTTCCAATTTCTGTCCATCTTTTATAGATGCTACCTGTTCTACTGTAACAGGGAAAAAAAAAAAAAAGGAAAAAGAAAAAAAAAAAAGAGGAGAAAAAGAAAAGAAAAAAAGAAAATGGAAAGAAAAGAAAAAAGAGAAAAAGCAAAAAGAAGTGGAAGGCTTCACTGAGCTGATTCCACAGGAAAAGATGGCTTAAAATGAGAGATGGTGAAGGAACATTTTGTATCTTCTTATTCAAAGATTAATTGTATCTATACAGCTTCAATTTATATGAATCCTTTGCTTAGTATATTGTATGACAGTACTGTGTTATATGAATGGGAAAATGAGCACTGGGCTATTTCTTTTGCCTGTGAACATGCTTACTGTGTTCCTCTTATATTTACATGCCATGTACCAGCATAATTCTCTTTCTGTTAGACACATTACTTGTTTTTTGTATCATCTAGCCAAAGTGACTAGAGTCGAGTTAAAAGTCTTGTACATCTTTCCAGGTAGGAAGAAAAACTGTATTAGAGTTTTTAATGCAGTGAAGAATAAAGTGTGAAGTCCTAAACAGGACTTCCCTAAACAGGAGCGGAATTTGAAAACTAGAAACAGCTTCAACTCCTGGCACCTGCTTTTTTTAGCCTTTACTCTGCACTGAAAGCCTAACTTTAAGCTTTTTCCAAGAACATATATCCCAAAATTTTTGTCCTTATTCTGGAAGTTGAATGTCTCCTTCCAAAGGTGTCCTTTTATCCACACATAATGCAAAACATACTCTGGACAAAATGATCCTCAGAGAAGCTTACTTGCACAGAAATCATGGTTTCTTAGAAGGAAATAGCATAAAAAGATTTTTCTAAGGCTTGATCCAACTTATTACCTCATCTTTAACTTGAATTTAAAAGTAAATTAAATGAATTTAAAAATTGAATTAATAAAAAATTTGTAAATTAATTTGTTTATTGAATTAATTATGAATTAATTAATCACCGTGAATTAAAAAATATTAAAACTGTTGAACATAAAAGAAACTGAAGAAAACAGCCTGAGGATATGTATATATATATATGTGGTTTTTTTCTTGATTTTTAAAAAACTTCTAGGATTTGTCAATTTAAGACACAGTGTAACTGCAGGTATAAAATGTTATGACTGCAAGAGTTATTCTGATCTTTCAATGGATTTTTTTCCTCAGACCTGTATGATAGATGGCCTTATTATACAAATTCCCTTTTTTATCAGTCCCAAAGTCTCAATAAATTACTGTAATATGGATTCTTCTGTGAATAAAGAAGTGCTTTAAAGTGTTACTAATACTAATTAAAAGAAAACACTTGATTTTTAAAATTATTGTGACCCTTAAGGGCTTACTGACAAATGCGTATTGAAGTTAAAGAAATATTATGCTATCCTGCAACCTCTTTTTTAACAAATCAATAATGTTTTTCATGTGATATGAGAATTAAATTTACGAAGCTGTTTATTTCAGCTGCTCCCTTGTTTGAAAGTATTGATTTCAGAATTTAATTTTTGTCTTGTCACATTCCCTGTCTGCATGCTAGTAATTTTAGAAGAATTTTAGGAGGATGTAAAAACGCAAACAGAATTGAAGAAAAAAATCTGATGAGACTCACAAAAGTTGAAATCAGTTATGCAAATTTCTACTTGATAGCATTGAAGCTGGCACCTTTATCTAAAACCTCTTGAATTTCAAAAGCAAAAAATAAGTATGACAATAACAACTCTCAGACACTATGAATAATCAGATGGTTGTCATCTACAACTCCCTGAAAGGAGGGTGTAGCCAGGTGGGGGTTGGGCTCTTTTGCCAAACGACTTTCAACAAGACAAGAGGGCATGGTCTTAAGTTGTGCCAGGGGAAGTTTAGGTTAGATATTAGAAAGAATTTCTTTACGGAGAGAGTGATCCGGCATTGGAATGGGCTGCCCAGGGAAGTAGTGGATTCTCCGTCCCTGGAGATATTTAAAAAGAGACTGGATGTGGCACTCAGTGCCATGGTCTAGCAACCACAACGGTGGTTCAAGGGTTGGACTCGATGATCTCTGAGGTCCCTTCCAACCCAGCCAATTCTATGATTCTATAATATTTACATTCAGAATATGTGGAATAAAATTATTTTGGAATTTTTTAATAGTTTGGTGAGCTAGATATGTATCACCAGATTTAGTTCTTTGCTCTGTCAGTTAATACAACAAACATTTGGAGTCTGTGTTGTTAAGGGTCTTTTCCAACCTAAATGTTTCTATGATTCTGTGTGGGAACAAATGAATTAAAGATAAACCCTTTGGACATGGTGGCTTTTTGGGTCAAGATGCATAAAAGTGGAGGATCTTATTAGGGGTATTTCTAAACCTGTGCCATGGCTATCAGAGGTTTTCTAGAGATTGCAGGGCTAAGAATGTGAAAATTTCTTCTTAAACAAATTAAGTATTTTTGTCTACTTTGCTCATGTCAGTAGTTTCCTACTCTCTCTACCAGTGAAGACTATTTTTCTACCATGATCAGAAATCTTGGTGAAACTCCTTTCCTTCCATTGTTTTTTTATTCTTTCACTTTTAATTTTTTCTTTTCTTTTTTTTAATGGGTGTGTGTGCAGTGTTGGAAGAAATAGAAGTAATTTACTTAAACATTTATATACATGGGATTGACTCCACAGTGCAATGGTTTCTATTGTGTAATCTGAAATGTACTACCATTATTACTCAAAAGTCACATTGCTCTTGGATTTACAGAGATAATTCATCTAATATCCTATGTGTATGTAAGCAGAGAAGAAAAAAAATATTTTGCATGTTCAGGTAAATTTAAGAGCGACAAAAATGAGGTAAAATAAAACTTTCATATACCATCTGCTTTTCTACAAGTGAGAATATTTAAAAACAAATATATAACTTTTTATCTGGAGTTCTGAGGTGCTCAGCAACAAATGCACAAGTAATTTTAGCTTTTGCAGCCTGAATTTGTACTGAGGCTATGTGTTCAGGAAGCTGTCACTGCAAATATGTTTACAAAGCAGATGCAAATGCAGATAGTAATATGTCACATGAAAGCACTGGAAAGTGAAAGCATAGTCCAAGATATTTTCCTAACTCTGCTTTCAAAACGTAATGTTTAAATGTGAAAATGTGAAATCACAATTCAGTTAAAACGGTATGAAGTTTGGAATTGTATATGTAAATAACCTTTAATAAATTTCCATGGTTTTTCTTATGGTAAAAAAGCCAACAACCAAACAGGTTCAGGTGACAGAAGCAGACTATCTGTCCATGATATTTTTCATGTTATAAACTTAACCTGTTGTGATGATCTGAGGAGTAGTTAAATGATCAGAAACATGTAGTTCTTTTGATTTACTCTGTTAGAAAGAAGTTTCCTGACATGCTGGTTTGATTCAGTTCTCACAACGGGTTGTAAGAGATAAGGAGGTTGTCAGAAAGATATTGTTGGATGCTTAGAGACTGTTTTTGAAGTTAGTCTGAGCTGACAACTAATAAGAGGCTTTTTTTGATAAGTTACCCTTCAGTGTAGGTAGATGTTATTTTTTTGGTTTGTTTGTAAATGGACAGATTAAGCCATTAGATCAAGTGGCTTTGTTGTCTGTCTGTAAGACAAAATCTACCCTACTACCAAACAGAATGTGTTAATCCTCCATTTCCATATCGGGTTTTTTGTTTGCTTTTTTTTTTTGTTTTGCTTTGTTTTCTAGTGGGTACCTCCTTTATTGCACACTAAGCATAACAGCAATTTTTTTGCAAATTGAAATGACAGGAAGTCTGAATTCAGAAGTATTACCGTGATTGCAGTGAGTATGTTTGGCATGACAGCAAGAAATATTTTTTCCCAAATAGGAAAATATATTTTGTAAAATAAGCATATTGTATGTGAGGAGCCTATAAGGTTATAAAGAGGTTAGTTTTAAGTATTTCTCTTGACTGAGGTTACTTGTATTTGACCAAAGGTACAGAAAGAACTGGCAGATGGTTTTACTTCCAGCTGTACTTTGAGTAATACTTGGCTTTTTTTTTAACTCCTAAATATGGTAGTTGAGTTTATCATCAGTTTTGATACTGATCATAAAATGATAAAATAATATTGTTGATAGCTGAAGGCACTGTGATATGGCAAGAGCTCTTTTTAAAGACTTAGACTTATCATTCCAAGGATTTATAGAAGATAAGGATGCCAAAGAAATTATATGTAAAGTAAACATGGAATAACACTAATAGCTTCTGTTTCAAAGTTCTCCAGTTACCTTCAGAAGGATTAGTTGTTCAAGGATTTTCTCTTATCATGCAAATCTTATCTCACTCTCTACAACTCCCTGAAAGGAGGTTGTAGCCAGGTGGGGTTTGGCCTCTTCCCAGGCAACTCTCAGCAAGACAAGAGGGCATGGTCTTAAGTTGTGCCAGGGGAGGTTTAGGTTGGACATTAGAAAGAATTTCTTTACGGAGAGGGTGATCAAGCATTGGAATGGGCTGCCCTGGGAAGTAGTGGATTTTCCATCCCTGGAGATATTTATAAAGAGACTGGATGTGGCACTCAGTGCCATGGTCTGGTAGCTGCATCAGTAGTGGATCAAGGGTTGGACTTGATGATTTCTGAGGTCCCTTCCAACCCAGCCAATTCTATGACTCTATGAATTGAGTAAATTTATTTTTTAATGTGTAATCAATCATGCAGTTTCACTTAAAAACAGGCCTTAAACTTTGTACCTGAAACTTGTATCTGGCTAAATGATTCCAAAAGACAAATTCTGCCAATCCTACTCAGACAGTTTTGCCACTAGCAGATGAAGATGGGAAGTAGGTTCCTAAACACCATATCCATTTTCAGTAAAAGATCCTGGACTGAACTATAATGGAGCTAGTGCTCTTGTAAAATGGTTTCTTTTGTACCATGAAATTGGTACACCATGTTATTTCATCACTTTGGTAGTACATAACAATAATCCATTATTTCAAAATCAGTGGATCTAATGAGCCTTTGGAGTAAGCTGAGGACATAAGTTCTGGCCCACTGACAAAGATTTCCATAGGTTTCATTGTTCAATGAACCAAATTGCCATGACAATGATGGTACAATCTCATATTATTTCTGATTTGTAAAGGGTGCTTGCCACAGTATATCCTGGGATGCTGAGGGTCCTGGCTTTACAGGGAATTTTTTCCAGTCTTCCTTTCCAAGTGCCTTTCCCTTTTAAGGAGGATGGAAGTTGAGCGAGGCAATGGTATGTGGCCTCATACTCTCTCCCTAACATGGTTTCTAGCAATAGCTAAGAATGATCCAGTGCTGAGGAGCTGGAAGGTATTCTTGTTTCACATATAATTTAAACCACACCTTGGTCTCAGCCTCAGTATGGTTAAGAAATAATAATAAATCCTTATGCAATGAAAAGTATCCTTATGCAACACCAATGAGGCTAAGAAATTTTTGGCTAAATAAAATTTTGAAAGTTTGAAAGATAGACTCATCCTGCATATAAGCTTCATTTATCAGTGTTGGAGAGACACGTGGTTTTAGCAGGCATTTCTTGGCTGTTTTTCTGAGGTATCCATATTATCCAGCATAAAACATGAGATAGTGCTGCTCTGATTTTAAATGGAAGATTCACATTTGTCTTTCTACAGTCTACTAGCTAGTATCATTTTTTCTTTTTCCATTTTTCCACTTTCTTCTTTGCAGAGCTCACACACACAAATAACATTCTTTGGGTTTACAGTGCGTACCTAAGTCCCTAACTATTCTGCCTCTGTCTGAAATGGAGATAGGGCCTCTGGCTTAAGATAGCAAATTCATTCTCTGATGTTATAGGTCAATATTTATCATCTGCTTTTTTACACTGGTACTGTTTGTATCTAAACATTTAAAATCATAATCTGGTGCTTTTAGGAATTCTCAAGAAAACATCTTTTGTGATAATGATAATGCCACTGAGATAAAACCAGAAATATCAGTGTTAGCAGAGATATTAATTCTGAAATTTTATTTTAATCACTTAAATCTTAGTAGGTTTAATTATTTCTAGTGTTCTTTATTCTATGAGACTACCCATCTTGAATGCTTGTCTGGTGTGTTTAGGTGAAGTTACTATATCATAAGCTATAATTGATCTTTCTGTATTTCATGTTATAGCTGCAAAGCTGTAAGTACTGTAGCATCCACTGCATGGCCTATCAAATCTAATTTGGATTATTGAAATAGTGAAAACCTTTGTTACTTTTAAAAAAAATCAATTTAGATAATTTTGAGTGATTACCTGCTTAAAACTTTGCTGGGTTCCTGCGGAAATTGAGATAATTGTGTGCCTCTTGAGGTGTTGTTTGCTATACCTGATACTTAGTGATGATACGGGAAAGAATAAAAAAGGATATTGTCAGAGTTTTTCTATAGTGTTCCAGCAATGTTTATGCACCCTGTTTTCAAGTTTACTTTCCACATCCCATTTGACAGCTGTTGTTTCTGATATATATCAGATTCTATTTTCCTTCTTATTTATTATTCCACTTTTTTGATTTGTATTACATTTCATATAAATTTATGTTTATATCAGTCTTTATAGTCCATTTCAATACAAACTCATCTAACAAGCAACCTTAGGCTCATTGCAGTTGGGTGACAAGTAAGACTTCATTGACACATAAAACATATTCACAAAAAAGAAAATCTGTGAAGAAATTGTAGTGACAAGCTTTTGTTATTAGCTTCATACACAACAAAATTAATTTTCTGCCCCAATGCTGAGACAATAGAGGCAGTGCTAATATTCTGATTTGGGTAAATACCTCAGCTTAGTCCAAGAGAGATTTATACAGAAAAATCTATGACTGGCACTGACTTATTTTGCTGCAGCAAATTAAATTACTGCAGTACAGCAATATAAAACCTCATATATCTATGCAAAAATTTTACTAATTTTTTAAATACAATAAATCAATATTGAAAATACTCAAAACTGGTTACAAAATATATACAATAATTTGCATTTTTCTTCATTACATAGCACTGCGTTGGTAGTTCAGCAGACAGCAGGATAATGGGTGATTAAAGCCCAATGCAGTGCTACTGCTTTGGGTCCCAGCTGATAGCCTGTGTGACTTTTTTTTTCCCCCTCTCTGAAATCATAGAATCATAGAATCACAGAATTGGCTGGGTTGGAAGGGACCTCAGAGATCATCGAGTCCAACCCTTGATCCACCGTTGCGGTTGCTAGACTATGGCACTGAGTGCCACATCCAGTCTCTTTTTAAATATCTCCAGGGACAGAGAATCCACTACTTCCCAGGGCAGCCCATTCCAATGTCTGATCACCCTCTCGGTAAAGAAATTCTTTCTAATATCTAACCTAAATTTCCCCTGGCACAACTTAAGACCATGCCCTCTTGTCTTGTTGAAAGTCATCTGGCAAAAGAGACCAACCCCACCTGGTTACAACCTCAAATGATTGCAGAATTCCCAGTAAGATTGCTCAGGTTACACTAAACTGCAAGGCAATCACAAAAGGCTAAATGGATTACTAAGGAAAAAGGTCTATGGAAGAAAAAGCATACATAATTTCTTCACTGTGTGATCGTTGTCTACTGAGACTTCTAAAAAACTGAGGTCTGTCAATACTTTAGCAGTGTGTCCTATCAGGTTCTACTGTGCAAAAACACTGTGATATATTAGTTTAGCTGATCAGCAGATGTACAAATTCAGTCAACTCATTGACCAGTGACAGTGTATTTAGTCTCTTTAAAATTGCCTTTGAACTATTTTTCCAATAATATTTTTTAACACTTTAAAATGTGTTACTTATGTGTAAGCATGATTTCTCAAATTTACTGTGCAAAATTTAGTTGCCATTCGTTCTTCTGATCAATGTGGAAACAGAACAGCATTCCTGGGACTCTTTTAAACACAGAACTCTTAGAAGAGTCAGTGAAAAATCTTATTAAGTAAGTATATAGACATGTGGACTGCATATCAACACTATAATGTGTGGAGATGTACAATGTAATGCGCTGACCTGCCAGGCATATTTTTTTCAAGAGCAGTTTACAAGTCCAATGACCTGATCACCTTTCATCTAGTAAAAATACATCATAAAAACATGTCTGTTTAAAAAACCCTGTTTGTTTCAAATGCAGTTTGCAATGCTCTGGAAGACACAGTCTCATCTTTCACTGATAAATTGAATAGAAAAGACAAAGAACTGAACAATGTTGCAGTGAAACACACTCTGACTGGCTGTTCTGTGTGATACTGAGTTTTTGTATAATGTAATTCTTGAGGTTTGCAGAGTTGATAAAGGCTGGTGCTAGCAACTTTTGCAAATAGTTATTTTCCTGAGGTTCAGTTTACTTTCCACAAATCCGTCATTGTTTTACACTTTTCAATGCTTCCAAAGAGAATTAAAAAATCAACTAGAACTGTCCCTGGCATAGGACTACTGCTGTTATTAATCTGAGCCTCTGGGATAATTTTTTCTTTCCTATAATTTTCAAAAGTGATTCATCTTCCCTGAAAAAGAGTTTCTGAGTCAGTTTGCTGGATGGTTCAAATTTAAAGCATTGCTTTCGCAGATTCATAGCATACTAAGTAACTTCAGTAAACATTATCCCCATTTTTTATATGGGAGAAGTTGATACTGAACTAAGAATGAGAGACTTAGCTGGTTTTTTAATGGCTTCTGCTTTTGAAAGAAGTTGATTAGAAACTATTGAATTTTGCTATACAAATTCAAAATGTTGTTGTTATTATTAATAAATTCAAAATATTATTGTCTTATCTTCAGTTCGTTGTCTATGCATGTCTATATGCTAGGATTTTATACTGGCAGCCACTGCCAAAATATGTGCAGTGTTCATACCTTCAGTACATCTCTTTTTAAAAAAATATTTTACGGGTTTTTGTAAAGGCTATAAATATGCCTACAAAGCAGATCCACAAAATGTAAAAAGAATTCTGAGATTTTTGGAAAATAATTAAGAATTTTTCTTTGTTGTTTCAAGTATTACAGAGCACTATCAAAGCAGAAAAATGCACTAATACGTTATAAACAAAGCTATCGTGTTTCTTAGTGGCAATTCCTACATGTACAAAACCTACACAGAAGAGAGAATGGCATGCAACAGCATGGCATTCCTTACAATATTTTACTCTTTCTAAATATGTTCATGACATATATTGCCTTATAGGCATAAACTTTAATTTTCTTTCCTAGATTTATCTAGTCTCTCAATAATATGGACTTGCTTAACAAGAAATTAAAAACCTTTAAAACTTTATATTTTCCACATTACAGGGCAGGTGAATAGACACTTTCAAGATAAGTTTAGCACTGAAACAAAAGAAGTATAATTATAAAACATAAAAGGTATACTGCCAAAGAGAAAAAGCTCCATACTCTGACATTTAAATTAAAGTTGCTAGTCATGGTTTTAGTTAGTAAATAATCCCTTACCAAGTCATTCAGCTGCTGAGTAAGAATAATGCACTTTAATATGTGAATTTTTACTTGAACTTAGAAATTATCAGCAGACTGGAGCACCTCTCCTATGAAGACAGGCTGAGGAAGTTGGGATTGTTCAGCCTAAAGTGAAGGAGGCTCCAAGGTGACCTGATGATGGCTTTTCAATCTCTGAAGTGTGCCTACAAGAAAGCTGGGGTAGAGCTTTATTACATGGGTGTGTAACAAAAGGACAAGGGACAATGGTTTAAAACTTGAAGAGGGGAGATTCAGGTTAGATGTTAGGAAAAAATTCTTGATGGTGATGAGATGCTGGAACAGGTTGCCCAAGTGTCTGCCTCCTCCCTGGGAATGTTCAAGGCCAGATTGGATGGGGCCATGGTCAGTCTGGTCTAGTGGGAGGTGTCCTTGCCCATGCAACGGGGGTGGAACTATATGTATGACCTTTAAGGTCCCACACCATTCTATAATTCTATGATTCTATGACTGTTGGGTTTACCCACGTTACAGAAGCTTGTATTATATTTTCGGTTTCAAAGATAATTTTGTCTGTTACTTTTCTAATCCAACAAATTAAAATCTTGGGTATTGCAGCATGTTTTAGTATTTTCCATTCAGTTTTCACCAAAGCTGCTACTTCTTTCTAGGGACTTATTCTAGCTTGCTGAAATGAGTACAGTTTGGAAAAAGGTTTTCTTGAAAGTGCAAACAAATGCTTATTAAAGAACTAGAACTAGAACTATATGGGGAATGGTTTCTAAGTTCAATATCTTAAGTCAACAGTTGGCCCCACTGAAGTGCCATAGTTTTATATACCTAACTAGATTTGCTACGGATACTAAATTTAGAAAGATCTGTTGAATTTTCTGATTTGTATGAGTGTACTTAGTTATCATACCACACTGTTTCCTGCTCTTATGAAGTTTCTGAAACTTCTCCTTAGGCTGGCATGGCATTTTGCACAAAAATACAAATAACTCTAGCTAGACAAATTATCACAGAATATACCAAAAATCAGCAAAATAATGATTACAAGATAAAATTTCTGTTGACAACATATGATCTTCAGAAAAAAATCAGTGGAGGTCATATGGATATATTGACTGAAAATCATCCAAAGACTTCTTTCCAACTGTGAAATGCCATTTTCAGTAACACCATCAACGTAACAGTTTTGTTCAATGACTCATTTCATAGACACTCATGCCAGATGCCACAAGCAACTGTAATCTCCACTGAAAGCAGGGTTTATTTTTAACTGAGAGTAATATTGTCTAAATGAACTCAACCTGCTTAATAGTCTTGAGTGATACACCTGCACCCTATTTTGCTTGTAAATGTTTTGAAATATTTAATATAAATATAATATTTAAAGTGATGCAAGCAAGCTTCAATTTATTTTTTTTTAATATATGTGTTCTTCAATCAATCTTGTTCTGCTGAATTTATGCCAAGCTCCACAGTCATCCTAGAAAACTAACAGGGTCATAGTATTGCCTTGAGCCTTGGCACAGCACTGTTAAGTACGTAGATAGCACGCTTCCTGGTAGGATTTTGACTGAGGCTTATTTCCCTAGATAATGCTTATCCATGGTTCAGCGTAAGCAGTTACCAAGGCCATTCACAGTATACAATTTAAAGGCAACAACTCTGTTTTGCATACCATAGCATTTAGATGTACAGAAATTATCTCTTCTGCACCACTGTGCATGAGGCTCAGAAAATAGCTCCCATCCTGTTTTGGTTTTAAGTATAGATATAGCTCATGCAGACATCTGTTAGTCATGATATAGATTAGCAGTTCTGAAAATGCACTAGTCTTGAGTTTTGACTTCCTTGGGAAAACACTGGTTTTCATAAGGGGTGTGTTTTAGCTGTTCTGTAGTAGCCCAATCTGTTTGTTCATAGGTCTGACCTTGAAATGTACAATAATATCCTGACTATCTTGTTTCATAGTTCACTCTTGAAATAGAGAGGACAACACCTTCACAGTTTTTGGTGTCAGCCAGCAGATGGTGCAGTATTGCCTTCAATTTCTGAGGTTCTGTCTGTTTCTGGACTTGGTTCATTAAGTATTTTATTCATCTATCTGCAGTTAACCTTTGGGGACCTTTCAGTATTGCTAGCACATGGTGTCAGGCATTTCATTCCACCACACCATGATGGGAAGGTATGAAGTAACTTCAGAGCCATCTTCCAGGACTCTTGGAGGCAGTAGGACAAAGGATTTCTGGTGGCTGACCTCCTTAGAAAGTCCTCTGCTCCAAAACTGGTCATGGTCAGTCCTTCTCAAACATGCTTAGAGCCCATGAGAATGTTTTCGTTTTCCTGTGTATTATTTCTGAAGTTAGAGAAGCTTCACACATTGTGGCCTTGCTTTCTCCATCTTGTTTCTGAAAGATTTGATAGCAGAACTTCTTTGTTGGAAAGATGCAAGAGTTCTTAACCTAACTATATACAATTTATGGTAACTGTCCCAATACATCTTAGTGGTTTCCTGCATTCTGGATGGCTCTCTTAAAATGTTCAGACATTGCTCTTTCCTGGTAAGGAACATCATTTTCACATGTGGGAAACAGAACCAAACAAGCCTATTTGGTTGGCTATACTGACCAAATTCTACAGGATGCAAAATAAACATTTCTTGAACTCAGTTGAAATTTTGTTACTTAGCTATAGACATATACAATTACAAGTCCTAAGTAAGTAATTGTGTCACCTTCACACATATTTGTTTTTTAATGAGGCTTAATCAGTATGAAAATAAAGTCCAGTTAGGAAAACCTATGCTAAGACTTCGAGGAAGTGGAGTTTGTACATGTTAGTTAGATTTGTGATCCAGTAGTTTGTACATGTTACTTAGATTTGTGATTGTTAAAATGGAATAGTTTAAGTCTGGCAAGAGATTTACTAGATGTCAGTGTTTTGTGTTTTAAACTGGTATTGTTGTGTTCATTTCCTTTTAGAAGTAAGTTCAGTAAATCTGCTGACAGTACTGACAGACTCGCTTTGCCATGTTTTATATAAGACAATTTGCTGTGACTTATTATTCCTACATCTGAACCCACAGTATAAATCATTTAGGTTCTACTATGTGCATTTAAAATAATGTTGATCTCAGCTTCAGTGTGTTTGTGGAAAGGTTATAGCCAGAAGTAGCAAACAAATTCATTGAAAATTAGTTTTCCACCAGCCTTCTATTAGGATTACTCCTCTTTGTGACAGGTCAGATAATTCTATTCACTTAGCAGAAACTTTTCTTTAGATCCAGTCAAGAACTCCCAAGTAGGCCAGTGTGGCATTAGCAGAACCAGAATAAGTCACCAGAGGATGACCTGACCTTCTGTGGAAAGCAACTTACTCTTGCAATGCTGCCCTCATAGAGGAGAACTGACAGAGCAAGCCAAGAGCAAGTCCGATAAGGGAAGCTCCAGACCTAGAGACAGAGAACTGCTCTCACTGTTCTCACTTTCCTCCCAGATAAGCCTCATTTCTCATATGAACCTAATTAGCTTCTCCCCTAAAGTTCTTGTAGAAGATTTTGCTATTTTTATTCTGTAAAAATCTTTATCATCTTTTCTTGGCACTAGCACTGTATTTATCACTTTAAATCTTCTTACAAAATGGCATTCCACAATTCAGAATGTTTTATGGCTTCCAGAAGATCCAAGTGGTAGCAGTTAGAAAAGAGTACCATAAAAATTAAACTTAAAAAAGTGTCCATCTTTTTTAGAGATTTAAAAACTTTTATTCAAGAAAGTACCCTCATTAGAAAGTAATCTTTCTTAATAGTGCCTGTGTTGCTGACCGCTGCTCTGGGGATCTGCTGACCTCAGGCTGGGCTTTTTATGGATCAAACAAGACTATTGACTCCCAAGTCTTTGAAATAAGAACCACCTCTCCTATGTGACTGCATAGTTATCAACACAACTTGGCCTTAATATTAATCAATTCTATTATCAGAAGCTTCAGCATTATAAATTGCAAATTTATCTTGCATTCTATCTTAACCGCATTGGTAAATAATTTCATTTTATCAGCCTATTTCAATTCTTTGCAATATTCCATAATTTCTATCATTTTGAGTAATACTTTTAATTTTAAACTGTTGTGGCCTCTGATAATATACTAAGCGGCATCATTTCTTCTGATCCCCAGGGCACTCCACCATTAACCTTTTTGCTGCTTCTACTGTAACCAGCTTTTAATTCATGAAAGGATTTCATTTTGCCTCCTGTGGCTACTAACTTAATAATGTCCTGAAAAGGACTTCATTGAAAGCTTTTTGAAATCCTAATTCAATATCTACAGAGACAGATATCCTTTATCTGTTTATTTTGTTAACTCTTAAAGCTGAGCCTTAGATTGCCTTCCACAAGCTGAATCTGCAGAATGCAGGCTGCACATTTGTGCTCTCTGTCTAGCAAGCCTGTTTCATAAGAGCAAGAGACACAGAAAACCTTTGATTTAGTGTTGTAAGTCAGCTTCAGGTAACCAGGTAAGTCACTGGGCTCCTGTGCATGTACATTCTGATTATACTTCAAAGAAGTATAGATTCTTTTTCAAAAATCTGCCTGAAAACAAGGTTGTTTTCATTAAGAAAATTATCCACATACTGTGTGAAGTCAATAAGATTAACTGTAAAATAAGAAATTAATTCATAGGGTGTAGACTGTCTTCCTTTCTCTTTTGTGCACTTTTCCTTGCTAAGTAATAATGATATCCACATATCTAGTTACATCTTTCTAGATTAATAAAATGTGAAGGAGGATTTTTCCTTATGTTGGTGGTATAGTAATAAAACCTGAACTTACCGATTGGAACTGGTGTATAATTAGCATGTTTTTTTTCTCTGAAAATGCTTAGAAATCCTCCATGGCAGTGATTTTTTTAAATTTTTGAGCAAGAGTATAGTACGTCTGTTCCTGTAGTGAACCATCAGTAACTCCTCCACCTTTCTCAGAATAGAGCAATAATGGGAAAGGCTTAAAAAAGAAAAGAAGAAAAAAAAAGAAAAAAGCTTAATCACATTTATCTACAGAAACACATTTGCTGCACATATACTTTTGTTGCAAAAGGCAAATATTCCCTGTTTAGTTCAACTTTGAAATTGCATAATATCTCCAAAGTAAGATATTAATATAGACTCATGTGAAATAATTTGAAGAAATATCTCTTCTTCTTTTCTGCTGGGGACACTGAACACACTACTAATTTTTTCCCATTTTTTATGGGCATTCTGCTTAGAGTTACGTGTCAAAAGTTAGAAGGTGGTAGGAGTAGTCTCATAGAATGGTTTTAATGTAGAAAAATCACTATTCTGATTTGCCTTTGTGACATTTAATCTCATAATTTTTATGGTATTTTCAAAAAATATTGTGTGTGAAAATGCAAATGATAATGTTTAATGACATGTTTTATAAGCTTCCACAATTTCTAAAACCATAAACCTGCCACTTTTTCACTATGTCTGTGTCTGAAACTTATGACAAAATTGGACGGATAGACAATTTGAGTTGTACATTACATTGTAGGTTTTCTGGTATATTGTGCTATGGTTTAATTAACACTGGAACAGGTTGTGCAGAGAGGTGGTGGAAGCCCCATCCCTGGAAGATTTTAAGGCCAGGCTGGAGGGGGCTCTGAGCAACCTTATCTGGTGGGAGGTGTCCCTGCCCATGGCATGGGAGGGTTAGAACTAGATGATTTTAAAGGTCCCTTGCAACCCTGAAATTTCTATGATTCTAATTATTTAAACAAGAAAAATCTTCAGATAGTTGTTTTTATCTTTTTCTACATAAATGTTTTTCTATGTGCATTTGTCCCAGTATGTGCATGTGTTTCTGTTTATCCCTAATTTTTCTGTTTGGTGTTATTTTTATTCAACCAGAGAATTCCAAGTTGATTTGATGGACAGATTTGCATGAATAATTAGCAAAAAGAAAGAAAACAAATGCCAAAAAATAGGGAAAAATTGCTTGGCCAATAGTTTTCAAAATGGGATAGAATCAGTTGACACTCTCTCCTGATTTACCTTCATAATTAATTAATTAACATAAGAGTGTTAAGTTTCATGCTAATAACATGGTAGCAAACTTTCTTTAAGAAAAACATTAATAACTTTTTTCAAAAATTCTATTTTAAATTAATTCTATACTGACATACTGCATTCTATATGTTTTGTCGGGATGAACAACCTGGTCCGCTCCTGTTTTGATAAAGTTTATTGTAAGCTCCATATTGCAAAAGTAAGTGAAAAACTGTTGCTTTGTTTTCTCAAAAAAAAGTAATGGGAGAGTCTTGCATCCACCTGATCATTGTTCTACCTTCAAACTCTGCCTTGGAGAGGTGGGTTTTGATCTCTTGTCAGACTTCTCCCCTTGCCTACTAGTGGAACAGTCTAGTTAAGTGTCTGCAAAACTGAGTTTCTTTTTCACTATTATAATTTGTGCATTCTATAATGAAGGAAAAAGGATTTGTCCTCTTCTTTTTGCTGGTGCCAAGTACAGAGGAGAATTCCTCAGAGGTTGCAGCTGAGGGTGGAACTTATTCTACCACAGGGCTATGACCCCTGAGTAGTCATTAAGTCCCCTTTACCTCTCAAAGTAGGTGTATATGATACATGTAATCTTGCATGATTATTATAAGGGCAAGTTATCTTTGCACATCTTATAATGCTCATACTAGGCAATTGCAAGTAAAATAGATTAGTAAAATGTAGAGAAATAATGCCTTTCTATTTTAGTCTAAAGTTTCACATTTATTGTGCTTGTGGAACTCTTACAACATATTAATAAATTATGTAAGGGAAAAAAATGGAATAATTGGGTGTGCCTAGCAAGGTGTCAGCATGTCTTTGGGCAGCAAGAAGAATGTAAGTAGATAGGCATACATTCTGAAGTAGTGGAGATACTTTTGTCTGCCACTGAGGTTATCATGTGGACCATTACTTACGTCACACAAACAGTTCTTGAGTACATTCCTCGTTTGTCAGTCATGTTTACAGAGCACTTTTCTCAGGGTGCATTTATCTTCTATTTATAATACCACCTATCAATTAAAAGAAAACAATCTTTTAAACATAGTCTACAGATACTTGCTGCATGAGGAGAGTAGTATATTTTACATGCTTTCTTAGAAATCAGTTGACTCAGATAATGTAATGTGATCAGAATCCAAAAAGTTAAAAACCTCTTAATTTCCTTTACTTATTGCATTTTGGGGTATTCGTATGTATCACTTTGTCCCCATTATTTTCAATGAAGAATTAATGGGAATAGTATAGAGATATTTTATATTAGGAAAAATTGATGACAATAACAGCTGAGCTCTCATGACTGCCTAGTGTATTAACATTCATGCTTTTCTATCTATACTAGGAATATTTCGTATGTTTTAAATACTAATTGCCCTTTTAAATACTATTTGCCCTATCTTCATCATATTGGTGGCTTATTACAATTAATCTGCTCAACTCTTTTTCCTATCTTACTATGTCACACTGATAAACTCCAAAACAGCAGCAGAAATCCTTGCTGTGATTCTGTTATATTTACATTGTGTGGCATACTGTAAGGCCCATATCTCATAATACAGGTTTTTTTAGTCATCTTGTTTTTTCCTGTATGAGATGCTGACTCTACTCTATATTGGCAAGATCTACCTGATATTTATTATCACCTAAGTGTATACTTACAAAATCTAAATCCAAGCAATACAATTAAAAAGATTTATGAAAATTCAAGGATGAAGTCTTCTGCCTCCAGAAATATCCTAGATTATTTCCTGGGTGGCATAGCTCGCAGACGATTAGTGATTCACATATGTAGCTGAGAATCCAATTTTTAAATAAAAATTAATTCTCAGGTTTCATTTTCAGGAAGAGATTTCAGAGGTTTTTTTACCCTATGTCTAGCTGGGGAAGGGTTTACACAAATCTGTATCTTCCTTCTTCTTGTTCCCATTTCTCACTCAATCATTGGTCCTCTAGTTATTTGGGGAATAATATGACCTTCTTGACTATTAATTTTCCTCACCTCTGCAAACATATGATTGGGTTGTCACCTTCAAGTGTGGCAACTGAAAGGAAAATGTTTTTTATATCTTATGCAGGTCCATCATCATTGCTAGTAGCAAGTGTTCTCCAAATAATATCTGTGGGATATATCTGCTGTACTAACATGAAATTATTTGATTTTCAATAATGTTATAGGGGTCTTGATCATATCAAGTTCTATCCATTGATGCTTACAGTAGATTATTAATAGACTGGCTTCACCAGATTGCCAAATAATTTTGATCACACCATTTCTGTTTCAGACATGCTTCTCATTCATACAAATCAAGCATGAGCCAAAAGTCAGTGCATGCATTTTATTATCTTTTCCCCTCATTTGAAAAGAACCCAAATGGATTGGACAGCAGTGTCAGCTGAGAGAAAGCAGTAGAAAATGAAGGAGAGAGGCAAGTGAGGCAACTAGTCTGGATGGATAAATAGTTGCATTGCTTCATTTTTGAGCTAGATGTAGAAGGAGCATCATTGTGCAGATAGGAATAACAGTTAGAAGATAATTATCAATTATATGGCCCTAAAATGAGAAAGTTTAGAACTACATTTACTTTAAGGTTTGCGGTATTGTTGGGTTTGTTTCATATCATACTCCTCTTCAGTGCTTTCAGACTTAAATGTTATGCTCCAACTTCATTTAAAAGAGCAATAGGACATCAAGATATAAAGCATACTATGAAAAAATTAATTGTATTTTGCTATATAAAATACCTTAGAACAATATGTCTTTTAGCTTTTCTCAACTATTTTTATTCATGACAGCATTACTATTGTAACTAACATTGAGGTAATAGGGAACGCTGTGAATTTAAAAATATTATCTGCATAACATTTTTGTGTTTTGGAGTTGTTTTTTTTTTACTTGAGGTGGTATTTCACATCTGAATGCATATAGCAGGTACAGTAACACTCAAAAAACAATTATTGCTTCTTTTAGTTTATATTTAATTTAACTTTTTGTGGGAAATTAAATATCTACAGAATGTGTTAAAAAGGCTCAAAAATCAGTTTACTAAATTCACTGATGCAGTGTTTATCTAGTTTCTCCTTTGCCATTATCTGTTTATCTTTGAGTTTTAGAAACATCCACTTATTTTAAGATAATTATGTTATCATTTCGTTGCAGAACACAAAATACAACTTCCCTCATTCTCTTTTTGATACAATGTAATAACTTAGACTAGAACTCTTTCAACAGAGAATCTTTGTAGTATGAGCCTAGGCAGTATATATTGAAATACTTCAGACTGCAAAGAGAATAATTGCTTGATGGAAAGCTTGAAGGGACTAAATGAAACAACAGAATTGAGCTTTTAACTGTAAGTACCATAAGCAAAGCTTCCATATTAAAAACCTGATCTAATCAAATCCAGATGAGCATTACCTACTCCATAGTGAAGTTTAATATGTCCTTATGAAACAAGGCACAAATATACTAAGAGCAAGAAACCAAAAACTGTGAAATGCACAGTCTTCATCTTGTAGAGGATGTTGTAAGAAAAAGAGAAACCTTTTAAGAAGGTTGAAAGAAATCTTGGAAGCAAAATTTGAAAGTCTCAAAACTGAGACTATTTGAGAATGTTTCTGCTCTTCTCTTTCCTAGAAAACAGATGAAATAGCTGGTAGGGAATGGAAAATAAATCTTAAAAGCAACTATCATTTTTCCCAAAAAATCATTACAATCTTTACAAAAATTCCTGTTTGTCGTTATCAAACCCACGATTTCACAGTTGCTTTTACTATACCTAATTTAATGCCTTGGATAAAGATGTTAAGTGAATAAATAAGCAGATATGATGTTTCTAGGAGATGAAATTCACTTTTTGCATAATCATATCTAAGACATATAGTATTATGTAATCAGTTGTGTGAAATGAGATGGAAAATTAAGTTAGGTATCTTAAACGTTACCTTCTAAACCTGAGGTTTGCTTTATAGATTAGCAGATTACTTTAAATACCACTGTTTAACAAAGTCCAATAGCATCTTCATTGTCAAATTTTGATACCTTAAGTTCTTTTAAATATCTTGCTTTCTTCATCTAACACACAGGTTAGCCATGAAGCTTAGTTTTACTGTTTACAAACTGGACTCTTTATCTGGGCTTTCATTATCTCAGCGCACTTGCACCTCACTATGAGCTGTTTCAATAGGAACAAATTTTCTGCTGGACAAATTAACTGTGATATTGCCATTAGTTTCGTCCCATCATCTAGTTTGGTTATACATATTGATAAAAAAAAATTACAAACTGTATGTTGTTTCATTTTCAGATATGAAGCATGTAGTATATGCAAGTGGCATGGAGATTTAATGAAACAGAAGATTTTATCGATTATAATAGAGGGGGATTTGTTTTGTGATGATAACTCATAGTAATATATCAAATTATATTAGACCATTTACTGAAAATTCAAAACCTGTTTGCTCACAACTTACTAACCACCAGTACAAAAGTTTATAATAATTATTGTAAGGATTCTTTTTAGAACTCATAGTTGCAGTATTATTGTCAGATATGGACAAGTTTTGCCAAGAATTTGACTTTTAATCAGCATTTTTTTGTGCGTGGATGTGAAAACCAAAGGAATTTTGTGGGTGTAAGGAGAAAAATAACATTTTTCTCTGAGCAGCTGTATAATAGTGACTTTTAAAGGCTAAATAGTAAATACAGAAGGAAAAGGTTTCACACTCTAGAAGGCAGGGCAGAATATTTCTGGCTTCCATATTGTGGGAGTTGTTATGAGCACAAAATGCTAAGCAAAAATTGGCTGTATGCTTTTATCAGCAGACACTTCAAGAAACGAGTTAGAATTCAGTCCTTTTCAAAGCCATGCCAGTTGCCAACCACTTATGGCTTTGGAACTAATTCAGACATCAAGAGTTAAAAGCGAATGCTTAATGATCTATGGTTTGTCATACCTATATTTTGTAGAGTTTTGTGTTTTGGTTTTTTTTTTCAGTAAAGCTTTTGTGTTATGTGTAAATATCCAATTTGATTTTAAACCCAGAAACATTCAACTTAAAGATAATATATCATTCCTATGTGTATGTAATGCATAACTGTAAGACAGAATTGATAAATAAAGGTGATATCTTTTATTGGCTAGTTATTATCACTGAAAAACATTCACTTTTGAACACAAGCTTTCTTTATATCTGACACAGAAAAAGCATGTTTCAAGGCAGAAAACAGCTAAGAAAAATTGCAGAGCATCAGAAACATATTCTTAAGAAGAAAGATAACTGGTAGTTACAGTTAGAGGAAATATTAGTGAAGAGTGGGAGAAAAGAAATGTGTTTTGAGCAAAACAGCTGCAAATCCTGATTCAGTAATCTAACATGGATGTATATTCATCAAGATATTTTTCCATAGAATTAGTATTTAATTTTGAAACAATTGGCAAAAGGAATGGTAATCTGATAAAGGTATTTTTCTTTGTGAAACACTCCCTCCCCTAGTTTAAAAAAACTGCCTCTCACTGGGTCTTTTTCACGTCTAAAGCTTTCCCCAGACACGTGTAGCTGTTGTAGGTACTGTTTTTTATTTTCTGAAATTAGAACATTCAATAAAGAACCATACAGTCTAATAGTCTTGTAAACTAAAAATTAAGAGTTAAAAAGGAAAATATCAGAGGAAATCTGGTTGTCCTTTTGACAACTGTCCCTTTTTGTCAATTATTTTATGAGTGCCAGGCCATTTCCTACCTGCTACTGGTGTCTCACTGTAAGGAACAAATCTGGCCTATGACTTAGGCTTATCACCAGAATTTGTCATTGCTGTATTCTGTTCCAGTGATTTTGGGGGCAAACTTCTTTTACCATTTCATGGGTCTTGTCCATACTGTGCTGAATGTCATCAAGAAATACAGAATCACAGAACTGTTCCCATTGGAAAAGACCTTTAAGATCATGGAGTCCAAACATTAACCTAACTACAGAGTCTAGTGCTAACCCACGTCCCTAAACATCACATCTTCATGGGATGGTGATACAACCACCTCCTTAAGCAGCCTGTTCCACTCACTGATAACTGGATTGGGTTGGTGTGGCACCATTTTGGTAGGGGGGAAGGGGCCCCAGGGGTGGCTCCTGTGAGAAGCTGCTGAAAGCTCCCCCTGCTCCAAAAAAATGCGGCCCACCTCCAGCTAATGTTGAACTCATCAGCAGCGAGGGGTGCTGTGGTTAACATGTACAAGAAAGGGAAACAAACAGCTATAGGAACTGAGGGGGAATGGGAGGGGGAGATGAGAGCGACACTAGAGGTGAGGGCAGTGCCACAGAGCAGAGACAGTCAGTGAGGAAGGAAGGGGAGACGGTGCCTGAAGAGAGAGAGGTTCCCCTGAAGCCCAGGGTGAGGTGGCAGACCTCCCTCTGCAACCCATGGGGGAGCAGAGTCGAGCAGCCCATGAAGGATGAGGGTGGCGCAGAAGTGGGCCTGCAGCTATGGAGGGCACCGTGTCAGAGGAGGTGACTGCTCCCGAGGCAGCCGTGACTCTGTGTGCAGCCTGGGCTGGAGCAGTTCCTGAGGGACTGCACCTGTGGGAGGGACTCATGCGTGAGGGGTTCCTGAAGGACTCTCTGCCATGAGAGGGACCCCACACTGGAGCAGGGGAAGGCTGTGAGGAGTCCTCCCCCTGTGTCGAACAGACTGTAAACCCCACTACCTGTCCCCCCGTGCTGACAGGGAAGACATAACAGAGCAAAGTAATTTGGGGCCAAGAAGAGAGGGATGAGGTAAGGTATTGAAGGTCTGTTTCTTATTTTCTCTTTGCTCTGTTTTGATTTAACTAACGATAAATTAAATTGATTTTTTTCCCCAAGTTGGTTCTATTTTGCCTATGACCATAACTGGTGAGTGAAACCCTCTTAGTTCATGTCGCCACCCACGAGGCTTCAGTTGGATTTTTCTCCCCCTATTCCTCCCACACAGTTCCCTGTTACTGGCTGGGCCTAAACCATGACAATAACTCTTTCAGTGAAGAAGTTTCTTCAGTTTCCCAATCTGAACCTCTCCCTGTGCAAACTGAGACTTTTTGCTCTTGTCCTGTTACTTGAGAGAACAGACCAACCCCCACCTCGCTATGGCTTCCTTTCAGGGAGTTGTAGAGAGCGATAAGTTCCCTCCCCCCAGCCCCCTTTTCTCCTGGCTAAACAACCGCAGTTCTTTCAGGCACTCCTCAGAAGACTTGTTCTCCAGACCCTTCACCAGCTTGGTTGCTCTTCTCCAGCACCCCTATGTCTTTTTTGTAGTGAGGGGCCCAAAAATGAACACAATACTCAAGGTGTGGCCTCACCAATGCAAGGCCAGGGTTCAGATCTGCTCAGAGTCGAGCAGGATGGAAAATGAGTCCTGGCTGCATATAGAGAATGTATGTCCCCTATTTGCTGACTGTGGCATTTTCCTGAAAAGTGTAAAAGCTGTCTTCAGTTCTTGACTACTTTATTTTTAGAAATTTCTACCACAATTCAAATGTGAATTTTACTGATTACTGGCCTAAAATCATGGCCTGGTGTCACGGTTTAACATTGGCTCGGCAATTAAACCAAGTAACAGACACTCTCTATTAGTCTCTCTCTCCTCCTTGATAAAGAAGGGAGAGAGAATAAGGGAGAGAGACTTATGGGTTGAAAACTAAACTACTCAACTTTAATGGAACAATAATGATAAATAGGAAAAATTACCAAATATATACAAATATACAGGAAAATGGATACCACGTTTCTCCCCCCTCTCCCCCCAATAATTCTCACGTCACCACCGAGGCTGCAGGGCAGCCCTGGGAAAGTCCAGGCTGGACTCCTGGAGTCGGCAGCAGTTGGGAACTGGAGGCAGGAACACACAGATATGGGCTGGCACGGATCAGGACCACAGGCAGATGAACGGACGGAATCCTTCCAGGATGCTGAGTGAAGGAAGGGAAGCAGGAAACGCAGGAAGGTCAGGCAGCTGGAAGCAGGAAATCAATGGATTGGCCCTCATGATCCCTCAAATTTATACTGAGTGTGACGTATATGGGATGGAATACTCTGTTTGGTCAATTCTAGCAACTATCTTGTCTGTTCCTCCCAAAGGAGGGCTGCAGGTGGGACCTCTTTATCCTCCTGGATGGTAAAATGTTCCTCAGAGCTGAGCAGTGTCCTTGGCTCTGCACACCAGTCTCTAGCAGTAACTATAAACATTGAGTGTTATCAGTCCTAGAAGCACACACTGTCTGAGAAACTTGCTGTTAATTTCAGCAAGTGCAACTTCTTACAAGAGACTTAGCTAAAAGCAGAAGTACAAGACAGAAAATCACCTTTAGCATGGCCCAAACCAGGACACCTGGGTTTTTGTTTGCCTAGCCCAAATTTCTTTTGAGAATATTTGGAGCTTCAACTTGGTCTATGTGACAAAGCTTGTTAGATGTGAAGCATTTAACCCATTCCAAAATAAAATCTCACTGGAAATATAGGGTAATAGCTAAGACAGGTTTTAAAAAACAGAAGTGGGTGCCTAAGGAAATGGATTGATTTCCAAATGATTTTGAGGATCTCTCTGTTCAGAGGAGGTGCTTTGCTTTTGAGTCACTTCTTAACTGTATTCAGAGCTTTGGCAGGCTGAAAGCAAACCACTTCTGGTTCTCTCTGGCTATCCTGAGTGTATGTAGTGTCAGAGTGCTGGTGGGTAGAAGGAAAAGGGAAAAGAAATATCACAGAGTGAAAAATCCGTCACAATGTCTGTAACTTTGAAAGGTTAGCAAACTTTGTATTTTAGGATTGGAGGAAGATTCCTATTAAAAACAGGTACCTGATTGCTTTACCTTTTCTTCACAGTAGAAACCCATGGAATTTCTTTAGAATTCTGCTCCTGAAATGAATCAGAAATAAAATCAGGTCAACACTGTAGAAACCTGCAAATTCTGTGCAAATACTGTGATATTTGACACATTTTGGGTATTTGTCAGCTGCTGGATTCTTTCTCATTTGTTCTAGTGACTGTTCAAGTGAAGATAAAAATATTGGATTTATTTTTTTTTTAAATAAGCAGAATGTTATTCTTAAAATGCTGGTTTGATTCCTATGGTAACTTAAAAAAAAGGTGTTTAAGCAAGATCAGAATCTGGCATTGACTTATCAAAAAGTGGAAATATATGGGTGCATATTTATTTTCATTCTTTTCTTTAGGTCTAATATTTTTGGTTTCAGTATCTGGCTATAAGCCATGTTTGATACTTAATTGTATTCTGGAGTCGTACAACATTAATTTTTATTAACTAAACTTACCTGTGTAGCTGGCATGAATTATCTACTCGTCTGACTACATTGTACTGGTATTAAAAAAATGCATTTGTTTGTTTATTTTTATTTTCAGGTCGAGATTGAAAAGCTGGACTATCATCGTTATCTGCCTTTGTTTTTTGATGGGCTTTGTGAATTGACATTTCCATATGAATTTTTTGCTCGCCAAGGAATCCATGACATGCTGGAACATGGTGGAAACAAGATTCCTCCTGTTATTCCTCAGCTCATAATCCCAATAAAAAGTAGGTGAACAGGTGGGGGGAAAAAGTCCCTAAAATTGCATTTATATAGTGTAGATTTTGGAAAGTTGCTAATTAAACAGTAAAACATGGCAGGCTCTACATTTCACAGAGGTTATTGCAAATGTGAGTAAAATCTAAGATATAAGGCCAGAAGGCTCATGCCTTCATTCACCTGGTATGTGCAATAATTCAGAAGGATAGACTGGTTTGTGTTTTTCTTGTTACAATGAGATTCTTGGACTTTAAACATGTGAAGTGACATTTTATCACCTGACTTTTTGTATCTATTATGTAAGTCCATTACTGTATAAATCAGCTAATCTGAAATGACAGTAGAAATCACCAGATGAAATTTGAAGAATTATGTTTCTGTTTGTCCTTTTTTTAATTCTGCAGTTATCGTATATTTATTCACAAGATATATTTTCTATGATCACTCTCACTACTTTGGATAAACATATATTTATTTAAATTGGGAGTTCTGCCTGACTAATATAGTATGTAAGATTTTGGCAATTAAAAACTAATTTTGAAGTTTTTATATATTCAAGTTTATGGTTTTTTGTAGAAAAATATGTGCAAGGCAATGCTTTATATTAATATGAGTGTAATACTACTAAAAAATCTTTTCTTGGAACACTTAGTCTTTCAGATATACATTTTTTTCCTTCCCTGTTTCTTCAGATCAGTACCTTGAGTAGATATTATTCTGAACCTTCATCCTTCTTTAGTTTGGTATTATGATTCTTAAGTGTTCATGCTATCCCTATACCAATAGATGCTCATATTTGTTAAACTTGTCTGCTCTTTTATCATTAATCACTAATGATATAATGTCTTTGCTTTATCCTGCTTTCCTGATGTAACTCAGCATCCATGCTAATACAGAACAAAAAGAAGTCATTGTACATGTGATACAGAATGAATAGAGTCAGACACAGTTTTGGAAAAGGGGAAAGGGAATGTAGTTTCAAACTGAAAATTCTGAAAAAACGGTGTTGGAAGGGTCAGATTATGATTTTTTTTTTTCATTCAATTTATTCTCTGTTTAAAAAGACTGATTATAGAGGTTGTTATTTCTATCTTACTGTAGATTTTGAAAATGTCAAAAGAAATATGATATTTAGAATGGTTATTCTGTAAGTGACAGCTGTGACAGGTTATGGAAAAAAGTTACAAGCTTTTCTCTCAAAAGGGAAACACATAAAGAGAGGAATGATGTAATTTCTTATAATCTGTATTTTCAACACCACCAAAATATATTTTTAGTGGTATCATTTTATGAAAGCTGAAATCCTTTCTTCAGATAAAATACAAGTTTATCACAGCAGCTACTCAGTTAGGATTTAAAAGTCTTGCTGAGACCAGAGTCTATCTTAGAAATAATTACCTGGGAGCTTTGGCTGTTACACAGCTTTTAGCATTAAAAAGAGACTGCTAGGTAAGGATATTTGTATGGATTTGATATAGAATCTTTTAAATCAAGTCATAATTTATGATGCTGGAACACAATCTGATGGCTAAATTTAGTTGTTGGTTCTGCTTTATTTTATTGTACAGTGCTTATTTTTGATTTTTAAAAAAGCTTCTCTATCAGCTATAATATGGGAAGAGTCCAAGTATCATCAACGGTAAAGGCATCTTCCTAATTAAAGCCATATTAATATTAAAAAAACACACCACTATCTCAAGGATTCTGAAAGTGTGGACTTTGGAGAGTTCTAAAAATTTGCTCTGACTATGTAATAATGTAGTCAGAGCTATACATTTCTGTGACTCAGCTGCATTCACAGGAAACTCAGCTGTGTTCCAAAGATATTGCTGTCTCTGAAGCATCCCACTGAGTGACTCATACCTTATTGACCAGTCTTCTTCTAGACCATGACCATATTTATACTGTGAAAGTGTGAATCAATTGATTATTGATTGATTGATTGATTATTAGGCTAGGTAATGTATAGGATGGAGGGAAACGGGATAAGAGAAAGACAGAAAAAAAGCCTCTACAGATAGACTGATTTTAAAAGCAGTTTTCTCTCCTGCATGTGCATTGAAGAAAAATTAAAGATTAAATTAAATCTTTTCTCTTTAAAAATATTTTTAATGAAATACTAGAATTAGCTACTATATTTTAATGATTTAAGGAAAAATCTGTCCTCCAGTTGTAGGCTATCTGAATTTAGGCCTAGAAGCCAAAAAATCTCACATCTTTGCACTTAAATTTTAAAAGTATTTTAAAAGAAAGTATTGTTTCTACAGTTACAGTCTGTAGACTATCACTTCTGACTTTGTCCAAAAAGAATTATCTCCATCCTAAGGAACACTAAGGCTTTCCTTTTCAAGGTTTTTTTTCCATGCTGTTAAAAATCACTTGTGGCACAGTTCATCAAGAATACCTTAAACCTTGTTGGGAGTGTTTCTTTAATGGAAACAGACCTTTTTTGTGAATCAAATATAGAGAAATGAACAGAGCAATCCTTCCTCAGTGTCACCTACAGAGCTCTTTCAAATGTTTAATAAATTTCTAAATTAAACTAAATTCTGCTTTCTTATTCTCCACAAATATACATTGAAATGTGGAGAATAAGAAAATGTACTCTCCACACATCAAATGTCGATTGTTGTCTTGAACAAGACTATAGTTAATTCACTTTTAATGTCAAATCAGTGTCACTGTTTTGTTAAGATAAATTGAGCCTGTTGCTAACAGTTGTTCCAAGCACTTTTAAATGTATATTTCTCCTATTATATCTTCACTGTATTTATGAGTATTTAATAGCCATTAGTGCTTCCTTATTTCATAGAAGTCTGAAATATTTTCATGGAATACATATGGTTTTCTGGGCTGTGGTCTTTTTCTTTCTGTAAACAGTCTAAGTTGATTTCTGTCATCCACAGAAAGTAAATTCAACTTTTAGTGGAATTGGTGTCTTCCTCCTGATAACTGTTGCACTTGAGAACCAGTTCTGATAAGTAAGATCAGAGATTGAAAATTAATTCCAAACAAATTTGGTTTTATAGACTTAAAATACTGTTAAAGAAAGCAAAGGCCTCTCTTAAAAAAAATTAAATGTTGTCTTGACTCTTAAAATACCAAAGCTTTTGTCCCCTGTAGGTACCATAAGCCAGTACAAGAGATTGTAATTGTTTTTGTAAGATTCTTCCCCAAAACTGTTCATTTCAACTAGTTACAAATGGTATAGAAGCTCAATTCTTTATTATTCCTGTGTGGTCCTGTGACAAAACTGTTTCTCATTCAAGAAAGAAAAATCTCCTCCATGTTTGTAAAATAAAATCTGCAATTTACATCTGTCACTTTTGAAGTTGGAAATAGAGTTATTCTCTCCTGAAGTTGTTAATGTATTAATATTTAATATTTATTAGTACTGAATTTCATCTGCCAATTCTATCACTCAGTCATTTGGTAATCTTACGTCCTTCTGCAGTTCTCCAGCATCAGCATCATCTTTGGCATCTGTAGCAACTTGGTATTATAAAAGAATTCCAAATCATCTATGCATAGATTCCTCAAGGCTCTTACTAGTGAGCCTTGTTGTTCTCCTCCATTATCATGCATTGTTGCCTTCATTTCCTATCTCTAAAAAATTATTTATTTACATGGAAACCATGGTAGTTAAGTGTTTCAGAAGCCTTTAGTGAGGTACCTTATAAAATGGCTTTCAGAACTGTTAGGAAAAGAGTATAATCAGGCTTTTCCTGAGTTCTTCATCTTCAAGGACCCACAAAACATTTAGAACATTACATTATAAATTTGTGTAGTGCAGAAATTTGTTTTCATTGACAGGATGGGTACTCATAGGAAAATTCTCAAGTTGCACTTCATGAGCTTGAGGTAGCACAAGGGAAGGAATTGACTTAGCCACCAAGAAGGTTTCTGGGACTCCATTCTCAGTGTATTCTTTACACTAGCTAATAAACAGGGTCTGTAAACGCTAATGGAATTCAAGATTTACAGGTGCTGATCTAGGAAAACATTATAATTACAAGCACAATTTAAACTTTAAAACACTGACTTTCTCTTCAGTTTTCCACTAGATGATGTTTCTTCCAACTATCAATGATTCATTTATGAATCTCAGCCTTTTCTGTGCCTTAGGGTTTGGCTTTACAGGACAAAGTCTTGATTACAAATTATAAAATCTGTGCTTTGCCACCTATTCCTTCTTCTCATTTTCATTGCAACACATCACTCCTTTAGTAGTACTGAAATATTTGGATGAAAAAATATTTAGATCTTACCTGGCTTTAAAAAAGGACAGAAAACCAAGATTAATACTCTGGTTTTTTATTCACTCTTGATTGAAGCACTGTTTTTTGTAACAGCCTCCACTACTTTTCTGTAAATTAACATATTTCTATTATATAAGTTCAGGTAGTTAAGTATAATGCATTTGAAAAGTTATAGACAAAATTATCTGTAAGAGAAGTAGGTATCACTTTGATCAATTGCATTTTGAGAGCCCTTCATGTTAGCAGTTCTTTAAACCTGACTGAATTTAAGAAGCCCTTGATCAACAAGATTAAGTAGATCACAACAACTGAAGCAGCTTTATCCTGAGTGCTTGCTGCCCTGCAGGAGACCTGCTCTCTGCAGCTTGTTCTGCTTCAGGCAAAGACTCTTCTAAAACACGTGCCACATTTACCAGTTGGGGGGGAGATATGAATGCAAACCAAATTGGTTTTTATCTTTGGTGTGAGACATAAATAGAAAATGGAAACTGTCAGTGAATTTCTAAACACAGATTCACAGGTATATTTGAAGAAGGGACTGAATTAAAATAAAGGCCTGTGTGAATTAAAGAGAATTACATTATCAGTGAAAATACATTGTGTCATGCAAAAGATCTGCTGCATGATGGAAGAAATGCTGTCATGTTTCTAGGGTTATAAAATGTATCAGTCCCCGAGATGGAAACTGTGACTTCTGTTACATGCAAGATCTGAGACTGAGATAAATTTTTCCAGGTTGTGACATAGAAATTAAAAATACCAGCTTACATAGCTTCTAAGTCTTTTTCTTTGAGATTATTGGAAGGTTGTAAAATAATAATTTCTGTTACTTCATATGTAAGCTGCTTCTATCTAAATGGATAAGCAAAAAAGTATCTTAAGAATATTGCTGTTCATAAAGGAAATTAACAGTAGAATATTTTAAATTTGAATCAATTGCCAATAAAATTTAACAAAAATAAATTCACTGAAGCTGTTAGTGAATAAGGTATCATATTTAAGCTCATTGCTAAAAAGCTTTAATGAGCACCACTGTGAAACACTTCCATCCCAAGAACGTTCAGTGTTTCAAACATGCTGTCAATTTTCATAATTATCTATTAATGTGGCTTTGAATGGTAGAAGTACAGAGCTTATGCAGATATTGAGCTTATACACCAGATATTTAACCCACTGATATATATTTTTTTTAATTTAAGAAAGTTATGAGAACTTCAGAAAATACTGATTTTCCGAACTTGTTTGGAAAAAACAAAGTTTATTTTCCAAACTTGTTTGGGAAAAAATGTAACAGTACAAAATAAAATATGTTTCAAGTAAATTTTTAATTATACACTGGCACTTAGTCAAGCTGAAATGTCTCCTGGAAACGCGTACATCCTCATTACAAGGGAAACTGTCAAGTTCATATACTGTTAAAGGAGAAAACATCAGAACTACCAAACAGCAGAGTCAGTTTATTGGGTTGGGTTTTTTTATCAAGTTGCTGTTTAAGAGAATTGCACAATGCATAGCATGTAGATTTGATGACCAAAAGGGAAATCTTTCCCACTGAAGGTGGGAAGTCCTCTAAAAACTCTTCGGGCAGTGAGAAACTATCTTTCACTGAGAAGCAAACTACTCATTCACTTTGCTGTTATTGTGAAGATCCACATCTTACAGCAAAATTCTAGGTCGAGAGGCAAGAGCCTAGCATGCTTTCAGATGGAAATACTTTGGATATTAAGCATGTTTCCTTCTGTAGTTATATGTGGCTGTACTGTACTGAGCTGTGAATGTGCTGCTTTATTCCTGTGTAAGGATACGGATACTTTCTTCTGTTTGTGTCAAACTCAGGACATCACAGCTATTTTTCAAAATGTTGAAATGCACTTACTCTATATAGTCCATTAAAAATTTCTTCTTTGATTAATGTGGGAGAATGTTCTGCAGTGGTGGTAATACACAGAAAATAATTATTAGATTTTTAAAAGACAAACATATGTTTGAAATAGACATCTCCTTGGGGCAGGGATTGTGTCTAATTAAGTGTTTATACAGTGCCTAAAATAATCAAGGCAGGAGCTGGTTGACTGCTATGCATGCCACAGTCCAAATATTTAATAATAATAAATACAGTTTGCAGTCAATTTTGTCTTACTTTTGGTATTTACAAGTGTTTTCTGAATAAATACTGCATATTTTGGTGATTTGAAGGGCTTTAGGCAAATATTCTGCAATCTGATTCTACAATATCCATCAATTTAGAACTCAAAATCTTTTTCCAAATGCTGTCCCTTGTTTTGTGTACCAAATGGAAGATGGGATTACCCTGTTTTGAGGGAGATGGGACAAGATAACTTCTTACCATGCAGGTAAAACAAGCGCTATTATTGCTGTTTGAAGTTCCAGCAAATACCCTTACAGTACAACTCGGGTGTAATGAAACTTGCATGACAGGTTATATGATGAGTTCTTCTTCCAAACCATTTTTCTGGATTCAGTATGAGGCCAGTTTGCTGCACTCGCTGGGACACCTTTTAAGTCAGGAGGCATAATTCACACTCTAATTCACACTATCGTCATTATTAAGGAATTAATCTTTACCAGGACAGTCTTGGCTTCCACTCAGACCAGGTTTGTCTTCACACAAGACAGAACTCTGAAAACAGGAACCTGTGAGAACCTTCTGCCACCATCTGCAGAAAATCAGTTCTTCCTAGGGGTGACTGGACAGCTATTTTGACTCACATCATGCCCTCTGTGTGCCCCAAAATAAGTATAAGTATGCTGCTGCAGTCAAGAAGAACTATTCCAGGAATTGGGTACAATTTGTTGGTTAAGGATGGAGAAGTTGTGATCTATGACATTGATTCATTTTTATGTCCCTTCATTATTAGTGTTTGTATGAATAATTCATTTTATTCATGTTTGTATGAATTCACTCTTACAGATTAATATAAATATCCATTCAAGTTTGTATGAATAACTAATAATTACTGTACTGAAAATTACAAGTGTTAATGATAATTTTCCTATTATTTTATTTATTTCTGATTGTGACAGTTTAGTCACGAATAAACAGATTCATTGGAACCCCAGAGCTTCCTCTTTCAGTCACCCTTTTAAGAAAATGAATAATGTCTTTTCCTCTATAAGAGAATACTTTCCTGCCTGGAATTTGGACCCAATCTTTAAATTGTATTTGGATGTCTCTCTTTGCTAAAGCAGACTTAGAACAAGTAGTCTTTAAAGCATAATTAGGAATAGCCAATCTCTTTGCTGTAACTTACTGTATGCATGCTGCATTGATGGGGTTTCTGTCACACGTTAATCTGCTTAGAGACAACACAAAATTAGGAGTAGCCTGATGGCTACAGTAGGGACTGGCAAATGAGATGTATGAAATTCAGTCTGTCTTTTAATTTGACAACACTTCTTTAACTTGTAATCACCCTTTGTTGCACCATAGTACCTTTATGCTGTGGATTTAAAGCTGCTTTTAACTTTTGTTTAAAAGTAGCTTTAGGACACTGTTCATAAGCACTCAAAGAGGGATGAAGGAAGGTTACTTACCAGTTAATTTTCAAAAGTTGTCTCTACACATGCACACAACCAATCTGCCTCACCCTGGCTTTGGAACTCTAGTAATGATGTTTAACACTTGGCAGACATGTGGTAAGAAGCAGAAGAGGGTGGGATACAACGTGTTACAATGGTACAATGATATATATACAAATGATACAATGCCTAAAGATAAGTTAAAACTGAGGTTGCTCCTGTGAGAGAATGCTGCATCGTTCCTTATGAAATGGCATTCCTGGGCACTGACAAAATTTTGTGCCAAAAATACTGAATTCTATTGCCACAATGTGAAAAGGCAGTTCATGCAGAAATTGTTAGTAACTCCTCTTCAGACTTCATTACGTTCTGTACTGTAATTTTTTCCAAGTGCTTATATTTAATGTTATATTGATTACATTGGCTTACATATTTATATACTTCTGTGATTCTAAAACATATAACATTGAATGTGAGCTTTGCTTTTACAGCTTTTTGCTTCCCCAGTGAAATGATATAAACCTCTATGCACGTGGGCAGAACACTAGACAATTATACCAATTTATAATAGCATACCAAATTTGCATCCAGCTGCATAGTTTCAGAGGGGGTTTTATAAATGGAAGGATTTTGGAGAAAAAGCAAAAGAAAAGTACAAATTTCAATCATGTTTCATTTTTAATTACAAAAGAGAATGTAAAGCACTTGCTTTAAGTAAAATCAAGAGAAACAGAAGGTATTTATGAGATGTCTTAGTGTCATAAGATTAGAAGCGTGACACTGAAAGCTAAGAGAAAAATCTAAGTGGTCAATACAAAACTTTTTTTTTTTCTAGAATGTTTGTCTTTTTAAAAGGCCTACAAGGTTTTTTTGTGCTGGTTTTTTTTTTCCCTATAAACATTTGCTTCATTGTAGTGTTTCTCAGAATAGTAGGAATTGTTAGTCGAATGAATAAAATCATAGTGAAATACATTAGCATAAACATACAAACACTAATTGTTGCACTAGAATGTATCTGTTGTCAACCTTTGCAGGTTGTCTTGCAGTTGTACCATTCCATTGGCCCCAAATGGTACTGAGTGAACATTTATTTTTCATCTGTTTGGACGATGCAAGTATTACACAGGCAGCATGAGGGAATAACAAGCTGCATTCTTTGGGTTACTGAAGAGTCAGCACAAATTGTGGGAACAAATAACAATCAGACAAGGCGGTGTTTTATAACATCAGGACTGCAATCCATCTTTTCAAAGCTGGGCTAATAATGGCCCACTTACAATCCCTAGCAGAGTGAAGTTTAATTAAATTTGTCCATTAGATGACTCCTCCCCCTCCCTCTAATTCTGCTCTCTCTGCCTGTTGTTCTTTCTGTATCACAGATGCACTGAGCCTCCGTAAGCGACAGGTCATGTGCATCACCCTGAAAGTCCTCCAGCACCTGGTGATGTCAGCTGACATGGTGGGGGAGGCCTTGGTGCCCTATTATCGACAAATCCTCCCCGTTCTGAACATCTTTAAGAATTCGAATGGTGAGTTATCCTAACAGACACTGTCTTTCAACTCCTAAGGCAAAAAAGGGCCTTGAGACAGGGTTAATTCACAATGTAGTTAAGATTTATTACTGTATATAAACTCAAATCCATTTGGAGCTCTAAATAATGTAAACTCCCCCCCCCCTTACTATTCCCTGAGGATGCACTGAAATTAACAATTTCATTTATTACTCCTTGCACGTACAGTTTATTTAACACAGTACAGAAGCACTGAAGCAGTTCTATAATCTTCCAATAATTAAATTGTAAAGTTTTGTAACAGTCTTTTGAATACATTAATAAATTGCAAAGGTTTTTTTCCTCTTTCCAACACATTAGCTCAATCCAGCCTTTATAGTCCCTTCTGTGCTTTTCACAAACGATTCATCACTATACACAGGCTTCGGAAAGTAGAAAAGTAGCAACAAACTAGTCAGTTTGAGGGTCAAGAAAACTTCTTGTTATAGAAAAATTTCAAGGTACATAATGTCTAGCAAAAACCTGGAGTCTGAAGCTATTACTGCTCACTTAGCAGGTTTTATTACAGAGAAATTTAGAACTCATTTGTATCTACAGTTGAGTGTGTTGTTTCCTTTGTAGTGCAAAGCTCCATTGCCAGTATCAGTCTCTAATAACTGATACTGTGAGTACTGTATTGTATACTGTGAACACATTTGCACCACAGTCAACAGCTAAAATCACCATGATGTATCTTGTGCCTGCCAAAAATACTCATTTTTAAAATATTTCCCTGTCATAAATATGTACTTATCTGTTCAATTATTCATCAAGTCATTGACTTTAAAGTTTCTGTTATTGACATGCATCACATAGATCAAAAGGAGTTAATTCCCCGCAGTCTTGCAAAAGATGTTTTTCATAAAACTCATGGCATATTAGTTGTTACCTACAGGACTGCTTTCTGTTACATGTTCTATTTGCATTGCTACAGAATGTGCTATCTTGTACTTACTCTTTACTGATTCACCTCAGATTGATAAGTGCATGTCCAAATGCCTGTCCAATGCAGGTCTGTGCTCTCAGTTATAAGGTAGGTGTAGGGACTGATCTAGGCTATTTTCTCCACTGCTTGTTCATACAGGTGGAAGGTATGGTGAGGAAGTGTATGCACCTCTTCCTTCTTTTATACATAGCTTGAGAAAGGAGGGACTGTGGAACATCTTCCAAGAGTTTTATGAATTGCAGTCTGTTAAGTCTGATACTGTTGAAGCTTTTCCAGAATTGAGGTAGCTGGAAGGAGTCATGTTTTAGTCATGGCCACCTCTCTAGATCAGTATCTATCTGTTGAAAGTATCTCTTTTCCAGATTCAGCATCTGTGAATGCTGCTCTCACACTAAAGGAGCCTGTAGCCAAGAACATTAAGACGTAAACCAGTTCTGTTACTGGCAGTGCTGCTACTGGTGGCTTTTTATTGGTGGAAAAAGTGAGAGCATCCTTACCAAGTGGCCAGGGTGTGCTCTAGAAAAGGGTCAAAGCTTTCTGTTGAAACTGTTAGCCAGGGTTCAAAGGCTGGCAGGAGAGCAAGCAGAAGGGAACATGAATTCATCCCAGTGACTGGGGAATACTCCTGAGAGTCTAATCTCTGTAAACTGAAAGGTGACTAGCAGTCTCTAAGGAAGCTCCCAAACATATGGACTATTATGCAAATGTGCTGCTATATAATGTAAGAAACAAAGAAAGCTGTGATAATGCTTACTAAGTCTATTATGAACACCATAATGCCACTGTAGTTTTCATTTAAATTTGTAATTTAAATGCACTGTAATGAAACTAATTTCAATCTTGTGAAGAGTGAAAGAAAAGTATGTATAGATTCAAATGGAAATTTGAATCTATACATAACATATACAGTACATAATCTATACAAAAAATTCTTTTTTTTGCATCACAAATCTTCTCTTCTTGAGTCTCTTATACGCTGCCTTTTATAGATCTGTGAGTTATCTGAGATGAATACAATTTCAGAACAAATAGAATAAGTTTGTTCTTTTATGAAAGCAAGCAAAAGATAAAAATAAAAGTAAAAAAATGGAATCTTCATATCTTGGAATATGGTATTAGAAAGTATACAAGAATGCTGTCTGAAACAGAAACCTGTTTATTAAAAGGATTAGAGTTATGAACAGCAAATTTCTCTTGTTTAATTTACTTGACTGGTAAATGAAAATTTCATTGACTTAGTTTAAAAACTATTTTATGCTGTCAAATCCAAGCAGTCTTAACAGCTGTATTACCTCAATTCACGTACAAAAAAATATTTTCATGTTAGCAGTTTATGTTATTCAGTAGTGATCAAGAGCAGCTATGGAAATAAAATAATGTAGAACGGATCAAAAGAACATATTATTAAGACTTACATGCATCAGACAGAAAAGTCCCTCTCTAGCAAGGTAATTTTTACCTTGACTCTAGCAAATCACTTTTTACAAGTGACTTGTTTCAGTCACTGTAAGGCAAACTGTGGTAACAGGGCAGATTGAAGCCCAAATTTCTTTTGGCTGCAACAAAAACATTTTGACATTGTCACTTGGTTAAAGCTGCCGTGAACTTCTGTCAGTCTCTACGTATATATTCAGCCCTTTAAAATAAAATTTTAGAGATATGTTTGAGAATGCCTGATATAGCTAAATTGTAGCATTCAACAAAGTGTGAAGCCACAAAGCAGAATTATACTGCGTGCTGTACAGCACCTGAGTATCATTTGGGAAAAAACATTCTCTTGTTTGAAAAGTACTTCACGTACTTTAGAGAACTCTATTTTACAAAATACAATGGTACTACATAGACTCTAAAGGAGGAAGCAGAATTTCTGTGTTTAATTGCAGAAGCAAGAGACTGTGCCTACAGATAAGTGTTCCCTGTATTGGAATTGGAGTATTTTCAGAAATACTTGTGTATTTCAGAGACAGCAAATGGTCCTAAGAGAGGTTCGTGGTTAGTAGTAAACAACAGCATCTGTCCTTTAATGTGACCAGATATCCTCTAAAGAAAATCTCTCGCATAGAAGTTTTCAACTGTTTCCTCTTTCTGCTGGGAAAGTGATATGTTCTTTCATAAAGAATGTCAATTCTGTTCTAAAATACTTCACCAACTCTGCATTCAGAAATGAAATTTAAAACAAAAATGGATGGCTCAAACATAAATCTTCTTGATAGACATCTTGTGGATGGCCAACATTATCTTCTTGAACTACTTATGATTTCTGAAATTTAAAATCAAAGGTTCTGAAATAGCTGTAAGTATGCACACTTCAAATGAGTAAGACCACTGTGATGTCACAAATCTGAATGAAAAATATACTTTTAATGTTTTCTATTTTTTGATATACGCCTCCAGCACAAGAGAATTCAGAATGCTTTGATTCATCAGCATTTAATGAAAAATACTGTTTTCCCAAAATAGACTCTCTTGTGCTGGTTTTTCAACTCTTTAAACAGGTAAAGATAAATTGATTGCACTCAAAAAAGTTATCATACTGGTGAGAGGCAAAATATATTTTCGTTACACCAAAGTGCAATTAATGATATTACTTCAGCAGGCTTCCTATGAATTATAGTTCCAAAAATGCTTATTTAACAAATATACCTGATTGTTTTTAAGAACATAAAACCATTTTTTTCTTATAAGATGATAGTTGAAAGGGTGTTTTTCAAAAATGTTATGCCTGTTGTCAAAAATATCACCTTGAAAACAAAATTCTCCTGTAATAACGTTCCACATAGTAATTGAATATAGACCATCATAAAAGTATTCTTTAACAGCTAACAACCATTTTCTTACATATTTTGTTGCACACTGGCCAATCCCAACTTGTTTCAATGGCCATTCCTGAATACGGAGTTATAAAAAACCCACTAGAAATGTGAAGTATGAAACTTAGAAATTAGTGAAACTGTTACTAACTGTATCAGATAATTTGTTACTTTAAAATCTTTAAGGTGAAGCATTTGATTTTAAGCTGAAGATATAGTAAACTTTTAATGTATAATCAAAACCCTGTCAGGTACTTTATAGCACATGTAGAAAATTATCACACTTAGATCATAATTGCTGGGTAATTTCTAATTGCTATCTAATTTCTTAGTTGAACATACAACCTCAGTCTGTGTAAAATAAAACTTACTCAGCAGTGATATGTTATTAACACTTAGCACTTACTTTTAATGTGTTAATAACCTAATTCAGCACGTTGAAAAATTAAAAGCTTCCCTTGTCAGAGAGTGCACATTGCACCCAATATTTTCCTTTTCTTTTTTCAGTTTTTAATCTTTTGAGTGGGTTGACCCAAGCAAGGTGGTCTCTTGGATGACATACAAAAGTCAGAGCTAGGACTTCTGTATTCACAGGAAATTCCTGCTCAAGTGAAATAGTGGAAACATAAAATTATTTCTGTGCTGCTGTGTAAACATCAGTAAACTGATGATGAGAACTGCACTTTTCATTCTGTAATTCTGATTAAAACTCCCTAAGTTTTGGAAAAGTAGAATTTCAGACACACATCTGCATATCTTAGTTTCAATCGATTTGATCTGAGGAGGTCCCTATAGACGTCTTTGTCATCCTTTTGAGGCTCCTGATTCAATTTGCAAAGAACTGAGACACCTACATTTCCTCCTAGGTGTTAAGGATTTCTTTGGATCTGCCCTTACAAAATAATGTAGATTGTTAAAAAATTGACTGCTACCCTTCCAGTAATGACTTCTTCCTTGGTAATTATTTTTTGTGTTTCTCACATAGTTGGCTTGCATGTAGTGTTACTGAGAAGGGGGTTCTTTAGTTGGACTGACAGTGCCTTCTTCATTTAGAAATACTTTCAGAATACACGTTAAATACTGCTGAGAAAATATTTGTTTTCTGCATAATTCTTATGTATGTTTGCAAACAACTGTGACATAGTTTAGGGGGACATATGGTTTCAACTTGTCAGATTTATTAAGGTAGAATATTTAAAAATTTTAAATACACATCTGAAATATGTGTTTGTTTAATAATTCTAAGTGTATTATGTTTTGTTTACTGCAGATATTTTTAATTTGTTTGCTCAATTAGAATTTCTGTTCCGAGAAGACTATCTGTGAAAGTCAGTGTGTTGCCAAAATTTCAGAAATTGGCTCTGCATCTGGCTCCTTTTATATCAGCTGAAAAAAAGACTTAATGGGGAGCTAGGGAGAGAGATGGAATTCCTTGTCTGGATGACCTTTTTCCTTGTGGCATCTCTCTTTGCACTCCAGGAGAACAGATTGAAGCCCTATGTAATGTAGCAGTGCCATGTAGCCATTGTTGCCATTAAAGCCACCATATTCAGGTGATTAAAGTGCTTCAGGCCCTTCAGTTATTATCCTATTATATAATTTCATTTAGTTTCAAAACTTTGCTTTTTTCACAGTTTTTGAAGGACAGTCCAGGCAACAAAAACTGATTTTGTGAACACATAGCTTTGCACTATTAATTTGTTTTTCTATATTGCACCTCCACTGTCCTTCTTTTTAGAAACACTAACAAAAATACGTATTCTTGTTATATCATCTGGCTATTCCAATGATCATGGAATTAGCACATGAAAATCTCAGTTTGTTTTGGCTTTTCTTATATGATAATTATATGAATTAGATTACATATTTATGATCAGAGCATTTGAATACTACTATCTTCATCTAATCCAGAAACTTCTGTTTCAGCTAGGAGTTATATTTTTGAAGAAAGAAAAAAAAAGAAAAAGTAAAGAGAAAAAATCCAAACCAAACAGACCAACCAACACCTGTTTTTATATTAAGACTTTTCACTTTTAGACCACATTAGGTTCCTTGTTACTTTCTCTTTGAAAGTTAAATTAGACATTCAGGAAAAGGTAAGAAATGCCAAAGCTACCATTCAACTCTAGTTCTTCTCACTTTGTTTTATGGATTATAATACAGATTCTGTTTACTTACTGTTTATAACATAACACAAATATTTTGTACAAATTTCCACAACTTTGGATAAATGTGTATCACTAAATATTTTTACAGCTTTTCACTGTTGTGCTTTTCACTGCTGTCCTATTGCTATAAATTTTACTGGCACACAGTTTCTGTATTAATTTTCTCTTTCCATTGCATAGATGAATATCTTTTCATGAATTAACAATCAGTTTTGCTTCAATTTCTTGGCCAAATGCCTATAATATTGTAGGTATCAGAACATGTATGGGAAAGACCACCTGAGGAGCCATTGGAAATAAGTATAAAATCTTTTGTCTCCTCAAAAGATACATTCATTCAAGGGAAATAAAGTACAGGGGTTCAAGGGAAAAGTGGTCACAATGAAAACAGTGATATTAAACGTTTTTTCTTAATTTAAAAAATATGAAAGTCTCTTTAACAATTGTATCATGGTCATCTTTCTCCTTCCCCCAAAAATGTAGTCTGGTAAAGAGGAATCTGGCCACAACTTTTGAAGTTGCCAACTATGTAGTTTTTTACAAAAAGTGTAGACTTTTTATTTAAAAAAACGAATACTGCAAAGTGTTTCTGGTCTTGGGCTGAAAACAAAACAAAACTGATTATCAGTTGGCATTAGAAAATATTTGTCTGCAGTTCCTGCTGCTGCTCTTCAAGATTAATTTTGATGGTTTATGCTCTCATCCTCCACTGTAGCTTAATTTTCAACCACATTAAACTCCTTATTACACTTCTCATAGGAGACCTGCACTGATCACTGTTTAGTCAGTGGGTGCCTCATGAAAGGTGTAAATGAAAAGTGCGTGAAGCTGTAAATTCGGTGAGCCAAGATGACTGAGTTTCCAAATCAACTTTTTTTTTTTTAACTCCAGTGAAACTTCAAATAGCAAAATATTTACTGTCCAGTTTTCCACTGAAAAGTATTTTCTCTTGAATATTTTAGCAAAATTTTGGTATCAAAATCTCTATAACAAAAATATTTTTCAAGCAATTCTATTTAAGAGTACTAGTTTTCATTACAGCTAATACACAAGGATTGTTCATTAGATTGACATTTCTCAATCTTTTGAAGGTGTTGATAAGTTATCTTATTTGGAAGAAATCTTGGGATCATTTGCCTTTTTTTTTGAAGATTTCCACAGCTCATCATATGTGTGTTTGCTTAAATAATTTTTCAGGAGCTACATTTAGGCTGGGGTTTGAAAACTCACATAGTACTTTAATTTTCCTCTCTTTCGTATGTCTGCCTGGTTGCATACATAAAATCTGTGCAATTTAGCTGTTTATTCATGAATTTATCTCCATGGATAAAAAGGTCATTATAGAAGATCAGTGCTCCCCACATCACAGGGCAGTTCTTTCTGGCCTTAATATTTATTACTTAGGTCTAATTTGAACTTTCTGTGCCATGTGACTGTAGTGTTAGGGTTTGGTGTAAGAAATATGAACTAATAGTAAGATAAGGAACTTGTTATTCTTCTTATTTTTAATAAGGGTGCTGTAAAAAAACTTTTTTAAACTAAGATTCATACCATTGCCCCAAATCCATTATTAGGAATTCATGACAGAAAGCTGATGAAGAAGAAAAATAAAAGAACTATGGGTTTGTGGGGGTTTTAGTATTAGTTTGGTAATAATGCCCAACCAAAATAGAAAAAGACTATAGGTTCTGAGGCAGTGCTTCAAAGAACTATTAACAGCAGTGGCTTATAAAAATACATAAACAAGACAAATACAATTTGTAGCATGAAATGTCTTATGTTCTCATTCTGCTTTTTACTTGCTCCAGTCTTGACTTGCTATCTAGACATCAGTTTTTTCACCTTGGATCAGTCATAATTGTAGATAAATTTGTTCTGTCTGAAGGATCCTTCAGATTATCACTATATATAGCAATTTTGTAACAACTATTGTACAATAAATACTAGATTAACTTGGTTGAAGGTCATGCTTAAAACATACAACTATAACTAAACAACTTCAACTATCTTTTGTATTTGCTCATGTTTTTAAAAATATGTTTAGACAGTCACAGAACTACTTAGAGGTTTTTGGGGTTTTTGTGTTTGTTTGGAGTTTTTGGGGGGTTTTTTTTAGGTTCTTGTTTTTCCCTAGGATTAGTCTTGCAGTGTACTTGTCAGAGTTTTGAAGCAGATCCATTTCTGGTGTATTTCCAAGGTCCTGGTAATGGTGAGTTCACCACTCAGGTCCCTGAGTAAGATTCTGAAGCTCTACAATAGTAAAACTACATACCTATGGTTTGTCATTGAACTGAGCTAGGAACTGTAATTTGGAGTTAAGTGTAGGTGTAGTGTGGATTATATAATACTTTGTACAGTTCTATTATGAGTATATTAAAGTATAGGTTAGAACAAACAATGACGATCAATTTATTCATTGATATACTTTAAGAATAAATATTCAGAATATTTCTCTAATTAACAGAGTAGAACAAACAGACCACAAATTCTGTAGATGACTGAGAAAAGAAACTGGATGCATGAAATGGGAATTTTTGCTGAAAGAATTTTCTTCAGCAAACCTCATCTTTTTGTCTGGTTGCTAAGCCTCTTTTTTTCTACTAACATTTTTCCCTCTATTTCTTTCATTTCCTAATCCTGTTGTGGTTTATGTCAGCTTTGTAGAAGACTTGACTCCTGTTTTTATTTTTTGAGATAAGTCTGGGAAGAAAAAATTCTTTCAGTTTTGCTATTATTGTCAGTGTCTGCGTGTAAGAAGGAAGATTCCTTTAGCAAGTGACACCAGAAGAAGTTAGATACATTTTAAGAATTACCTTTTCCTCCTCAACCGAAGCAAATTCAGGGGATGAGTTCCAGAGAAGAGGAAGTTTTTTTAAGATCTCTGTCCAGTATAGCATAGCTTTAAGGTAGATGTTTAATAGATACAACCTTCCCAGTACAGGAAGTGTTATTCAAGATAGTGGTAGGCATCTGTTTTGAAACTGAGAAAGAAAATTACCTAACTTTTTCCTTGTGAAGGAAGTTTCAGAAATTGCTGTAGCTGAGAGGTATTCCTGTAGTTTCTATTGAGGATGATTTTCTCCTACAGTTGTACTCGTGTTGGAATTTATCACTCTTGTTATCAGTTTAGTATTCGGAAATTTCCATCCCTTCCCTGTAATTTTCTTAGGAGCTATCCACCTATATGTGTTGTGTGATTTGATAAAAAAAGCAGGTATACTTTTCAGTCACATTATCATGAGTGAGCAAGCACCAGAGGAATGAAAAGAACCAAGATACATGCACACATACCTGAATTTCCATAGATGACTGTATTTCAGATTAATGACAACTGTGAAACAAGAAAAATCTATGTTGAAAAATATGAGTGCCGTGTTATATTCTGATCTTTACTTTAAACTGTAGATTATATATTGTATTTCTGACCAGCAATGGAAAGAGAAGATATTCAGAAAGCCAGGGTATGTGAAACTAAGTTGTGTCTTTGGAGGAACCCATCTGCCTCTCCTTACTTCAGGGAGAGCCTGGAGGTTAGACGTGCTGGGAGCAAAGTTGCTTTGGCGAATAAACTGTCATGTGCTAGAGATTTCAGAGAAGCAAATTGTCCCAAAAGATTCCTCTATTGTCACAAGGCTGCCAGTTGCAAATCAAGGCCAAAGAGTGGAGTGGTCTTAACAGGCAAATCCTCATAAATGTCCAGCATTACACACTGAAGAAAATAAATAGGAGACAAAAGGATAGTTTGAGTTGCAGGCTCTGTAATAAAAAAACATTTTGTGCTTTTTTAATTGAGCAGCAGCACAACCAGTTAAGTAGGCATTATGAAAAGGTAGTTTCCTTGAGGCACATGAGACATGCTCCTTGGCCTCCAGAATCTGTTCTTGTAAGATGGTAAATTGATTCTGTTCTTTTTTTTTTCTGTAAAATGAACTCCTACACACCTTATTTAACCACCTCCTAGTAATGCAAAGACTTTGATAAAACCAAATATGTGTGTGAATGATTTTGCTTCTTTGCGATACTTTCCCTAGTGTTCCTTGAATTTTAAACAAATACTTCATATAGGAAGAATACGTCACAGGCCCTGACAAGGAAGAGATATGTGTACAGCAAACTTAAAGTTTCAGAACTTATTTCCATATACATATTTGACTATGAAGAGGGAAATTGAGGACCTACCATCTGGAATTTTTAATGTGTAAAATAGGGGCGTGGCGTGGGAGGTGGTGTTTGTTTTATTTTAATAAAGACAGATCTGTAATGAAGATACCATTGCATTATTGTTAGGGGTTTAACAATTTGAGGTTCTGTTGTGGAGATGCAAAGGTTGTTTTCTATCTTTTTGAAAACTCATTTCTTGATATATTGACTTTTTTATGGACTCTAGAGAATAGGTCAGATAAAACTTAATTTAGGAAGGGAAACAAAGAAGTAGCAGAGAATAAATTTAAATCTTTAAGATCTTCTGTTGCAGAGGCCCTCTTTTAGATATGTTTATCAAGCTTATAGACAATATTCTTGCTACTCTGCCTGAAGCTAGTAGATAGTGAAGAGTTAGTATTTCTTGTGTGGAATCCCAAGGAAACATGAATCTCAAGGCAGAAGTAGAAGTTTGTTTGTGGAGGTCAATTTGAGATTAAGAACTTGATGTGTATCTTAGGAAAAAAACAAACCTTTGAAAACTAGATTTCAAAATATTTCTTAACTTGAATGGGACTTCATACATGAAGAGTATTCCAAGCCTTTTTCTTTTTTTCAAGGCTTTTCTATTTGGAAAATAAGAATTTTTAAATTTTTTTTTCTTTTTACATTTAATTACATAGTAACATTCTTTATTGCAGAATACAATTCAGATAAAAAAACCAGGTTGCCTATTTGTCTCAGACTCTGTCCTCTAATGTAACCTAGTAGCTGTATAATTTACTGATTTCTTTTTTGCAGTTCTGAAATATAGTTTCATCCATGTCCCAGATCTTTACAACTTCTCTGGATCATATACTATGTGTTGAACTCTCACGATACAAAAGTTGACATCATTGAATCCAATGTGAATTTTTCCATTTTTCAGAATTACATTTCTTTCAAGTTAAATACCATAATTTTCAGCTCTGGTCTGTCTCTACTTCATTCTTTGTATTACTTCTTAGATGGAGCAAGGATTTTTGTGAACTATAATCCACAAAGCTATCACAACAAATAAATAGAAATACAGTCCCAATTTCTATACAATATGCTTTCAAATATCTGCTTTGATAAAAGTAACTCTGAGGAGTAATATATGATACATGAGTGAAAAATTACATTTTTAAAACATCATGTGATTAAATGTAATCTATTTCTCTTGCTCCAATTTTATTCAACAAAACTCATGCCATCTTACTCATTAATTTAAGTTTTCTGTTTGCTTCCTAGCCCCACAATACACGAAACAGTTTTGAATGGGAAGAAACCCGACCAAGTTCTAAGTTTTGTGGATTTTTATTTCTTAGCCCTTAGTATATGCTGCTTGATCATTTACCATATTAGTTTAAGTTATATATTATTTATTATTAATGCTTTTTTTTTCTCTTACCCTTTATAGATTTATATGTGCTTGTATCTTGACTCAAATATTACTATTATTTTTTCATCTCACTTTTTTGTTACTAGATACATATTTTGCATCTATCAGTTTATGTAAGCATTTCGTTGAACAAATACTGAACATGAGTTATATTACTAATCAGTACCCTATCAATCCTAAACACTTTTAAGTGGTATATGTCTTTAGGAATATTTTCAAGTGACACATTTAACACTGGCAAGATGAAGAGCTAAAAATGTGAACATCATGGTGGCTCTGTAATGTATCTGGCTTTGTAACATATCTACATGTCTGTCTCAGTGTTTGCTGATATGCAAAGCTATCAGGATAAAAAAAACCCTGAACTGGTTGTGTATCACAGTAAATCTTATTGTACAAACCTCATCTTGTAAATCTCTATTGTAAATCAGACAGAACCTATCAATATTGCATGTTATTGCACATTATTTTATGTGAAGCATTTGAAACAGAAAGTTTGGTTAGAACAGAGTTGTTCTAAAATATATACTGTATTTCACATCTACTCCATCACCTCTCAGGTGATTTTACTTTTTGAAAGGTTGCTTTTGGGTTTCCGTAGAGAATAATTTTTGTAAAGTTATAAGTTATTACAAGGTAATAGTAATAAAGTAGGCATACTTTAATTCCATGCTTCTGAAAGAGAAAATCTGTCTTCCTAAAATCTTGGTGTTAGAGCCATGTTTTAATAACTTGGGAATGAGTACATACTTAAAAGTCTCATTAATTCAAATTAGGAAATTAGAACAAAGATGTTTTTATTCTGCCTTCATTTAATAAAGAAGTGGCACACTTATACAAAGAAAGATCTAGGGTGCTTATCAGTACCATTATCTCATGTGCATATGAAAGCAGTAATAGAGACGTCACTGTTCCCAAAGATGAGTAAATTAAACACCTGTATTTTGGACAGGATTTCTTTAGACAGCAAAAAGAGGTTTATAGATATATGTTAACTGATAAATAGAAATGAAATAATAATTGAAAGAGTCTGGAAATGTATTTCCTGGGATTCTGAATTTCAAATTTAAACTACTGATAGTTGAGACAGACTTGCCAGACCTCTTCTTTTGTTCTGTTTAGGCACTTAAATATTCTCTTCATTGTCTTCATAATTCCATGTTCTTCAGCCTCTGTTTCTCAGAGAAAAGCAAATTTAATATTTGCCTTCAAAAGTGTAGAAGTCTTCTTAATATCTCATATAAAAATTAGCATATATTATTGATACACTATATGATGCTATGCATTATTCCATGTTTGGTTTTTTGTTGATTATCTTCTGCACTAAAACCAAGCAGTGACCAACTTTTTTCCACCCAGTGTTTAGACTGAGGCTGCAGTGGAGACAATAGGGCTATATCCTTACTTCTAAATAAAAGAAAAGATGCTGAACCAGCCAGCATGCTACTTGAATTTGGTGCCTAAGAAATTGCTTTCTGATTTATCACACCCTTGTTTTGTCCCTTCTCTACAAATGAAACAATCCCAAAATCACATTTTAGCAAACCCAGCTATGCTGAGATAGGGGTGGATAGAGTGGAAATGTAGATAAAAATGTGCACAGGTTACTTTGTTATTTTTGCCACCTTTATACTGATGGAGATTGCTGACACTCACAGGTGTTCTCCAGGTAGTAGTAGCCAGGTCATTTTGCTGTTGATGTGAAAATCTCACAGTGCAACAGACTGGTAAAAGAAATCCAAAGTCTGTCAACCTGAGTAGTTAAACAAGCAATGATCCTCAAATATCATCCTATCTTTAAACTGTCTGCATGCCTTATGGCAATTAAATATATTTCTTCAGTGGCTGGAATATATGCAGATTCATCATTGATTAGTTCTGTTTATGTCTTTGCATTACTTTGAAATGTTCAGAGTTAGCAAATATACTAAAAAAGTTGCACATTAAAATGTCAGAATTTTGTGAGATTTTTAACTGGTAGAGAGCCATATAACAGTTAAGAATATGGATACTGCAATAAAAAACGTATATAAAGTTTTTTTGTAATAGTTAATTTTGAAAAAACAGCATCAATTTACTGTTCTGTGTTTTTTTCTTTTCATCTAACAAAAGTACTTCTCATTAATGCAAAGAGAAATATATTTATTATGCTCACATAAATGCCATCATAGATGGCATAGATAGTTCATTATTCATGTACAGAACTCTGCACATGTATACTCACCTATAATTAATATTTAGCATGTTTCAATCAGTTCAAATTTTCACCAACATTACTAGAAAAAGGCCCCTTTTGTTGCATTATTTTGAGTTGTGAGAGCAGCACATGGTATGATGTTTATGTAAAGGAGCCATTCAGAGGCAGTGGGTCCAGTTCTCATACCCTCATTCACACTGAGGCAATACTTTGTATAGTTATTGATCCCAAAGAATCAAATTGCCTGGGGGAGCCAGAAGATTTTATAAAGTGAAGGTCTGTTCAAAATCTTAACAGAAGCAGAATCTGATGCTAATCAAAGCAGAAGTGTTTAAATGCAGAAGTCCACATTATCTGATGCAGTGAGAGTCTATGCGGCATAAATTAATTTATCTGAACACTAAATTTATTAGTTATGCATATATTAATTTTTATTATTATCATAAATATATTATGTTGTGTATATATTATGTTTCCTTATACTTTGTCTTCATATGGATAAATGGTTGTGAGAATACAATATTCTTTTAGTTCCTATTAATTAGACTTTTGGGTAACATCTCTTCCTGACCAGGCCAGGAACCGACTGTACCTTTCCTACTCTATTTGCTGTGCAGAAAACCCATTTAGCTGGAGTTGTTATCATCATTATATCTGTAAACTATGACTGTTTATCTTCCACATTAGGACTGCATGTGTTTTGAATATGAACCGAGGGAGAATTTTGTGAATTCTTGCAGTATGGCAGGCATATTCTTCAGTGGTTTTCAGCTCTGCCTCTAGCTAACTTCAGAGTCTCAGGAATTTTTATGTAATTTACCAATGGATTACTTCATTGCTTGTCTTTCAAGATGTGAGTTCCTTTTTAAGTAATCTCTTCCACAAATTTTTGAGCTCCCACTGTGGGCTGGGGAAGTCTCAAGGACAGACAGAAGTCGGAAACACTCTTAAAATCTGTAAAACATTTGGTATTGAGATGTGATGTTTAATAGCTCGGTGAGTATGCATGTGATGAAATCATGTTGTGTGAGTCAAGTTTCATGTACAATGTGTACAAATTCCAAATATTAAAAAATGTACATTAAAGGAAAGTCTGCAATTATCTGCATGGATCTATGGCACAATAGTTACTGGTAAGCATAATAAAGTCTTCAGAAGGGGTGTTAATTTTTAACCTTAGACAGTTCAGAATGTATTTTAATTTTTAAAAATTAGATAAATGGCAACAGTACTTAAGAGATAATATTTTTAAAGAAAGTGTTATATTAGAAAAATAATGACCTTGAAGTTGCAGTGCAAAAATGAAAAAACTCTTTTCAGTACTAGGGTCTTCTATTTCAAAACTAACAGTCTCACTTCCTGTCCATCTCTTTTCCAATTTTTAAAAACTTCTTTTGCTAGTAAGTTCCTCTGCTCTCAAGAAAAGAACAGATATTCATTGCACTGATGAATGATATTTCATTTTTTCTTGGGTTAGATCAAATGTAGATCCAACATACATCTAGACGCATAACTAGGAACATATTTTTTATGGCAAAACTATATGTGTGACCTGGAAGTTTATAAAGTTAGTTTAATTTAGATGTATTGTACACTGACACCTTGTTTTCACCAGAATTTATGCTCTTTCTCTCCTGTGAACTTGAAAGTATATCCTGAAGCTGTAGTTAAGCACAGACTTTTTCTCCTTCCAAGAAGAAAACATTATAAAATCCAAATTTCCTTCTTTAGACATGGCAACACATAAAACTTGACACATTTTATAGAACTTCATTAAAACTTAAAAATCATTACTCTTTATAATGTTTCTATAAACATTGTGGTTTTGTAAACATTGTGGAGTTTCTGAAAAAAATTGTGAGTTGCTGAAAAAATTTACTTGAAGGCCTTCTCTGGTTCAGTTGAAATAGAAGCTTTGTTTCAGAATGGAATGATACATTAAGTTTAGGGGTTTTCTTTTCTTTTTCATTCATGACTGAGCCATTGTTTAAAATCCAGTGCAATGTCATTCAGGAAAGAATGTGACAAAATTCCCTGCTGCTATGTAATAAACTTAGTTTATTATTCCTACATCTTTAACGCTTGTTGATTTTGCTTTATATATTTACCATTTTATTTGAAACACAAAATAAATACAGTAGATTGATATTTATGTTGGCCATTATTTATCTAAATCTAAACACATGCAAGCAAATCCTGAAAAGATAACTTACATTTCTGCGTTCTTAAGCTATTGTTAGCCTTTCTTTTTCTGACACTTTTAATTGCGGAGTGTGAAATCTAAAGATCTGCTGCAGCAGCAGTAGAAGATGAATTATAACTGTACTTCAGTCTTAAGTAAAGATATTTTTGTGCAGTTTTTTAAACATTTGTTTGAGATTTTAAGTGTTTACTCAAATAGCAATGTGTTTCCACCATGAAACATATCTCTATTTTATTCTGTAGATGATGAACAGCAGGGATTAAAATTAAACTGGTGATATGATTTTACATGATTAATAGCAGGTGAAGATTAGAGCCCTGATAAACTAATTATCAGAGAAGCTCCTCAGTGTGCCATTTTATTATGCAGGGTCTATGAATAAAAAGTGATTGGAGAGGAATGGTGATGTCAGATTTAGCAGTCATGGAAATTACATATTCCTCTTGTTTTTTAGTGCATTTTTTGCTGGCGTTTGTTCTCCCTGCCTTACACTTCGATCAGTTACTCATGTGCACAGTGTGCTATTTTTATTGCCTGACAGGAAAAGATCTAAAATTGGTTTTGTGGAAACAGTTTGTATGCCTATGAGTGTATATATGTACATGCACACAGAAACACACGTGTATTAATGCACATACACACATGCCATCCTATGCTTCTGGAAGAAATTTCTTATTTTTAGCTTGTAAAAGTATTGCAAAACTTGCTTGTTTGGAGTCTGTGCCACATTTCCTCTGAAAAGAGTATGGTGATACTAGTTGAGGAGCAGAGAAGGTGGCATTAGAGTCCTGTTTCTGGGTTATGGACAGTTTTCCACAGGTTTCAGATGCTGGTGGGGTTAAAAGCACTGGGACAAAACCAAACATCTGTAATTTGTTGTGTTCGTTTATCCATCTCCTGCAGTAGCAGATATCAAAAATTAGAATAAATTTCTGTAATAATACAGCTATGACACTGCAGTCTCTGTCTTATGGATCATTGACAGCAGTGTAGCACAGGCTGTGCATCTTAAAAAAAGCACAGGTCCTTAAGTCATCACGGTGACTGTTTTTTCAAAGTGCCATTTTTTATGATACACTGCGTATTGGAAAGGATGACACCTTTCAAGTACAATGTCCTCCATAGCACTCCTGATCTCTGTTACACAAAAAATATTTATCTGGGTTTGTTCATTCTTTATTAATCTGTAAAGTATCCTTACTCTTGTAACATGTGTCTTTATACACTCATACCTACTGATGATTTTTGATTTTAGCAGAGAATTCTATGATTACCTACTGTAGAGATTGCTAAAAGTTTTAGACATAAAGAGTAAGTGCCACCGAAGCCAGTTAACTCAGTCTTGCAGTGCCTTTCAGGCATCCAAAGCTATTATTAATTGACCTTGGTAGCTTGATTACAAAAAGACAGAACAACTTTCATGTGTGTGTCAGTACAGATGGTGATAGCCCCAGAACTGTTGCTTCAAGCCAAAGATCAGAAGCTATTTAAAAAAGAGCACATCCCTTCCTACACTTCCTACCGATCATGGTCCATTAACAGTGCTAAGTTCCAGTGGGAGAAGGGGCTAGTCAAAAACTCTGCTTGGCTGCTTTAGGGCAGAGCCTGTGTTATGCAGTTAACTGCACTAATTATATACTCTTGATGAGCTCATTAGAGGACTATAAAGGAAAATGAAAACAGTTTGCAATATGTGTGGTCAAATTAGCCACACAGAGAAATTATGGTTTGTACTTAAATGCTGTTTAGCAAGTGTCCATTAAAAAAATGTAGACACTCTTGTATGTACACTGAAATGATGCCCAAACTAATTTTATTGAATGTGTTTATTTTTTAAATTGGGAATTGGATCCTGTTTCTATCTGATTAGAATGCAAAGAAAAGATTGAAATAAGGCAGAAATCAGGATACCTGCACCTGTATACTTCGTGGAAGTTTATTTCATGGAATCTGTTAATTATGCAGATGATATCTAGTAGTCCATTCACAACATTTTTATTTTTAACAAAAGTTAAGGCTGAAAACTTACTTCCATTGAAGAAAGAGATTATTCTTTAATCGTTAGACTCCACTTAAGACTATTAATTTAAGACTATCCTATATGCATTTAAATGAAAATAAGCGGCACTTGGCTGCAGTTCAGACTCTATCAGGCCTAATTCATGATAGTTTGAAGAAAAAATCCATTTTAAATATTTTTTTATAAACACTCAGTATGTGTGCATGCATGTATACATGTATGCTATTTCATATATAAAACACCAGCATGGATAGAAGCTCACAGTGGCACTTAAACTTATGGACTTTTTTATTTTATGTTTTTATTTACTTTGAAACTGCAAAGATTTTTTTCTTCTTTGTAATCATACAAAACTTACTGCAATTCATAATGGGAAAAGTGCAATAGAGGTAGGCCTGTTTCATGGCTGCAGCCGTGGTGTTACAGAAGACAAATAAGGGACCTTCTCCAGTCTGCTTAGAAGTTGGCATAGTGGCACATGACATTGTTTCTTGTCCAAAGTCTGTCAAATAACTAGAAGTTTCAAAGTCTTTAAATTAATCTGGTTCATTCTGATAGAACTCGATTAGGAAGTGATCCCATGTCCAATCATACTGGTAGGTCTGATGGAGGGAATTACTGTCAGTGAAGGTTGGGTATATAACAGGTATAGTGGACAGCTGAGGGCTGGCAGCCCTATTCACCAGGTTCAGCTTAACCAAAATGGAGTGTGCCATTAATGCATTAATTTCTCAGGGTTACACAGTTAGTGGTATTCAGCCTCCTGAATGCTAGCTCAGTCAGATTCCGAGTGCTTTGACCAACTAAATTAATTTCATATAATAGGTTTCAACAAAATGCATTTGAAATTTCATCCCAATTACAAGTCTAAATTTCTAAATGAGCCTTGATGTGATTTGAGCAATGATTTTATAAATCATTGCTATCCTGAAACATCTTTTCTTTCTTTATTATAGCTTTTTCACTACAATTGTTTTACCTCCCTCTCTTTTGATCTATTGTAATGAAATTCTTCTAGTAAACTAGAAATAGCTCCTAGTTATGGAGTCAATACTAGGTTTTATGTGTGGTATCTTTATTGATATAAACCTTTTTCATTAAGGAAATAACCTGATAGTCTGAAGAAGTTCTTTTTTCTGCTATGCTTTTTGAAGAAATCCAGTAATGTGTAAATTTGGGATGAACCTATATCAACAATTCTCACCAATTTATAGCTTCGATGATTTTCCAACCTCTTACTGTATTTCTAGCCATAAGAGTCACTAGAGAAATGCTTGTAAAAAGGCACTCTATGGTTTTCAATTAAGCTCTCTCTCTTGATTTCTTCTTAGGACTTAAAATGGACCAACTGCCATGATATAACTAATGTTTTTTCAATTGAATGTAAATAAGTACTGCTTATCATTTGTAAGTTGCCCTACCATAAACTAAAAATCTCTGTAGAGGCTGTGAGGATTATAATTTATTTTCAGAACATAAATATATCTTAAGAAATAAATGTTCAAAGAAGTAAGGTATACTTTTTATTTTCCTGAGCACAGAATTATGTCAGCAGCAGAACACTGAATTGTATGCGGGTTGACTGGATGCTTTAACCATTTTTATAACCAAAAGTTGGGTTTGGTTTTGGAGTTCTTTTGTTGGTGGTGAGTTCTTTTGGTCCCCCTATTTAAGATTTATTCAAGCTAATAGTCTTAATTTATTACTAGGTCTAATACCTAAAATTTCTCCAAAGCAGTAATAATAAGTCAGAAAAACAGACCCACAGCTAGGTGAGTGTAGTGGGAATTAGGGCCCCTAGTTAGCATGAATCATGTACAGATTTCCATCAGTCTTAGTAGTCAGACAAGTAGGTGAAAAAACTTTTGCACTTCTATAAGGTGGAAAGCATCTTTCTGATCAGTGCTATATAGCAGTAACTCTGTTAATACGAACAAGAATGAAATAGAGAGCAACATAAGTCGATAGTGTGTTGTCAGAAATATCACCATTTTGTATACAGAATATAATTTTTTATATAAAGTATCTACACGTACATCAGAATTTATCTTTTTTTCCCCTATCTTTTTATATAACTTAGCTCAAGAATTACTAAAACATTAAAAGTTTAAAATTATTTGCAAATGGTATGTGGATGATATGATCATTTCTCAGTAAATTTTAAACCTTTTATTTGTAAGTCATAGGTGTGATATTATGTACTTCTCCTCAACAAAACATAAGTACAATCTAGTTTTCATTGCAGCTGTTATTATCAGAAATTTATTGAAGATAAATTTCTAAATTACAGACTTCCCAGGGTATGCACTACTGTACCTTGTCAGGGTGCATTTTCACAACTCTCAAAATAGGGAATCAGAAAGTACATCCTTAAAAAAAGGAAAGTCCTATTATTTTATATTGCTCAAATCCAAATAACTGAACTTTTGTTTGTAAGTAACATTGTAACATTAGCTAGACAATGGTGAAATGGTGAAATCACCACATTTTATTGCAAAATGTTTTTTTTTCTTAAACATTTAAGGTTATGGATTATGAAAGAAAATTGTCTCGGTTTTTATTTGGGACAACTGGACCATCTATTTTTCTCCAGTAATTACACAAAGTTATATTAACCTTAACTGAGCCACACTGGATTCCCCAAACCAGAAAATAAACTGCACAAAATACTCAGAAGCCTACATATGTACGACAAATGCAACATCTTCTTTAAAACACCCAATTTATTTCACCTTTTTCCATTCCTGCACTTTGTGCCTGCTCTGGGTGGCACTACAGTCCAGAGAATTCCTTTCTCCAGTTCCTGGTTGTAACTTCAACATTGGTGGAGTTCATGGACTTCCTTCAGAGGTGCAAGTGGGAATCAGTAGAGAGAGAAGGAATAGGGCTTCTTCAGAGTTGAATTACTGAGAAAATGGCTACTTTACACTACGTAACAATTAGGCACTTGATTTTGAAAGATTTCTTCAAATTTTCTTTCTCATAGCTTTGCTGTCCTTACCTTACAATTTTAACATTTTCTTAAACCTAAATCACAATACCCTTCCAGTCTCAGCAACTGGAGAGCAAATGTCAGTCTAACCCTGTTCTCAATAAGGAAGGATTCCTGTTGGCTTTAACTTAAAAGATAATTGGATCAGCCTATAAATTAACAGTTTGTATTGTCATTTAATTAACTAAAATGGCCAAGTTAATCACTGCAACAAAATCACAGAACTATGTCTACAATTGGTGGTTCAGCTCTTCCTATCTGAAGGTCTACATGTACTATTACAGGATATAATTCATCTTATCAGAGTGTAATCTGAATTATTCTCCAAATCAATAATAATTTGAAAAGAAAGAAGAATTCTTTTTGTCAGGCTGCAGAGAACCACAGGTTCAATAATGAAACGATTGACTGGCTTCCTCCAAGAAAAAAGTTAAACTGGATGCAACTTATTCTGTAACTGGACAAAACATTAAAGACTGAGTTGCATTCACTCCAAATAAAAATTGAAGATTCCGTGAACTTGAATAAAAATAAATGTTGGTTTGATACTGTAGCCAAAGCCTTTGCATCTGTGCTAGATCGTAAGTCTATGAAGCTGATGCCTACCTGGCTGCCACATTTTACTGTCCAGCTTCTTTATTCTTACTACACTGTATTCTTAGGTTTTGAAATTTCTAGGGGCTTGTTAAGACTGAGTCCACCAGGTCAAAGTATGATAGGATTATAGATTACATCAGTTAGGAAAAGATAGTAGTTTTCATTCTTAGCTATTAAGTTCAACTGCTTTATAACAATTTTTATGACTAGAATAGCATTAGTAATACTAATTCAGTTATTATTAGATTATGTAAAATAAATTATAGAAAGTAATGGTTATTGCTGATTTTAGTTTCTATTTCCGCATAATCTTGATTCCTCCGTTCTATTGGGACATTTCAATGCAAAAAAATCTCAGCAAACACTAAAGTGAAATCATCAACCTTTCCTCATCTGGTATTAAAGACAATATAAAAAAATGTTTGAATCTATGTAGATTTCACGCTGATTTGCAAAGTACCTGAGGTGCTTTATAAGGAAAAAAAATTAAATAAATAACACCAGCCAACTTAAATTTTACTTGAATATGATTCTAAATTCTACTTGAAGTGTTCTAATGTAAGCAGATAATAATATTCGAAAAGGTCTAATTTTTTAATACAAGCAGTTTTAATATTTTATATCTACAGAAATGACTGAGTTCTACTGAGTCTGGGGAGAATGGAACTGATCCTAAAGCAGAAAAGATGGTATTAAAAATATATATATATATCTATCATATTAAAGGTTGTTAATTGTATCTAGCAAAATAGTTCATGTACTGGGAACATTTTAAAAAGACAGTGCTTTTATCACTTGTGAATTATTTAGAAACTTTAGTTTGCTAACTATTTTTCCTAGAAAAATAGGAAAAAATTAATAAATAAGGGACATAGTCTCTGGGGATTCTCCTTAAAGTCTACTTGTTAAAGCACACACCAAAACCTGTCAGGTTCTGTGATTCCATGGTTCTGTGATTCTCTATCTTTTAGCTAGGTATGGGAGAAGCTGCCTCCCTCAAATTTGTGAAGTTTAAGATCTGTGCCTTAGTCCCATTTGTTTCCTATAGTTCAAAATGCCCAAGATGGAAATAATAATTTTCCCAACTTTGTTGAAATGACGTCTTTTTAAGAATATACAATTATGTTTTTTGAGAGATAAATGGTGAAATGGAAGGTGATATTTTGTTTGTTTGTTTGTTATGCACAACCCATTTTTCATGCAGCTTTAGAGCAATTTAAGTCTTAACTAACCTAAATTTTATTTTACTTTGCAACATTGTCATTGCTACCATGTTACTCAATACTGGTCATCCCAGGCTGAGACTCTGAACTGTGCACAAACACCACATTTATACTCAAATTCTTATGGGCAATTTCAGGATGCAGGTAAACATCCTTGCATTGTAGTCACAGGAGTTTTTCTGAGCTTCTTATCATCTGAACTGTAGGAATTTGAGTATTATATACTCAATAAAATGCAATTTCTTCCATAATTAATTCCAAGTTAATTCCAAGCCCTAGGTTTGACTGAAGAGATCTCAGAAAATAAACTACAGGCCTCATTTTTCCAGGAGCTGCTTCCAACCTCTGACAAGTTCCATTTTCAGTTACTGAAACGTGGGCCTAAGCATCTGATTTTAGATCCCCAAAACCCAGAAACTTTGAGCAGAAAGTCAAAGTATTTCTGTGAAATTCTGTAATCCCAGTATAACCTCATGACAAGTTCGATTTTGCTTATAAAACAAAAAATAATAAATATCAGAACTGAGATTTTTTTTTTCCCTAAAATTTTTTGTCACTTAAAACAGCTGAATTAGGTATTACTGGGTTAACAGATTCTTATAATTCCAGCACACTCGGGTTTGTCAGGAAGTTCTAGAGAAGGTACTCCTACCTTTATTATTGTAGAATCTACAAGAAAGGATATGTGAGAAAAGAGGTAAAAATCCTTTCAAGGCTGACTTGTGGTATTCTAGCAAGACTCCAGCCTATGTCCTTTTTATGTCTTGAGCTATTCTGTTGGGTGCATTCTAAAGTAAAGATAATAATTGTATTAGAATATAAACTACTTATTGGAGTATGCTTGGAGGATCATAGAGAAGGTAACAAAATCCTTCAACAGGTAATCAAAATAATTCAAATATTTGCCTGAATATGAACTCTACTTTCTCAGCTGGGGGATAGTTTGTAAAAGCACAGTCTTCGTAGGCTTCCTTTGCTTATTCAATGGAAGGAGAACTCTTCTTACACACAGAAATTCCAAGCAGTAAAATTGTATTTCTTTTGCACTGGTCTGACCATGTAATTATTTTTTTTTTTTTTTTTTGGTAGTCATCTAACACTAAATGGTGTTAGTCATTGTACATCTTAGTATTGTGATAGCATGCATGCAAAACATGATGATCTAAAGCTAGTCATAAAATTCAAAGTGTATTAAATCTCCTAGCCCATTTCCAGATAGTGAAGTTCTGTTTTCTATAGTATGTTACAGGCATAATTAAGAGTATAATATAACATTAATAGCTTTGTTTTTCACTTCTGAAATTTAACAACCATTTATTACTAGACTATGCAATGATATTTGATATTAAATTCTGCCATGTTTCTTGTTTCTTAAAGTAAATAATTCATTTAGAGGTAAATAGGACTTACAAGGAAGACAAACATCTGCAGGGGATCTAGCTTAAAATGTGAAGACTTCCATGACTATAAAGTAATTATAATTGCAGGGAATAAAAATGCTACTGCTGCTTTTTTATTGGACCAAAATTAATTTGTGGGATTCTGTAGCTATTACTTAAGGACAGACAAGCATATTCATTATTTTTATACTACTTCCTCCATATATTAGCTAATGTAATTGAAAAAAGTAATGCAAGAAGTTAAATACTTTTTAAGGTGATCATACTTAATAGCATTTGGTTGAAAATATTTAATCAGAAAAGACATTACAGAATCTGAGCTATGTACTATGCAGAAAATGCATGCTTGGGTAACTCAAGAGGTTGAAAATGCTTAAAGAATTTCTACATTTATTAGAAAACCCAGATTACATTAGCATGCATATTATATATAACAACACAGCTACTGTGTCTTCTATAGTTACTAAAACGCAGCTGAGCATTTTGTTATTTGTGTAAACATGAACAACGGAAAGATTGTTAATTCCCAGAACAGGGGAGAAAAATATTCTAATTACACTTTGCATTGTTTTGCCTGTGGCCTCCCCAAGAGCTGGTCCCTGATGGGAAGCTGCTGCCTCACATTCAGTGATGCATGAACTCAGGCTCTTTGTTCTGCAATAGGAAAAAAAAGTATCTGTGCAGTGCCATTTCTTGACTAATGCATGTAAAAGGTTATTGTACTTGATTCCTCTGCATCTGCACAGAACTGACACAGAATCTGTCCTTTTTTTCTTCCCACTTCTCATTGTAATTATTGTTATTTTCTTACATTTATCGTCAAAAGACATAGTGAAAATAGAGTAGAATCAACCTTTCATTTCTCTGGCAATGTAAGAATTATTTTGTGAATACATACATTGATATCCTAACAGTCACCATGTAAACTGTTCAGGATACAGAGATGAAGGGAAAAGTAAGCACATAATTACCTGTTCCTTTGAGCAAAATACATAACCTAAACCAAGTGCAAACAAATGTTACCTTATTTATATGTCATGCACATTTATTTTCTAAAACATATGTGATGAAGTGCGGAATTCACAGTACAAAATATACCCCAGTGATATTGAAGCTCTCTTTTATACTTTCCTCTGAATAATTAAATCATATGGAGAAATGTCAGACAGTAAAATAAAATGTATTTATTCCAGCTATATCTTCCCACAGCATGACATGTCGTCTGAAAACAACACTAAGCATTTTATGCCATCTGTGCTGGTTGAAGATACGTTTACAATGCATGTCAATGTGTAAAATTCCTTTTTGAGTTGCACACAGTTAGCATATAGCAATAAGCACCTAAATAGAGGGATCTACAAAACCAGACAGGCATCAATACTCCATTCACTTTCATGCACTCCTTTAGCTTTGTTTTATCTTAGAAGACAGAGCTTGTTCATCATGTGCCATCATTCATAGATTTACACAAATAAAATGTTACTGAAAAACTTTGTACAGTGGTAAATAGATTTTTATGAGATAAATTCTGAATACTAAATATTAACAACACTTAAGTAAAATATGTGTTCCTTAAAATACATAGTTTGTTTTTAAAAATACTAGGAAAATGTTTAGTAAAATACCGTCATTTCCTAGGGACTTTACAGAAAGCTTTTGGTAAATGTAAAAAGTCTCAGCTTCTAGTTGCACATAACTGATAATTATTGTATGCCAGATCTGCAGAAGTGATCTGTAGAATCAAAGAATATATTGTTTCAGTCTGCACATGTTGTGTAAATTGCATCTTTCAAGCCACTCTCTCAGACAAAGCCAGTGTGTATTTGAGACTTGTTACGTGCGATTATTACCAATTAAATTACAATCATTTTGATGTCTACATTTTTTTCCTAACATATTAACAGCTAAGAAATAATTTCACAGCAGTAAAATAATGCAGATCAAAACAGTATTGGTTCTGTGTTTTGTCCACGCCAATCTGTGACACTTGTGACAGAGGGCAAGCTAAGTAGTTTGAAGTTCCCTTGCCCATCTTCAGCCTAGTGTGAAGTTGCAGAGAGCAGAGGATGAGTCTGCCTAAGAGAAGGTCTTTTTGTCATCCTACATGTAGTGTCCCAGCATGATCTGGTAGGACTGTCTCCTTACATGCTGGCCATCCTTTTCTCACCTACCCTGTTTAATGTGCAACAGCTTTTCTTTATTAACTAGTTAGTTATTATTTTTCAGTTAATTTTTGTTAAGCATTGCTAGTTTTTTAATCTTAATACTTATCTTCTGTAAATTATGCTAGATAATATCACAACAATGATGTGAGAAATTCTGAAAGGCAATAGAAATGGCTCAGAAAGCTACTGTGTCCCACAGGAAAAGTGAATTAATTTTGATTATTAAGAAATACTATTTTTTGTTTATGGCATTAATCACTTCTCTCTTGTTCCAAAATGCCAATTATCAATGCTAATTATCAATGCCAATGCCTCATTAAGAGACCTCCTGTGAAACATTTAAGTAGCAGGATTTTGGACACTAAGAACATTTATTCAATATTTACTGAGGCAAAAAAACCAACAAAGAAAAAACAAAACAAAACAAAAATACAAACCATAAAGCCAGATACAATTGATTATTGCCAGTATCTACTGTAATTGAATTTCTAACTAAAATTCGTGTTGCTTTCATATTGTTTAGTTAAATATGTCTAGAAAAAATACTGGGTGCTCAATAGATTGGTTATTCTGCCTCAGTGATGGACTCACAGCATATACATTTTGTGCATATAATATATAATATATGTGCTAATGAGCTACATTTGAGCTAGAACATTAGAAAATGTATTATGGGTATTTCCATCTGGTAAAATGCTAAAATGACTTTTTCCTAGTTAGAGTTGAATGAAATTGTAAGAAATTACAAACATTGTTTTTTTAGAAATCTCTCTTATTAAAGTAGCTGATAAAATTGGAGAAAACGTTTTCTGATCTTCAGGCTCCAAATTCACTTCAATATATTGAACATATTATGAAATTTTGAGAATGCATTTTCATATTACACTGATTTGCTAAATTACAACTGGCTTGCAGTTTCAGAATTTTCTCAATCACTATATTTCATAAACACTCATCATTAGAATGACCATTAAATATTTCCTCTTCCCATGCAGTTTTTCAACAGAGTTTCTGTGTAAGCAGTTTTTCTGTGTAGCCAGTCTGCCTCTCAGCCACAGCCTAAACATTTACCTTTTAGATCTTTATATTTAGCTCATTTTCTTCTCTTGTTTCTTCTACATCCCTTTGTGGCCTGCTGTAAGTAAAATTCCCAGCCTACTACACTGCAAGGGGTGACAGTGCTATGCTGCTGTTCTCTGTTGCTTGATGATAGCTCAACAGAGTAGAGCATATTCCTGACAACTTTAATCTTAAAATATTCAGTACTGGTTATGAAAAAGGCAAGAAGAGGACAAAGCAAGAGATACTCCTGGTAGATCTCAGTCAGCAGTTTTCTTTGAACAAGGACACAACAATAAGCTTTCTAAATGCCCTAAAGATTGAGTATGTGCATCATATATCAAAACAAGAGAAAAATTTACCAAAGTGTATTTGCATCTCAAGTAGCGTTACACAATTACCTTGTGATACTTTATTTAGCAGTTGTAATAGTGGTCCCTGAATATAACACGTGCTTTGGTTGTTTTGGAGAAAATACTCATGAAAAAGTGATGTATGGTGACCCATCAGACAATTTAAAGTAATTTTGGTTAAGTACAAAAAACCACCATGTTTAGTTATATTAATTTTTAGTTGTAAAAGGCCTTAATTGCTTCATCTTCTAGGTAAATATTGTCTGTATTTGAGCAGCTAGTGGATAATAGGTTGGTTATCCTCAGCTCTGTAAAAGCACACGGAAGGTATTGTTTACAGCAATACAAATCACAGACAATGGGAGTAACATGGAAATAGACTTAATCAGAAGCATTTATGCCTTTTATTTTTTTCTGTACTGCTGATCAGAAGATGAATTAGTCTTCAGCCTTATAGAGAAAGTCTTGTATTCTTTAGAAACATCTGTCTTTCTCCCACATTAATGTTTTTTAGATTGAAGGAAGCATTTGCACTTGTGAGTCACCAGTCAGTGGTGACAGTTTGCTCATGCCTCAGGATATTGAGTCCAAGGGCTTCATGCACATTAGTCATCTAATTTGCAAGATTCTGAACATGTCTTCTTCAGACTTACCTTGCTGCACAGATTTTTTGCAAATGCCCGTTTGGTAGACTTTCAGAAACCATATAATGAAAGGATAAATGGGATGCTATGGGAAATAGTACTTGGCAGCATATGGAAAGTAATTTTTAAAATCTCATTTTATTTTGCAGTTTTTGAGAGCAATCCCTTTTCTTTCCTAAAAAATTTTTCTTGTCTGGTTTCAGTTTAAGTGAAACATGCTTATTTACTACTCTTCTAAAAACCCTTTACAGAGGTTTTGCTATTGACTTCAGTGACAATCAGGTTTCTTTCTAGGTGTCTCTGTGCCAACTCTCGTTTGTGATGCAGACAGTTGACATTTGCAGTTGCTAGAATCCAGCCTTCTGCAATTATTGTATTGTCTTTGTTATTTCTAACACTTGTTAACATGACATAAAACTGAAGAGTATATATTTGAAAATGCTGGCATATTATAGAAGCTGGTAAATATACTTTGTAGCTTATTAAAAGAGCTTGCTGTTTGCAGTTTGTTTCAGTGGCAAAAGAAGTTAGAAACACAAGAATTTGGCTACAAAGTTCTTCTACTATTAGAGAAAAAATAAGAGTAGAGAAACCACGACATTTTGAATTGGCTCCCAGTGCTACAACTGCAGAAGATGTGCTAATAATAATTGCTAAGGTTGCTGGCATCAGTTTCTAAATACAAACAGTAATAACCCAGAGAACCATGAACTATATGATTCTTTCCCCAATTTAACAGTCATTACCTTTTAACACATTTAATACATAACTTTAAGTAAGCAATCCAGTTTTATAGAACCATCTTTATTGTGCTTGTGTGTACATGTGTGCATAGGTGTTTATTAGTATTCATGTGTGTATTTGCATTTATATGTACATACCTCCTATCATATGGCACTTTAGAACATCAAGGACCAGACCAAGGGCACATGAGGCATCTGACAAGTAGCAAAGAGGTCTGGAATATGTTACACTAAGTGGGAATGAGGGTATAGCATGGATTTGGCTGTAAATGCAAGACATTTCTGTAAATCTTTGTTATGTCACAAGCTTTATGATAAGTACTAAATATACTGATAGAAGTACAGAAATACTGTATTGTTAGTAAAATATACAGCCTATGTGGGAGATTTCAATCAATACTGACATATGTTGTAAATAACACATTTATGAAGTTTTAAGACAAAACTGAGTAACATGTTATTCCACTGTTTTATTCTGTATTTACCTATTCAAAATCAACAAAATTAATTATAGTCATATTTCAAGGCACCTGTAACTAAGGACGTAACAATCAGCATATCCAGTATAATACTGATTATTCTGGTTCCATGGAGAGATTATTTTGACAAATAAAGAAATGGAATAAACAGAAAAGAGAAACTCTCCCAATTAACTTCAGACTGTTAAATGGATTGTTAAATATCCACCTCATTTCTTTTGCAAATACGTCATTAGATGATGCACATTGATAAAGTGCACACGGATCTTTCAATTGATTTTTTTGGCAATCTGTGACACTTTGGTTAGAAGTTTAATATATGGAACTAAACAGGCAGTATTAAGGGCTGGCTTGCAAGCAGATGTCAGAATGCAGTCGCTTGTGGGAAGATAACAATGGCCACAAGTAGAGAGAGCTCAGAACAAAGTATTTTCTGACTTGGTGTTCAACAATGTTTTGACTGATACAAGGAATGTCACAAAACCTTTGCAGATCAAAACATCCAGTAAAGTATGAAAAAGTCAGGTAAATCAAAAGGTACATTTACCACCAGATGGTGTGTATTTGTTTTAATATAGATAGATGAAAAGTACAAAACTCAGAAACAATATATACACCTTGTACTTACATCATAGGGCTTGTCTTTGAAAATGATGTCTCAGGAAAGAACACAAGCTCATTGAAAATCACTGCTAAAACAGGAATTATTAGCTCAATGCTGTGGTTAAATGAGATAATACAATGTTTATAAGAGCTGGACTATCAAGTAGAAATAGAAGGTGTCTGCACATTTCATTAAAAACTATTGTGATGGTTCTGTGTTCAAAGCTGATATTCACAATTCAAGAGTATGAAATACTGGAAAGATTTTTAAGTCTACTGTAATGAGAACTGTTGCCTTGAAATATGAAATTGACAGGTTTCAATTTAGCCCTTCATACACTACAGAAACTGTTGAGAGAGGACTTAGTCATTAGCTGCTCAGGACGAAAAAGAGTAGAAGCTCTTGGTAGCTCCTCATTTTGCCAAAAGACAATAAAACAGTTTCCAAAGGCTAAGAGGAGTACTTCAGACTCAAAGTACATGAAGTGCTAGTTGAAAGTGTGATTATTATGCCTTGGAAAAAAATATGGATCATATTCAGAACTCTTCAATTACTTTTAACAGGATTGGACAGATATACTGAAGAGAGATTTCAGTCCAGTTCTGAGGGGAAGAAATTGTCATGTATACATAGCCTTAAATTCTATGGCTAGAGTAAATAAAATATCTGGGGCCTATTCTCTAGTGGCTCAGCATTTGTGCCTGGATGCCTGATAACAATTAAACAGTACTGGAACAGTGTTTAGCTGGTTCTCTGGCCCTGTGTGTTTCATTAATGCAGTTGAAGTCCGTGGGGTTTTTTTTGTGAGAGAAATGCTCCTCGTGTCCTGAAAACATCTAGACTAGTATGTCTCAGGCTTTTTGAGCTGCACCACAAAATCCATAGTTATTGTATTCATTGTTATTCATTAAGAAAAGACCCTAATGTTTCTAGTGATCCTGGTCCCCAAAACCTTAAGAAGCAATGAAATTCATAAACTATAAAGAGTAAGTTCTATAGGTACTAAGCAATGTGAGGTAGGTAATCAATCTATAGCACACATAGAAAGGTAATCTATCCACTTTGACATAGATTTGGAAGCATGTTTTGAGATTTCAGACAAGTTAATGATATTTTAATCCAGTACTTCAAAAGAATCTTCTATGTTAAACAGCCAGCCATTCCTGTGGAATCAGGAGAATGCTCAAGCAAGACTGATTGAACTGAGGACGAGTTGCCGAATGTCATGAGATTCATAGATTTCAAAGCCAAAGAGATAAGCAGACTACCAACTCTGATGTTGATGTCTGATAACGTGTTTGAATAAAATGCACCCCTTATTGAAAAAGGGAGAGCTCAAAGCCTGAATTTTTAGCTTCCACAAAGACATCCACACTTTATTTGAAGCCTCTGTTTGGTTTGCATTTCTTCTTGTGACCAGATGTTTTTAGTGATGAAATTGAGTGCTTAATCTGCATTGAATTTGCAATTTGCATTTGAATTTGACTTCCATACTCAGCATTTTGTTCTAGTGATTTCCCTCTTTGTAAGATCAAAGAGCTTTGTAGTAGGTAGTATTTTCTTACCATGAAGATATTTATGTACTGTAGTTAAGTTACTTTTCAGTCTTTCTTCTAAATAGCACTTCAAGTCTCACACTGTATGGTGTTTTCTCAGGCCTTCTAGTTCTTTGCTGTACCTCCACTGATTTTTCACTTTTTTTTTTTTTTCTGCCAAGACATAGAATCAATACAAATATTAAAGAATTAGCCTCACCAAGACTATAAAAGTTCTTTCTCGTTCTCTCACTGCACCTTTTTAGTGTCCCATAAAGCAATACCAACTTCTTTGCAGTAGAGATCTACATTGTTCATAAAACGAAGGGTGCAAGGCTTTACATTGAACTGAAATATTTTAGGTAATCTTTCATTTAAAAAAAATCCATATAGAAGAATGATTGAAAGAAAAAAATAGAACAGAGCTGAGATGAGGAAAAAGCTGTGGCTGAAACAGAAATAAATATAGTATGAGATAAAACAGAAAAAGTCTGAAGGAACAGTGCATCAGAAGGGACCAAAATCAGGTAAATTTAAAATTAGCAAATCTGATGTTCCCAGTAGCTGGAGATGCTTCTTCATGCTGATTTGGTTTTGTCATGGTTGACTACTTCCTGCAGAATGTTTCAAGCTTGAGGGTTGAAGCCATACTTAAGCCCTATGTCCCATAAAATGAAGTTTAGAGTTCTAGATCCCTCAAGTCCTTTGTCCCCACAGGGCAAAAATCCTACAGAGGGACACTCCCTGCCCAAAGGACCCCACAGTCCAGAGTGCAACACTGCTGCTAACAAGTAGAAGAGAACAGACAGAAAGGGGAAGCACAAGCAAACAACAAACCAGCTCTGTTCAGTATGAAAACAGTGGTCAGGAAAACATCCATCTAGGAACTGTGTATTTGAGGATTTTGTTGTGGTTGTTTTCATAATGAGGATTTTAAACAAGGATTTGAAGGTGGACAGTGACCACGTCCATGCAGACATTTATAGAGTGATTCTCTAAGGTCAAAGTGTAACACATTTTTGTAAATGTTCTTACAATTTATTTTTGTTGACAAAGACTATCACTACCTTAAATATGGACCTATGTGGCTTTTTCCTCAAAAACTCTGGCTCACTGGAATAATTAAAACAAGACATGGATTATTCATATGTCAGCTGTCAATTATAGCCTTGCATTTGCATGCTTGTTTTGAAAACTACAGTTTATTATTTAAAGAATCAATTTTAAATTATGCATAGTTCTTTGAATCACTTTTAACTTCATATTAAACAGGACATTCAAGAAATTATAAGACAGGTGTTGGAAGACTTAGGTTTTTTGTTTGTGGTTGGTAGTCCACATTAGCCCAATCTACATTCTGTTTCCACCTTTCCCAGCCACCAGCATTTGTACATTCCTGCCCGTTCTCTTGGGACAGAGCCACCACTTGCCTCACCCTGAAATAAGTTGTTTTTCCTACTAGTAAATGTGATCCAAGAAAAAGAAAATTATAACTTTCTATTAGGCTAGCATGCTGAGTATTAGATGATCAAGGCAAAGCTGATAGATAAGGGGAATACAGAGCAAGTTCGGGAGGACAGGTAAAGTCAAAGACAATAAGATATCAGGAGACATTATTAAAATGACACACTGTGCTGACATGTGCTAGGAACCTGAATGACCAACAAGCCAAGAAGCTGGAAAAAATGCTGGCCAGAGAGCAGAAGTCTTTTCCTTGAATCAGGAACAAAAAATCCTCCCCTACAGTACTGAGATGAGAGCACCCTGTGCTCCTGAATATTCTGTTTCCTATGAACAGAAGAACAGCTTGAGAACATCTGTACTTGCCTCCAGAACTTCATTGCAGAAATTGTCCAGCTGAAATTCTTTGTCAAGTTTTCATTCTGAAGATGCTACTCTTAATAATTGTTATCCACAGCCTTTATTGTATTTTTCAATAATAGATATCAGAGCTGCTTTATCACATTTTACTGTGAACTTGTGATGATTTTAGTGTAATCCTTGGACGTTATTGTGGTATTTCACTGGATGATCTGTAACTGTTGTAAAAAGGTAATACTGACCTACTTAAAGATATATATAAAAAGAAATAGTCTCTGAGATAAATATACCTTCCTGTTGACTGTGCCAAGAATACATCTCTTATTGTGTACTCCAGCTACTAAATAATTCTGTTGCTATTACACCTACCACCCTTAATTTCTCCTAAAGTGCAATAGGAACAATACAGAGTAATTTTCTTACATAATATTCTAAAATAATACATCCTGTACTTTTCAGTGGTTTCTGCAATTTCATCCAGAATCATCTTTTCTGTAGTGCTTGAATTTTGAAAATCTTGCCATTATTTGGAATTACAGTGTCTAGTAAGATAGATAGGCTGACAGTGTTTTATATAGATCAGCATAGTAATTTTTCTTTTTATTTATCTTTTAAAACTGAATTTAACTAGTTATTTTGCATAAAAATACTTGATATCTAAATATACTTTGTTTTAGTTTCCTTACTTACAAGATTTTTATTCCAGCACCTGATAAATGGAAGCCACAAAATTTAGAAAGGTGGAATTTTCTTTTTTATAATTTTTTTTTTTAATTAATGGGTATCTATGGATTGAATTACAGCATTACCTCAGTTTAATCAAAGTACATCTTAGCAATTCAATTGATTTCCTATTTTTCTGTGATATCTAAAACCAACCAAATGAACTGTCAGACTAATTTTGATGGGGCATATAGCACAGTAGATAATAACTTAACTTTGCTTAATGTAATGTAAAACCATAAATAGACATTTGTTTTATGCATAAAAAGTGGACTGCCTGGTAGAGAACAGGAAAAAAATAACAAATAAGAACAGTCAGTGACAAACACAGAATAAAGAATAAAAGTTGATTCAGTCATAAATTTTATGAGCTGATTATTCATTTTGCTATAGTGCCAGGTACTGCACCAGCAATTCTTTTCAGTTGGGTTCAATTCTAAATCACAGTTTCAGAACATTGTTCATTTCTGATTTTATTTTTCATATAGATTGAAGCACCATATGTTAATATTTTTTTGCAAGAAGATGTTATTTGTCCTGTGTGTTGTTTCTGTAGTATCAAAAAAACAAACACAAATGAGCTTAGAGGCTAGCCCACATTTTAGTGTTTACATTATCAGCATCTCACAATATAGAAAAGACATTTCTGCAGTAAATTGCAGAAAACACCCAAAATAAATATTCCTTCCAGTGCTAGACACAACTAGTAACACAAAATCTAGCACAGTAATTGTCATTCTAAAATGTTTAGCATAGCAAAGCTGGCAGCTTGCAATGTCTTCTATCTGTCAATGTCAAGTGCCCACATCCAGAGCCAAATCTTGTGGAACATTTGAAAATCTGGAGCAATACTGCTTTTGGTCCTGCAAAGTCAATAACTGCACATCAGGAAGTTCTGTAAATGTCCTTAAGACAGATAACATGAAATCTGATTATCTGTAAGGCTGCATAAACACATGTCCCAGTGACATTACTGAGCATTTGATTTGTTAGCTTTGCTGTGGTAAAGACAAAAGGTGGAAGGAACATAGCATAGGCAGTGAACTATATATTCGGAAAAAGGGCTGCTGTAATTATTTTTCAGACAAATAATGTCCTATGTGGTTTGATGACAAAAGACTGTAGTAGTCCCCTTGCAAAATAATCAGGTAGATGCTCAGCATTAAGATATGTTAGAGAGGCAACTGCAAATACACTGGATCAAGATATTTAGTACTATACATCGTTTTCCAGTACTTTCAGAATGAGAGAACAATCTTGTCTTGTCTTGTCTCTGTTCTTTCCAGCCATTAGATACTACATCAGTGTGCTTTCAGTGGTATGTCACGGTTCAGTAAGAGAGAAACATTAGGTTAATAGAAGCTCACAGTTACAGACAAGCACAGTAGGGTGCTGGAAATGGACAGAAGGGGTCCTTGTAGGAGAGTGTTCTTAGGCCATTATCAACCAAATCAACTTGCCTTCAAACATTTTTCCAATCTTTTTTCCCTTCATTGCTTTCCTTCTTACTGCATCAGTCCACTGTTGCAACTGGAAAACATAGGATGTTTGTAACATCTTTAACTTGATATGTTGCTTAAAGTATATGTGTCATGGTATATATATATACAATAGTATAGTTTCAATATAGAATCATAGAATGTTAGGGGTTGGAAGGAACCTCTAGAGATCATCGAGTCCAACCTCCCTGCCAAAGCAGGATAGCCTAGGTCAGGCCACACAGGAACACATCCAGGTGGGTTTCGAAAGTCTCCAGAGAAGGAGACGACAACTTCTCTGGCCAGCCTGTTCCAGATCTCTGTCATCCTCACAGTGAAGAAGTTCCTCCTCATGTTGAGGTGGAACTTCCTGTGTTTTAGTATAAGCCCATTATTCCTTGGACACCACTGAAAAGAGATTGACCCCTTCCTTTTGACACCCACCCACCCCTTAATAGACATTAAAAAGATCCCCTCTCAGACTTCCTTTCTGAAGGCTAAACAGCCCCAGTTCTCTCAGATTTTCTTCATAGGAGAGATGTTCAAGTCCCTCAATCATCCTTGCATCTCTCCATTGGATTCTCTTCAGTAGATCCCTGTCTCTCTTGAACTGGGGAGCTCAAAACTGGACACAGTTTTCTAGGTGTGGTCTCACCAGGGCAGAGGAGAAGGGGAGGAGAACCTCCCTATGTCTGCTGGACACACTTTTCCTGATGCACCCAAGGATATCATTGAGCCAAGAGCACGTTGGCCACAAGGGCACATTGTTGACCCATGGAGAATTTACTGCCCACTAGGACTCCAAGTTCTTTCTCCAAGGAACTGCTTTCCAGCAGGAGGTCCCCTAATCTGTACTGGTGCCTGGTGTTGTTCCTCCCCAGGTGCAGGACTCTACACTTTATTGACCTTCATGAAGTTCACCCTTGCCCAGCTCTTCATTCTGTCCAGATCTCCTTTGACAGCAGCACAACCTCCTGGTGTATCAGCCATCCCTCCCAGCTTTGTATCATCAGCAAACTTGCTGAGGGTACACTCCATCCCCTCATCCAGGTTGTTGATGAAGATACTGAAAAAAACTAGACCCAGTACTGATTCCTAATATAGTTGGGTAGAGTGGTATCAAACATAGTTCTATAGAGTTGATCCTTCCATAATGCTAGTAAATTCACAAAACTTCAAGTTCTGAAAATTTTCTTTTGAGCATGTGTTTTAACCTTTCCATATTTCTTTTAAAGATAATTTGATTCAAAATGTGAACTTTTACTCCCCCAGAAAGGAAGCTGTAACCAGACTTTCTATCTCAAAGCCAAAAGTTAAGCTGCCATGAGATGTTTTTTGTGAAGTATTAGTATCATTTTATTGCAGAAAAATGTATTTCACTACTGAATGAAGCACAGTATGTACACTCAGAAAACAGTGTTTAGGTTTGGGTTGGGTTTTTTTGGACATTGTAATTTCCAAAAGTCAATTCCTAAATGTAAGACACTACATCAATCTTCCCCATATGAAGATGGGGTTTTTCCTCTTTTTACATAATCAATCAGGAGCAAGCTAATTTGGTTGTCAGATGAAGCTCCTCTCATTCTCTGTTCATTTATTGCTCTTTTCCATAAGGAACTTTGTAGAATCCTCCCTTTATCCTTGTCCAAAGAAGCTTGATTTTCTTGATGTTTTACAAATCGTTACAAAGATGCCTTTTGGGATAAACCTGTATGCAAATGGGAATCATTTATACTGCAAATATGTGGTAGCAGTAAAGACTTAATATTTGTCTTCTCAGGAGCAACTGGAATAAGTGTGATATTTTGAGGAGCAAAAAACCTGCTGTTTTCATTATATTGTTTAATATCTTCTTTAAGGATCAGTCTGATCCAACTTGTTATTTTGGGTAGGTATACCCTTTGCATAGAAGTTTTGACATCTGGAACAAATATATTTGAAAATTAAAAGAATAATAATATGAAAATATATTCTTTTTTAAAAGTACATCCAAGAAAACCCATAAATTATTTGCAGTGTTAAGTTTCTCTAGCATTTAAAGACTATAATTGCTATCTGAAAATTGAAAAAATGTCACTCTCACCTTCTGTCAGCAGATAATCACTTGTGTTTTGAAGACAATTTCCTGTATGGTTGTTGAAAAGAAGAAATGAATATAGCATAATGTATGTTTTGTGACTTACTGCTCTTCAGATCCTATGAGTTTCATATGAAACGACATTGTAAAATTATTCATATTTATGAACAAGTTTTCATTTTCCTCACATTGGAATTAAATTATCTTACACATGCATTTGCATTTCACACAATAATAGTCAAAGTCTCAAACACACTAGCAAAGGAGTATTTCTTCACCATATGACCTGCTGTCTTTCAACAAACCCCCCTTATTTTTCATCTAAATTTCTGCAGTTTCCAAGTTCTATTGCAGTACAGACTGTTTATTAAAACTTTGCCTTGCCTCTCAATGCTTCTTGAAACAGATCTGAATCATCAAGACTAAGATTAACTGTGAGGAAACACATTTTTTTTAAAAGACTTTGGGAAAGAAGTAAAATCCTCTAAAATCAGGATTTGTCTGTGCTATCTTAACAATCCGAGGAAATGTCAAAAGCAAAAAAGTATATTCAGTTAAAGTTAAGCTTTAGGCAATACTCACTTCAGATCATATTTTAATTTGGAAAATTGGCTTGGTCCAACCTTTTCCATCCTGAGTAATTGTCTTCCCCTCTGACCCTGAATAGAAGTTACCAGAGTACACAGAGACATTTAGGCCCAAGGCACAAAAATATTTATCCCATGCTTTTCTTCTTTGCAAATGTGGATATTTTGTTGAAGGGGAAAAACTAACATTTGATCATCTTCAAAAGCCATCTAGTATTTGATACACTTTGCTGAACTTCATCCATTCCTTCTACTAACAGTTTCAGGTTTTCAGAAAGAAAGAAAACAAACATAATACATGTTCACAAATTAATTCAGTGGCCATCTCATATTTATGGTTCAGTCTGTGTGCTTTTAGGAGAATTTCAGGATGGGATTGCTGGACTAGGATTGCTGTACAGCTTTTCAGTACAATTAGTAGAAGAACTTGTTAACTGGAGTGTCATATGCTGTCTGACCAACTGTTGGCATTGGAGGCAAAGGTCAGAATCTTGCCTTCTTGGTTAGCGCAGCAATTGCAGTTGTGTGAAAAAAAGTGCTGCGAGTTAGAACACGTAAAAATAGTGAGAGTGCTGTTTGTCAGACCAGGTGCAAGGACAGAAAAATTCCATGCTTCATCAGAAAGAGGAGGAGGATAAGCAGAAGAAAAAAAGCACACAGGAAAGAACAAAAAACATTCCTTCTGCTAAATACTACTCTATAGTCATTGGAAAGAATACAAGAGGCTATTCCAGCTCCCTTGTTGACTAAATTGTATGTTCTTCCTACAGATAGTTCCTAAAAAAGAACAGTTCTTTGTTTCCCTATGTACAGACACAGTATCTGTTTTTTATTACTATAATCATAGCGTGCATAGTTTAAAATGTGGGACTGTGAGATACGCTGTATTTCTTTTTCTGATTTGTCAGACACTAACAACTGTGTTCCTTTATTATTTTCATTTCTTTGCAATTTGCTAACAAAATTTCTGTCTTTAAACTGATTTCTTTTATATTGCTTCTGCTACCCTGATCTGTTTTAAAAAAAAATTGGACTATATTTTTTTCATACCTTGTATTTAGGCCAAACTTATTTTGTCCACCAGGGTTTTTTTGTTTTTTGTTTTTTGTTTTTTTTTTTTACTTACGAACAACTTTGTGAGGTTTTTTTTTTTTTCTTCAAATGAAATACCCAAAATCTGTGAAGACAAAGTATCTTGAAGTTCTCAGGGTGTGTTTTGTTGAAACACTATGTCAGGGTTTGGACAGGTGCAGATATCTGTGCTCTATAAAGCTCATGTCTGTCACAGGATTCGCTATTGTGAGAGGGTCTCAGACTGCGTTAGCTCCTGGGGTCTTTATTTACCTTTTCTACTCACTAGTTCATGTGTAGAAAAATCCAAGACATTAATGCAAAGTTAGTTATAAGCTGAAGTCTTACCTACGAAGGAATCATTCTGACTCATTTAGCAAAGCTCAGATAGATGATGTGTAATGTAGCGTTCATGTTTTCCTTTCCTGATATTTTGTTTAATGGCCACTAAACATCAATGGTGTTCAACATGAATATATGCTAGTGTTTTAATGCAGAACCACACTGAAATAATATATGCAGTGTCTGATTATCAGAGAAAGCTCTACTTAGCTTTAAGTAATTCATAAACTGTAAAGCATTTTATTGCAGGGCTGAAGAACATGTTCTGGCTTTATTAATGCCTCAGGAAAAAATCATTATTTTTATTGTTCTGTGTCAGCAATCCTCATGTTTGCTGACTCCATTTTTAGGATTATGGTCAGGTTATTGTATATTATAGCCCTGAATTTTTTTGCTTTCTTTTGTACTCATGTACAAAAGCACTTGTCAGATTTTTGGAAAACTTTTATGTAAGCAATTGTGTTTGCAGGCTCTAAGAAGAGAGAGCATGTGACAGAGTTCTTCATGACAACTGGTCATCTAGATACTTGCCAATAGCCTGTATGTTTTTACGTTCATTTGAATGAAAGGGAACAGAACTGTAAATGGGATTAGTTTTGGTTTTGTTTTTTAAATCCACATATCTTTGTACACTGCTGTTTAGAAAATCAGATTACTTTTACAGTGTAAGAAATTTCACAAAATCATATCAAAAGAACATATAACTAGTACAGTGATACTGTAGCTAGGAATATAGTATTACACTTGGTTTACATAAACAAAGACAGAGATCTTATAAAAAATATTTCATAATAGTTGAGAATTCAGTTCACCCTTTCAAGTAGCACCTCTTAAGTGCACTGGAGAAAGAAAGCTTAAAGAGTTTATCTGGTCTCTCAGCTTAAGTCAGTTGGCCTGGCCCACAGCCATATATTTGCCGTTTGCTCTCTATTAACAAAGTATGTTGTATGATAAGTGTGGAATTTCACATACTCAGGAATTAGGTATATCTGTTCAATACCATACTAAAAATTATTTTGCTGTTTCAATAGACCTACATATGCATAACTATAAAAGGTAAAAATTGCCAGGAAAACATCCTGGGCTTCAAGTGGAGTTTTGTTATTGATTTAAGAGGGAGCAAGAGTGAGTCTGAAATCATCTATCTAGCAAACAATGCACAGAGTGGACAATGGGAAAGAAGAGGAGAGCACAAAAGGAGGCAGGGTGAAAGCACAGTATCGTAGACATGTTATCACTTTCTGTGAGGTCTGGTTTCTGAATTTCAGACCAGACAGATTTGAAGACACTTTGTACCTAAGAAAAGCAACATAGATTTCAATTATTTCTAGTATAAAGCTCATACCTACTGCATCCCAACAGCAAATTGGTGCTCAGTTTCGCTAGGCATTATAAGCTGCAAAATAAAAAGGTAGTAACCTTGAACCACGGATCGCAAGATCACAAAGTTAATTGTGTTCATGCATCAGTCATTTGTGAGGTCATGCATGATGGCATAATGGCACATTTGTGTCTCGTACCAAGGAATTACATTCCATGTATACTATTGAAGATGCAATGATAAGAACCAGAGCTGTCTTTCAAATGTAAGTTCACTAAATATGAAGATGTGTCTGTATTTTTCTTTCAAGCTCATCTGTTTAATTTGTTTCCTTTTTCTTTGTTCTTTGTTTTCCTCTCTGTTTCTCTAGGATCATAAAAAAAAATCACTCAAACAGTGATTATCTTCATATTTGAAGTCCATAACTTACTATAAGACCATAGCTCCTTATGAGCAGGTAGGCACTGTTGGCCAAATCATTTTACAATAGACAGGACAAACAGAGATGAAAAAAGTCTTGAAAAATCAAGTTGTATTAAACTTAGAGACATAGGCTAAATTTTTAACAGCATAAGCATCCCATTACACTGAAACAAATTTTCACCACCTGAAACTTAAGGGTTCACACACAAAAAACCAAACAAAGAACTGGTCAATAGAATTTCAAGAAACGAAATAGACCACGCAACAAACAATAATAATATTAACACCCAATATTTGGATTATTTAATTTATTAAAAATTGCAAATGCCAATTTTGTCTAATGCCCAAATGACAGATCTGACTTTAGTGTGTGACATTACTATAAAGAAAATATTGGCTTTTCCAGCTACCTTAAATACATTTTACTAGTTTAAGGTATTGGGGTTTTCTTAAGTATGACCTCATCTTTGAGCTTTCTGCCACCTTAGTACTTAGTTTGGGACAGTTACTACATTTTATTTTTTTTTTTTCATTTGAGAAATATACCTCAGGTTTATCTCCACTTAATATAAATTTTATACCTGGGAATTTAGGTAGTTACAGCAAGGATTTTTTGGTGGCAAAAAGGATTTCTGGTTTGTAAATTCATTCCTTCACAGCACTTGCTAAAAAGGGATGTGGTACTGCTACTATAGATGGAAATGAAAGATTTGTAATTGATTTGAAACATCAATATTAAGGATTTAGGTGACATATTTGTAAGCTATACTTAGCTGTAAATATCTATTTTTGTTTTGAATATCAGCATTTTTGTTTAGGTTTTTTTTCTTTTACTGTGAGTGAAATGCTATTTCCAATTGTTATGTGGGAATATTTATTAGTTTGTATACTGCCATAAATCTCTCTTCTATCAGAACATATGCTAGTTCTGATATACAAGGGCAGTGAATTTGTTTGGTTTTTTTTTCCACTGCCAAGTAATGTTTGGACTTTGAAACTGGGACTTCATTGAGCACTTAAAGATGCAAATTTCTCTGGTTAAAACAACTACAGCTGTAGCTAGACACCTATCTTTTAGTCTAATTCTCAGAAGTGATGCATTCAGGGATATATATCAGGATTTAAGTGTCATTTTAAAAACCCAGCAGTCAGTTTTATTGGTGCTTTTATATAATGATTTAACACTGAATGTGTATTGTTTTCTTTACTATATAAAACACAGTCAATAAAGACTTCTAAAATACAGTCATCAGGGAATCCATTCAGCTCCCTGAATGAAATCTAATCAGTGGAAGAATTTGCACCATACTGAAAAAGAGGAAATAAAATTGTGTAAAATTAAAAGCCTCCAATTGTGTTTATAATGTCAACAAAGAAATTTATAAGAAACTACAATATAGGTACATTTTCATTTAGAAATAATTTGATTTTTAAGTGTAACAGGCATCCTTCATAATAATTAGACATGGCAGGCACATATTAAATCCTTGGCAAGTGTATTGCTGACAGACAATAAGGATGTTTGTTACACAGAGCAGTAAGACAAGCTATCTCTGAGCAACATAGTTAACTGGAACCAGTAATATAGTACTGGAACCAGTGCAGGAGACTGAGACAGAATCCCAGGCTAAATGCCACAACTTGACGAGGTCAGGTGTCTCCACACAGGACTCCAGTGTGCCAGGTATTTGCTACCATGTATGCTAAGTACTGGAAAGAGGCAGGTGGTATTGGAAAAGCTGCAAGCCAGAGCATCAATGCAGAAAATTTCTATTTCCATGTGTATAGTTTAACAGTAGCAGTATGCTACTGCATGTACAAAAATAGTCAATTTTGCCATTCAATCAGTAGGTACTCTGAAATGAACTATGAAATCAATTTTTTCTGCTATTGCTTCATTCTCCAATGAAAAAGCAGCTGTTGCTTTAATTTTCAAGGCTTCCCAATAGCTTTAAATGATGATCCAAATCCTGAGGCAGCCTCAAAAGCCTGTGTACTCTCTGAATTCTCACCATATTTATAGTCTCTTAACATTCACTGCTATCACAGAGTGCTGCACCAGCAATGCGAGCGATGAAGGGAATGCTTGCATAGGCTGCCTCTCAGCATTCCTGCATGGAAGCAAAATGTCTCCAGCTTCTGAGACCAAAACCAGCTGAAATGTGTGACAAAACATCTTGTGACCTCTCTGCACCAAACTGCCCAACCACTATGTGACAGTGAAAGAGCAACAGTGGCAGGTCTTATGAAAGAGCTATGTAGTCAAGGTTTAGACACTCTCTAAAGACAAAGTGGGTGGAGCTGGGGAACAACAAACACTCCACCATCCAGGTATTTGGTTCTTTTTTTTTAAGTTTTTGTACTACTGAATACCACTTTTACTGACCAAAAGCCTCAACACTGGAAACTTTATTAAAAGTGTCGTTCTTAGAAGATGCTCTGAGCAAGCATCTTGTCTGTGCTTGTGAACCCAGTTTTTTTAAATCATATTATTGCAGCTGTCAACAGAGCTGCTTAGGATGAGAGACAGAAAAGTCACTATGGTTCAAGTACAGATTTAACTAGAGGACTGGCTTTTCTATCCCTGCCCCTCTGTACACTGGAAGGATATTGGTCCTGCTGGTGGTATTTACTTGTTCTACATCCCTGTCAGGGAGCAGCAAGAGGAGTGTACCTCCATGGAGTGGGACACACCAGGAGCCCAGGGTGACCCCAGCACAGGCTGGTGACCCTTGGCAGGCACAGTCCCACATAGGATCCAAACAGAGCAGGCAGAGGTGGCAGCAGAGTATAGCAGCAGCCACCTGCAGCAGTGACCCAGGTCCTGCCCAGCCATCCCTGCCAGAGCTGAGGCTCTACACAGGCCCTCCTGCCACACAGCCCAGGCAGGGACCAAGGGCCCCGTGCTGCATTAAACATAGCCCATGGGAAGGGGGTGAGTGGAGGCCCCAGGTGAGGCTGCTTGGAGCAGTGATGGGCTATTAGTGCATCTGCAGCCCTGGTAATCTCGTTCTTATAAAGGTGAATTAATTATATGTACCATAACATAAGGAGCATGAAGTATAATCTACCTTTTGAAATCCTGTTGCCTTTGCTCTTTGTACATTCATATTTGTCATTAGTGACAGGCTTTTCCAGTTATCTTCATTAGTGTAATTTAATGTGGAAATTCTAATAATCTCACTTTTGTAGTGTGAGGTGGGACAGTTAAGGAAAGATGATAGATCACATACTAGGTACAGCCTGTTACCATTTGTTTAGTCTTCTTTAGTATCTATTTGTTCCCTTTCCTATTTTATGATACCAAATAAACTCTGAGTATATCGTATACTATCTATATATCTATAGAAAGACATATAGATATTTAATACATTATAAATCATTATTATGGCTGTCTAGAATAACTGGTATACAATTTCATTTGTACACCTTGATTATAAGAATTGACTATATCATAATGTCCCTGTTATCTTCATGGCTGGACATCAAGGGCATTTCATCACTTACAGTGTGAGAAAAGGATTTGTCATTGCTGTCAGTGACAATGACTGTATTACTGAGTTCTTATTGAGAAATTATTGTGTGGTTCCGATTCAGTGAAATTCCCTGTGCAGTGAGCACCTTTGTAATGTCAAATTTCTTCCCTTGTGATGCAAAAGGACCTTCTCCAAACTTGAAGAATCACATAGTGAACTTCTTAAAAGGATGAAGAAATCTGTGAGAAGTGTAAAAGAAACAAAACTGTTCTCAGGAACACAGTGTTCTCCCTGACTTTGCACTAAAAAACCAAAACCCCGAGGAGAGTAAAAAAGAAATAAAAATTAGAACATTCCTGATAGTTAAAAAGTAGAAAAGTCAAGTCAATTTGAGAAAATCTGAGGCAGGTAATTCCTGATGTGAACTTCTATATGAAGCCATTTTTGGGACAGGCAGGCACTGGAGCAGGTTGCCCAGAGAGTCTATGCAATCTCCATTCTTGTAGGCTTTTGAGACCTAACTGGACAAAAATCTGAGCCTGATCTGATGCCATAGATGAGCCTGATTTGATCAGAAGAAGAAGGCTTCTCTGACTTGAATCACCCTAATGATTCCATAGATACATGAGGTTTGTGACTCAGAAGATTTTCTTTATATCAGGAACAAAGCCTACTGCAACATATTTAACACCAAATGCAACTTTGGTTTTAAAGATGCCCCATAACATTTTTATTTTTGTATAAAATATCAAATAGGATTGACAATTGCCTAAAAACAGTTACATGCAGAAAATCAGACACACAGCTTTTACCAAGTGTAATGTCAAAGCTCTACATTCATATGGATGTCACTGAAAGGAGTTGTGATTTCATCAACGCAGCTGCTAGCTGTGTAATGGCATATGGGACTAACTTTTTTAATGAAACATTCTTAAAGCAATATTTTCCTCTGCTTTATGCATTTTCCTGACATCATGATATTAAATATGTTTACAATTTAAAAAGGCGGTAGTAATTTGTGACAAACTCTTATATTTGTGTTACAAAACTAACTTAGTTCTAGAAATTCACATTGCCTCAAAATTACTTTTGTAGGTAACTATTTATACCTTAATTATATTCTATACTGTGAGATAAACATTTTAGGTTAAGAATCTTATTTTGTCTTTTACAGCTGAAATGTGAATTTAGGAATTTTTATGAGATGAGTGAAAGCTTTTCTACAGCATAGATAAGGGAAGAAAAAATTATTATAAAGGTAATACATTATTGAGAATCTAGTGAGAATGCAAGGATCTATTGAAAGTTATTTCATTGAAATATTAGAATATCAAATCAAATAAATATAGTGAAAAAGAACATAAGAAAAACATAATACCTTCCTATATACTAATGCTGTATTTGATGTCATCTTGGGCTACGTAAGTGCTTCTTCGACTGAGATAAGTCTGTAGAGAGATAAAATTTACAAAAAGGTAAAGGGCTTTGTACAAAGATACTCCTGATGTAATGTTATCTCTGACTTGGTGAGGAACAAATGAAGTCTTTCAAAAAATTATTTTTAAAAACATGGGAAAAAATGGTTTAATCTTGTTATTAATTGATAAACTTAATGTAAAACCACTAGAGCTCTTGCTTTTGAATAAGTGTCTTGGGCTAGAAGAGGGTAAGAAAGAGATGTTAGCTTTCCAATTTAAAGAAGGGTATTTTTTCATGAATGGGTTTAAAGTATATACAAACAAACTGCATTAGTTGGCACAAGATATGTTTTGACTGTAAAAAAGCAGATGTGAAAAGCAGGCTCATTTTTGTACAGCTAATAAAAGCCAAGAGTCTTACCTGATCCATACCCAAACACTTGAAATTCAGTAAATGAAGTAAGGCACTGGGATAAATATTGTATAAATATTCTGATATCCTCCCCTTATGGCAGCAGTCTTGGTGAATTTAATGTAAGTAGCAAATAATGAAAGATGAAGCATTTAATAGAGCAACTGACAAAGGGATTTGTAATTATGAGCTCTATTCTAGGTACAAGTTTTTATGAGATTCTAGTAAATAAAGGTTAGTGACTTTAAATAATACGTGCAGTATGTCTTTGAATTAGTAGTAGAAGAATAGCTTGCTGTGGACAAGTTGATTTATGTAAACTGCTACAAACTTTAAAAATACAAATATTTTATTAATCCACTTCATTTATAATTTCACCTTTGACCTTTATTTGTATGTACCTTTTGCTTTGGTAAAGGAATGGTGTGCAAGGACATGTTTTTGTTATGCTGAGATCTACTCAGAATCTTGATAAATTATGAAAGCTCTGTCCATTCAGTTATCTTTCATAACTGAAGGTGAACAAGCAAATATGTAACCTGTGCTCTGATAAAATGATATCCCTGGGATTTTTAAATTTCTTTTTGATTTGCTCTATTCATATCTCATTAACTAAGCCTCCCTCAGAGGCCTGTTGATGATTTCATGACCAAAAGGCAAAAACCATTTAATGTGGTCAAGTGAAAACAGCAAAGGAATGCATTTCAAATGCCACAGATGAAAAGGTCTCTTTGAAGTGATGAATGCAAGGTATGGAATGCTGCTGAGACATGCAATGAGCAACATAGATACAAACAACACAAAGATGTAAACTGACAATAATAAATGAACAAATATATACAATATCAAATAAATGTAAGCTTCAAAATTCAGACTTAGATGTGAAATTGAAAAGTCTAGTTTCTAACTTCTGAAAGAGTGCAGGTAAGGAGAAAAGTAGTGCTGTATTACAATTAAATATAAACTATTTACCTGAAAATTGACTATATATAGTAAATAAAAGCTTAACCTTTATGCTATTACTAAATAATGGAAGTCAAAAAAGTTTCCATTTTTTAAAAAATACACATTAAAGAACTGGGAGTCTTACTCCAGAAGAAGAATCAAATGTTAATAAAACTTCAGCTCAAATATTCAGTCCATATCAGAGAAGAGGTTAATTTCATTCCTTTCCTGGGATGTTCCTTCTTAACTCCTGGCAACCTTAACACCTGCACTGCTTGCATCAGTCTCTAAGACAAAAAAAAGTCTGACTTTTTATCCTTTACTCCTTGACGCCATTTCAGTAGAGAGGAATAGTAATTTATCCATGTAAAATGGCTCTCTTCTAAAATCTTTTTTTTTTCTTTTTGGCTGGGTCAGGACAAGTCTTCAGAAGGGTCCAGTAACATGATACTTCTAACAGAAGCATTTTAAAACAGTTCAGCAAGTTTTACACAACATCCCAAGTTTATTTAATTTTTGAGCACTACTTTAACTGAGCAGTAGCCTCATTGACTCCTTGTAACAGCTATGTAGTTCGCCCTTGCTATCTGGAGTTATTGTTAACCTCCTACAGTGCATTTATTTAAATCGTCCATTCTGAACGACACTGCTTTAACTTCCCTTCACCAGTGTCAAAAAGAGGCTTGTAAGCTCCCCTTTCTCTGCAGCAATTTCTTCATCAGTTTCTTTGAGCAAATATCTTATCCCCAGTTTGACATCGGTGAGAGAGCAGGACGTGAGAGGAGTCAAAGATGGCCTCTGGGGAACTGGGACTGAGGTTGAAGGTCTCACATTAAAAAAATCATTTACTTCTGGGTTAGTTTTGCTCTTAGGCATTATTCACAGCTTGCTCTGTCTTCAAACAAAAGGAGCAGTGGGCCCTACTAAAAGAAAAAAATCTGAAGCTATTGAATGTGCTTAGAGTTAGTAAAATATTAACTTGGGCTTTCAGATGTCACTTCACAGCATGTGAACTCTTTAAAGCAAGAGAGCCTCTTCCTTTCATGGCCTTTGTCTTTTTGTTGCTGTGTTATTTTCATTTCTTTCTTATGAGACAAGATATTCTAATAATACTTTTCCATGGCATATGGTTTTGTATATCACTGCAATAAAATTCTGTTGAATGCTAAAGTTGCCTTTCATATTGATACTCACTACAACAAAAATATGAATATTTACAATGAATTGTGAAAAAATTATAATTTTTAAAAATACCTTTTTAAAAATATTTTTTGTTGTTCTGGGCTAGACACATGAAGCTTCAGTAAATATTTTAATATGTTCTAGTGCTGACTGCAAAAGTGTTTCCAGAATAGGTTTGCAAAAATCACATACTCAAGATTTTATTGATCTTATAGGAATGTCCTCCTGTATGCTTTTGATTATAGGAATGTCAGTGTATTGGATTTATCAATCTTCATATTAGAGGATTTCTTTCACCCTAAATTAACTTCATGTATTATTTTTCAGGTTTTTTCCTTCTTAAGTAACAAAAACCTGAAGTATTTTCAGTAAAGAGCTTTACCTTTACAAATAAGTAGGACAGAGAATATTCCCTCATTGACAGAAAGTGTTTTGATAAGAAGGGTAAATTTATATCTAAAAAAGGAGCACATGATACTTAAATATTTCAAAGAGAATTGTTTCCTTTCATTATGAAGTAAATTTGACCTAAAGAATTTAAGCTTTTAAAATATTCAACAGGTAAAGTGAACATATCATACACTGACATTTTTGTAATTTTTTCCCTTTCAAATTAAAAAAAGTACTGTTGAATTATTTAAAAAAAACCAACCAAACAAACAAAAAAACCCACAAAAAAATCCAACAAATATAGCAATTTAGTAAGCAACACTGATTCAGAAAAATATACTCATAGCAGCTTTATCTTGATAGATATTTCTTCCCTAATATGATCTCATAATACTTCTATCAGCCTCTTTCTTTATAAGGTGGGTGTAAACATGCACAGACATGAACGACAGAATAACCTGAGGACCTGTAGATTAATATTTGCTAGTTGTGGTCTCTATGGTCATCACCAGTACCACAGCTACTGGCCTAAAAGTTCCACGCTGTCTTTTGGCAAACAGTGGTAAAGAATCTGCACTGCAGCAGCACATTGAGATGTCTGAGCTGTGACCAAGGGAGCTGGAAGGGCAACACAGTTCAGGGACAAGCAGAGGAATCAACTTGGATCAAGATGAGTGTATCTGAATCACTGGGTTCCCACCCATGAGGGTCTCTCAGGGTTCCACTGCCCTGTGTGGGCCTAACCAGGTGATTTTGCTTGGCACTGTAGATATTGCTAATTAGTTCCTCTAAAATGTCCCCTTTACATGGTTTCATAGATGGCTCTTCATTCCAGCCCCATTCACATGGGCCGTGCAGGGAGTCAGACCAAAGCAATGGCTGGGATCATAACTAACAGTTCTTTTGGTTTAGGTTTTATGTATTGATGGGAATCTTGGGATTTGTGCCTTGTGCGTATGTTTTTTGTCATGTACTAATAGGATGTATTTCTGTGATTTTTTTACCTTAAAGTCTCCAAGTTCTTGAACTGAATACAGGAAAACACTGAAGCCATTTAATTTGGATAGCTATATTAATATGAGGTACTTTTGCAGGCACTTTCTATACTTGAGTAGGAAATTCCTCTGTAGAGGGAAATAGTCCTTTTCTTCCCGAGAGAAAAAAATCAGATTCTATATTTTGGAAATAAATTGTTTGAAAAAGATAAGTTATCACAGTAACAATCTCTTATATGACAGTCATAAAACATAATAGCTAATGAAAATGAGGTTTTAAAGAGTTTTTTCCAAATATTTGTATACAAACTTAGGTTGAAAACAGGCTCTGTTCACTTGAACAAAAATGCTCTCAGTACTGTGACTGTTTTCCCTTCCCTTCCCTTCCCCTTCCCTTCCCTTCCCTTCCTTCCCTTCCCTTCCCTTCCCTTCCCTTCCCTTCCCTTCCCTTCCCTTCCCTTCCTTCCCTTCCCTTCCCTTCCCTTCCCTTCCCTTCCCTTCCCTTCCCTTCCCTTCCCTTCCCTTCCCTTCCCTTCCTTCCCTTCCCTTCCCTTCCTTCCCTTCCCTTCCTTCCCTTCCCTTCCCTTCCCTTCCCTTCCCTTCCCTTCCCTTCCCTTCCCTTCCCTTCCCTTCCCTTCCCTTCCCTCCCTCCCCTCCCCTCCCTCCCCTCCCCTCCCCCTCCCCTCCCCTCCCCTCCCCTCCCCTCCCCCTCCCCTCCCCTCCCCTCCCTCCCCTCCCTCCCCTCCCCTCCCTCCCTCCCCTTCCCCTCCCTCCCCTTCCCTCCCCTTCCCTCCCTTCCCTTCCCTTCCCTTCCTTCCCTTCCCTTCCCTTCCTTCCCTTCCCTTCCCTTCCCTTCCCTTCCCTTCCCTTCCTCCTTCCCTTCCCTTCCCCTTCCCTTCCCTTCCCTTCCCTTCCCTTCCCTTCCCTTCCCTTCCCTTCCCTTCCCCTTCCCTTCCCTTCCCTTCCCTTCCTTCCCCCTTCCCTTCCCTTCCCTTCCCTTCCCTTCCCTTCCCTTCCCCTCCTTGTGGCTAACCAGCTCAAAATACTGGTTTTGAAATAGTTTTATTCTATTACTGATAATTAGAGTCCATTCAGAAACTATTGTTTTCAAAAATTCAGTATCTATTAACTATTTTGAAAATATTTTTATAATTTCCATTATCTGATATAATTTTCCTTTCTGTCTTTGATCTGTGCTTCTTAAACCGTTTTTTGTTATCTCAAGTTGTTGAAGCCATGCTCCTTCAATGCTCCTTCACTATTTATTTAGTGTTGCTCTTTTTAAAGATGCCTCACCCTAAAATTAGCATTTTGATGTTCTACTTGAAGCCAGGACATGCCTCAGTGTCCTGTTTTAGGGGAAAGAGCACAATTTCATTGTCCATTTCTGTTCATAGCCAAATACCTCATTCTATGTAGCCCTGTTCAGCTACTTCTCTTGACATGTGATTCTGAATCTTCTTTTCTGCCTCTGCATTTTCTTGACAACTAATCCTGCCACAAGTACATAGAGCTGAGACAATAATCTTTTTTTATATTGGTGAGCCTTGATCAGAAAAATAGTCCCTTGCAATCAGTCACTGTGTGTATGGAAGAGACGTGTTACTTATTCAGTATGGGGTGGTACAGAACATGATATCCAGGATGTGAGATAATTTAATTTTCAATTAAAGTTTGCAGTGCATGTCAGGCCAAGTTACTCCAACCAGCACAGAGTGTAAATTTTGTTTTGCTGCTCTGCCAGCAATAGCTGTACCATGGCAGTAGTAAAAAGGTGAAACTTCAGAGAAGGAGCAGTTGGCGTATCTGCTCTTATGTGCCTGCAGATGTCTTGGGAAAGGCAGCAAAGGCTGTATTTTGGGCTTAATCAGACTCTGGCCAATAGAAGCTGCCATGAAAATGCACTGAAGTAATGCATCTTCTGATACTCTGTTCCCACACGGTCCCAGTTTGGTACTATTGATTTTTCAGCTGTAGTAGCACCCTTCAGACTTGAAAACAGAAGGAACGTTGTTGCAGTTTTATGTGTTTTCATTTCTATCCAGCTGCCTTTCTGCAATTAGTGACAGTGGGGAATAGTCCAAAACCCAGCAATGATTAAAACAAACCGGGGTGATTGGTGGACAATAAATAAGTTTGTTATATATTGTAGAGGACAAAAACTGCTGATTCAACTTGCATAGGCAAAGCCTATAAAGAGCAAAAAAAATCCTAGTCCCTCATCTATGGGTCTTTTGTCACCATTTTTGGAATATTTCTTGACTTCAGGTTATCAGAAAAAAACCCACAACTTCTTTTTTCTGAATGCACCACTTAAAGAAAGCAATTAAAAAGCTGGAGAAACTGATAAATAAAGAAAAGCTATACAAACACTTTTGAAAAGGCAGGACTTCAGCTTATAAATATTCATGTTCTATGCACATCAAGAAAAGGTAAAAAAGTGGATTGATACCTCTCACGATTTAACTCTGGGCCAGCAATTAAACAAATAACAGATGCTCTCTATTCATCCCCCTCCCCTCCATGGTAGAGAAAGGAGAGAGAAAAAGGGAGGGAAACCTACAGGTTGGAAGCTGAACTACACAGCTTTAATGAAAGAGTAGTGATGAAAAAAGGAAAAAAATTAAATATACACAATTATATACAAAAGCAATATCATGTGCCTTCCTTCTTTCTTCCCCAATAACTCTCACTTCACCACTGAAACTGCAGGGCAGGTCCTGAAAAGTCCCAGGCTGGGCTCCTGGAGTCAGTAGCAGTCGGAAACTGGAAGCAGGAACACACAAATTCAGAAGGGCACAAATTGGGATCAAAGGCAGAAAAACAGACATAATCCTCCCAGGCTGCTGGCGGTGGCTGAAGCAGAACTTGACCCTCATGATCCCTCAAACCGAGTATGATGTTTATGGAATGGAATATTCCATTTGGACTATTTTTATCACCTTTGAGCTCCACTTCTTTCTAAAGGAAAGTTGCTGGTGTGACCGCTTTAGTCTCTTTCTGTTTCCAGACCATAAGATGTTCCTCAGAACCGAGCAGTGTCCTTGGTTCTGCAGACCATCCTCTAGCCATAACTATAAACATAGAGAGTCATCAGTCCTAGAAGCAGACACTGACTGAGAAACTTGCTGTTAATTTCAGCAGGTACAGCCACTTAAAAAAGACTTAGCTGAAAGTAAAATGACAAGAAAGAAAATTGTTTCTATCCTGGCCCAAACCAGGACAATGCCATTGGGCTGTAATGGTGAGTGGAAGGATGAAAGTTAAACAAGAATGCATCAGACTGTAATCAAGAAAATACTCCCAGATGCTTGGCTATCTCAATTTGCAAAAAAACTGTCTTGAAGGACCAGTCACCAAGGAGTTCCAATACAAGAGGAGATAAATTTTGGGAAACACAGTAGAGGACCAGCTATTCCACTAAGGAGTCAGAATAAGTGAATATATCTTATTCTATCCTTACTTATGTTGCAGTATTTAGATATAAAATGGCTTATGGAGATGGTAAAAGAGGAAGTTTTCACCTTTTAGAACCCAATATGACCTTTAAAGAATCTGTTATTATAAAATAGACTTGTTTAGAAAGGAATATAGCAGCAAGTAAGTTTAGAGGAGAGTTCAAATGTTTATCTGAAGACTGTCTATATTGGCAGAAAATCAGCAAGAAGGGAGCATATTTGAAGCCTATGTCTATGAAACAAGCAGAGAATATTTTTAGTAGGGCTTCACACTGTGGTGTCTAGTCAAAAGTCAAGAATCTTAAGAATCATTATAAGAGATCCTAGAACATGATACCATGTTCCAAACACTTGATCACAGTGATCTCCATCAAAAAAATTATTCCAGAAAGTAATATATGCGATGTCTAGGGTGAGGTGGCAGCTTTATTATTGTTTATTTTTTCAGTACTAAAAGCAAGAAAAAAATGAATATGCTGGAAAAATTACAGCTTCATGCAACAGTAAAGCCAAGAAGTCCCAGTGATGGACCAAATAGGAGAAAATACTGAATTTTATTTTCACATTTACTGCATTTATTCATCAAAATGACACTTTTATTTTTAATAAATAAACAAATAAAGCACCATAAATTAAACTAATAGAAAGCCACAAATTCCCTGTTATATAGTCTGCTATGTCTTGAAAATCAAATCCCTGTAGAAATCATGGCATAAAATTGATGCTGCTACCTTCTTAGTTTATATTTTCTTAGTTTAGATTCTTAGTTTATATTTTGTTCTGTACACTAGCCATTTAAGTAACAGAAACTAACTAGTGCCAGTGATTATCTCTGATACCTCTTGATTTTTGTTCCTTAAGATTTTATTTACTTCTTCTTTAAAAGCAAATTGATTTTATGTTTAATTAAATTTCCTTTTGGCTCCAAGAAATCAGCAAGGTGAAAAAAATATCCTAAGTGGTTTTGAAAACAGCTGTAGAAGGTAGCGTTAGCACATCTTTTATGTTAGATTATGATAAAATTTCTGTATTAATTGATGGTGTAAAGATACTTCCAGTGACATTGCAGGCTGGTAGCAGCAGTTTGATATTATACTGACAACGAATTTGAATTTCATGTGGTTTATGTTCACAATTTTAGTTATGATCTTCAGAGAAGTTAGTTCTGTAATTACTAGAGACTGTCATTGCTGTAACATTTGAAACTGCAGAGTTTTGCAAAGGTTTCCTCCTTCCACAATCCTAGGCTATATTTATCAGACTGTAGGGTGAAACCTGAGGAGTGCTGATCCCATGTATCTCCTGCTGACATCAGTAGGAGCTTAGCACCTCTCAACATCAAAGAGTTTTGTAACATCAGCTGACAGTCAGGAATGTGAAACAATTAAAAATAATAGCAAATGGAATAAACCAATTCAAACTGATCCAATTGATTCTGGGAGAGGCTTTGAAAATACTCTAAAAATTTAGAATCATCTTAGTTTTACAATTCAGCTCTTCAGTTGTGTCACCGAAGCATGATAATGAATTAAGCTCATTTTCATCCATATTACTTTTTATTCTTAACAAGAAGTTCATTACTGTGGTCTGGTTTGATTATTACTACCTTAATCTGAGTGATCTGGGTTTACTTGGGATGAATCTGATTGACTGCCACCCACCTTTTTTAAAGCTGACTGCAAGGCTTGGCATATTTGCATTTATTTTTGACTGGAGCCAGCATAGCTAGAACTTTGTTCTAGTCCTAATACTATGCTTTCAGATCTTGTCATCTGGACCTATGTGGGAGTCTTAAATTTATTTGTCCTCTCAGAAGAGGATAAGAAATCATAGCAGACATTTTCTATTCATGACAAAGGCATGGCTAAGCCTGATTGTAACTGGAATTGCAGTTTCAATACCACAATAAAATCGGAGTACGAAAATGAATCACAGGAAGTCCAAGAACAAGGATCAGAACTCTAGATTATGAAGAGATAAGTAAGATTTTACCAAAGGGCATAAGCATCAACTTGCACTTCGCTGCTGAGATTAAAAAGCCAGAGTCCAGGACTAATAACTCAGTAGTTGAAAAGACTTTTCCAATGTATACTATCCAACATATAAAATCATCCAAGATCTCTCTGAAATGGAATGTGTCTCATCTCTACTGCCAGCTCGCCTTTCAGCCTTTAAAAAGTTCAGAATGCATTGCTATGGAGAAAATCACTGAAGCATGAGCTGGCTGTGTTCATTATTTCCCTATCCTGGCTGCTGTTTTTCCTCTTCAGAAAGGCAACCTATCTCTCTATCACTATCTTGTAATAGTCAGCCTTCCATGCCCTTTTCTTCCTTATTTTCCTCTTTGCTCCCACTTTCTTTTCTGTCTGCAGAGACGTCTTCAAACACAAGACTACGTGCTCATATAACAGTCGTGCCAGAAGTTCCAGAGAAATACACTGCCTTACGGACATGTAGCTTCATAGTGATTAATGTTACTGCAGTGCCCACTTAACTGGACAGTCGTAATTGCCAGCCTTTTAGCACAGACTACTGTTTTGTTCATGTACCTTGCATATATAAAAAGTTGAATTGAAAGATAACTCATAGCATTTTTTTAAATGCTAATCACATTGTGGAGTCGCAATGATACCCAGGTAATTTCTGTGAAGTTTTCATCATACATTGCATAATCCCTCCCAGGGGGATCAGTGATGCAAAGTAACATGAAGTGTTTCTCAATTTATAGTGAACATATAGTTCTGAGGTAGTTCCTCTATGCCTGCAAGAAATTACTCATTGTGAATGAAATTGCACTGTTTGCTTGCATGCAGCTACAATTTACCATCAGCTGTCTAGCACGACATGGCTGAGGAGATTCTATCCATGTAGCTAAGGCAGTGATAGCATCACTTTCCTGGGAAGAGTCATGCTTGTTCTTGTGGTTATCTGCAATATACTCCTTTTTATACCATTATGTCAGGCCAATAATTCAGACAATTGGAATTAAGTTTTTAGGTCTTGCTAATTTTTAATGTATAAGACATTTCTTCATAGTTTCAGAGAACTGGTGGAATACTATAGAAGTCTGTTATTATTCCAGCTGCATCTGTTTTCTTGTCTCTAGCCTAGAGATATACTACAAAATCACAGAATCACATGATTGTTCTGTTTGGAGAAGACCTTTAAGATCATCAAGTCCAAAATGTATAGCTCCTTTTATATCATTGCAGACTAGAATAGCTCTGAAGTCCCGAGAAGGACTCATCACTGCTTTTCGGGTCCATTAATCAAATAAATTCTCTTGTTGACTCTTCCCACAATCATGATTTGTTTTAATAAGATATATAGTTACAATCCTGAAATTTCCTCACTTTAAGAGAACCTTTTACAGTTTAGAAAAACTTTTTAAGTCAATGAGATTCCAACAAAACTCAGTCTTTCCATGAGGATAAGTAGAATTTGGCCAAAAAATAATACTGGCATATTTTAAAGTGTATGTGGTGCCCTAACTTTTGAGATTGAAAGGGTAGAGCACAGTTTGATGCATTGAAATAAATGTCTGTTATTTCACTGTGAAATACCGATTTTCGGCATGTTTTCAAATCAGAGGAAAGTCTTTACTACCCATCTAAATTTCATTTCCTGAGAGAGGGATACATAATAAAGGATGGTGTTGAACCAGAAGGAATTATATCAGTTAAATTTAAATCTGTGATTTATTAGAGAAAAATGAGCAAAGCAATCAGCTGGGTTGTGTAGACGCATTGCATCCTTCTAGTAGCAATTTTTGCCTGCTGTCAATTGGGCCAAAACTTGAAGGCAACCCGAAGGAATATAGTTTGTTCAGTTGGATCAGAAAGACTGTAAGGACATATTAACTTAAACTGGCTCTAGTGGTAATTTCCATAGTTTCATAGCAGTGGCACAGAGGAGAGATAGGTAATTTTAAAAACTTTAGTTCACAAAAATAGAGCATTTTCAAAGTCCTGTGTCAAAATTTGTGAGAGCATTTTTCAGATAAATTAGCTGAACACAGAATGTTCACTGTTTCAGGCTGTTCTATCCTAGAGATGACATGAGGCAAGGTCTCCTTTTCCTGTTCTTGATGGGCTGCTCAGGTAAATGATGAAGATCTAATGAATTAGAGTAAAGACTAATAGCTAACAGATGTACAGGCGCTATCCACTCAATTAATGCTGGCATACATTATGTGGAACTAATGCAAATTACTGTATGTGGAATGTTTACAGATGGGAATTATGCTTAGCAACTCAATGAGTACCTCGACGGAAGTATTTGCAATATATTGGGAAAAGTGCTGAGAAGGAAGTAGTATTGTACAATCAATCATTGTAGCTTTGGTTTGTGACCTTCAGGTGCTATTCAGCTCTCCTTACTTAGGAAATTTTTGTTCAGTTTGAGTCAGTAAGGCTGTGTTTTAACATTACTTTTAAAAAGATAATATCAATTTTTTCTACAGCTAAAACATTATAAACACAGAAAATTAGTAGTGCTGATGAAATGGTCTTCTGTCTCAAAAGACTTACTTAATCAATTATATCTAAAAAAAGACATATAAACTGTAGCACTTCTAAAACTCATACTCTGGAGCCAATATGTCATTCATTATATGTCAAGTTTTTCGTGCTGCTAAAAATTATTTTTTCACTCTTCAAAAAGGATGATTTGTTCCTTTATTACAGGGATTTTTGCTTTGATATTCAAATTAAATCAGATCCAAACTAACATTTTAAAGGAATTCAATGATGATTTGCAAATTGAAACTTCAATGAGTCTTGTATGGTTGATAGTTTAGCCAACAACCTGTTGTCTCTTTCACATAGATAATGGGCATAGTGGAGTAGAAATATTTTAAAAGGTTTTGGATTTCTTTTCATTATCCAAAAAATATGTTTGAACAAATTAATTTCTTAATTTGTTCAGTGTTTAGCAGTTGTAAGTATGCAGCTCATACACTTGAGCTGATTCTTAAGATGAAGAAAAGAAAAATATTAATATTTAAAAGAGGAACATGGAGCAAAACAAGTGCACTTCACCTGAAACACAGAAATTAAGTATGATATGTGCAAGACGGTGAGAAATTATAGCATCAATAGCAGAAATCAATAAAATGTTGGTGTAAAATTGTGTTTATATTAAATACAGGGTATGACTGGAGCAGATGTCATGATATGTCCTGCCCAGGACAGTGGTGGAGTCACCATCCCTGGAGGTAGTTAAAAGATGTTTGGATCTGGTCCTCAGGGACATGGTTTAGTAGTTAGATTATGGTGTTGGTCAAGTGTTGGACTAGATGATCTTGGAGGTCTCTTCCAACCTAAAACATTCTGTGTAATTCTGTGTGATAGTTAGATACAGTATGTAAGTCACTCATGACTGAACTGCTATTTTAGGGAATCAGTCTGTTTTATGTGATTTAAAGTGTGAAATTACTTTATTTCATTCTCATAATAAACAGATATATCTGTCCAGTAATATTCATGAGTGACATGGAAGCAGTTAAAAAAACATCTTTCCTATTCAGCAATAAGATCTTTATTCCATTTTATGTATATATTTCCATTTATGGAATTAAGTTTGATCATTAAAACTACCACCCAGTCATTTCTGTTAAATACAGTATTTTAATGATATGTTTTAGTCTTCAATTAGGTAGTTTATTGGAGACTTCCAGTCTGAATTCAGGGTTTGACAGTAATATTGGGGTACTGTGCACTGAAAAAGAAGTGAACAATACTCTACTTAGATTGTCATACTTGCTACAGTGTTCATAACTCCACCTAATCTGTGGTAAACAGTGTATTAAATTTTTATTTATCATAGATAGGAAGTCCTGAAGCCAGAGTTGTAGAGAGGAGCAACCACTTGAGGTTTGGTCTACCTGCAATGTAGTCATCAGCTTACCTGAACAGCAGAAGTTCTGGGATGAGATTATTTAAGAACCTAACTAACAGCCTGCATTGGTACACCAGGGGAAAGGGAAGGAGATGATTTGGCTGAGGGAGCTGGGTCTCTTTAGTCTGGAGAAAAGGAGACTGAGGGGTGACCTCATCAATGTTTTCAAATATGTAAGGGGTGAGTGTCAAGGAGAAGGAGTTAGGCTCTTCTCAGTGGTGACCAGTGATAGGACAAGGGGTAATGGGTGTACATTGGAGCACAGGAGGTTCAAGTTGAATATCCGGAAAAATTTTTTTACTGTAAGGGTGACAGAGCCCTGGAACAGGCTGCCCAGGGGGGTCGTGGAGTCTCCTTCACTGGAGACATTCAAAACCCGCCTGGACACGTTCCTATGCGAAGTGCTCTAGGTGGCCCTGCTCTGGCGGGGGGGGTGGACTAGATGATCTTTCGAGGTCCCTTCCAACCCCTATGATTCTATGATTCTATGATCTAAGGGGGGGGGGAAAGCTACCCTTGAAACAGAACTATTAAAGCAATGAATATACTCAGTTTGAGTATTTTCAATCTTCTTGAATTTATGGTTGTCCTGCTGGGAGAAATTTAGCTGCTGTCAGCTGAAGAAATGTTATTTTCTTTTTAAAATTCTTTATGTTAGTATCCAAGATTTCCTCATAGTGCATTGTTTAACATCTCTATATTATTATTTTAAACATGATAAACTGCTTTTCCCACCTGACCCAGCAATAATCCTGATGCAAATTCTATTTCCTCCTCAAATATCTGTCAGTATGTTTAATACAAGAGATTTCAAAACATATCTCACTAGGAGCAGTTGAGGGTTGTAAGCAGGTTTTAACTTTTCTCTACTGAAGCTCTAATCCTGCTCTCTGGTTTCTTGTCCATAAAATCACAGAGTTGTCACAGTTGGTAAAGATCTCTCCTTCCAGCTGTCATCATCCACCCACTCCCCTCTCTCCCTGAAAATAAAAAATATATCAATATCTGTGTCACTCACTAGAGCATGTCCTCAAGTGCCACATCAACATGGTTTTTAAATACTTCAAGGATGGTGACTCCACCACCACCCTGGGCAGCCCATTCCAATGCCTAACTACTCCCCCAGTAAAGAATTTCTTCCACAAATCTAGTCTAAACCTTCCCTGGTGCAACTTCAGGCCATTTCCTTTAATCCTATCATTGTTCACTTGAGAGAAGAGGCCAGTGACACATTATTTCCTGTCAGGGAAGTTCTGAAAAGAGCTGAACATACACTTTATGAGCACTTCAAATAAAGACTTTTGCATTAGCTAGGTAAGTCTCCTCTTTATCTGTGCCCTTTCAGAGTCTCTGATGAAAACTTTATTATTAATAGGTCTTATTTGCAGGTTTTTTGCTATTATTCTTACATAGATATTTTCACTGACTCAGATATGGTATAAATCTTGGCATACTTAACACCCATTGTCATCTGATTTCCTTGATTGTAAAGGTCATCATCAGCATAAACTAAACCCTAAGTACTAAGATTTACAGATGAGTAAGTGGGATCAGTTGATGGTTAAAAGAGCTTAAAATAGCCTACTGTAGGTTCTGGCAGCTCTGTAACTAGTATAAACAGAATTTCCTCTGCTCTATTCCTCAGCTGAACCCAAGCTGAACCCCTTTTCTGATGCAATCATTTGATCAAGAAATGATCAGTTAAAATGAAAGTAATTTTTCAGAGGACACTGTGACTGAGAAATCAGCACTTGAGCTTTGGTCAACTATTTTGAACATTTCAGTTAGACTCCTTCTAAAACCTGCTAGATGTAACAAATAAAAATAAAATTTCCATTTATTATTTCTCTTAGTATCCATTTACTGAGGAGGTTGATGCTTGCCTATATTAGAAAAGAATTTGCTTTCCTGACAGTTTCACATTCCTGTCTTACCCTTTGTCCCAAAGAAAGTGTGGAGCTGGAAGGTTGGGGTTTTTTATTCAGACTCATGACTCACATATTTGAGCAATTGTTCGTGAACTGCAGAACTCTCCCAGAACTTGTATGTAGGTATAGAGCCATTCACACAGGTTTTTGAGCAATGATTACTCATGGGGAAATAGGGGCATCATTCTGTTATAGGAAGGTTAGTGTTCAGTTCTCTGTGGGTCTGAGGTCCAGCATGCCTCTCCATCTCACTTTGTTCACCATTCCTCCAGTCTGTTCATGAATGGTAGTGGGAAAGATATGGCTATAAAAGGGCATAGATGTTTGCAGGGCAGAAGGGAACCACATAAATAAATAATTCAAATAAATTAAAGCAAGTTAATTTCCAGTGATCACAAAACCTTCTGAAGAAATCACTGATCTCCTCTTCGTATGCAGCTGTAGCTGCTCTACCTCTTCCCTGCTCTAATGGAAGGGAGAGACTCCCTTTCCTGTCTCTCAGATGGATATAAAGAAGGCACCTCTCAGGAGCCTTCTGTCCCGTATGAACAAAACTAAAAGCAATGAAGGTGAATTTGTATGCTTATCTTCCACTAACTCATTCATTTTGAAAAACTTTGGCTACTGCTCCTTGCCAAAGCACCTTGCTACAGTGAGATTGAATTATCTATTTGTTCAATGTATTCTTTGCCTGAAATTTTCACAGATTTTTAAAGAGAACTGACACACATCAGTACTTTCCACAGGTAGTCTAGCATCTACTGTATGGAAACTGAACAGCCAGAACAGGTACAGGCGCTGATAAAGCTTTTTTTTCCAGTTCACATTGCAAAGAATTTTGCACACTCCTTCCCTGTAACCTCTCTGTTTGCTCTTCCTATTAAAGAACTTTGATGGTATGTTCTGTTTGGTACAAAGCTGGTTGTAGGGAGCAGTCAATGAAACACATTCAGTGCTGATTGATCGAGTGAGTAGCATGGTTGTTAGAGTGGGCTGATGAGCAGTGAGGGGCTGAGTAGAAGAGGGAATGAGAGTTAGGGAACCACAACTCTGATACAGTGGAAAACAGGAAGCCAGAACGGTGTCTAAACAAGGTTTGATCTTCTACATCAGAGCTCCAGGCTAGGGAGATGGTAACAGCTCTGTTTTGAGTTGGGTTGGAGAAGGAAGAATTGCTGTCAAGGAGACTAGAACTGGAAGGATTGTTGTCAAGATGAAAGATTATAAATGAGGCTATGTTGCAATTCTGTTAGTCAATAGGACAAAGCCCACAGTGTCAATAAGCTTGGGGACAATGAGATTGGTTCCACTTTCCTCTTTCTAAAATTTTATTTTCTGCACTGCATCCACTCTCTTCTTTACTGACTGTGTGTATCTTCCAAAAGTTTTTTTACTTTTCATCAATAATTTCCTTTCTTGTTGTTGCTTTGAATATACAGAATATTAAGGCAGTGTAGTAAATCTATTTTCTTATGAGTTTAGAAACAATGCACAGTATTTATTTACCAAACTATATAATAGATTTTGAGAATGAGAATGTAGTACTGTGATCATTGCTCTTCCTGCTCTGCTAACCTGCAAAAAGTTCAGTTTCTAACAAAATCTAAATCTGTTCCAAGCTCAATGTAATCTCTAATATTAATTCATTTTGTAACACTCTTTTAAAAAAAGGTATGATATATGATCTTTTGTTGACTATAGGCATGATTTCTATGGAGGAAGTCTGCAAAAGATACCTAGGAGATTATTTGAAGTAGTTTTTTGCAGGCTTTTTTTTATTAAGCATCACAAATCAGTTCCATTCATCTTCATCTGTAGGTGACACATAGTTTCATAAAGTAATATGCCTATTTTTTACTGTTCATATCATTAATGTTTTATATTGCCCCATTCTTTTGTCAAATATTGTTTCATTTTTCTTTTGATTCATCATCCACACATTTAATTTATGAATGAGATACAGTTTCAAAGAAGATTTATTCTCCTCATGACTGTACTGCAGAGAAATTTGAATCCTAGGCTAATTCTTAGTTATGTGCTGAAACTTGTTTATTCAGTGACTATACTGTGAAGACTTATTATTTCAGAGGTTTTGAGTAAATGGTGGCTCAACCATTTTTCTGTTCTTCCATGTGTAGAATTTCTATGATGTCAAGTTCATGAGAGACTGTAGATTTCTTGCATGGAAATATCAAAGGAGAACTTTTGCATTAATATTTTTGTTATTATTATCTGTGTGACAATAAAACATACACCTATTATTAATAGGTATCTGTTGCTCTCTTAGAAATGTAACACAAGATGGATGTTGTCAGCATCAAAAGTTGCATGTAAAGCTACATATATTAATGAGCAGAATTTTATTAATTTTTTTTTGTTTGTTTTTTTGTTTGTTTGTTTGTTTTTGGTCAAAAGCAAATTAAAATGAAAGATAAAGTAATGTTAGAATAAATATTTTCAGGTATTATATCCACACCCGCTTTAATGAAAATTCACTCCCTTTACATAAAGGAACACAGGACCCAGGCTTCCACTTCCTCAAATTAATACGATTTACTTTGGCCAAATCAACACTGATTTTTAAAATTTTTTTTACTCCTCAAATGGTAAGTAAAGCCAGTTGGTTAATATGGAATGTTAGACTCAAAAATGCCAATAATATGACACTTTCTTTCATTCCCCATATGCATTTCCTACCAGAGCAGGGAATAAATGACTGAGACACCACCCTTACCATCATAACATTGTTTTTCAAACATCAGTGGCATCCCTCCATCTGGCTGTAAGGTTCCAGATACCTTTTTTAATCATTACTTTGACCATTGCAGGAAGGTGAAGCCACACCATTTAATGTGTATTCATGATCAATTCCACCTTCTTCTATAATAAAATGGAAGCTAATGAAGAACAGCACAGTTGTGGTGAATTAGCAGCAGAACAAGGCAGGAGAATAATCACTTATTGACATTATGGAACATATCTTAAATGCATTGACTTTTAAACCTATTTGCACTCAATTATTAAAAAGGGGCCAGGAGAGGATACATAGAAGATTGTAACAGTTCATTAGTTATTACTTAATTGATAATCTCCTTGCTTAATGTCTTTACATTTAATAAATACTTCTGTACCAAATTATTTACTTCTATCCATTCTATTTTTCATCAACATGTAAAATATGACATGTCATTTCTTCTGTTCACATATATGAGGATTAGATTGTCATGTTTTAGCAATGTGTATTAAGATATTTCCAATATCAATTAAGATATTTACAACATAAATTGCTTTCATAATCAGTGAATAATATATATTTTTAATGCAGTTAATCATAGCAGTAAAATACACCTCTGATGAAATTGGATGTTTATCTTATTTTAAGGAAATTGGAACGGTGGGTGGGAAGGGACACAGAGGCTGTTATGGAAATTCCTTGAATAGAATGAGTTTGACAAGAATGATTAAGAGGCAAACCTGTTTATTCTTCCATAGTTATTGCCTTACTGTAGTTTTTTTTGCTGCTGTTTCATACTCCATTCTTCCAGTTCACAAGTGACATACTGTTGCTCTTATGCAACTTGAAACAAGGAAGGCTGAAAAGCAGAGATGTTCAGGAATGTAGTGCCTTGCTTACATACATTAATTTAATTACCAGAACATCTATTAATTTTTATTGGGCAGATTTTTGCCGAGTTGCAAGAAAGACTATGGGCATTTCTATACATAGAATACATAGACAACCCAATAAATGTCCTCCGGGCAATGTGACAACAGCAACCATGTTGTGTCCACAGTGCAGTTATGCTGGTTATTTTTTGTTACAAATAGATTTTGTTAAGATGTGCTAATACTGTTGACTGCTATAAACAGAAGAATTGTTCTGCATTGGGACATATATTTGTTAGTTCTCATAGGCATAGGCTGAGGTCTGTCCTGGTGCCAGTATCTAGATGATTCAGAGAGAGGGAAGGAAGGACCAGGTTGAAGCTGGGGCTCCCAGTGATGTGATACATACTATAAAGTACATACTATAAAGTACAAAAAAACCCAAAGCAAACCAAAACAAACTTCTTGATGACTGTAGGTGCTGTCTCACAAAATCTGTGATCTAAATCATTACTGCCTTTCAGCATGTCACTATAGTTTGCCTTAAGTATGCAAAAAAAAAAAAAAAAAAAGTATTTCAGATCAATCAAAAAGATTTTCCTGATTACATTTTACTCTTGCTTATCTTGCCAAAGTTGTATATGGTGTGGTCAAATGAAATTTGAGAGGACAGATGGAGCAATGATGAGTCTCCAGGGTCTGTAGTATCACATGGTAACTTCCTAACAAAATCCCAGGGTCTATTCTAGCAGCTGGAATAGATCATCTGACCATGGTCATCGAGTGAAAACACTATTTTGCCACTGCTGAAAAAGCCAGTCACTTTCTCACTTTTCCTCCTGATCAAGGGGTACTGCTACTTCATTCAGTGCACCATGAGCAGAGCTGAATCAATTAAGTATTTTGGCAGGAAACTAATCTAACAAAAAAAACAGGGGGTGGTATATGCTGCTGGGTTTGTGAACTGAATCACCTTACAAATACCTGAGATGAGTACTTTGCAAATGTATTCTTTAAGATGATGGAACAAAGACAACAAAAAAAGTGAGTTCATCTTAATTCTAAAGATAGAATTCTAGAATAAAACTTTGAAGAATACATTTTCCACAAAAGCCTCAGGATGAGTTTACATGCTGGTGTATTATGAGCAGACATTTTTTAGGGGAATTTGGCTCACAGGAGAAGGAAATCCACTTCTATTTCTGACAATACTAAAATGAGAATAAGACAAAGCAGAAAACAAAATGTTAAATGTGTCTGTGAAGGAAAAGCTAAGGTCTTTTTGCTCTTCCATTATAGTATCCAAAGAAATAAAAATTGCCATAATGTGTTCTGCCATGGTTCAAGGATTGGTAGTTTATACTGTCAAGCGAGATTCAGTTTTCCCTATTTTTTTGCAACAGCCTGCTCCTAAGGAGAGATAATATCTTTTTTCCTTTCTCAAAGGAAGATGAACTTTCGATCAGCTAGGATTTATCTGCTTTACATGCTTTCTAACACATTTACTACATGCCATGCTCTACATTAAAATTTTATTAATGATTTTTTTTAATACCTGCATTGCTTTCTTACTGCAATATGACAAAGCTCTGAAGTACCTACTTGATACACACACACACATATACCTACAGAAGTTTACCCTTGTGAGCAGTTGCCTCCCTTTCAGTTTTACTCATTGTGGTAGTAAATTTTTCTGTACATATAGAAATGTTTGCAAATCAGAGCTTAGAAATGCACTCAGTGTTAGGCTTGGACAGGAAAAGAACTTTTTTTGCCTAAAGAATATCTTCTTAAGAAAGCTATTTTGTAGTTATTGAAGCTTTCCTAACATTTTCTAATTTGGCATTTTTAACGGGGGGAAAATAAAAAGTAATCAACGTTTGATTCAGAAGCAGCAAACTCTAATGCCTGTGATTACATTAAAAATTATACTCTGACCAATCAATTTGAAATTTGAAATTTCCATAAAGTTTCAATTTTTAAAAAACTAAAAAAAGGACATAATTTATCATGTAAAATCCATCTGCCTCTGGTTTCATGTGAACTTTCTTCAAGCATAACTAATATTTCAGTCAGATATTTTTAACAACATCTGTGTATTTGATTATTCCTTGCTGAGGCCCAAATCTTCTGATGTAGACTGACATTGGTCTATCGATGTTAAATTCACGTCATTCCACTGGATAAGGTAAAGATCAAAAAATGCTAAATCTTCATGGCAAAAAAAAGTCTTTCCCAATGTAGCATGATTTAAAAACAAACAAAAAAACCCTTGCTTCCTTAGTTGTTTCATTTTTAAAAGTCTGAGATTTTACAGAAGCCATAAAATAGGAAAATAATAGGATAGTAGAACTTTAGTTATAGAACAAGCATCCCTTTGCAATATTCTTACAAAGCACTACAAACTGTAACTTGTACACCAGAATATTAAGTACTATGGCTTTTTAGTATCTTTGGTTTTCCTTACATTTCTTTTCTTTACACAGTATCTTCTATAAATATAAGCCAACCCGTTTCTGTGACTCAGTATCAGGAAAGGAATGAATAAATTTATATTGTGATGTGCATGAACATTTAAATGTAGATATACAACTTAACTCTAAACAGAATATCCATGCCTGTAATTCCAAAAGCATCTGGAGATTTTTACACTTTTACAAACGTATAAGTGAAAATACCTAAATTGTGCAGCAGAAACTGATGACTTGAATGGCTGAGAGTTAAATTCTTCCTTGCCATTCCCATACACTGATCCTCTTGTGTCAAGAGTTTGTCACAATTTTTAAATAACTTATTTGCATTTGTCAGGAAAATATTAAAGTATGAAAGTCTATGAAATTTAGTTTACATGTCACTCTGTCCAGACATCATTATGAAAAATTTATTGGTTTCAAATTTATGTTCACTTTTGTATAAATGAAATTCTGTGATTTCGTCTTGTCTGCCTTGCATTAAAAGCAGTCTTGTAAAAAATGATCATGTCTAATTGCATATATATTTATTAGTAGATTATCGTCCATCTAACTCTGTAGAATCACATTAAGTGTTGTGAAGCTGGACTTGAATTTGTCCTTACATTGAAAATATAAATCTGCTAAAATAATACCGTATAAGAAGTAAACATTTTTCAGTCAGATAGAAGCATGGCAGTGTCTGTTTTATGTTGGCTTTTTGTCTTTAATATTGCTTCTCAGTTGAAAAATAATTTTTGGAGAAGCTTTGCTAATGCAAAAACATTTCTTATTTTCCTGCATATTGGCTGGATCTGACTTTAAATTTCTTCCATTTTAGTTTACAGCCAAAAATGGGAAAGACTGCTCAGAACTGTATTTTCCTTGTTTAAAATTGGGGATGATTCCATAATTTGAGGTTACAGGATTTTCCAAGGTTCTTATTAGGTTAACGTGGATCTTCCAGGTACTACACAAACCTTTTGAGAGCCCTTACATGAAAAGAGGAAAAACATGGGCTAAATAGCCTTTAATGCTTATGTTTCTGCTAACCAGCCATCAAGGGTCATAGTTCATCCCAAAGACTCTTGACTAATCAATTACCCTAAACAGCGTCTCCAAGAAGATGCAGTCCTGGAAAGGATCATGTAACTTCACCACTTCACTATCTGTCAGGACTTGTTTGCTGTGACCTAGTCAGATTACAAACCAGATTACACCCCCAGGAGCAGCAAGGAATGCAGCAATGTGACACAATCTTCTAAGAAGAATGTGGCACTACCTGAGTGTGATGGCCCATCCCAGCATGGTCACTGCCTCTTGAACACATGACTGGCAGCATCTCTGTTTACTTTGCTGTTATTCACATCATTTCATTACATTTCATATCATTCAGCATTTCAGACCATCGTGAATGAACATGTCTGTATATGACAGAAAATAAGTCTACAAAAATTAGCAAGTATGATCCTGAATGAAAGTTAGTATTGAAATCCTATACATTAAATTTTCACTGTGGCAGTGTATTTCGGAGATTTGGATAGTGGATGTTCCAGCAGCAACTTGGGATATTGTTTCTTCTGGTAGTGACTTTAGCCACAGGCTTATAGTCATCTGAAATAAACGTTGCACAATGAAGCCTAAGTATTGGCCTATAATTAAATGAATAATCAAGTACATTTCCTAAACTAGGATGGGTTGAAACTTGTTACTTGATTACCTGAAGCAGAGCCCTACATTTTAAAAAACAATGTATTTTGATTACTTTTTGTTCTGACTCCTGGACTTTAATTTGAATTTGAAGAATTAAGTGGTCCTGAGTAAGTTATCTCTTAATTTGCACGACTGACTCTCTTATCATTATAGTTGTCTTCACCCAGAAAAATAACAATGATGCACCTTATTGATGAATTGTTTCAGATTTAACTGATTTAGCTATTCCATAATGAAAACAGTTGCTTTCAAAGTTACTGCTTAGCAGACTTTTGTTGAATAAGAACTGCAAAAGTTTGTGGACAGGAATGACCAGCACCTGTGCTGGTAGCTTGGGAATGTTAAGAAGCTGAGGATTTTGTTTTGCTTTGGATACTTACTTCATAGTGAGAGCAAATGATACTCTTTTTTCAGAATGAGAAACAGGCCCGTAATTTTGCAAAGTAGAAAGGAATTCAAATGAAACTTCTGATAGTTAAGAAACTGAGAATGGATAGTTAGGTCAATAGAAGAGCTTTTCAGATGCTAGGCTGATACTTCTGCACTAAAGTCTGTATAAGTCTCTCCATTATTTCTGGATGAACTAGCAGACAAGAAGACACCAGGAATAGAAAGATAAACTACTTGCAAGTTTTCCCCACTGGGAAAACATGGAATTTTTGTTGTCTTGGGTAATGAATGGGTTATTTTACATTTTACCTACCTAGTTCTGCATTTCTTTAGCTTTTTTTTTCTTTTTCTTTTTTTTTTTCCTTTTTTTTTTTTTTTTTTTCCCAAAAGGGCTTGGGCAGTGGGGGATTTTCCCTAAACTAAAAGTGGATATGTACCTTATATAGTTCATCCTGTGGACAGGATTCATTCTGTTCATTCTGGAATCTGTTAAGTTGTTAGACACTAACACATTTGTAATCTGCAATACCAGCCTTAAAAAAGGTAGTTTCTATATCCCACATCCTTAAGTTTATTTGCATAAGCTTGGACTTCCTGATTTCCTACAAGAAATAAACTGAATATGAAGTCTGTAGTAGAAGGCCCCTGCAAGCAGCAGCAGAAGAGATTTAATTACTGACATTATAATAATCTTACTTAGTTGAAATTTGCAGCAGTTGTGTTTAAATGAAATCTGACTTTTTATTTTCTTAAAGGTACAATCTGCACACTTCGTGAAAACTTTCAGATGATCTGTCTCACAGCATTTCCTTCCAATCCTCTATCTCCTCTTTCATTTTACTCTTCTTTGGGGAGAAGGAGGAACTGCTTGTCCTTTCTTACCTTTCTTGTTTTGTGTGTGATTTCAGTTCTTGGAAAAATAAAACACTGTTTACCATGGAAAGCAGATAAACGTAGAAGTATCATGCAACCTTATATTTTCACATGGATCTTGTAGCTTTCTCATTTTGCATAGCTGCCAGTACAGTCCCAGACTATGTGAGTAGAGCAGCCAATCACAATTATCAGGTGAACAAAAGGACAAGAATGACACCAGGAAGGACTTTTTATTTATACTTTGACTTTGACTTCCAGCTCTCATTTGTTGGGGTGAAAAGGCAATTAGTGTGTCAACTAACCATGCTACCTATATTTCTTCTCTTATCTTTGTCTTCATACCAATTTCAGTCTAAACATTACCTGATAATATTGTTGAAACATTCTCTTCCTTCATTCAGAAGCTGATTTAACTTTTTGTACAAGCCACTGATTTCATCATGTGGATGGCCCTCATTGCAGAATAAGCTTAGATGATCTTTTGGAAAATTTCAGGGTTGTTTGAGCAATTTTTCTACCAACTCAGTTTTATGTTTTATTAACCTTCAGAGCTTGCACAGAAAGAGAATACTTACAAATTTTTTTTTTCTTTTGCTGACTGATTTTGGAGATGATCCCGTGACTTATTTAGCTTCTTGGATGAATGGTTTTTTTTTTCTGCACCTTGCTTATTTTTATACTATTACCTGCAATCTTAGAACCATTAGACATAGGTGAAAGCCTGGTATTAATGTTACTAAGGACTGTAAAAGTTAATGTGTGTATCAAGAACTATAGCCCAACCGATCAGCTTCTAAATAGTGAAGCCAAAATATTTCTAAATTACTGACAACGTGTACTGTAGCTATGCCCACTTTTCTTATCTGTCATTTGCTAATTTGTCATTTCAAAACATATTTCAAATTGTATTTCCAAGGTAGCTTACTGAAAAATGTTGGTATATGCTAGCTGGGACTTAAATGGGAACTTGCTACCATAGCCAGCAAGGCATAGAGTAAATAGTCACTGGCATAAATACCAAATTATAACACATGAATGCTGGTCAGTGTATTTATCAGGAAGAGTCCCAGATGGATTCAGGGTTTTACCCCAGCCCATTTCAGAATCTGGATACACAGCGTGTTCACTGGTGCTCAGGGCCATTTATACCAGGATTTATCTTCTGTTTTTTCATCTTTTCTGTGTTTGTGTTTGGTCCATTGCTTGGGGCTAGCAAAATACGTATATTTTTTCTGTTCAAATCCATATTCTAATCAATCATGGGACTCAGAACGTGGAAGTTACAAGAGAAAATATAAAATTAAAAAAATATAGTTAAAAATATAGTCTTCATCAGAATAACATTTTCAAAGTTCTGGAGTATGTGGTACATTGAAATCAGAAGTAGTAGAAGTTATTGATATACAAAGGTATAATATCCGAACACTATCTGGCACTTAGACTCTACTTAGTGCACCCTATGACTTAGAAATTTACAAAAAGAGATGAGATTCCATTCCTAGCATACCTGCTACATTCAATTATATATAACAAACATGCTGACATTGTGCCTTTCATGTCCTCATTCACAGAGGGGCAATGTATTTAACCAGTCTAACTGTTCAACATACAGGAATGATGGTACCAAACTAAAAAGGAACCCAACCAACCGTATCTTCAGGAACATGCTGCAGTGGTTTTCCTTATTACCTGTAAAAAAACATGTATCTGAAAAATAAGTCAATGACTGTTGGTGCATTGTAATAAATAATATATAACTAACGAGTTATGATAAAAAACTGCAAAAAGATGATCACAATGTATATCTGGAATACAAATGGTGATTTTACATTCAAGTAGCTACATTTTGTATTTAGATTGAAATTTGTAAACTTCACCAAGTTTAATTTACTAGTTAGCATTACAGACATTATACTTATGTTATTGTTGCCTAAAATGGTATATATCTTATCACAGTTTCTGTCTGTTAACCTATTTTCACCTCTGGTAGTCACAAGAGAAGACATGCATATATTCATGAAGTGAATTTGACCATAGATAGTAGGAATAGGAAGCATGTCTTCCTTAGTAATTTACTTCATCTTTTTATTATTTATAGACATCCCTAAAGACTGCGGTCTTGTCATTTCCATGGTCACATGGGCTGTGGTGAATCTGATCTAATGGCAATATTATAAATTAAACACGTCCAAGGAACAATCCCCAGAACTGAAAGCTCATAATATCAAATGGTGGGCTCTGTCCCATGCTACTCATTGAAGTCATGATCTAGAGGTCTAAAAAGTTCATTTTTTGCCCTCACTGTATTACTCCTATCCTTCCTGAAACCAAACTGAATACTATGTGCCAGCAGTTTTAAGATTCAAACTACACTTGTTCCCTCTCAGTCAATTAACCTTGAGTGAATACTGGACTTTTAATGCCGCTTTATAAATTACTCTTCAGTGTCTACATTATAATTCCAAATATTTCAAGAATATTTTTCCAAGTACTTTCTAGATATTAATTTTTGGTATTTTTGTTCCAGAAAAGAATAAATTAATCTTTGGGAAAAGCTCTTCCTCTTTTGTAAGTAAATGAAATAGACCAGGTCTTCAGGGTCAAAGTAGTAATCTTATGCTATTTGTAGTTTAACTTTATGAAAAAATAATCTTAAAGTTTATTCTACTATTTTTTAAGATTCTGATTGTTTCAAAAGATGGAAATAAAATGTGCAGTCGATTACAGACTCTGCTCTTCACCTTACAGTTCTACACCCTTGATGATACAGTTCAAGAAGAATCTGTTATTTGACAGCAGGAGTGCACTAAAATGCAACAGTTCAATACAGAGCCATCTTTGCTTAACTTCAAGCTTTTTAATTGAATGTCAGTCAGCTACACAATTACAATACATATTTTACTACAAATACAAGTGCTGTACACTTTAAAGAATGCATTTTCTTAAACTATTTCCCTTTTAGAAACCATTGCAACTGAGCAATCAATTGTGATTATGGTAAGAGCTGCAAAATATTTACTCCTAATGTGATTATTTAATTGTATATTACAAAAAAACCCACAACACGTTCAGTCTTACTTGCTATTAAACAACATTTCCCAGCATGAGATACTTTTTCAGAATTAAGTATGTCTCACCTTCTCATATAAGATTTTTCTAATGTTACCTATCATAGAATTTTGTTTTTTTCCAAAAACTAAATAGTCTCACATTAGTTAAGCAGTCTCATTTACTCTTAACCTCACCTCTTCTAGCTTGAACCCTGTCCTATTTTCTTCTTGTTACCTGCTTTGTTTAGTGACTATCAGGATTCTAATTTGAAGTGAGTTTTTAGCTTTGTTCTGAAAGCTGAGAGAACTGTGGTCAATCTAATATCCCCTGACAGGGAATCTGAAATCTTTTCTTCTGCTTATTGAATTAGCCTATATTCTGCTCCCACCAGCTTTGTTTTTCAGATTGATAGATTCATGATTAATACAAAAGAGAGCAACTGAGGATCACAGTCTCCCCACAGAGAAATATAATCTGTAGTACATGGGGAAAGCATTTCTTGCAGGACATTTGTAGTTAGGATAGAAACCACATCTTTGCTCTGACACTTTGAAAGGGCTTAGTCACAGTGCAGAAGGCTCAGGTAAAGCTTTGTAGTCAGTGTAAGGTGCAAAAAGACTTTTTTCAGAATTTGGAACTCTTCAGTCATGGACTGCTTTGATGTTCTAGGCTTTTCTCAGTGGTGACCAGTGATAGGACAAGGGGTAATGGGTGTAAATTGGAGCATAGGAGGTTCAAGTTGAATATTCAAAAAAATTTTTTTACTGTAAGGGTGACAGAGCCCTGGAACAGGCTGCCCAGGGGGGTCGTGGAGTCTCCTTCACTGGAGACATTCAAAACCCGCCCGGACACGTTCCTATGCGAAGTGCTCTAGGTGGCCCTGCTCTGGCAAGGGGGGTTGGACTAGATGATCTTTCGAGGTCCCTTCCAACCCCTATGATTCTATGATTCTATGATTCTATGATTCTAGTTAGCTTGAGAATTCCTCACTATAAGGTGATAAGTTGGAAGATGATCACTATAGCAAAATTTAACAGAATATTCTCTTCTTCTCGCATAATTTTCTGTCTTGATGAAATCTGAATTTGTGCAACCAATCTATCCTAAGAGCTGATTGCTGTGAGACACTGAAAAGGTGAAAGATGAGAATGTTACACACATCAGAGATAAACAAACAGCATGATGGAACTATTGACGTGAGAATATGGACTCTCACGTTTATTCCCTAATTAAAATATTCTTGCCAATATAGGTCTTTATTTTAAGGATGTTTACCAAAAAAATTCCTAAGAAAGTCTTCAAAATAGCAGAATTAAAATAAAATAAAGTGATATGGATGTCATATGCATTCCTTAGATTTTCTTTGTATTCAAGGACTAATTAAGGAATGGAAGGATTATGGTTCTCTTAGGAAATCAAAAAGAAAATTCTATTGATTTATTTTTCTATTGAATAGCACTATGAGGCATTAAGAAATTGATGTTCATATTACATTTCTTATCTTCTTTATGGAATATATGAGATATGCATACAATATCCCACTGCTTGTTTGTGGTAGTCAATTTGAACTATTTCAGGGATCATATGCATTATATATGAAATACTTGACGTTCCAGCTGAATAAACACTCAAGTTTCTCATCAGCTTCCAAGGTCTTCAAATAAACTTTGTGCGCAATTTGAAGTTAAAAATGTGCATTTCAGGCATCTGACCTTTTTTATTTAAAATGCTTACCTGCCTTATCTAAATTAAATATATTTTATATCTTTCTATATTAAATAATTGTAGGTGTATGGATTAAGAGGTTCTTACATAATATTTCTCCACAACATACATTTATGGGCATGCAGATAGGTTTTATCATCAACATTATTGTACCAAGTGTGAGTTCATGTGTCATGAACCCAAAATTGTTTTGGAATACATAGCTACTAAATCTGTTGTGAATATCCTTTAATACTTTTGGAGGAGAGGCTAAATATGACACATACGTGCTGTAGAGGAGAAATACTGAGTTTAATATTAGGGTTTCTTTTTTAATCTTTTCTCTCTTTTTTTTTTTTTTTTTTTTTTTTGTGGTGGGGGGGTGATGTGTATATAGAATCCAATTGCATTCATACAGCATCATTTTTAAATTATCATGCTTTTATCAACTAAGCAAAAGTGTGGTCTTAAGCTGTTAGATGAAAAACTTAAGCTGGTAAGTGAAAGCACATTCAAGCACATTCACTTGCTGCAAGTACTCATTTAGAAGCAAACCAGCATGAATTAAAACCATATAAGAAATAGGTGGTTGTCTGATATAGGAAACTGCTAAAATGAAGTTCTGGTGGATATTGCTGATGATGCTGAAGTCAAAAGAATGAATTTTTTTCTTTGCTGGAGGAATGTGATTTCCTTCAAAATAAACTGCATAGCCCTAATCCTTCTGAAAGTAAATGGGCAGATTTTAGCAATATACTCTCAGAGAGAAGAATGATTATGTTCTGCTTTACATTAATATAAAAACAATTTCACAACATGAGGAAAAAGTTAATCCACACTCCTATTAACACTTCACCCATGAAAATCAAATCATAGCATTTGATCTTGCTCTCACTGAATTCAGTGTATTGAATTTAATAGAAAGATAACCTCATCACAGCTAAGTCCAGCACTGGCCCTGCTGCTCTAATTAGACCTTAACAATATTAGTTTCTTTTTTCCTTCATCTTTTTACTTCATTTCCCTTGACTGGAATGCAATTTCACCAAACTGTAGAGACTAATCATTAACTGGCAGCAGCATACAGACTGAAACTTTAAACTGACAGTCACAGCCGTAGAATACCAGAAATTTATAGAAGCATAACCATTTCTTCTGCAGGCTGTGCAATAACTTTTTTTCCTGCTCATTTAGATCTAAACATAATTAAACTCTGCCACAAAACTATGTGTTGTAGACTTGGTGAAGTCTGTCATTTAGAGTTTGTGCAGATTCCATGAAAACATCATGGTGGGATCATTTGCATTGTCACTTCCTAAAAATTTGCAGAAACATACCCTTGAAAGAATTAGGTCACACAAAATGTGGCCTGAGGGCTTTTCCTTTCTGTTTTTCCCAGTGGAGTTCTGCAGCTGATGTGAGAAAAACTGTTCTACATCAGTAATTTTTTTGAGCTTGTTTCCTAAGAATTTATTTGGCTTATATACAAATAAACCATCTTTATCAGTCAGTGGGAAAATTTCCTTTACTTCCCTTCCAGATGTGCTTTCTTGACACAAACACAGTGGTGTGAAATTGCACACAAAGTTTCATAATAAATGATGGCAACTGCAGTGGTCTTCTGAATCTTCTTCAGATGGTAATAGTTAATGCCACGCATTAAAAATACATGGGAAGTTAAGTATTACAGCAAACTGCTTTTCCTGGGTATTACAGCTTACACATGAATAAATACAACTTCAAATCTGAGAAGTTTTCTTTCTGATGACATTTCTTACCAAATCCTCACAGTGTTTCATGGTCACATGAGCCTTTTCCTGTTACAGGGGTAATGGGTAGTTGTTTTCTTGTAATATTTGTGCTGCAAAAAAAAGTTAAGAAATAGCAACATAGCTAGCTAGTAGTTTTCACGTTGAAAATAAACTAATTAATCGCTGTAGTGAGTAAGGAAAACCTAACTCCCTGTCTCATTTAGCTGTCTGAGACTCGTTGATTTACATAGGGAGGCAAAAATATAGCTGTCAGCAGCACTAGGCCCTTCATTTCTATATGCATTGTACATGCTTGCCTTGCCTGCTTGCTTCTTTAGTTAGGGAATGCTTTGATATAAATGAACACACATTTTAGTTCTGATTTTGCAATCACTTACACACCGGCCTGAAAGTTTCCTGAATCAGACCTATAACTACTTATGAAGTTATGTATTTTATATAGCGTGAGATTTATCTTATTGAGATATTTTGTGTTAATTTTGTTGAATTCCATTTTCTGGAGCTTCCAATACACATATTAAAGTATTTATATTCCTTTATTTTTTCCTTTTTTCAGATTTTTTTTGGATTGTTAATCTTTAGGTAGTATCTTGGTTAGGCTTACAATATTACAGATGATGTTAACATCTAATTTATGTTTGTTCACTTTGCCTTATTGTCACAGCAGTTTTCTTGAATATTGGGAAGGTCTGCTTGTGAGTACCACACAGGAAGTCCATCTTTATGTAATTTCTATAGATTGTGCAGTACAAGTTTTAGTTTTGAAGTAAAAAGACAAAGATTAAGTTTGTATCACTTTTAGGTCAGTTATTATGTTTGTAAGAACATAGACATAAATAAATGAATATAGATGCAAAATAACCATCTGTTAGGAATGTAGTTCAAGTCAAAACACTTAAAATTTGGCACTGTAGATATATTCATGTTAATTTGTATTTAGGAACTTAAATATCTAGCCTCCTGTACAGATGTTCTGGTGTACTGCAGCCTTCTTTTGGGAACTGGTGAGGGCTCAGGATCAGCCCACTCATGTAGCTGCCCAAAATTGCATTCAGGTGCTAGACTTTGGGTCTCTGAAAACATTGGCAAGAGTTTATAGTCCAATAAAAGATCCGTCTTACAGCTCCTTCCTTGCCAAATCATAAGCATAGAAGTTAAAAGAGCCTTTCATCATGAGTAATTAATTAATTAGGTGACATCTCCCTGATCCTGAGACATGTAGATTTGAAGCTACATAGGCTGAACAATGCTGGAATTGGTCATCCTGCTTTCTGGGAGGGTGCTTCACCACTAGGTGTTCGAACAATAAAAACTAAAAGACAGGCGCTGCTGCTGTTGCTCATCTTTTTTTGCCTTCCTTCCTAAGAATACAAGGCTTAATGGGTCACAAAGTTATTCTGCTCTGTAAATCTTCCCCTTCTCAACTGCCATAGCTTTTAAATTCACTGTCCAAAATCAGACTGGAAAAGGGAATGAATTTCTGGAAAAATAAGCAGTAGGCAATATCCAAATTCATGCCCACGCTGAGAGAGATGTTGGTAGTGTATACAAAACATACAGAGTGTCAGAACAGGCCTTAGATGTCTTTTAGCTGGTAGATCTTAAGGAAAATTACTTACTATCATAAAGAGATGTAGCACAAAACCAGCACACATTCATGCGAAATGGATATCATTAATGTCTCATGACACAACCTGCTTTTAAAGAAATCATTCAGTTACACCCAGGAAGAATTGCAATAGATATCTACCCTTAGGAAAACTTCTGGACCACAGCTCCAGGGTGGTTGCAAATGTTTGAGTCTCAGAGAAAAGCAAGATTTTAGGCATGGTTCTGCTTGCTGTTCCCCACAGGCTACCTCTGTGACACTTTCTTATAAGCCTTTGACTCACTTGCAAACTCCTACTTTATACTGTGAAGTGCAGCCCTAAAAATTCTGCAGAACCCACATGACAGATATTAAGAGTTGCAGTTCCTACCATTCCAACATGATGTGGTGTCCATCTCCACATCTCTAATTCTGCATGACTGTTTTCATAGTTGTCTTCCATGTATATGTGAAGGTATGTCAGTCTGTTAGCTGACAACTGTGAGTGATATTACTGTTCCTCTCCTATAAAATCAATTTCTTATACTATTTCCCCTACAGTGCTGGAACTATATCCCTTGTTTAGCCCAATCTGACCTGCTGGATACGGATACATTACAATAAGGAGGATATGTAAATAAACTGATATTAGCCTGACTTCTTCCATGTCTTCTAAGGACTCTGTGACACTGGTTATAGTCTGCCAGACAACTATCAGCATTTTCAGGAGCTGTTGAGGCAGATGACTGAGGCATTAGATCTGATAACAAGCATGCCTAAAATGACTTATTGACTCTCCAGCATTTTTTAATATTAAACAAAGAGGGAAGCTTATGCCTATCTAAAATGAGAATACTACCAAACCAGCAAGAGATCTCTGGATTACTCTATTTCTTATTCATATGATTAGAAGGAAGGAAGACAGTAGAAGAGAAGAAATCCCAAGTGCTAAGAGGCTGTTGGTACCTCACCTCTCATGGACTAGTAACAGAGTCAGTTCTCCTCTTCCATCTTATCCAAGCCGATAACACACATTCCTGTAGAAGCCCTATATTTACATTAATAAGGCTGACATTCCATTCTGATCATTTCTCAAAATAAACTTCTAGGTAGGTGAGATTTTTACTCAGAACTGTAAAGCACAGATAGAGCACAGATCCTATGAGGAGAGGCTGAGGGATCTGGGGCTGTTCAGCCTGGACAAGAGGAGGCTCAGGGGAGACCTCATCACTCTCTACAACTCCCTGAAAGGAGGGTGTAGCCAGGGGGGGGTTGGTCTCTTTTCCCAGGCAACTCTCAGCAAGACAAGAGGGCACGGTCTTAAGTTGTGCCAGGGGAGGTTTAGGTTGGACATTAGAAAGAATTTCTTTACGGAGAGGGCGATCAAGCATTGGAATGGGCTGCCCTGGGAAGTAGTGGATTCTCCATCCCTGGAGATATTTAAAAAGAGACTGGATGTGGCACTCAGTGCCATGGTCTGGTAACTGCAGCAGTAGTGGACCAAGGGTTGGACTTGATGATCTCTGAGGTCCCTTCCAACCCAGCCAATTCTATGATTCTATGAAAACTAAGTTATTGGGTCCGTTACAGATGTGCAAATAAGCCTATCTACCTTTTTCACCATGTTTTGCTACAAAATAGCAATGGAATCTCAGTAAGCTCAGATATAAAATATTGACCATCCAGTGGGATACTTTCAATTACTCTGTGGAATAATTACGCTAATCCATATTGCATGTATTCACATAAATTAGGCCTTTTATGGAGTATATTTAAGAGCATTAACCAACCAAATGAATGTCTGTGGCATTTCTTCCTTCACTTTTAGCCTGGGTTTTTCTTTGTCTTCTACTCCTCCTCTATCCACACTCTTCCCCCCAGGGAAAGAAATGTCTATCTTACTTGTTAGTCAAGCACCTAATAAACTTTGGCTGTGCTAGGACAAGTAATTCAGGAAGATCTTTCCAGCTATCACCATTCAGTAATGAAATTTCTTGGTGACTCATCAAGAATTTTGCTCACTTTAATTTATGAAGACGAGTATATGTTATTATTTTCCCTTAAAATAACTTCCCATGGTTTCCTTCAGAACTAATCATTCTACACTAGCCGCTGTTGTCCAAAAATGCTCAGAGATATTCTTCTGAAGCAGAGTTTTCTGTTACTCTTGAGGTAGTGCTTCCACGGATACCAATTCAGCACTGCAGCTGCAGAGTTGAATCAGAGGCCCTTAAACTCACTGCAGCCATTACAATGCATTAAAAACGCAGGAGATGAAAGAGCCATCTGTGGCTTGCTGGAGAGAGGCGATAAAGAAATTTTGTTAGGTGTTATGTCTCCCTTCCCTCTGGAGGCTGACCTTATGCACTGAGCAACAAGCATTCCAGGAAAACTGCAAGATAACATTACTCTTGAAATATGTCCCACTTAGATATTAGTTAAGCTGTCTTCCAGGTTATCTTTTCTATGTGTACTGACTTATCTAAAAAAAACCCTCATGACTTTCCTTTATAGGAATGGCCCTTTTGTTGTTACTAATATAAAGCTAATTATTTTATATGCATGTACTCTCAGATCACCCAAGCATGAGAAAGCTTATTTAAGTTGCCAGGGAAGAATTTTCTTGACAGCTTTTTACTTTCATTCTTCATTATAATACATGAAAATGCAAAGTTACAAATATTCAGACACATTCTGCTCTGCCACGCTATTTAACTGCTTTCTTGGCTGCTAGTTATAAACCTCTAGACTAGCCTGAGTTGACCAAGAGCATTCAGCCATATCACTTACTTATTTTCTTGTCTCTTCCTCCCTGACCTGACATGCATGCATATGTGTGTGCATGTTTGAGATGTTTTCCTTCTAAAACTGAACAGTTTTAGGCTTGTCAGACACCAGAGCTGGAAGGGCTGTAAGATAAGTGAATGGTGAATAAAAAATTAAGACAGGAATTACAAAGTGTAGCATGCTTTAGCTACATGTTAGAGAATGTAAATTATCATATTTGCCAGGAGTGGCTGGAGAATAATGAATTGCAAAATTTTGACTCCTGTGCCTTAAGGCTTTGTCACATCAGCGTGTCAGGATAGCAAACACTCAAATGACCCACTGCAAGGGGGATGAACCTACTGTAGCCAGTACATTGCCATCAGCACATTATATTAGAAGCAGTTTAGGACAAGCAAATAAAAATCTATCTAAGGCTCCTTTTTTTTTTTTTTTTTTTTTTTAAAGCTTTACTCCTCAGAGTCACTGTTTCTGTAATGAAAGAAAGGGTACTAAGAAAATTTTACAAGCCAAACTAGAAGAGCTGCATTGTTAGCAGTTGAATATTTTTTACATGATGGCACTTGTACAGTTATCATAAAGGTATTTTTACTGGAACAGCACCATTTTCTTTAAATAAGGAACAAGAGTAATAAAGCGTAATAAAATACATGTAATTTATATATTAAAAATAACTTTTTAAAATATTGCAACATCACTAATAGTTGCAATTCAAAAAAACCTGCTGACCATGTCTACTCCTCTTGGTTTTATATACACCTGTTGTGTGCAATTATTTCTGTCGTATGAGCAATTCTATTTAGATTTCACTAAAATGCTTGTGTTTTAAAACTTAACATTGCAATCCCTTTGAGGAAAAGTTAGGAGTGCATTTTAAAAAACACCCTCTGGAGCCTACAATACCTGTAGTGGCATAGTAAATAATGACTTTATATCAGATAGTAAAGGAAGTAATCCTATAAATGTTGTCAAAGTGGTGAAACAAAAGATTTTGCCGTGTATTTTGGGAGGGTCTCAGTCTGCTAAGTCTCAGTAGGTGGTCTAAGTACTGGGTCAAGCTACTGGGAAAACGTGTAAATATCTTCTGTCTTTGTACACACCTACTGATGTTATCAATAGCCTGGTAACTCATCTGCTAGTGCAGGTCAGTTTCTTTCTGTTTTTCCAAATTCAGTGAAGTGTTTCTTCTTAAGCAAAGTAAAATAGCAGACAATTCAAGAGCTCACAGTATCAAGCATGCTCCACTATTTGAGTTCCTGCAGTCTTGATGGCAACTTAAGACAAACAAGCAGTCATGCCTCAGATGGCTGATTTTTAGCAACCATTGAGATGGGTTATGCAGTTTCACAACATGCAACAAACCAACCTCCTTTTCGCTGCTTTATCTGAGGAGAAATACATGTTCAGAGAAATATATGGTTCCTCCATTCATTCCATACCAGTAAAAACTGCTAAAGGGTTCTCTAATGGAAGATGTTTAAATGCCAATATTTAAACAATATTTAAGTTAGCTTACAACAGAACAAGACTTAAACAACTCAGTAAGCTGTAATGAAGAGCTCTCATTCCCATTCCTCAAACTGCTCTTCCTTCAGCTTACTGCTTAATAATTTCAAATGACACAAATGATTCAAAGATTAAGTGTCTGGGATGACCATCTGCAGTACTTTCTTTATGTTCAGCTGTAGTCTTATGGCTAGTGGGAATATGTCCTCACTAAATTGTATGCCACAGAATGCAGGAGTGCCTTCTTGGCATGTCAACATGTAGTCTCTTCAAGCATCACTTCAGCAAACTGAAGTGATATACAAGAAGAGTCAGTTTCTATAACCTGAGGAATTGGCTTCTCGCATGTAACTTTATTTCCCCAGTCTACAGGAAGAGCCAAAAGGAGGATCCCAGCAACTACAGGCCTGTCACTCTGACCTTGGTGACAGGGAAAGTTATGGAGCAGATCATCTTGAGTGCCATCACATGGCACATACATTACAACCAGGTGATCAGACCCAGGTCCTTAGTGGATGAGGGAAAGACAGTACACATTGTCTACACAGGCTTTTCCACAGCATCCTCTTCCACAGCATCCTCTGGATAAACTGGCTGCTCATGGCTTGGACAGGTACACTCTTTGCTGAGAACAGCTGGGCCCAAAGGATTGTGGTAAATGGAGCTAAATCCAATTGGTGGCTGTTCACCACAAGGTGTTAAGTGTTCCACAGGGGTTAAGTACCAGGGCCAGTCTTATTTAATTTCTTTATAGATGATCTGAATGAGGGAATCAAGTGTACCTTCAGTAAGTTAGAAAATTACATTAAGTTGGGTGGGAGTATTGATCTTCCTGAAGGTAGGAAGGCTCTACAGAGGGACCTCGACTGCCTGGACCAATGGGCAAAAGCAAATTATGTGAGGTTCAACAAGAGTCAGTGTTGGGTCCTGTGCTTGGATCACAACAACCCCATACAATGCTGCAGGCTTGGAGAAGAATGATTGGAAAGCTGTCCTAAGGAAAACCACCTGGGGATGTCAGGGCATCAACATCGTGATGATCAGCAACCTGCTGGATATGAACCAGCAGTGTGCCCAAGGGGCCAAGAAGGCCAATGGCTTCTAACAGAAATAGTGTGGCCAGCAGGAGTAGGAAAGTAATCATCCCCCTGGTATTCAGCACTGGTGAAGCCACACCTTGAGTACTGTATTCAAGTTTGGGCCCCCCACTACAAGAAGACATTGAGGTGCTGGAGCATGTCCAAAGAAGGGCAATGAAGCTAGTGAAGTGTCTGGAGAACAAGTCTTATGAGGAGCAGCTGATGGAAATGAGGTTGTTTATTCTGGAGAAAAGGAGACTGAGGGAAGACCATATTGCTCTCTACAACTACCTGAAAGGAGGTTGTAGCAACAAGGGAATAAGTTTCTTCTCCCTATTAACAAATGATAGGATGAGAGGAAATGGACTCAAGTTGCACCAGAGAAAGTTTAGATTAGACATTAGGAAGCACTTCTTCAACCAAAGGGTTGTCAGTTACCTGAACAGGCTGCCCCAGAAATGGTGGAGTCTCCATCCCTGAAGTATTTAAAAGACATGCAGACACGGTGCTTAGGGAGATGGTTTAATAGTGGACTTGGCAGTGTGCTAGGTTAATGGTTGAACTCAGTCATCTCAAAGGCCTTTTCAAACCAAAATGATTCTATGATTCCCAATGCATTACAGTGTTCCTTATGAAACTAACTTTGATGTGAGACTTTAGGCATTCAGTACATTTGCTGGATGCTGCTAGGCTTCTTGCTTTCTTCATTTTGGGACCCTTTTGCATAACAGCTCAAGCAACAAAAGGTACAGGTCTAATTTGGACAAGAACAGAGAGTGTTTTCCAATTAATCACTAACGGAAGTTTTTCTTATGCATTCATATTTCTTCACGTGTAATGCAGTGAAAATATTAAAATTTAAATTAGAGACAGATTTGATAGAGATTCCTAAAACTTGAAAAAAAAGAAGAAACAAAAACCCAGCAGTCTGCATGGATTTGACAGATGGACTACTCAGTGGATAAGTAATTAGTTGGATGGCCACAACCAGAGAGTTATGGTCAATGGGTCAGTGTCCAAGTGGAGACAAGTGATGAGAGTTGTTCCTCAGGGGTCAGTATTGGGACCAGTGCTCTTTAGCATCTTTGTTGCAGACATGGGCAGAGGGATAGAGTGTATGCTCAGCAAGTTTGCTGATACCAATCTCTGTGGTGTGGCTGACACCTTAGAGGGAAGGCAGGCCACCCAGAGGAACATTGACAGGCTGGAGTGGTGGGTCCATGCCAGCCTCATGAAGTTCAATATGGCCAAGTGCAAGATCTTGTGACTTGGTCAGTGCAACTCCAGGCACAAATACAGGCTGGGGGGGAATGGATAGAGAGAAGCCCTGAGGAAAAGAATTTAGGGGAGATAGATGAGAAGCTTGACGGGAGCCACCAGTGTGTGCTTGCAGCCCAAGTGACCTGCATCCTGAGCTGCATCAAAAGAAGTATGGCCAGCAGGGCAAGGGATTCTGCCCTCAACTCTGTTCTCATGAGATTGCATCCCCAGCACAGGAAAGATACAGACCTGCTGGAGAGGGTCCACGAAAGGGCCACAGAGATGATCAGAGGGCTGGAGCACCTCTGCTATAAAGACAGGGTGAGAGTTGGGGCTGTTCATCCTGGAGAAGAGAAGGCTCCGGGGAGACCTTGTAGTGGCCTTGGTCCAGTACATGAAGGGGGCCTACAGGAAAGATGGGGAAGGGCTTTGTCACCAGATAGTGACAGGACAAGGGGTAATGGCTTTAAATTGAAAGAGGATAGATTTTGATCAAATATTAGGAAAAAACTCTTCACCCTGAGGGCAGTAAGATACCAGAATAGGTTACCTATGGGGGTTGCTGATGCCCCCTCCCTGGAAGTGTTCAAGGCCAGGTTGAATGAGGCCTTGTGCATCCTAGTCTAGGGGGAGATGGCCCTGCTCATTAAGGGGGATTAGACCTTGATGGTCTTTAGGTTCCCTTCCAACCCTGACCATTCTATGATTCTATGAGGTGTATATGCAGTTGCTGTAATGCTGTCAAAATTCTTCAGTTTTCACAATTCGAAAGCTGCGAATCTGCAGAAAAACACACATAGGGGACACGATTTTTTTTCTTTTCAGTAGAAACTAGACATTATGAATAATAATAAGAGTGCAAATAATAATGCAGAATGCAAATTCTTATCTTGGAAAAATAATATTTATTTATTTATTTTTATTTACTTCTTAAAAATATAGATATTATAAAAATTTTAAGATCTAGTTAAAAAAACAGAAAGAGATATCCTGACCCTTACAAGACAGATATTTGGGGAGCAGAGTGTTCCTTTCTGTCTGGCCAGAGGATGAAACAGTACATTCCAGTTTCAATGCTGGCTGTCCTTAAACTACATAAATTCTGTCCTTGTCCCACTGCAATGAAAGAAATCTTGGCAAATTCACACAGCCATTCATAGTTTTCATCTCCTTGTCCCTTCTCAAATCACTGCTAAAGCACCCTCAGCTGACTTCAGATTCTTGCTTATTTTGGTTAACTAGGGGACATAAAAACTAGGATGCTCTCAGTTTCAGGCATATCCAGCAACTTGTAAGCCTATCCAACAACCTGCTCTCTTGATTTTTGTGGGAAATGTTTAATATATTGACCTATTTTTTATATGGTTGCATTCCAATTACAATAAAAGACTCACTCTTCTATCACAAAATTATGAAAGCAGTCATTGAAGTCATTTAGTTGTCAATGAAATGTTTGGTGGGCAAGCTATTCCAAAGAGGGGTCCTAAATGGTAATGCTTTGAACAGTGAATTTAGACACAACAAATTCCATTAGTATGTGACAGATGTACAAACACACTAACAGCTATTAACACAAAGTAATTAATTACAGAGCTTTTTGCTTGTAAAGAAAAAAATAGGGCTTTCCCTTAAAAGCATTTTGATAACATTAATAATAAAAATCTTTCAGTGGGGGAAGGAGGATGGATTGTCAAGCATCTTGAGTTTAAGTATGAATAAAATCAATGTACAAAAATTGGCTATTGTAGGATTATGTTTCATATTGAAGTTGCCGAACTTTAAAGAGTCTTGGGACTTTCAGCTTTGTCACTTTGAATTACGTCAAAAAATAAATTATGTTTATTCCTCATGCATACAAAGATGTGTTTTTCCATGGTTTTAATTCCTTTTGCATTAATTATGCTATATTTAGATTATAAATTAATGTGATGAACAAATGTATTTCACATCAGTCCGACAAAGCTATACAAATTTTGCACACACAAACAGGTTTCCCAGCTAAAAAACCCCAGTATTTACTTTGTTCTAGCTTATACAAATCTAAAGCAACTGGAAGAACATTAGATTCACATAAGTGGTGCAACTCTTGTTGCCCTTTAAGCATGATTTGTGACCTAATGTATTATTTTGCAACAGTCAACAGTGTACCAAGGCCACAGAGATCTCAGTCTTCCAGTTTCTGTTCCCCTGTTAAGCATGCTATTTATCTAAGATTATTTAATACTGCTTTGTTTGATATTGATCAAACAAAGGCAAACTTCAAAGTCTAAATTCATTGGAGAAGTTTAAGTACTTTAGGGGAAAGTAACATAATAACATCTTATTTTTAACCTCACTGGTCAAATACGTTTGCTGTTATAATCTGTTACAAAATCTGTGATTTCTTTTTCATTTTTGTACTTCTATTAAAAAAAAAAAATCCTTTCTGGGCTTAGAAAGGATTACATCTGATGTTGCTAACATTTCCTGGAAATGGAAAATAGTGATAACAGCTGCTGTTTTGGCTCATTTTCAGTTGGGTATTTTGGTTTGTTGGTTTGGGGGTTTTTTCATACAGCAGCAATTTACAAGTAGTTACAGCTATCTCTAGTAGGTTTACATCATTAGTAAAACATCGTAAGTCAGTAAAATATTTCCTTTCCAATTAGAGCACTTCCTGTACTTACTGGATTGTTGATTTTCTGAATAGTATTTATGGTAACAGCACTTACATTTTTAAAAGATTGCTAATTTATGAAATAGCTAAAACTAGCTGCATATGGAAGTTAACTTTGGAAATATTCTATATTTTATTCTAAAGCAAAATGCCTTCAATGAGAATTAAGAAAATCTCAGAAGTATCTTACTTAGATAGATAGTACCTACCTGATTTATCTCAAAAGTATAAAATTTAAGATATTTGATGAACAGATATGTATCTACATTATTTTTAAATTTGAAACATACATATTTTCTTCTTGGGGTGAAGCATTCTTTTATAATATCTGCAGTACTGTAGTGTTGTAAAAGAGGAACACTCAGCGGTAATTATGAAAGATAGAAGGAAGAGCCAAGCAAAGCAAGAGACAGGGAGCTCTTAAATGTTGATATTGTTGAAAAATAGGTCTGTGCATATTCGAAGATATGACCTCCTTAATGTATGTTCAGTTTTAATGTTTTAAAATTATTTGTAGGAGACACATTAATTTTTTTTAATTACATTTTCATAATTTAAAGTAAATGCGTTATGACATTTTATTATTTTTCCACCAAATCTGTGCCTCCTTCTTCAGCATGCGATTAACCTTCCAAAAGCAATGCTATATATGTGGGCTAGAATCTGTTACTACGCCAAAAGTTTAGGATTATCAAACAGATCAAAACAGATAATAATTCTCCCTGTGAATTTTGTGACTTCAGCAAATCCCCCTCCCCCAATTACATTTTAGTATATAAAGAGTAGCACCTCCATTCATCACATCTGAAATGGCTGGTGAAAAGCTTTCCCAGCTCAAGGGCATCTCTAGCATTTTTCATTTTGGGATTACTCTATGAGCTCTTCTTTCAAACTGTCTAGCTTTGAGACCAGCCTGTGTGAGGCCAGTTTGCCAGTTTGTTTGTGAGCACATAATCCAGATGTGTCCTAAGAAGTATTTAATACTGGTGTCTACATTGCACTGAGCCTTCAGGAATGGAACGTGGGATTTTCTGTCTGGGTTAGTAAAGGCCAGAACTTGTAACTTCCTGGTGGCTCTTCCCTCGCCTGAGTGAAGTGAACTGGCAATATCCTTCTGTTCCTTAACAAGACAGGAGGGTTTAAGAGTTTTACACCGTAAATTTTCACAGACTTTCAGTTAAATGAACAGGGAGACCAAACTACCTCGTCCTTCCTGCAGCTGATGATTTGAAATCACAGCTCTGAGTCACAGCAAGAAGAATGGTGCAAAGGAGCCCTCCTCCCTCCCGCCACGCTGACTCATCAGAGGATTTTATTTTCCACTCCGGTCAGGAAGCCAACATCTTTTATTACAATTAAACTAATCCTAACAAGAGAACTTTGAAAAATTAATTAAGCTCTGAACCATACCTGAGTAGTGAACTTATGCCATCTGAACCCTGACAAAGGTGTATGTCAATCTATAGCTGAAATCAACTTTCATTTATTTCTTAGAATCATAGAATCATAGAATTGGCTGGGTTGGAAGGGATCTCAGAGATCATCGAGTCCAACCCTTGAACCACCGTTGCAGTTGCTACACTATGGCACTGAGTGCCACATCCAGTCTCTTTTTAAATAACTCCAGGGATGGAGAATCCACTACTTCCCTGGGCAGCCCATTCCAATGCCGGATCACTCTCTCTGTAAAGAAATTCTTTCTAATATCTAACCTAACCTTCTTGATACTGATGCTGACTCCTAGGGAAAAAAGAAAAAGTCCTGACATTTTCTACAAAATATTTTAATGCTAGCTTGTACTGCTTAACTATATATTGTTCTTTGACAGGTTTTTCTGTTGAAACACAATTCTGTACTGAGAAATATATCTGCACTTTAAAATCCCATAATTGTTTTTTTCTGGACTAAAAATCTCAGTTAATTGGTTAGTATGTTGGATTACTGTAATCATTTTAACTGCTGAAATACTTTTTGGTTTGACTAGGATGAACTGAGCAGCTTAAAAATTATTTGATCATAGTTATATTTTACCATAAATAGTACTTTAATAATCTACAATAAAAAGCCAAAAAGCATGGTTTGTGACAGATCCCATCTATGACTTGGAGAGAGACACTTTGCCATTCAGTATCTCTGTTTCACAGGACTGGAAAAGAGAGGAATGATGTCTGTCTTTCCAAGTTATTTTATTGATTTGTGTACAACCCCCTCCTCAAAACTACTATGCAAGACCTCTCTCTTGTTAACAAGTAGCAGTTTAAAAATTTCTTCTGTGTGTGTATATATATAGTTAAAAGATCATCAGTAAAGAATAAAGGGATGGCCTTCGGGTTACAATTATTGCTTAACCTTACTGACATGGGGCTTCTTTCACAGTCTCTTCAGAAATCTTTTTTAAGTATTATTCTGTCCTCCAACACCAAGCATTCCTCGGATATTTAACATCTGAGGAAATTCTAATATCCCAAGGTCTGTGACACCCCTGCAAACAGCAGGTGTATGAAAACTTCGGTTTTAATTTGTGCTTTCTGTCAAGAAGAACCTTGGAAACAGCCACCACCAGGAGTGAGCTCTAATATCTGTAAGATACTTACAGGGGGGTACTTCAACATATCTGGGGGATTAAAAAACCCTCTCTTCAAGATCTGACCTGCCTCGAAGTGAAATCGAATAAACTGAATGTCTCAGAAACTTTCAGATTCTAACAAATGTACACAGATAACAGATCTGACTGAGCTTTAAGGGTTGATTTACCTCTCTTGTCCACTCCAGGACTTGAAAACTGCTGTATCAAGCTATTAGTGCATTGAGAGAAACTTGCTTATCCTTCTTTAATGCAATATGATTTTATGCTTGTAGCATTACCCTGGTGAAATTTTAGAATGAAACAAAATGTAATACAAATAACAGTAGAATTTCTTTAATATCTTGAATCATGAATAAAAGCATGTCTAGACTAAAATACAAACCAAGTTTTAAAACAAAATTCAAACCCTCTGTTCATTGCCAAAGGCTGAGTTCAGTCCCTGAGGGTCTGAGCAGCGTTTCTTCAGCTACAGCAGCAGCGGCAGCGCTGAGGGCAGGGCAGGGATTGCCACTCTTGGGCTTGGTGTGCTGGGTGATTTCATCACCTCACACAGGTCTTGACAGGTGCAAAGCCTTTCACTTCACTTCACTTCACTTAAGGACCATAGAACCCTTGGTGCGTGATTTAGGTGACTGGGAGCTAACATTTTGATCCAGGAAAGGAAGATGAGATCTTTTCCTGACTGTAACCCTCTAGATCTCTTAGTGTTCCTTTACCGCATTTCTCTTAAACCCAGAAATAACATTTGCTCTGAAAAGAGTTCTGACACATGCTGAATTTGCCAGACATTTCACTAGGAGACAAAGATATGACAAATGTGCTTCCTAGCATTTTCATATTGATTTATTCTCCCTCACAAAGGACAGCTTCATAAAGAGCTTGAATCAGATCCATGTTCACACTTTACATATGCAACATTTTTGTGGCTGACAAAGTTGGCTTCTTTTGCAAACTAACTTGGAAATACAGTCAAACCAGAGAAGGGCACGTTGAGGCCGCTATACTGCTGTAGCTATTTTTTTCCAGCTAATAATCATTATTATTATGACTAGATATTTACCCTTAGGTGCACTGGGCAGATCTTTCTGACTCATCCATTTAGTGAATGTTGTCCTGTTGGGTTAATGATTATCTTTTTTGTCTGAAAGATTTGTTAATTCCTATAACTGCATAGGATAGCTATTTTAGTATTTACCAGTTGACCTTGATGCTGATATAACCTTTCTGGTATTGTTGGCTGTGGCTTGTGTCATGACATTAATGTGAATTATCACTGTCTTGAGGATAAAAACCTTCATATAGCACAGATGGTCTGTAGGAAAAATAATTTGAAATGACAGTCTGCACATCATACATTCAGTCTTCCCTTGCAGGCTATTTCCTTTATCATTGCCTCATTCTCTTAGGCACCTTCTAATCAAGCACTTGAGGCATCATTTATTGGACAGACTATGTTCTATAATAATGACTGGAACATGGTGTTCTGGAACACACCTCTGCTACCAGCATTATCAGTGTCTTGTTGGCCTCCTCCAAACTAGCTTAGCAATGTATCACCATTACTTCCAGAGAGCTGATTTTTTTACTACTTCTTTGAAAGAGCCATGAAAGCTGTGTAAGCTCATTACCAGAGCATGTGTGTAGGCTTAAAATTACAGATAATAGACAAATGGTTGTAAAGTCAGTAATTCCTTTACATATTTGCCAAGACTTAGGTCAAGGTTCAGAGTTTCCTTTGCTCAAACCGGTGGAATCAGAAATACCTCCAGGTGTTCTGGGGAGTGCTGGCAGTCCACATGCAACCCAAATGATGAGGCACAGATGATCTCAGTTGTTTTCTGCAAGAGCAAACCATGTTTCACGTAAATTGCACTCAATTGTGACGTCCTTTTCTTTTTGCATTAGTATTTTGTATAAGCCAGTCCCTCTATTTAATAGCTCTTGGTGGTTTTTATGCACTCTAATAATTTGTTATTTATAACAAAACAGTAAATCCCTGGCAGTAAATTTTGATGCCACGAATATGGCTTCTCGTGTGAGTGAAATAGTTAATATATAAGAAAATATTTGTGTGGTTAAGAGTAATCAGCACAAAGAAAATACTGGCTTCCCACTCACAAGCCCAGTCCATGTATGTTACATCTGTATTTGTGTAAACATTATACAAAAAGCAGTGAGAAAAATGTGTGTAAGGAGTTTAAAAAACTGATATGCACATATATAAATTGGAGTGGACTTAGATATTTTCCAGGAAGATTCAGCAAAAGGATGATTTTTACCCCTGTTCATCAGCTCTTTCTTCACAAGCATGGGGTTTTTTTCAGTTTTTACTGGTTACAAAGCCACAAGCTTTAAATGCAGATCCTTGGGCTTAGATCCAGGAGAGGGTGTGAGGATGGGTGCAGTTGTACATCTCCACCCCATTGGCCTGGAGGCAGCAGTGAGAGCAAAATCTACTCTTGCCCTTGTGTGCACCGTGTTTCTAATGTGAAAGGCAGGCACTGCCCCAGAAGCTGGTTTGCATTGTCTTGACAAATATCTCCTTTGCTGACCCACTGAGTGTGTCACTAAGCAAGCAAGCAGCCTTATTTGAGATGTTAAATGTGTGACACAGGCACATTGCCACCACTGCTGGTGTGAGACCACAGGATGATTGGTTTCACCTGGGCTACCCTGCTGCAGAGTGACAGCCGCTCCACCTGGCCACTACACCACAAAGGATCTGAGGACATTATGCTCCTACCAAATTATTTTTTATATATGTATACATATGTCTTGGAATATATCCATATTAGTATAGTTCTCTGAATATTGTTTTAAAACAAAATGAAATCTGTTTTCCTCTTTTAAATTTCTCAGCATCACTGCGAGCGAAGTTATTTCTTACTCTTGTATTATTTGTTGTTGCAGTCGTTCATGCTGATTTTATTAAATAATTATGCTGTGTGTGTATGAATGTGGATTACCCTGAATAGTCCATGTTAATGAAAGCAGCAGTAAATGCTACTGCATCTGGGGGCTGCAATAATTTTCCCTTTTGACATTGACTTAATTTTCCATGGTTTTCAGGGAGCAGAAATTGAGTGAGTGCCATGTTATAATCCGAATTATCTCTTTTAGGCCACATGACAGCCCCTCTAAAAAAACCAACAAAACAAACATTAGAGTGTGAAAATTGTGAATATGAAATCGTATTTTGTAGATAAGTGTTTATGCATCTGGCAGTAAAATTTTGTCCTAAGTAAATGATGTTAGAAATAGAGAAGTAGTGATCTTAAAAGATTAGCTGTGTAAGAGACACTCCATCATTATATGGCAAAAGAATGTTTTCTTTGTTTTTATTAGGATTCTTGCTTGGATACTAAAGTAATGCATACATAAACAATTTTTGAAGGTATATGAGGTCGGAGACTGAGCAGAGCCTTAAAGAGATACCAAAACCATCCTGTTTTCAAATTCAGCTCTGTTTTGTGTCACAGAGGAAAATTTCTAATAGAAACAGAGTGACTGAGTAGCAATTTGCAATTTCTTATGTAATTGTTTCAAAGTGTAACTGTAAATGTAATATAATTCTTGAGGTTATTTTTGTTTTTTGTTTTTTTTTTTTATTCACCAGTTAACACAGGTGATGGGATAGACTACAGCCAGCAGAAGCGTCAAAATCTTGGAGATCTTATTCAAGAGACACTGGAACTCTTTGAACGCCGTGGTGGAGAAAATGCTTACATAAACATTAAGTACATGATCCCTACTTATGAGTCGTGCCTAATAAACTGAGTTGTATCAAAAGGGATCATTCCATTTGTGTTCTAAAAAAACTGTATCTGACTCTGTGTGGCATCTTGTTAGTCATGCTTTTTTTCTCTACAGCTGCTAAAATAGTGGCTTCTGGGGCATGACAGTGTTAGCACTATTGTGAACAAGCGTTTCCAATACATAAATAGTGCCTGTTCCTTTGATTACAATGGTGTACTGTGCTTGTTTGTTCCCTGAAAGAATCGCTCCTTTATAACAGAGCTGACTCGAGCAGGAATCAGAGTTAAACCTTCACTTGTATAGACAATAAAACTATAATTTTCATACGCGATTCAGCAATTGCTGTTCTGTGTCCGCTTGCCCTGAGGGTGATGTCAGAGGCTGTAACAAGAAGAGTTTATGCTGACTGCTTAATAGGTGTTTGTCATGGAAGAGAAACACCAGTTCAGCAATGCCTCTCTAGCAGCTGTGCCGAATAATGTGCACTGACATACAATAAAACTGTTGAATGTATAGAGCAATTATAGTGGGAAAATTTATATGGTCCATTATAAAGCACTGTCATTAAATTAATTCATGTTTCTTACACACTCCAGAACTCAGGTTCCAAGTGTTTACCTTTTCATGGAAGTTGAGTTCCCCTGGGTGAACATCAGGCACAACCGCTATTTTGAAGAAAAGAGGCTCAGGCTAAACATCAATAAATCAGATGGAAGATATATGATGTATCAGTCCCCAAAGACACTGTTAATCTGGGTAAACACAGAATATACTCCTATATTTTTAAGGGTGCTGAATATTTTTTGCAGATGCAAGGTTGCTATTGCTTTTCTGTTATTGTTATTGTTATTATGGTGTATATGTATGCAAAAAAACCCACAATTGTTGGTTTCTCCCTGCATACCCACAACACAGAACTGATATAATCATGGATTTAAGCAAGGCTATTGAGATTGATTTTATTGCTTTTTAAGCATTTATATGGAATAAACCTATGAAAAATAAAACGAGTTTTACAGTTCTCAAGGACAACCATTTAAAAATATTGAGTCAGCTCAAAACAAATCAGAAGATACAACCTTTGTGTAAAGAGCGTGAGATTTTTAAAAGCACAGACTTTGGGATCATTTTGCTTCTAGTCTGGTTTCTGGAAGCTCTTAAAATATATGCAAGTTGCACTTTCAAGTGTTTCTCTGTAACTGCTAGAGCTTGAAATGCACTCTTTGGTGTTAAACACAGAAGATTTTTTCCAAGTGCTTATCCACATCCATATTTACAACCTACGAGGCTTTTTTGTGTGAGAGACACAGCCCCTGTGCTGCCCTGTTCACTTGGACACAGACTGGAACATGGGGGGCACCTTCTCACCTGCTGAAACCTTGAGATGCCACCTGCTGAAACCTTGAGATGGATCTCACTTTAAGACTGACATTAGACTTGCCATTTTCTGTTCTGCTGCATATGTGCCCTTTTCCCAGGCTTTGGAGACCTTTATTTTCTATCTGTTGGGTTATTTATTTATTTATTTATTTGGGTCTTTCTGAGTTTCTTTTATGCATTCCCAGGGCTTCCCTGAGTTTAGGCAGCATGTGTCCTGTGACTAATACACGCCTGTCACGGATGAGCACAACAAATGCTCTGCCTCACCTACCTGCCAGGGTATGTGCGAATCTTTCACCTCCCAGGCAGAAAGGAAGGTGAAGCCTGGCTTCAGACCCATGTCTTTGGAAACTCAAGAGTTTTGTCATCAAACCTTGCATCAGGAAGTCTAGCAGAATACTGTGTGGAGGCTAAGGTCACATCTTCCAAAAATGCCTTTCTTTGCAGCCACCCTGGCATTATTAGCACAGCTTTCACCTACAGTTTCCCCCTGTTTCCTGTCAGCAAACCTGTCCTGCATTGTCCTTGGCACCAGTGAGCTGTGCTTTTTCATTTACTGGTACCTCTGGGTTTGGTTATTGTGGCAACCCAGGTTTCCCATGAGTACACGGTGTGCTGGAGGGCTGCCGTTCAGAGGCAGCCAAGTCATTCAGCTTGGAAACAAGTCTAGCCCTTCATAAAGGAAAAATGGCAGGCCACCTTTCACTCCTTAGAGCTATTTGTATTCTGTCCTTAAGAGAAAACCCAGTACTTCTCTTTGCCTGAGGTCAGAAAAGTCCTCAATAGCTGGCTCCAGTTCCCTCGCCACTGCGCTCCAGCCTCAGAGCTGCTGGCAGAAGGGACAATACAGGAAAGGGCTTTCATACCTGGAGTTTCCCCAACCCATCAACCCTCTGCGTCCCAGCAGTCCTGCTGAGGGCAAGTTGAAGCTGCAGGCTCCTGCAACCAGCTTTGTAACTCTGTTCTCTGACTGACTGACTCTATGCATCCTATCCCCCTTGGCTGACTGACAAAGAGACAACACATAAAATGGTGTCCATCATGCAGCTGCAGACTTGCCCAGACCTGATCCTCTCAGCCCTGTGCTCTTGACTGAAGATTTCTTTCACAAGACGTTGCTTCAACAAGGAGTGACCTTATTGCAGACTGTAAGGGTGTTACAGGTCATGGCCATCCACAAAAGGAAAAACAGGCTTTATAGCAAAATGCTTTTACTTGCATGTTCAAGGTGTTCATTAGCCTCTACCATGCTATTTTTATGACTGGACCATTGCTTTAAAAGTGAACGTTCTCCCATAATCTTATGCATCAGTGGGACTGATAAAAAGAAGCATGATACATAACACGGACTGGTAATTTAGGAACACTGAGAATAAAACTATTTTAAGATGTCATTTTAGTAAGTGAAACTGTAGGCCTGCCAACCTTGACAATGTCCCTTTAAGCATGATCAGCAGCATATTTATAGGCAATTACAGCAGAGCTCAGAGCACTTTATAAAGCATAAGATCAAGGACCCAGGTGCTTAAGCATATGAGTAATACTATGTCATTCAATATACTGCTTGCCTATTTTGCTATGCTCAGAAAATGGAATTGTAGTTAAAAATTAGTAACTGCCTCTCTTTTTGCTGCATCATGCAATTGGGGTCATTGACACTAGGGGCAAGCCAATCAACAGTTTCTAATTGTAATCAATTAAAAGGCTCTCTAGGCCAGGTGTTTCAATGAGCATAAATTAAGCATAGAGGATTAAAGGTAATGTGGCTGTACAAAACTGATGTGGTTTGTGCTTTGCTCTTAGTACTGCTGCTTCCTTCTAGCTGTGCAGCCACTGCAACGTAAGTAGCATCAGTAGAGGACCCTGTGAATGGTTAAATAAGTTATAGGTGCTGGTTTTCTGAAACTAAATGGTTGAGATGTCTCCTAGTTTGTCTGGATTGGTATGGTAGATAGTTTGACTTATGGCTGCTTAGCTTGAAGAACACGAATATGGTAATGGTGGGGATGGGGGGACAGAAATCTAGCTGTGGCCTTCTTTTTCATGCACAGTCATCAAATGGAGGGGGGAAAAATGAAATCTTTTCAATTATTTGTCCCCCAAGCTGTATAAGGGAAGTCTGTGACAGGTGTCAGAGTTTTGGGAACTCTGGCACCTTGTGAATGATGGCGGGTGCTACAAAGGAGTTGCTGTGCAAGCTTTGGGGCTACTGAATGGCACAAGTTGCCTGTGTGAGGCTGAGAAGGGGCAGAGGTGGCTGTGGCTCCTGCCAGCTTGGGTTTGGGCTGCCCCTGTGTCCCTGCGGCGGGGCAGAGCCTGGCAGAGGAGTGGAGGAGCTGCTGCCAGCACTGGCAGTGGGGAGCCGGAGCCAGGCTTCCAGCTTTCTAGTGTTTCAAAGAGATGGAGCTGACAAAAGGAGTTAGAAAAAGGCCTCCCAGGAGTCAAATACAAAAGGGCTGTGGGAAACTGCAAGTGGGAGGGACCTTGGCTTGGGGAGGGGGAGAGGTGTTTGTGGCAGGGGGTGCAGGGAGGTGTAGCTGCAGCCAAGCAGGGCAAGAATAAAAAGCAAAAGTAGACACTGTGTGCTTTCCTAATCCTGTCTGGAGACCCTCTGACTTCCAGAAAAGCATTCTCTGGGCTAAGGGGCTCTGCAGGCAGTGGGGCAGTTCACATTTTTCCACTCATCTGTAACATCCTGTGTTTTCTGCTTTAAATAAAAGCAGTGATGTTTGGGGGAACTCTGTACAAAGCCTGTCTGCTTGCAACCGCTCTGAGCTGCTTTGTGCCTCCTGGAGACCGGGAGAGGAAGGTTCATGCCCTGGCAGGACAAGAACTTCCCTGCACTGGCCCCATAATCCTTCCGGCGTGCAAGGGGAGGGAAGGGGAACGTGTGTGGTGGAGCATATCTTAGCTCTGTTTGTTCTTGCCTGGCAAATGCAGCCTGGGTGTATCTGTGGGGGCTCCTCGCTGAGAGCTCTTCCTCCTTAGGACAGCATGTCCAGAGGGAGGGGTGGATTTCCCAGCACCTTGGTTGGTGGTTGATGGGTTGGTGGGTGCCTTCTGGTGAGCTGAGAGGACAGTGAGCATCCTCAGAGAGTGATGCACGTGTTTCTTGCAAAAATGGGAGCCAGCTTTGTGCCAAATGTCCCCTTTATGGTGCTGGTTTAGGTGCTTATTCAACAAATACTTAATTTTTTACCAACACCCAGGAGCGGGTTGAGGAAATAATGAAGTGCATGGGCCTCACAAGGCACCTCGTGACTCCCTGGGGGCTGTGGCCATAGCAGGACTGTGAGGTATAGCCCTTTTCTCTCCCCTCCTGCCCCTCTTGGCAGTGGAGACATCTGATCTTGGCCACAACATTGGTAGGCTGGGTGTGCACCCCGAGTCCCCTTTGTCCAGCAGAAGAGGGAGGGCTGGTCACAGTTCTTGCCAATAGAGTCCCTCATGGAGAGCAAAAGCCTCAAGCTGTAGAAGAATGGGCACCTTCATGGGCGAGGGATACAGAGGGCATAGCTGTGTTGTCCTGCCTGTGGCCAGGGGCACTTTTGAGACTAAAGCCTCTCTGTTGCTGGTGGCCTAGTGGGCACCTGTGTGCACAGGAGCCCTCTGAGACTCTGCATCTGCTGTGGTCTGGTGACCCTGGCTGCTGGGGTCCTGGAGCAAGCAGGGATGAGGTGATAACAAATCCTGGTGCTTTACAAATGTTTGAAAGGGAAGTTACAATTGTGGTAAAAAGAAGAACGGGGACATCTAAATGGAGTATCATAGCACTGGCCATTGTACATCTGATTCAAGGAATGAGTATGATATACCCTTACTTGATTAAATGATATCAGTAATCCAAATTTCCCATGACCACCATGATCATCTGTTTCAGCTTAATTTTTTTTTTTAATTAAAGTGGGAGGTTGAGGCTGTTGGTAGGCAGAAGGGGAGCAGCTGCACACCAACGTGCTGCCACAGCTGGCTCTACACTGGTGCATGGGGAGCATGTTGTACTTGGGCCTCATCTCTGCCCCTTTTCCATCTCTGTGACTCTATGGTGCACAACTCGGTAGAGATGACATCAGCTGTGTTTGATGTGATCATAGTTAAATGCACAGGTCCTTTTGGTGGGGTACAGCATACTCGTGTGCTGATAGAAGTGCTGCAGCTACTACCATCCATAACCACTGTAGCTCTGTGCCTTCCACAGAGTCATCCTGCTTTTGCATGAAGTCGCACTGCTCTCTGACATGGGTAAAGTGATTAAACAAAATGTGGACAAATGCCTCAAAAAAACCACCTAAGCTTGAGGAGGTGTTCACAGCACAAGCACACTCTCTCCACAGTATATACAACAGTGTTGGATGCTGAGGCCCACAGGGTATAGGCCAGGCAAAATTAATGTCTGACATAAAGCAGCTACCTCATGTTCCATGCTATTGCATTAATAAGCCTGGCTTTAAATGTGTGGTCCATCCAATGCTGTATCACATTTCAATTTTTGTTTTCTGGGTGTAATTCCTAAGTCCTTCCCTAAGGAACAAATACCAAGAAGCAGCTTGGCTTGCCTAACTCCAGCCCCTGAAGCAGGGAATGAAATCCCTGCATCTTGCTTTCTCCATCTCATGCATTAGTCCCATTACTTCATTTTCAGGTGTTTTCGCTTCCTGCTTCTCCCAGGTCCCCATGGTGCTGTGCTGAGCTGGAAGAGATGCTGAAAGCTGGGTGGGTAGAGGGGTAGCTGATGAGAAGAGATCAGGAGGGACCAGCTATTCCAGCAAAAGCTTTTCCTTTGCAGTTTATGTGTTGGAAAGTGTGAGTTGTGGGGAATTTGCATCTCTTTTACCCCAGAACTGCTCCCTGGGCAGTAGGTGAGGTAAAACATTTCTGGAATAAGTCTTCCTTCCTTCTCCTCCCGCATAATGCCATGGTCTTTTGGGAGAAAAATATCAGCTCTGCTGTACACGGGGGACAGGAGTGAGAGAAAATGGTGGGAAGCTCTTGGCTCATGAGCTCTGAGGCACTGCACTTGTCCAGCTTTTGAGGCCACTGTGGCTGTGCATCCCAAACCCCAGCCTATCTGCACCCCCATTTGTCTCCCCAGCTACTACCTGGCCATTTTCTGTGGCTGGGACTTTTCTGAGTTTTCTGTAGCAGAGCTTTTCTCTTGTGAAGGGCTTCAGTGCTGCAATGTGGGGCAACCTGGGACTCGCCCAGCTCACTTCCTATGTGACTTGCAAGATGGGGTTGGAGCTGCCAGTGCTGCTTTTGTGGGGAGAGAATGTATTTTCTGTAGTCCCCTTTTCTTCTGTCTGTTTCTGTCTCTACCACAGCCTGCCCACAACAACATGCTGCCTTGGTAGACTGGATGTTGAGACTGTATTAGCCAGGATATGTCATCAGGCATCACTGAGCTGAGCCTGGCTCCCCCTGGCCAGCAGCACAGCCTGCTGAGCCTCTTTCCCCTCTTCTCCATGGGGGACAATGTGGCTGCTGCTGCTGCTGCTGGTGTTGCCCCACAGCTGGTGATGCTGTCACAGGCCTGTTCCCAGGCACCTGCACGGTGAGACACCCTGAGGTGGGTGGTCTGCAATTCCCCACATCTCTGGAGAGCAACTGAATTCTTTCTGAGTGAAAAACAGAATGAATAGTACTCAGCAAAAATAGTGCTTTATAGCCACTCCTGTAAGTCTGAGCTTAAAACCCAGGTCTCTTTCAAAATGCTCTCGGTATGGGGGAAGGGAATACTTGGAAGCCCTTGTTCAGCCCCAGATTTCACAGTGTGTTTTATTCCTCAGCTATTCACTGGAAGAACTCCATGTCTGAAACTTTTTTATTAACACTGAATCATTTATGTCTGTTACAAAGGAAGAAAATGCTACTGCGCTGCCTCAAGAATCAAAGTAAAGGGAACATCTGCTCTCAACTCCTTGCATCCGATTATTGCTTGCTATGCATTATTACTTACTGGAGTAATGTGGCTAAATTAAAGCTTTTTTTCTTGTGCCTGCTTTTATGCATTGCTTTGGTATAAAATGTGTGGTTTGCTTAAAACCAACCTACAGCTAAAGCTATGTCCCCATACAGCTGAGCCCACGTGTGCTTTGATGCAATTGAGGACACAATTGGAGCATTCTGACATTGCTGTTAAAAGCCCTTTTGTTCACTCCCCCGTAGGAGCTGGGTGTACAAGCATGCAAAACTGCAACATTAAGGGAAAAAAACCCTCCGTGAAGAATTCTGAAGATGCAGAGCAATGTTTTCTGCAGCTCAGCAGCTGTCTGTATTCAAAAGCGGGGGAATGACTCTCACTGTGAGGGTGATGATAATTTTGATAGGAATCCCCCACATGACAAGAATGTTCCTAATGAAGGAGGAAAAACCCACCAGAAACATTCCAGGGCTGCAAACCTGCAAAACACTCAAGCCAGCATCCAAGCTGCTCTGCAAAGACAACAGTAGCAAATCCAGCTACTGCTGCAGGAGACGGAGAGATTTAGGGGTTATTTTCCTTTTCCTTCCTTTCTGAAGTGCTTGCCGTCTTACCAATGAGCTTAATTGATTGAAAAAAAAAATATCTGGAAAATAAAGCACTTGAACTTGCATGCCTAGAAACCTACCAGCATCACGTGCATAGCAAAGGCCACATATCTCACAAAATACCACAGCATTTCACAAAGGAGGTTTAAGAGCTTCAATTGAATAAAGCTTTCTCTGTGAAATATCTTTATGGATCTACAAAGCAGTTAAACCCTCCTTGGGAAAAAAATGTGTACATCTCTTACAGTGCAGTGGCAGCAGTGTAACTACCACTGAGGCCTTATTAATAAGGTTTCTCCCTTATCAGTAGGAGAAAAATAAGTCCTCATCACAGAAATTTAAACTACTAAATTCTGACTATTTGCTGCTAAATCCTACATATATATATTTATTTAAATAAAAGTGGATCAATGCTCTGCCCTTCTTTAAGGGATGGATCCTGTTACTTAAAGCCAATAAGGACAATAACATGGCCTAAATAAGCTCAGTAAGACCCTTTTCTATCAATAATTTTGTTACTGAGCGGGACTGTTTTTAGTGGTCTGCATTTTAAATCTAGGACAACTTGGGTACCACATGCAGTAGGAAACCTGGGCATCGGCAAAGCCTGCAGCATTCATTTGTACATACTATAATGATTGTTTTTGCCTTCTTAAATGAAGAAAAATGGTATTCCTATGTTTTCAGTGGGTTTTTTAAAAGCTTTTATTCTTTGAGCATTGTTCAGTTTCCAAGAAGATGGCTGCATTGCCTTTGCTCCACAGCACAAATATTTATATCTTTTTTATTACCAGCAACTAGTGTTTCAGTGTCTTTTCACATCTCCCATATTGTTATAATTATGTTCTGGGAATGGAGATGGATGGTGTGTTGAGTGTATGTTTGGTTTCCCCACAGCCCTCACTCATGGCTGTTTCCCACAATTTTATCAATAGAAGGCAGTTGTACAAACAGTAGTTTTTTATTTCCAGTTTTTGGTTTCAAGTTTCTCAAGAATTTTTAAATGTTTCTCTGAGATTGCACAGCACCATCTCATATGCTTTGCCTCAGACATGATATTTGTCTCCCTCTCTCTGCTGTGAGACTGGGGAGCCATCATCCCAGGCTGCTTGGTCCATGTGGACACATGCACCATCCTGAAGGCCCAAGGAAGCGACTGCTCCTTCATAAATATTCCCAAATAAACCTCAAAGGGCAGATGTTGCCACTGAGGTGCAGAAAGGTCTGGAAACCTGGCTGGGGGTTGGGTGAAATGAGCTCTGCCCCAGTCCCATGCTGAGGCTGGGCTTTTGAATCAAGGTTGGGAGATGCCCTTGGATGTGGTCTCCAAGGTCAGGGAAAGAACTGCTTTCCCAGCATCATCTGGGGTGTTTAGCAGCCACCTCATCCAGCTGTGCATGGCCTTGGTGGTGGCTGGGCACCTGCTGAGCCCAACCTTGCTGCACCCAGCTACCAACCAGCTCCTGATAAAAGCAGATGCTCAAAGTGCCCAGCGTGCACCAAGCTGCCAAAGTCTCTGCACATCTGCTTCCTTCCTGTCACAACAGATGGTGGCTACAGTGGGAAATGAAGCTGGCAATGGGCATTGGCTGAGCTCAGTGGTTGGGAGGAGGAGGCACAGGGGCAAAGGTTTGAACACAGCAAAGTTTTTTCAAGGCAGATGCCTCTGCTGCTAGTCTCAACTAGCTTTGCTCCAGGCTAAAAAGGGGAGCCATATATATGCTGCAAATATGAAGGGACTGGAGAAGAGCTGTGCCCACTCACTCCTAGTGCTCTGCAAAAGCCCAAGTTCTCTTTTACTACTCAGTGGATGTGGTGCAGCATTCTGGGTGGCATGGCAGACCAAGGCAGAACCCTCTTCCCAGGGGTCAGTGGCTTCCTAGGGGCAGGCAGCTGAAACCTGAAGTGCTGCCGCACATTTGGGAAGTGTTGATATTTCTGCTTTTAGCTGAGGAAGCTAAAGTTGCACAGAAAACTTGTGTTAGAGCAGAGGATGAAACCCAGTCACTTGCCCTAACAACTGCTGATGCTGTTCTGGTGCCAGACCTCCTCCTTGTTTCTTGGCCTTAACGAGAGTAAAATGGGGAAGCGATGCCATGTGACTGCTCTGGTTTCAGTTCAGCATGTATGGAACCTGCTGGAGCTGCACACAGCTGCCTTTGCAGCTAAATATTGTCTGTCTTATCCTTCAGATGGATCTTGATGAAGCCAAAGGAGCTATCTGTACGAAAAAGGAAAGCAGACACTAGCACCTGACCTTACCTTAAACTCACGTTGTTGTCCCGGAGCAGGTTGCATGGATTTTTTTCTCAGGATAATTTTTCTTCTTCCCCAAGCAGTGCTGTAGAAGATCCGTATTTGCACTTGGACCTATCTTCATCTTAGAGCTGTGGGGTCATTTTGATTGGCTTCTCTGTGTTGCTTAGGTTTGTGCACTTTGGATCTCTTTTACTCATTAGCTCTTAGCCTGTTTTTTTATATTTAAATGTCTTTCTGCAGAAAATGGCAGGAGGCTGAAGAGCTCAGTCTCATACATCGTGTTGTGATGTGATACAGAATTAGCATGCACCTGACTTTAAAGACTGGCCAAGGTTAATATCAGTGATATAATCTATTTGTTTAGGAATTTATACAAAACTGCCACTACCATACAATAATAAGAATCATTACATTTGCTGTAAAAGGCATTTCTTTTTTTACTGGGAACTTTACAACTCTTCACTCCTTTCAATAAATGCCCAATAAAAGCTCAAAAAATCTGATGCCATAAAAGCACGTATTAGAGGGTTTGCACTACAGGGTCTGCAGCTGCCTAGTTTTCCTGCTGTGTGTCCCACCCAGGCTTCCTATGGTGCCAAGGGCTGGCTGCCTTTTGGGGCCTCCCCACCACATGCCTGGAGAAACCTATCCTGGCTGCAGCATGTGATGCACAAGCACAGCCTGCCCGGGGCTGCTCACCCCAATGCCATGCTGGAGGGAGGGAGGAAAATGACATAACCAAAACCCAGAGGTGACTGATGTCCAGAAGCATCTGGGAAGGGAGGGGGGCAGTGATGGCACCAGCTGGGGGGAGGCTCTGCTGCCCTGACCTAAGGGGAGGGCTGTGAGGCAGGAGGGGTATGTGACACGCTGGGGTCAGCCCACTTCACATCAGAGGTAAATGGGGAATTTTTGAACCAAACTAAATTGTGGGGGATCAGAGCCAAACTTTATGTTAGCAGCTTCTTTAACTGAAATAGGTAACTTGAAATAGGTAACTTGAATTTAACAGGGAAACTTCAAGCTGTATGTTTATGCCTTATTAATTTTCTCCTATAAAACCCAATTCAAACAGCAGAAATGGGGATTAAAACCAGATAAATTAGGGCTGAACTAAGCTGAAAATAACTTGCCTGTTAGACTCACTCTAGCCTCACATCTGTGATATCAGAAACTCTGCAAGATGCCTTGGTGAGGGGGGAAGTGATTGTCCATGAGCAGGCAAGAGGTGGTAGGGACCACCTCAGCAACTCCTGTTTCTGCTGAAGCCTCTCCAGGTCTGCTCCTTCCTGACTGACAGAAAACCTGTGAGGGACAAACACAGTGTCTCCTCCATGCCACAGTCTCCCTTAAAAAAGATTAATAGGTCAACCCCCAAATCTTACAACCCATACAGGAACCCAAATGTGACTGCTCATGGGCTTCACCTGCTGAGCTGAGAGCTATCATGTTGGAGGGTGGGATGCACTGGGGAGGCTGCCATATGGATGGGGACATCCTGCTGCAGAGCATGTGAGAGCTCAGCCTATGGCACAAGCCCTGCAGTAATGCTTGCCCTCATGGCCAGAGGCTGGGTCCTGGACTACTTTCTGTGTTTCTTGTCCCTGGCTTCTCTTTCTCTTCCAGGACAAGGAAATCTTCCCCTTGAAGGTAAAGTGTGAAGCCTTTTTTTCCTGCCACACCAGGCTGTGGTCCTGTCATGCTTTCTTCACTGCCTCACTAACCCTAATTTATTGCTGCTACAGAACAGAATCAGCCTTCCAGCTGGTCACAGTAATTTTCTAGTTCTGTCCTTCTTTCATGTAATTTTTAATCGTGTTCCCCTTAAGCTGAATGATGATCTAGTGCTGCAGACTGTACCAATAATGAAAGCAGCCTTTTGGACACCGAACTGGAGAAACCACAGTAAGTGCTGCTGAGAAGATGGCTGGGACACAAATCCCTTCCATCAGGCTTGATGTCCCCTTTGAGATCTCAGTGAAAAGTCCTCCCACGGACAACTCCATAGTGCCAGAAGAGGGATATACATCTGCAGTTTCAAGGGCATGGATGTGAGCTGACCTGCAGCTGAGCAAAAATGTCCCAGCGTGTTATGTCTGAGCAAATGAGTGGTCTTCCTGCCAGGCTATGGAGAAGGAAGAGAAATGAGCTGCTCTCCTGGAAAGTGCTGCTCAGATCCTACAGCCTGGCCCCAGCCTGCCTCCTCCTCTTCTCTCTGCAGTGTTCAACACATCAGCACATGCTCAGAAATGCCTCTGAGCAGGGGCAGGGGCTGCTGCATGCAGGAAGAGTGGAGCTGAGGTCCTCTGAAGTGAAGGTTTGCAGGGAAGAGCTGAAGAGTCAATGGCAAGCACAGAAGAAAGCACTCAACATCAGAAGGCTGAGGGATCTAGAGATTTCGCTCTGTTATGAAGAAGGTGGGAAAAAAAAGTCAAAGAGAAATGGAGCAAATGTTACAGGAGGAGAGGGAAGAAACCAGTAGTGGGAGGAAGAAGGCAGCAGGGGTGAGAAGGTCAAAGCAAAGACAACCGATGCTGGGGAAGAAGGAGGAAGTTGCAAGTTAACTAAAGAGCAAAGAAAAATACATATGTCTGTGATAGGTGGGCACAGGTGACTGAGGAGGTGGCAAAACACTGTGCTTTCTCTGCACCAACGGGAGGACACAGCTGCTCAGATGATCTCCTTGGAATTGCCCACCCACTCCTCCAGTAGGTACCAATCCTGAGCTTGTACTGAGTAACACCACAGTGCTGAAAAGACAGTAAGTGCATAAATTTGTGATACAAGAGAAAGAGATATTTATTCTTGTGTAGGAAAGAGAACACTGTTTAAATATTTAATCATGTTTTGGTTTACAGTAATTTAATGGTGTTAAAGCATCTAATACACGCTTACAGAAAAAATCAGCATTTGAAAGCCATAAATTATTCTGGTTGATTTTTTTTTCCCTCTCTCTAGATAAAAGTAACCATCTGACAATAGGTTCCCTCAAACAATTCAGCCCATGATAGTCTCATTACAAGCTATCATAGTCTCTCACACGTCTGAACCAAACCACTGAGGAAGTAATAAGTGATCATTCTTAGGCGCAGACTGGTAGCTAATAGCATCCTCACTTACCTTCTAAACACTGAGCACAGTTAAAATAAATTCAGGATGTATGCATGCAGAAAACTTGACTGCAGTTGCATTGGAGATGAACCAAAAATGGAAGCATTCAGAACTGCTAGCGTAAAATCCAAATAATGTCTTATAATAGAAGTCAGCTTGAGAGGACAACACACCCCCTGTAATCATCTTTAAGGGGACTTTGTCCATGTGTTCAGAGCCCACATCACAGTAAATATATGTAATTCTGTCCAAATAGATGTACAATACAACTGAGTGCTGAAGCTAGGTAGGACAGCCCCTCCCACTGAGGCCTCAGGAGCTGCCTGTTGTTTCCTTTCAGTCCCTGTTGTAGCACTGCAGAAATTTGCCAGTGCATCTACTGGATAGTAAGAGTGTGGTGGAAAGACAGATGAAGGTGGATATGTTCTTCTGCTGAGGGTGTCAAGGCTTTCAGGGTGCATTTAAACAGGGAAATATTGTAGAGGTCCATATTTAAAAATGGCAAAGAAAGGCCTATTTATACTTGCATATTCCTTATGAAAGGAATGTATGAGGTTGCAGGCATTTTAGAAACTATCCCTTCAAACCTGTCATTCTTGACCCACGATAGCTTCTTTGCATGGGGCTATAGCACAGACATGCTGAGGGTGGGTGATATGGGTACACCCCAGCTGTCCAGTCAAAATAAGAGAGCTGTCACAATTTCTGCAGGTCATGGAAATGGCATTTTTATGGACGATACCATATGATGATTTAGTAAAAGCTGTGATCCTCCAGCAGCTTTTAATATATCATCATAAATTAACACTCCTGTATAGTGTTAGGATGGGCAAGATGGGTAATTCAGTTGGTTCTTCACTAGGACTGGCAAAAGTATATTTAAGGTTGCTTCATGTGGGCTGGTAAGCTGAAAATGTCATTACTCTAAAGGGATCACCAAGGTGGGGGAGTGGGCAGGGGATGGGAAGCCACCTGGTCAGCGTTCTCTGGGTGTTTTGCAGGACAGGGGAACCCAGCATGGAAGGGAAAATACAGCTGTTAGGTACATCAGTCAGTGCCAGGGGTTTACTTCTGTGCCTGGAGTGACTCTGCTTTCAGCACCAGTGAAATTACTGGCAAATTTTTTCTTTGGGTATAAGGATTAGGGTAAGTAATTAGGACCTCATTGGTTCCTGCCCCTACTCTGCTTTTGACTGTGGGACTTTTGGGTCCTAATTTGACCTCTTCATGCCCTAAATTTCCCTTCAATAGCATGGTACTACTGGCTGTTTTGTTGAAGTGTTGTGATGCTCAGTTAATGGAAGGGACGTGCCACGTGTTAAGCCCAGCGAAAACAGTGTTCAGAGTGCAGCATTATTAGGATGTATACAAGTCTGCATTTTGGGAAACGTTTCCATTCCACCTCTTAAATATCCTTCGCAAATGGAACTTGCAAAAAAAGCAGGGCAAGCACTGCTAACAAAGCTTTGCCACACACTGTCAAGTGCTTATAAACTCTATTTATAGCTGCAGTTAAAGATTCAGATATGCAAGTACTCCATTAAAAGACCACATTAATGAGCCCTTAGAGAAAATATCTCACAAAGCCTTTTGAGCTCGTAACTGCTCAGTTGTGCAGGGCTTCTTGCTTGTTAACATTCATAAAATATAAATACTGTATAGTAAACAGCAGCACTTTGTGGATTGCAATGACTTCTCTCACCATCAACAAGGTAACTTGTGTGAGCAGGGGGGCAGCAGCAGCAGCAGAGCCCCCCTGTATGCTGCCAGGCTGCACCAGGCACTTGCACTTTGTCTGATCTGGGGGCCTTTCTTTCCAGCATAAAGCCAAGTGTCAGACTGACTTGCAGGTCAGTATCTGTGAGTATAATTTCAGAGAGACCAATCAAACCTATTAGCTGAGAGTGGCAGAGCTGGGCCTTCTTGTAGCTGCAGCTCCAGAGAGTGACAGGTATTCAGAGCAAAATCTAATAGATGAAAGTCACAGGAGGTTAGGGTTTTTTTTTGGTTTTTTCCCTTTTTTTTCTTTTGACATAAGCTAGCTGATGAGAAGTGTTATTTGAGAGAGAAAAACGCTGCTCTATTTGATTTGTTATCATTTCCCTGTTGTCCTGTTCTGTCTGCAATTATGCGGTTTCCATTTTCTCTCTCTCACACAGAATTCTGTATTTTAGGTTGTGACAGATGCTCTTCCTTAAACGTTTTTTGATATATGTTTTATCTGCAATTGCTATATCAAGCCTGCATTGTATAGACAAACATCTTTGAGTCCATTTAAGAAAAAGTCTCTGTAACCTTCACTACTGCATTTCCATCCATCCAGGATTTGCGAAGTGCTGGAGCACTGGAGAAGATAATTTCTGGGTTTATATCCATCTCTCTGCAAGCTGAAGAAACTGAGGTAGGGAAAGATGAAGTGACTTGCTGGACAGTATTTGCTGGCACTTGTTACCAACCAATCTATGTCCATTTCTTTGTGCTTTTGGTCCCGTTGCCTTTCAAACAGAAGGTGCCCTCCTGGAAGGAACACTTCTGCTCATGAAAGGAAAACTAAGGACAGCAGGCTTTAAAATGCTTCAGGGCAGATCTCACTGTTCAAATGTGTCATTGGTTTCCATAGTACATTAGCAAGATCTAGAGTGCTTAGCTTTATTTTATGGTGGTGAGTACCTGATGGTTCAAAATATTAGCATCTTACTGAAACAGCCAACTACCTACTGCCATAAACTGCCTGGTGCTGTGTCTGCTGCCTGATTACTAAGTGCCTGATAAAACAGGGTCATTTAGAATCAATTGGCAGTGTAGGCAAAGGCAGGGCTGCAGCACCACGACTTGCTGCCTTCCTGATGCTCTTCTAATTAATTTCCCTTTATTTGCCTCGTTCTGTCTGTCCCACATCCTGTGAGTGAACTCCCACTGAATCCCTCACCCAGATTTCTGACCATTTGTAGATGAGACTTAGATGTCACCTGTGAAAATAACCTGGGAGACAACAAGAAAAATCCCACCACCCGAGGGGTGGCTTGCTATGCTGGAAGACCTGGGTGGGCTTCCCCTGGCATTGGTTCAGAAGTTGGGTCCATGGCAGCCAGCTGGTGGTCCTGGTCTCAGTGGTAAACAGGGATGGAGTCAATGCATCAGCTGGCCAGACAGACAGCTCTTCATTGGGATGAGGTATATCTCTGGCTTGACTCCACTGGCTGTGCAGACTGATCTCCTCTAACTAAAAAGGGAGCATGAATCCTAGTTTACAGACTCCTGTTCAAACACATGACAAAATAATCTCATGCTGTGGAACAGCTTTAACAGCAAAGATCGAGAAAAATTCAGTCCAGAGTGCCTGTATTGCATGTTTTCCCATACATCATCAGATAAACCTCTCATAGAGCTGTAATGAGAAAGGGCTGTACCCTAACCTTGAGATGTTGGTCAGCTGTGGGTGACCTGAAGCTCTGAACCTGAGCACCCACAGGATGGCTACAATGGGCTTCCCCTTCATGCTGTTATGGCAGAGACCATGAATCCTCAGGGAGTGGGCAGGAGAGCAAAGGTGGGGAGAAACTGGAGAAGTGTCAGGGGGAGGTCTGTAACCCACTGTGTCACTACCAAAATGGATTTGGGGGAGAAATGGCTCTTTGGGGGAGAAATGGCTCTTTGGGGTTTCAGCAGAAGTATTAGGGGCTGAGAATCTTATGGTCTTCCAGCAGCAACTGGGGATGGAACTGGGGGCTTGAGGGCTTGTAACAGCTCTTACATCTGCTGGGAACTGAGTGTCCTCCTTAGTTTGTGCATCAGTGTAGGAAAAAAATTCCCACCACTGAGAAGTTAAATGCTTTAAACCACTATAAAGCAAGCAGGTCATAGCAATGTCATCCATGCTGTAGGTAGAGTGGGAAAACAAAGAAAGCTGAAAAAAGTCCTGCTAGCAGAGTCCAGAGGCTGCCTTGCTGGAAGTGATGCTGGCTGCAGGCTGGACCAGCCTTCAGCTGTGTTTAGTACACAGACATTATGCTTCTGTGTTTGAGCAAAAGGGAACACAAAAGGGATTTATGTTGGTATGAGGAATGAACAAAATGGTGCTGGTGGAGGCAGGACTTGCACATGGGACAAGGAGGCTAGAAAACATTAGAAAATGGGAAGCTTCTTAGAGGAAAGCAGCCAAGCTTCTGACAAAAGGAATAACTCAGTTTCAGAAAACTGTTTATTTTCAGCTGAATTTGAGTTAGGCATTTAAGTGTATTCACAAATGTGGATCTTCTGTCCCTTGCTTTCCCTCTCCATAAAATGTAAATAACAATGCTTTCTTTACTCACAGGGTAGTGTGAAAACAAGCTTGTTCATATCAGGGAAGCTATATGGGAACTATAGCAAAGACTGTGAATATAAAATTAAAGCTGTAGGCTTCCATTGAGGCACATGGCATCTTCTCAGATACACTGTGTATTGTGCAGAAGGGCTGACAGAGGAGGATACAAAAACAGAAGCCAAATTTAATGAGTTCTGAAATCAGGAACCTGTCACTCCCCAAAATTAGAAATGCAAAGACTCACAAAAAACACTGAGAGGCATATGTATTCCTAAACAAACAGTAAAAGTCAGTGAAGAAGTAGGATACAGTGGGGAAATACTCAAAGGCATAGTCCGTGGAGTTCAAGAAATCTGTATACCATTGAGAAGTAAATCTACTGAGGACAGAAATGACCACTGTGAATGACCAGGGAAACACAAAGAGCAATAAAAAGAAAAGAATATGAGACCTATAAATCAGCAGGGTCAGCGCTGCAGGAATGGGTACAAGAGCCCATTGTGAATGAAGAATGCAAAAAAATGATCCAAGAAGCTGAAACAGGAAAAGAAGAGGGGAAAAGATGTGAACACAATAAAAGTCTTTATAAATTTGGTATACAGGATGCCAAAGGTCATTCAGGGAGACAGCCATCACCTTCCTGAGCAACAGGGAAGCTACCTTGAGAAAAGGGGGGATATTGCCAGGAAAGTGAATTATTATACCTCAGTCTTCAGCAGGAAGAGGTGGAAAGTCTGTCACAGTTCCTATACATTTTCCAAGGACAGAAAATAAACAAGCATTAACTCTGAAGGCTCCCAACTGAGTAAAACCACCAAAATAAAGAACTGTTTTAAAAGTGAGTTGTTTATACCCCAGACTTATTCTAAAAAAAAAAAAAAAAAACCAAAAAACCAAACCAACAAACAAACAAGAAACGTTAATGGGATTTAACCTGAAAAAATGTGAAGCTGAGCAAAAGAAAGTCACAGTAAAGGTGCCTTATGGAGATAGCTGGAGCAACTCAGCAGATGAAAAATATTTGAGGATGGCAGCCAAGTTTCTGTTTGTGTTCCTTTTTTAAGGCTCAGGGATTTAAATAACTAGGTATGAATGAACATTGCAACTTTATATACTTTGGTGGAGTTCATAACTTCAACACACGCATTTACAGCTTGTGAGCAGGTATAGCTACCTAGCAAAGGGATCCAAAGCTTGTTTCACACTAAGCTGGCAATTACTCTACAAGAAGTGCTGCTGATGCCTACTGACATACAGGTGGCCCAGCACCTGTTTCCATGGAGTGTTTGCTGCTGTGGAACCAGAGCCCAGCTGGAGCTGGGTCACAGGCTCTCCTTCCAGCTGACATCTTGCAGCCTCCCATTACGGTGGTAATCAGAGCATGGGGCTGGGATGAGGAGGAATGGAGCTCAAGGCTCAGTCTCTCGTCCTGAAGGTGTTTCAGCTTGTAGCTCTCCTGTGTAACCCCTTCTCTGATGAGGCATTTCTGATTCCTCGTGAGGAAAGCCATTCTAATTTTTAGGTATTGCAATTGGTCCACAGAGGGGACAAGAGCCCAGGGAGCTGATGGCCCGGGTGCTATCCTGCTGCTGTTCATATTTCATCATGACAAGAAAAGTGGGAAAGATTGGACATGTTACTACTGAACTTTTGGGCTCCAGCATTCATTGCAGGAGGGGGGCTGAAAGGAGGTAAGTAAGGGGAAAAGGGCAATCTTAACTGTTTGTAAAGTTCTAGCATAACTTGTAAAGGAATAATATTCAGATACATGGAGGTAAAGAGAAATTTGAAGAAAATTCTACACTTGAGCTCAATGAAGTAGATTATGCCAAGTGACTGACTGATATATTTCCTTGATTAAATTGAATTATGTTCTTCATAAAGGAAATGCTTAGTTTTGCTGCTGTAGATGGTTGGTGAAGCTGGAGGCCCTGAGGATTAAAAAGGGAACTGTGGGACACAAAAATATTTGGCTAAAGGGGGAAATGATAGTGAGTAAGTTTGAGAGGGGAGATAATGGAGACCAGTTAACAGAGGAGTTTCTTGAGAACCATCTTCAAGCCCCCATCACCTTGGTACAAAAAAAAAAAAAAAGTGGTAAGGATGGTATTTTCTGCAGCCATCACATGAGTGGAGAGAGGAGGCTGCTGGCCTGAGCCCCTGAACTGATCACCAAGTGCTTTGGTGTCTATGGAGGCAGCCTGGAGATCCCTGTTAGGCACTGGAATTAGATGCTTACAGGGAGCTGCTGTGAAGAGCTTGCTTTCCCCTAGAAAAACTTCTTCCCTTAGGGAGTGAAGCATACATGTCCCTGTGTATTTCAAATTGGTGTTCTTAAGCTGTAGCTCTAAATGACTTGTGGATCACAGTGTGAGGGAAACCATATGAAGATAACTGTCTCCTCATGCATATTTTCATTAATTTGGGCCCCTCAAAGTAAAAATCTTTATTAATTACCAGCTGTGACAAAACCAATAAGGGATCCTAACTTCTAACCTAGCTGCTGTTGGCATTTACCTATCTTCAAAGCAAATATTTTCACATTTTTGAGTGTAGATAGTGAGAAATAAGGAGATTCTGGAGCTTCATTGTTATGGCTGCAAAGCCTTCTTGAGCATTAAACTCTTCTGTACAGTCTAGAGTTTTACAGTCAGCAGATGCTGACTGTATGCTTCCATCAGCAGATGAGGATTTATCTTCTGGGAGACCTTTACCCTTGGTGAAATTGGGCAGTAACACATCAGGTGTAAACACAAGGCCTGTCCTACACTTAAATAGTACACAAACCTTATTTTGAAATATGATTCAGTCTTGGTGGACTTAGATGGACAAGAAGAACCTGCATTTCCCAGTGCTGAGGCAATTTTTATTTCCGAGGGGCTGGGCTTTGCTAATGTAGTCATGCATGTAGTGGAACAAAGCAATCAGACGCCTCTGATTACCGAGAAGTGGGTGTGAGCCGGTATCAAATCCACCTGTGCCCAATTAGGGCAGGCCCCCTATTGAGCATGTGCAAGACCAGGGGGCCAATAAAGGTGAAACTCACAGCCACAGACTAGCTCACTCTCAAGCACTGTATTACCTTTATTGCGCCACTAGCGCTCATCACCTGCAAGGTGAGGCTCTTGTGGTGCAGCTGGTTAAGACCCAGTACTGCAATGCTGAAAGCCCCGGGTTCGAGACTCCACAGAGAGCCTCACCCTGGAGGCTAGTGGCACAATGAAGGTAATACAGTGCTTGAGAGTGAGCTAGTCTGTGGCTGTGAGTTTCACCTTTTATTGGCCCCCTGGTCTTGCACATGCTCAATAGGGGGCCTGCCCTAATTGGGCACAGGTGGATTTGATACCGGCTCACACCCACTTCTCGGTAATCAGAGGCGTCTGATTGCTTTGTTCCACTACACATGCATCTCCCAATTACTGATCAAAATGCATTACAAAACACAGCTCTATACCATCTTCTTCCCCCCCCCCCTTTTTTTCCTCTCTCCTCTCATCAATTTCAGTCATGTAATAAGAGAAGCCCAGTTATGCTAATTAGTATGACTTCCCCTCAAAGGCATTGTGAAATATGAAATAATTTCATTCATTACTGACAATGCAGGGGCATGAGTTTTCCCTTGAGGATCTGTCTCATCTTGTGATTTGGTGACCATACAGAACAGCAAAAGGGTTAGGGACATATTGTTTTAAAATTAATAGTTTGCTGAGGAGGGGCTGGATGATGGTGGGAAAAGAGAAAGCTTAAAATTCCAGAGATTAGGTTCAGCTTCAAGGCTCTTGGAGGCTGATGCATCTAACTGGTATTTATCAGGCAAACGCAGCTGCTGAGAAATTGTTAGCTCAGGCTCCTATTTTTTTTTTTTTTTTTAAAGACAACTGAGCTGGTGTTTGAAACATGCTATGGACCAGGAGAAAACTAACTTGATGTAAAGCTGGTTAGATTCATTTCTTCTTTTTTATTTTTGGGAGTCAGAATTTCATTTCCTTAAAACACGGTGAGTGTTCAGACATGAGCTCCCAGGCTGTCCCAAGCTCAGTTCAGTAATGGAGCTGCCACCACTGCCTTGCTGAGGTTTGTCCTCTTCTCTGTCAGGTGGCCCATAGCCTGCAGAGCAAACACAGCAGTCCCAGGGTGATCCTCAGGGGATTCTACATGAGGAGGAGAAAACAATCCTCTCTTTTTCTCTTTTCTTTTGCCGAGCTAGCAAAAAAAACATCTATTGCTACTTTTGCTGCATTTGCAATGTTTTCATTAGCAAAGAGGGTTTGTTTTGGGTTTTTTTGGTTTTGGGTTTTTTTGGTTTGTTTTTTTTTTTGGAAAATGGGCTGCCTTTGTGAGGAGGAAGTGAACCTCCTGACAACTATGTCATTTCCCTTGTTTCCAAACAGTTCCTTGTCTGAGCATACAACCTCCACTCGTTTAGCTTAACATCTGGCTAGAAAAGAGCAGGGAGGTTTCTGCCAGCTGTTCCTCTGCTCTTCTCCTTGCTTTTCTCAGACAATGTTACCAAATCTTTACTGCAGCTTTAATTCTGCTTCATTAACATGCATACTTTGGGGTATTGTTTCTTCTGTGCCCTGGATAGTTTCACTGGTTTGACAACATCCTTCCTTACCACTAGAAGAATAGGTCCAAGCCAGCAGTGACCCTTGTTGTATGGGTGTGTTCATTAGCTAAGTGCAAAATACTGAGCTGCATCAAGAATGTAGACTGTTCCATCTCTAGGGGGGCCTTTGCTGAGGATTACTCATGAAAAATAATCAGTAAAATACATTGCAGATGAAGGCTGTGGCATGATAATCGTGTCATTGAAAGATCCGTAATACAAGTGCATTTCCCTCACAGAAATGGAAATGAAGATAATGTCATTTAACTGAATCGATAGAAATCAATGCAAAGACAATAACTCAAGAAATGCATGCATTAACCAGAGAGTAAGAACCAATTGTACTCCCAAGTTGACCCATGTCTCTGGAATTAAATGTACTGAGAGGATACAGACCCCGTTACTAAAAGTGATTAAATCATAAGCTAAAAACTGAAACGTAAAAACAATTTCAGTTTTTCATTTTAATCATGTCGTATGGTAGAAACTGAAACATGGAAGAGGGAGGTGCAGGAATAAATTAGCCTTATGATCAGGAGTGAAGGATCTACCAGCTCCTCAGGGTTATCTACAAGTCAGGCATCTGTAGCAGAGGATGTGACTCACTGACTTGGCAGAAAAGGAGCAACATCATCTGGGGACCATGCAGTCACCTTCTCCGGTCTACTCCATGTTGAGGAGAGAGCAAGCTTTCCTGTTGCAGCTGAGTGAAGGCTGGGAATACGTATTTCACGCTTCTACCCCCATGTTTTCAGAAAGAAAAACAAAAACTACAAAACCCCACAACAGTTCTAGGTTTTTCAAGCATTTTGGAAAGGCTCGTGCAGTGGGAGGAATGACAGCATACCAAGCTCATATGCACGTGAGAGAGCCAAAATCCCCATGGGAAGAACTGTGGAAAATTAAAAAAAAAAAAAAAAAAAAAAAAAAGGAAATATACAGCAAATGCTGCCTCTGACAAGTGCAGCTGCTGCTGCCACTGTAGGTATCCTGTGAACTGCTGAAAATAGCGTTAGACAGGAGTCTGCCCCAAGATTTGGAGAGAGCATCTGACTGTGCCACTCCCACTGTGGTTGCTGGGAGCTGTGACTGCTTAGTGTTGCTGGAAAACCCCCAGCAGCAGGCTATAGACTTGAGTCTAAACATACTGACTGTGTGATCTTTTCTGGGTCTTGCCTTGTCAAAGAAATCCAAACTGAACTCCAAAGTTACCGGGAGTGTATGTTTTTGCATTCCTCAGCCCTCCTGTCACACCCACGAGTTGCTGCTGCAACTCCAGCCCCGTGTCCGTCGCGCTGCACTTCCCGGGTTTCTCTGGAAAGCCGGAGGTGAAGGAGCCATCCCTGATGCTGCTTTGACTGCTGCTACCGGAGCCTCCAAGAGCAGGAGGGATGAGTGTCAGATGTGTCTGCCCAGAGACTGTAAAGCAGAGCCAGCCAGGAGCATCATGCTGGGGAAAGGAGGATCCCAGAAATTTCCTTGATTCCCAAGCTGGCTGCTGCTGAGACTGAAGCAAAGGCTGAGGCTGATCTGCTGCTCTTCCAGTGCTGATTGCTGTTTCTACAGGGACTGAAGGGATTCCCAGCTAGGTCCCTGACACAGATAATCCCTATGGCATTACAGCTACTTAGAGGCATGGTTTACAGTGTAGAGTCTTAGAAGACCACTGTCAGGGATATCTCTGAGTTTATGTTTGATCATTCAGGGATCCCACAGGAAAACACAAGAGGTAAAAGCCAAAATCCAGGAATCAGTTTCTGGAGATGCAACTGCACCTTTGAAGTACTTACTCTACTGCCACAGAGCAAGTAGCAAAATCTCAGTAAGAGACACTTGAACCTTTTAAGCATCATCTGTTGGCAATAATGACCTCTCATGCATATTTATGTACAGCACTTAGCTTTATAATGGCCACTTGAAAGACATTTAATTCTTTTTTGCCTAGGAATGAAGCTATGCGAAGTGTGACAAAAATGTTCCAAGGTCCAAATATTAAAACCCAGAAATGGTCCTGGCATTTCCTGCATGCCAGCCAAAACTACCTCCTGAGAGTATACTGTTTAAGAATTTATGTACTTCTTGATTAAACGAAGATGTGTTTGTAAGCACCTATACATAGGCATAGGAGTTAGTAAAATCAGGTAGTTGCTACAGAGCTTCAATCAGGCTTTCCTGGAAGAATTTCAGACAGGTCCTATGGCTTGGTTTGGTTTGTAAAACCTTTTTGTTGCACAGAACTTAATGTTATTCATTATGCACTGAAACCAAAATCATATGACTACCATTTCCTAAGTAAAATAATTATCTGATTGATTCTTATGGGGCAAAACACTACTTTTATTGTTAATTAATACTACCAGATCTGGTTATGTAATTCTGGATATAGGAAGTTCAATTTAATGTGTGTTTAGGGGGAAAAAGTCTAAAAATAAATGTCTTCAATAACTTTTTTTTTTTCTTTTCCAGAATGTGAGCATAGTTACTGCTTTGTGTGATTCCTGTTCTGAACTACTACGGGAAATGCAACCTATTATCACTTTTCATCAAGGAGAAAGAAATATAGGTAATGAAATATAAACATTCTCTGTGAAAAACATGTTTTAAAATAAGCTTTTTGTAGCTGAACAGAAACGCACAAGGCAAAGCTACACAACCCTGCTGTTTTGGAACCAGTAATTTTGGAACCAGAAGTAATTTTCTGGAAAATGAAAAGAAAACTTGCAATAATTTAGAGGGCTAACACATTCAATCTTATTTTAAGTGGAAATGTATTGGGAAATTTTTACACAGAAGGCACATAAATAGTGTCTTGTCTGTCCCTCAGAAAAGGTGGTATGAAAGATTCATTGGACATTAGGACATATAATGACTTCTTGATTCTTTCAGGTCTTAGCCAGTGCTCTAATGAAATTCAAACCTGCTACATCTGCCATACTACACTGTTAATTAGTTTTCTATTTATTTAGCAGATCTAGAAGTGGAAAGCAATCTATTGCCAGTGAATTGTTTGACTTCTATGTTAAGTAGGCTGCATTCCAATCCTCTGATGTTGAAACTAGCATGAATCCAACTTTCATCTCATTGCCATGTCAAATTAGCACCCAGCAGGTTCTAGATACAAAGACTTCCTACCCCCCACACCTCCCACCCTGCTTTAGTTTTTAAAAGACCAATAGTTCTTGAAACTCAAGAAGCAGAAGCTAGGCAATTTTTCTGCAATATTTCTTTGCCTCCCCTTGCTTGCTACAGTGGGTTAAATACAGGGGTATAGAGGCTGTGCTTTGTTTATATTGAGAGAGGAACATGATTTTAAGCAGGCAGTGTTCATTATGGAAAAAAAAAAAAAAAAAAGATGCAAATTGTGCAAGAGTTTGAATAAAATACTACTCAGCATAAGAAAACCCCAGAATGCCTTGGCAAAATTATGAGATGACTTTTGCACATGCTTTGTGATTTTTCTGTTTTTGTCTGTATTCTGCAATATATTGCAGCATCTAAGCATGGCATTTGGTCTGTGACTTACTGCTATCTTGCAGTGTCAACAGGGACGCTGGGTTGTGAAAGTATGCAACAAAGGCAGATTAAATTAGAAAAGAAATCGTCTAGAAAGGAAGCCATTAATCCTAGAATACTGCAGGGCAGGAGCTACAGTGTACTAGAGAGGGGCTGAGGATAAAAACCTACACCCCAAACTTAGGAGTTTGCCTTGAACTTTGAGGTTTCTATAAAACTGAGGTTAAAACTTTGTGGGTTTTAAATAACTCGTCTTAACAAGCCACTATTATACAATGAGTAAGCAAAATGCTGTGCTGAATTTTGGCTGGGCAATGACAAAGCTGATCTCCTTCAGTACTGTTGTATGTGGTGCATCCTTGATAAAATTCTGATCGTATGCAAGGCGTTGGTTTTGAGTAATTCACTGTGTAAATCAGAGGAATAAAATATAGAGCCCAGGACAGCACCATACAAAAGCTGGGTCCAACAGCACACTGGTGGTAGTGTTCACAAAAGAGTAGCTCCTTTCAAGGGAAAGAAAATAAATCTTTCTCACTAGGCCAAATTATATTTCTGGAAAAATGTTTTTGGGTTTCAAGTCTGAAAGAGAAACAGTGAACTTTGTGTTAAATACTGGTTAAAATGCAAGCTGTATGTTATTATTTTATTTGATCAGATTGCTTGAGATTCACAGAATAAAAACTTTTTAAAAAATAAAGATGTGAGACCTGAAAAGAAATTCAAGGCCAGGACTAAGTTCAGACAACAAAGGCAGAAAGAAGAAGAGATCTGAAGGAAGCAATGTGTGAGAAGAAGTAGAATAGGAAGGGAAAATGTGCCAAGTTTTGAACTGAAGGAACTTGATCTCAACTCCAGATAGAAAACCCAGGAAGAGTCGAGATGAGCCAACCCATCCTCTTTTCTGATTTAAATTCGGCACTGGCTGTCTTTGCAGTTCAGGATTGTGGGGTTTTGTGTTTTTGGTTTTTTTTTCCTTTTTGGATTTTTTCCCTTTTTTTCAGTGATAGATATTTCTTGACATAGATCTTATTTCTTTAGCATGTTGTTCTCTTCCACCTGTAAGAAGAGCAAACTACTGAAAAAAAATGTTAATTCTGAATCTGGGAAAATAAAAAATAGCATAGCATAGTGAAATGTTTAACAGAGTCAGCAATGACATGAAGTCCCTAGTGCTCCCTGGAAGCTTCCATTCTTACAGATCAGTATTTCGTCATGGTAGAAAAAAGGAAACAAACTGTATGAGTCAGAGTAATTTTCCTAATTTTTTTTTAAAGTTCCTTTCTTGGGTTCCTGGCATATTTAGAACAGTGTGACTTCACAAGGCATGCCATTAAGTACAGGTTGCATTTGTAATGATCGGGTTTGAATTTTTGATAGTCAGGAATAGAAAAGAGTATAAAATAAGATTTATTAATCTTTCCCTGTGTTCTTAGAGCTGAACAAACTGAAACAAACAGGTGAGGCTGGAGACAGAAATCTGAAGGCCTGAGTTCTGATAATGAAGCTGTGTAATGTATAAGCATGTCTTCTGATGGTTAGGAATAAATCCATGAGTTTCAGGAGCCTTAAGTATACCCAAGCTGCAATTTTTCCAAATGGATAGATTATCTGCATACACATATGAAACAGGTGCCAGAAAGACTTCTGCTTATTATGATCTGTTCATAATCTTCCTGTAAGTTGCCAGAGCTGAATCTTGGCCACAGCTCCCTTTGTTTCTGCCCAGCTTGCAAAATTTGGCATTGTCTGTCCCTGAGAGCTCAGGGTGTGTGGTACAGTACATCCTCTCCTACTGATTGCTTCTGCCCCAGTTCAGAGGGGACCTCCCAGGTCAGGGAGCTCATCCTGCAAAAAACCCTGCTGTAGTGCTTCTCTTTTTTACCAAGTTGCACACTTGTGTCTTATTTTCTGCAGAAGCATAAAACCAACGTTGTTTAAACCAACACAGCCAACAGATGCTTGTGACTATGGATGTTGCGTAATCAATGAATGGTAGCTTATAAAATCTTTAAACCTGCAGGAGTTCAGAATTTCAGCAAATTTCTGCCATGTCTGCCTGCTCATTTTGATTGGCAATATTAAAAAAAAAGCCAGTTGTGCATAAACTCCATCTGTTCTTATGGTGTGACATACATGTTGTTGGGAGGGCTATTTAAAGGGATATTGGAGGTGTTACTGGAAAAAGAGTGACTGAATAGGGGACCAGGATTCCATTTGATGCACAGAGGAGGCTGCAGTAATCAGCAACTCAACATTTTGCAAAAATATTGGCAGAGGAAATTGATCCTTAAGTGTAATGTACGCCTTGAAAGAAATTTTGTAAGCTATTTCAATTATGCCTCCATTTTACACTGCTATGTAATCTGATTATACAAACTACACCTCTAATTCTTGCCTATGCAGATGTTGCACTGAAACATTTCTCTGTGTTCCGTAGAACAAGATACAAGCTTTACTGAAGAGTGGAATGAAAGGCAAAGAGTTAAGATGCTATTTCATAACATGAGAGACATAACTCAGATTAATTGTACTTCTGGTTTGTAATACATAGACACACTATTTTTGTAACAAGATGTAGTTGAGAAACACACAGTATGAGCCAAGACAATAAAGTGTAACTTTAATTGCAGGGAGAAAAAATAGCTTTGTGAAAGAATAATATCAGGCGTCTGTCTCCCAATTTGTATTCCTTACTTCCCCATTAAGTTGTCCTTTTTAGTAAGAGGTAGCTTGGAAGAAGTGAATTTAAATCCTTGATGTGCTTGGACATAGCAGCTGGAAGGCTGTATTATCATAACAGGCAGTAGCAGTCACCCCAGAAACCTTTATATTTCTTTGGGTCTGATGCAATTTTACAGGACCGCAGAACAGCTCTGGTGAAATCGTGTTTGTGCCACAAGAACTGAATGGATCCTCTGATCCATTTGCTTCTCCAACAGCAAAGAGAAGATGAGGAGGAGAGGAAGCAATGAGCTTTACTTTCCACAAAATAAGGCCTCTGGAAATAAGTTAGTGCCAAAATCTCTGCATTTGTTGTTTTGTGCTTAAAAGGTCCTTTATAGTTCAGGCAAGAAAGATCCTTGCCCTGGCAAGCTTGCATTCTAATTGAAACCTTTGTGTGTCTGCCCAGCACAGCAAAATGTAGAGCTGTGGTGACAATGGAGATACTATGTCACTGGTTGGGTCAAAATATGAATTTCAATAGTATTAGTCATGAGAAAAGGACATGCAGTTATTACTGCAGGACAAGGGGACATGTGGCATAGGGAAGCTGGCTGGAGCAGTACAGCTCAGGGAGAGTGGCAGCATGGGAGAAGTCTGGAAAACCAGGCAGGAAAGAAGTTATGAAGGAAGCTTGGAAAGTCAAGAGTTGGGATACATAAGAAGAGACATGGCAGAACAACAGAGAGCAGATTTAATTGTTTGAATTACATGATTGAAGCTGAGTGTCAGGTGAAAGCAATAAGGAAGATGTAGCCGTCTGAGAGGATTTATAGGGATCATCTGGAAGCTAGAGGCAGAAGGAAGGTGAGAAGTTGCTCTGTGGAGAGGCAAAATTAAGTCAATGAAGCTAAGGATGAGGTGTATCTGTTCTGGTAGTGGACATGGCAGTGGAAGGTAGTGTGTGAGTAGATCAGAGTAAGGGGAAAGAAGGAACTTGAAGATGTGTGATATTTATTGTGGGAACAGAAGAAGGAACAGAAGCATTAAGAAAGGGAGGAAAAATGACCCTTGTAGGTAGGAGAGCCTGGAACACTAGATTTAGTGTTAGTTAGTTTAGTGTTAGTAGATTATCTGTGCAATGTAATAAGCAAAGCAGTAGCAGAGGATAGAGGAGTGACACTGCTTTTAATGGTATACCCTAATCTATATGAAGTGCACAATCTTGTAGAGTTTATTTATGGACTTGCTAGTAATGGAAGCACAGGTGCAAACTTTGTGCTTGAACGCTATAGGCCCATTTATATTTGTCAAAACGAGCAGAAAGTTTTAGTGACATGTACCAGGATATTAAAAAGTAACTTCTAAAGAAAAAGTTCCCAGGAACAGTTCCCTGGCCCTCTGGACATCATGAGCTTTGTCCTGTTTCCTCTGAATGAATGCATTCTTTAAATGTCTGCAGTTACAAACTTTCTTTTCGGCAGCGGGTGCCATGGAGCCTCTGGCACTCAGCTTATTGTGTGCCTGTTGCTGTCGCTCTCTCCAGTACATGGGGTGTCCTTTGCCACCACTCTCTGAATTCCTCTTGGGTTCATTCTGTTATTTGCTTCAGTTCTGTGTATTTATTTCTCTACTTCCATGCTACATTCTGCTACTGCTGAGGCTGGGATGCACTTAAAGCCGTTTGCTAAATCCTTTCCCTCTCTCTGTAGCTTTCCCCCCCCCCCTGCACATCCTGATGAATGATCCTGGCAAAAATCCTCTCTTCACGTTATTTTTTCATTTACCTTTGAGACATCAAACTGTCAAGCATCAGCACCTTTTTCCTCCCTAATACTTTTGAAGGAGAGAGACCAGCAGTGAGAAGCATTAAGTTACAGCCCTCTTCTTCCTCCAACCCCTCTCTATCAAAGGCTTTGTTTTGACCATTGGCCACTTCTGTCTTCTAAGTGGATTAGAGGGAAATACACACATAGGCCAGCACCACATCCAAATTATTTAGAAGAGTTTACCTAGCAGGACATCGTGCAGTATCCATGCTCTTCCACTGGGCGTTCTGTGACAGCCTGGTGGTTCCTCTGACTTTAATGTAGAAAAAACATTGCCAAAATGCAGGAGTTTTTAATTCATTGTTCTATATCAGTAAAATAATGACACAATTTCAATTCTCTTCTTTCCTAATGTTTGTGTCCCAGCTTGTGTCTGCATGTATGTACACTTTTAAAAACATGTTTTGTGGGTTTTGATGTTTATGTCTCTTTAAAAAGCTTGTTATGACATGAAGAAATACGAAATATCGAGCTTGAGACAGCTTATTTGCAGCTAATGACATTGTGAAATTTATTTGAGTTTGAAGTTCTTTGTGTTCTATTGTTGTTTATTCTGGAATCTTTTATTCTAGCATGTTTAAATATCTGATGTGATAGAAACAATACATATAAAATGTCTGTCATTTCCACCATACAGGTTATCATACTTATATAAGACACAGTTTTAAAACCTTTCAAATATTTTCTTTTGAATTAAAAAGGTTTTAAATTTTATTTTATTTTTAGGAAAAGACCCTTTTGAAGGGATATAATTTTAATCATTGCTCTCGAAAATTAGGAACAAAATCCTGGCATCAGTGAATCAAAAAATCTGTTGATGTTGGGTGTGCTTGCATCTGCCCTCTAGTTTAAAACCCAGTGTTACCTGGTTTTATGAACTGACCGCAGTGTAAATCCACTATGGACTTTACATGTGAGACTTCTTACTTCTGAATTACAGTAAGAAAAGTGATCATTTGCTTCATATCCCATCACAGCAGAATAATTTAGGCCATTCATTTTTGCACAGGAAAACCCAGAACCCACCAATACTCAGGAAACCATGTTGAGAAAATCAAAGAATGCCTATGCAGGTAAGCATTTTCATGGGTTGCACTCGTATAGGCCTGCTCATTCTCTTCCTCCTTGCTGGCAAGAGCATCATCTCAGGATGAAGGGATCTCCTTGTTCAGCCCTAGGTTTGTTCACAGGACACTTACGGCATGATGCAAGATTTAAGGATCAGATCACTGGTTTGTTTTGCACCCATTTCGGGCTTCAGCCACAAAACCTTCCCTCTACCCTCTCCTGTGCTTGGAAAACACATTGGGTCAGTCTTTGTGAAGCTGTTGGGGTTTTTTTTTGTTTGTTTTGTTTTGGTTTGGTTTTTTTTCCTTTTCTTTTGTCATATCCTCTGAAATACAACCAGCAAGCCACAGTTCAACACAGATCCAATGATCCATGCCTGAGTTAGAACAGACACCACTACATGAAGGGGTAACTGGAGCTTTGTTCTTGGCAGTTTTAAGCAAAATGCAAAAGCTTCTCTGTGGTGTAAATGGCCAAAAAAAGGAGAGCAAGCACATCTGTGAATGAACACAGAAGACTTTGCTGGAAATTACTAAGAGTGTACACCACGTGTTGCTTGCTTCAAGGGTTTGTAAGGTGCTGACCCACTGGGGAGCCCTCATGGTTAAGCTGAATGCTGAGCTGTTACCAGATAGCTACACAGTGCAAGAGATCCCGCTTCTCACCTCTCAATTTTGCAAAGGTAAAATGAAAACCCAAAAACTTAAGCTGGAGAGATCTGCCTTCAAATTCATTGTTTAGCTGAGTGCTAAGACCCAAAGCACCAAGCACCCAACATACTCTGTTGCTTATGTAGTCTTCTGTGAGCAAAGATACTCATGCCTAGAAGCTGTTTTTCAGGTTGCAAACCCAATTATTCTAAAAACAAAGCTTTTATCATGTTTGGCTGAACCTAAATAAGTTTGAAATGAGGATATTTTTAAAAAAGAACCGTCTGCTAATTGGTATTGAGGTTTAAATATTTGAGCTTGTTTATTTCTCCTACTTCTCTAAATGATGTTCCAGAAATGTTCCCCTGCTATTACAGTCTATTAAATCAGACTTAGTAAAAAGGAAACATTTATTGATATCTTGAGAGACGGGTGTGTCTAATTAAGGTTGTGTTGCTGTGCATATTTTATATTAAAGTAAACGTTTCCTGTAATTTGACTTTAATCAGGTCTGAAGGGCCTTAATAAGTGTTTGGATCTGTCTCTTTTTATTTTTCCTTTTCCTTGGACTAAGGGAAGATGTTCTCTACCAGTTTGCAAGATCTCATTGTTTACCATCATGTGAGAAAGTTCTGCCACACACTGCAGTATTTTTTCATCAATTTAGAAACTTTGGCAGGTGATACTAAATAGACATTCTAGATGGAGCTTCCAAGCATTGGTAAACAAAGAGGAGTCTGGAGTATTTGCAGATTGAAATTTTAAAGTGTGATCGGACAACTACTTTGCTTATTCCTTGGCTACTTCACCCAATTTTACTTGAAACTATGATTACTAGAAGAAAAAAAGATATATAGGTTTCTGCATTCCTAGTTTAAAGCTTATAATTTAGAATCTTACTTTTCTTTTTGCTGGTATTATTGTAGTGCAACCTCCTTTGTGCTGTTACTGCTGTCTTTTACTCTCTTCCTCACTACCTTTCTTGTTTCATGTACAGCTATCACTTGGAAGGAAATTCAGTCTCAATCACTCAGACATTAAAACCTATAATAAAAACTATTAAAATTTTCTTACGCTGTCCCTCAGCTCAGGGGTTAACTTCATCCTTCATAAATAGTTTTTGCCATGCTGCAATTTAAATTATATCCTATGTAACCTGATCTTAAAAGATTATTTAAAAGATTAGCAGAAAGAGACCAGCTACTACTATTGATCTCTGAAAAGCTGACATTTTTTAGTGAAATGTCATATATGCCTATGTGGAAATGTCCTCAGATTTTTAGAGGAGTGGTTCATAATGCAAGAATAAGTTTATCTAATTAACAATAACATTCCTGTCAAAGAGCTGTGTAACACATTGTTACCTCACTTCAGCTGGCAGAAGGATGCAGTAATGCAGAGCTCTTGTGTGGATGTTTAAATATATCCAGAATTTAGTATGCACATGTATATATACTATATACTAGTATATGTACAGATTCACACTTACAGAAATATATTTGTGCAGGGAGTCCAAGATTTCTTTTAACAGGCTTTTCTAAATTTTTGCAATCTTTTTGTTGCTGCTTATGACTTCAGGGCTATGATCTTATTGCAACAGATGTTTTACACATAACAGAAATGATCCATTTTTTACCAGTGATACCATAATTCAAATAGATAAGCAGAGGAAGAAAGGGAAAAGTAATTTTTCCACTAATGGGACACTTACTGATAGCACATTCCCGTGCTCTGCTCAAATGCAGAGAGGGATTATGTCTGCACTGAGAAATTAAGCAGAACCAGGGAGTGTATCCCAGCGTTGGGAGTGTTCAAGTGTCAGAAGAGCCCTAGGACAGTTTTCCCTTAAGGCCAACTCCCCCTTTCCCAAAGACCATTAGGTAGGTGACCAGGCTGCATTGGATGAAATCTTAACAGTATGAGCACAGCCAGCCCAGGGTGCCTGGCATTACAGTCACAGCTGGGTCCTGGTCTTGTTTATTTATCTTTTTAGAGGAGATGCAGCCAGAAAATCTGTATCAAAAGCTGACATTATATCCAGATTCCTTTGTCTTCTTACAGCTCCTTTCTAGATCATTACCCTCATTTATATGACTTTATTCTTAAAAATCACCCTGGCAAAATAACTAAGGCAGTGTTTAAAGAACAAAATGAACTCCTTTATTTTCCTCAGACAAACATCACAAGATGTTAATTGATTTGTTTCCAGCTTTGACGATTTTTTTTTTCTTGGTGAAAAGCAAGATGACAAATTAAAGAAAGGAAAACATCACTGATTCAGAAATAAACTCTTGGAGGTCTCCAAAATTAGATCATGTAGTTAGTATCCAACTTATGAGCACTGACATTTGGTGGAATCACACTTGCGTGAACAAATTCAGTTCATGCAATTTAGGAACACTAAATGATCTTTAGCAAGGAATGATACATGGGTTTTTTTCTAAGCTTCCTTCATTGATTTAATTTCTGATATTCAGTAGTTCTTAAAAATTATAAATGTTCTCCAAAGAAAACCCTTCACAAATCAGCAGTGGCTATGGCTTAAAAAATGACAGAAACTTAATGGTGCCATGTTAATATGTTCTGATACATCGAAGATGTATTCATGAAATAACAGCACAGGCTCCCTATTAGTTAATTCTGTATTCTTTTTCTAAGCCATCTGCAAGTTTTGCCAGTGTCTTTTGCCTTTCAAGTATGTCTGCTAAGAGCTCGAGGTCTATCAGCAGAAATTTTGAGGCACCTGTGAGTACAGGAGGCAGAAAATGTTCCTATTCAACACCTAAAAAATAAGAAATACTGTAAGCGTGTAAATCAAACTTAAAAAAAAACCCAAACAAAAGGAATTGCCTTTCAGATTCCCTTTCAGTTCAGTGCCATCCATGGAGAACACCTTACATCTGTGAGATGACTCTCTTAGACTGGTATGGGAACAGCCAGACTTCTCATAGCTTAGGCAGAATGGTGAATGCCCTTTAAAGTGCTGTGATTCGGCTGTAGGAAATGTCTTTTGGGAAGAAATAAAGGCAAATTTATGCAAGAATCCATTTGGAAATACCCCAGACTAAAGATTAAACATATAAAGTATTTTCTTGAAAGCACATGCACCCCACTGCCTTCAGAATAAATGTGACAATGCTTCAGAATCAGCCTTAGGAAAAAGGAAAATTGCTTGTTTTCAGTGTTCATCAGAAAAGATGAGTGGTAAGATAATTTACCTATGATTTCCAGTGGTGTGTGTGGTTTGGATTATTTTTCTTTGTTTTGTTTGGTTTTTCCCAATCTTTACATATCTTGTGATTTCTGGATTTGAGCAGAATTCTTCAGACAATAGAAATATTAAAAAACATGAAGTAAATTCTCTACCTAGCAAACAGCTGAAGGGGAGTTCTTACTGTTGTAAAGCTGAAAGTGTGTGGTAATCTTGACAGCACTGTGATTTGGGTCCTTACACTCAGTTACATTATTTTTTTTTCCCCTCCTTTTCTCTTTCTCTCCAGGAATTAGGATTTTGCACTGGGACCTGGTATCCATTACAGGACTCTCTTCAGAAGAGTGAAGAATGTGCTCCTACCCTTGGTGATTTTTGAAGCAAAACTTCACAAGGAAGAAGATCACTTGGTATGTTTGGAGTCCTGCCTTTAGGAATCCACAGAAACCATTACTGTTCTGTTTGTGTAATTGGAATTGCATTTGTGCATTTTCATGTTCTGGAAGCAGAGTTTATTCCAATGGATGTAACTTCTTTGGCTTTTTGGATATTGGGTGCCTTTTTTGGAGGGGTTACTTTTCTGGTGACATAAATGAAGGGCTTTCACATGCCTCTGATGTACCTGCTCCCTGACTTAGGCCTGGCCACCTTTCTTCCCACAGAAAAAAAACAGTCAATGACCTTGGCTTGTGTGCCACTTTTTTTCCTCTTCTCTTTGGGAGTGTTAATAGCTTAAAGGAAGGAAAGAAAAAAAAAGTCCCTGTTAAGGTGAAGACTCTCTCAACTTTGTACTGTCCTCCATATAAAAGCTTCCTACTAAGTCTGCATTTACCACTGCATCACTTGTGTCTTTTGCCAGCTTTTCTATCCTTTGCTTCTGATTTTTGATTTGAAACTTTAACTGTCTCGTGTCCCTGTTTTCTTTCAGAATTTACCAGCTTGGTGTGTTTTACTCATCCACTGCCCTGTACATGAACGTAAATAGTCCTTCCCCTCCCTGCAAATCTCTCTGCAGAACAAGAGGCAAATCATCATCCAGATGTGCAAAAGTTTCATTGAGATCCCACATAAGTACTTCAATTACTGGGCTGGACAAATCCAGGTAAGTTTGAAATCTCTCCAGTTGAGAGACAAAACTGAGTTTGTTTTTTTTTTATCCCTTCTAAGTTTTAAGGGTTTAAATACTTTAATGTTGTATTTAATATAATTCTCTAATAAAGTACTTCAATATTATCTAAAATAGCATCTGTGGTCACAACTGGCTATGTAGATTTATAGAAAAAAAAAAGGGGGGGAGATGCAGGTTAAAGGATGAAAGACTTAACAACAGTGATACAATTTCAGTTGTCAAGTATTAATTTTTTATTAGGTTGTACACAACATTAGTGCTTTGGAATCTCCTAAGTAAAACTGTTTCACTTAACCTTTGGGTATCGCAAGCAAAGTCAATATTTGAAGAACATAAACAATAACTGCAGAATAAATGAAATGTAGATGGCTCTACTGGATTTAATTAGATATGACATTGAATAACTTGAAAACAAACTAAAATAAAAACATGAACATATTTATTAGGGCGATGTTTTATGAAATTCATATAGGCATTTTATAAATATGAAAGATACAGCCTGGACAGTGAAATATTATTGCACTTGAAGAGCTAAGAATTAACATCCTGCAATTGCTTCACTAAGTTCTTAATTGACAGCACAAAAGCTTATTTTAAGATCTGGTGTTCTGGTTCAGAGATGTGAAAAAATTTACTGTACCCCTTGTGTGAGTTAGGGCCCTGTCTACAACAGCTATTTGAGCCAGAGAATAAAAAGGGGTAGAAAGAAGGTAGAGATGATGAAAGATTGAAGACTCTTCTTGACAATGTCATTTTAAAGGAATAAATATATATCCATTTTTCAGTTCTAGTATTTTAATGCAATATAGTCTTCCATCTATAAAAAGCATGTTCCTTTAGTTTTGAACTACGCATACTGAAAATAAATTCATATTCTAGTATAGTCTATTATATCTAGCTATAATCCCAGTGTATTGTACGTATTTAATTTAAAAAAATGTCAGTTTAGTTTCCAGAAATCCTCAGTCTCACAAAATCTAACCCTTCTAAATAAATGTACTAATGTTAGCAAAATCACAGCAAAACCAGCTTAATTATTTGACTTTAACTCCAACTAAATGATACTTAAAGGCACCTTATCATACCAAAAAAAAAAAAAAGAATCCAACATATGTGTATTACTACTGATGTTAAAGGAACCTTGCAGAGGACTGAAGCTTCACCATTTCTTCATTACTGAAAACAAATCCAGTTAAGACTTTGGGCAAGCTTTCATTTTTCAATTAACATGTTTTATTTCAAATTTATTCAGAACTGAAACAAGAGTTACATTTACAGCTGAGGAAAGGAAAGATGAAACTTTGTTCTTTCTTTTGTGCTCAGCCATACAATTTATTTCTCTCTTGGCAACAGATTTTAAATCTCTTTGCCTTTGGTTTTTTCTTTTTTTTTTTTTTTTTTTCATGGGAACTGTTTATAGTAAGTGCCGACATTAGAGCTGACAACGCTTTGTGTGGTTTTTTTCCTTTTGCCTGGTTTCTGTGTCTGTGTGTGCAGGCATGCATTCATTAACGTAATTCCTCAACATTCAACAAGAGTGCATCATAAACCAGAGGAAAAAAGCCTCATAAATATTTAGATCCTCCATCTACCTTCCAAAACTGAAGTGAAATAGAGTATTTAGTGAGGACTTGGTCTAAGTTAATCTGCATATGAACTGAAAGGGGTTACAAAAGGATGAAAAGGTGGTGGAAACGAGCACACAAACCCCGTAGTCTCCAGGGGGCCATTCATCTTGTTCTTGTCAATACAATCTCAGTCTCACTGCTTGGCTCTTCTCTGCGCATGACCCAGCAGAGCAGCTCGGCAAAGACAACATTTCAAAGGCTGTGAGTGCTTTCTTCCTAGTTTTGTTCTCCCGTGTAATTTTTCGAGGAGCAAAAGCACAATACTTCATCTTTCCGAAGCTGCAGGAATTTTTCTAAATGTGTCTCTGCTTGTTCGTAGTCCACACACTGACATACAAACTTGACACATTTACATAAAAGAACAAGTAGGTCACATGAAAAAGCAGTTTTAGGTAATCTAACAATTACTGAGAGGTAATGAGATCACAGAGTAGCTTATGGAATATTATTATCTGCTATACAGCTACAAAACTATACACTTTGGAACTGGTGCTTGTGTAAATTTATATATAAAACACCATTATTTTTAACAACACTGTCAAAAAGTCCAGAATTCCAGATATGAAACCCCCCCCCCCCACAAAATTTGTTATTTAATGTATTTTCGTAATTGAACATTCACTGAATTGCAGAGGGGACCTCTTGAGATCATGTACTCCAAACCCATGCAGAGAACTCTATATAATTTTTTTGCATATATGATGGAATGGTGTAATACATTAAGTGGCATTTTTTATTTCATGATCTGAGATAAAATTTTGAAAGATTATACCAATACCTACACATAATGACTTGCCATCACCAACTGCTGTGCTTAGGTATCCTTTCCAGCCAAAAGAGCACAAAGGCCATAAAACAATGAAGTCTGTAATAAGCCACAAATAATGACTTCACGCATAAGAATTCTTGATCATAAGCAGCCAAAAGACAGCAGTTTTTTAGTTGCTGTGAGGGCAAAGTTAAAATGAAATACTGTAACTCAATTCATCAATCTCACAAAGGTACAACAGGAGAATTACATCAGTACTATATGCAAAAAGGTAATTTTAGTCACATACTGGTAATATCCACTCATTTACTACATTACTGATGAGCTATTTTGTGTTTGTGATAAGCAAAAGGTCTATCTTTTTCAAGTTAAGATCTATATTTGTCTCCTTCTTAAATGAACTCCACTGTTGCTTTTTTTGTTTGTTTTTTGGGGTCATTGATTAGTTAGATTCTGGTTTTATGTTACCAGACCTTCTATTACCACAGCAAAACAGTGATGCTATCAATGTAACACCGAGTACAAGCCTGAGCCTGCAAGCTGTACATACAGTGCTATGACTCCTCTACTAATCACCTGTTGCTGATCTAACACAAAGGACTCCACCTACTCTGACAAACTTCTAATGAAATACCAAGATGTATCTGTAGCCAGAGGGGTAATAGATTTCACTACTAACCTCCCAAACTTCAAAATGGGGCAAAAGATCAATTATACCTCCAGTAATGCAAATCAGATGGCTTATAAAGACTTCCTGGAAGGAAAACCACGTTGGGATGCATAGTTGATGTGCTAAAGGGAAGACCTTCTTCAGGCATGAAAACTGGCCACCTGATGGGCTCTCTACTGTTTAAAAGTAAGTAAAAGAACTCTAGAGATGTGGAAATGGTTTTAAGTTCAGCAGTGCTTCCTCTCCCTCTCTTAACAGAGAAGTGGTTTGCCAGCTTTGAAAATAACAGGGATTTTCCAGGCCTTTTTTTTGGGGGGGGAATGGATTTGGTGTGGAGTGGGGGTGTGTGTGCTAATAAACAGAGACAAATTATTCACAAAACCTGTAATCAGCAGAAGTGCAATAACCCTTCTTTTTAGTTTGACAAGTTATGTAAACATCCAAAAGGTGAAGAACAGCCATGAAACTTTCAAATATATATTTTAAAACAAACATACCATATGCGATGTTCCTATTTCAGTGATCACCTTTATTTATCAATGATACAGTAAGCTCCATAATATGAAAATGCCTATTGTAGAAGGTTTTACAGGCAACTTTCATTAAGTTGTAAGAAAAAGTTATATACATAGAAACCTCTCACTTTCTAAATGAACAGAAATATCCAGACTTGTGTGAACTGGATCTGTACAAAAGCCAATTTGAATATACAGGAAATGTGTTGTATTTCCTTCCCTGTATTAGAGTCACAATGAGAGACCAAGCACAAAGCGTTTCACACTAAAAAAATAAAAAATTAACAGATTTTGAGAGCTAGTCAGCAGGGTACAGTGTCATTTCTATACACTTCAAACTTAGCTGCAGCAATTATTATTTTTTTTAATCAGACCACTTTATCTACGTCTGGGTGATTACTCAATTATGTATATATTTGGCCACTACATCACAGTGAACTTTTCAGTCTACTCCCATACCCCTCTACTCTGTGGTCTAACACTGTGACTATGAATGCAAAAATCCAACACACTTCCGCAAGCCAAACCCAGGGCACGACCACATTACCTTCAGCAGAGTAACTTGGTTGTTGCCAAAACCCTGAACCCAAGCTCTTGCTCAAACATTCTGAGTGCAAGTGGTTAAGAGAAAAAAAATCTTTCTGCACACTTACAGTGAGATTCACCTGACCACTTGCAACAGCTGACAGTGGCCACTCCACATGTCCAGAAGACATAAGGGAGTTCTGCACAGAGCTAGCAAAAGTGATACAGGAACTATGAAAGAAGAGGTCTCCTGGAGGTTCAAGTGGAATATCGTAAGGCAAGTGAATCTCACCCTTTATTATGCTTATAAGCGTGCAATAATGAATCACTGTCATCAAACATTGGACTGATTTTAAATAATAATCAGATACAGTATTAGCTTAGTAAGATCATGTGATCTGCTATGAAGTGACTGTAGCTTAGAATGAGTCTGATCTCCTAGATAAGCTATCAGTGCAGAAATGCTTGCCTTTTAGCTTGGAGGCCAAGAGTTGTTTTACTGATTGGTATGACCAGTCAGCTCGACAGTCAAATAGGAATTTATGATGCACCAGCCTACCAAGATGGCATGAAATTTAGGATGCTTCCTGTTTCTATAAGGAAATCCTGAATCTATCCAAGTTCTTAAGCAATAACTCTCTGTACGTTTATAATGGCTTTCATGCAAGCAAATTTAAGTACTTTACTACAAAGTGTTACATAGTTTCTGAAGAAAAGAAAACTGAAATAGGTGCTGAGGAATACCATGACAACTTACCTGGCTACCATATTCTAGGAAAGATTCCTAGACTCCAAAGAATGACAGTGGGTAGGAGGAACAAATGGGAGACAGTAAATTTGAACTCTGATGGAGCAAGTCCAGGGGAAGGCCATGAAGATTATTAGAGGGTTGGAACACCTCTGCAGTAAAGACAGGCAGAGAGAGTTGGGGTTATTCAGTGTGGAGGTAGATCTAGGTAGACCTTGTAGCAATATTCCTGAAGGAGGCCTAAAAGAAAGCTGGAGAGTGACTTTTTTACGAGGGCATGTAGTCATAGGACAAGGGGTAATGGTTTCAAACTGGAAAAGAGTAGATTCAGGTTAGACATTAATAAGAAATACTTTGGTGTGAGTGTGGTGAGACAGTGGAACAGGTTGCCCAGAGAAGTTGTTGCTGTTCCCTCCTTAGACGTGTTCAAGGCCAGGCTGGATGATGCTTTGAGCAATGGGAGGTGTCTCCACCCATGCCAGGCAGGGTTGGAACCAGATTATCTTCAAGGTCCCTTCCAAGCCAAACCATTCCATGATTCTAAATCATCCAAAACTAAGTTTAGGCTTCCTAAAGCAAAAAAAGACCATAAAGATATTAAGAGACTGAACACTGCTGTTAGCTTTCAGAGGAAAGGCACAAATACCCATAATCAGATAAAGCAGAGAGCAAGTTTCTGAGCATACTATAGCACAGAAGCACAATGGTTTCTGTGTGGGAAATCAACACACCACTGTAGCTCTTTGTGCTCTGCAATGAACACTTGAGCAGTTCTGTCTTCTCTACAAAACTGAAGATTTGTTTTGCTTGGTCCTTTTCCTTCCTCACAGCTTTTTAACTCCAGACACTTCTCTTCACTATTACATACATAAAAGATTTGTATTAATAAAGATTTAGATTATATAAAGTATTTTGAGTCGGGAAATAAGACTTCTAGTTCATTTTTCAGACTGATTACAATTGCATTTTATTAGAAGGCCCAGGCAATACAAAAGTTTCTTGCCCATTACCAGAAAGCTTTAAAAAATGAAGCTTTCCTATAACTCGTTTGTTTTCTATCTGGTTCAATATAAGCTTCTTGCATAAGGACTACTGCTCTCCCTGTACTGACCATTAAGAAGCATAAGCAACACACCACTAGTGATGCCTCAGTAAGTCAATATACTACACATTCCTATTTAATGTTATAAGGAAAACTTAAATTAATGCACTATATAATGCAATTATTGCAATACATAATTACCTAAGCTCTACTTGGTTTTACAAAATAACTGAACTGTCACTGTTGGAACAATCCCCTAAGACCACCATATCCAACCATCAACAACCTCCTGTCCCCCAAAAACCAAACCAACCAATAAAAAAATTTACCACCATACCCACTAAAAGTATGTCCTGAAATGCCTCGTTTACATGTTTTTTAAATACTTCCAGGGATGGTGATTCCACCACCACCCTGAGATTTTAGCAGTAATGGAAAAGAATGTTTACAAAATAAAGGCTCAAAACATTTAATTTATATTCAATTGTAACCAATTCAGTATATTTTACCAAAAGATGGTGCACTGAAAAACAGAACTCATCAGTTTCTTTAGCTCTTTGCCACTATGGCTGTCAAAATAAATCTGCAAATTTCCCTGATACAGACTTTGTCTCTTTTTCCCCCCAATCTTATAGTTAAACCGAAAAAACTTCTCACTATGGTGAAAAGTAAAACTACTTTTGATTAGCTATCTTACACAGAAATATGTCTTTAAGCACTGTATTTTTAGTTACGTGTTGCCAATAAAAAAGCTACTGAGACCACTACAATTGTTGCAATTACTGCATCATTTAAAATGCATAATGTTATCCTGGATAATTTTAAGGTTAGATATCTAGCACCAACTGGATAGAAGGTAAAAAACACCACAGGAAAACCAAATAGGTGTGTCTGAAATAATGGCTAAGATATCTTAAGTTTTTTAATTTCCAGACACCTTTATACTGTCATCTTTTAAATGAGAATGCTTGTTAATGGGACTCCAGTGACAGCTGTATTTACAATGGTGAAACCAGTGCCTCCACAGAGTTAGGCAGCACTTACAGCAATACACACTTGCTGCTACTCCACTCCTGCAACACTTCACAAGCTGGCTCACAGTGTTTCCTTACATGGGTTCTCCATGAGAGACAGGACAGAAGCCATTTGAAATTCCTCCCAATGCGAGCCCAGAGATATAGAGCTGAGGTAGTAATTTTGTTGACTGTACAGATGGGGCTTGTAGTTAAGCACAGTAACTGAAGTTATAGGATTATACATGGCATTAGAAACACTGGAAATGTGCGTGGTGTATTTCAAGAGATTATTTGGTTTATACTGAGCTATGATGAGTATCAATGATCCAACAACAAAATGCACAAAAATAATGCACGTTTATAAATTATAAGAACTAGGAAAGATTATGAGCTTAGAAGCAAAATATACCTTCAAAACACAGAATTCAAGTATGTTCTGTGAATAGTTCTTTATTTTTCTCCTAGCTCTTAAATTATGTTATATGCTGTTATGAACAAAATTACAAAGTAGGTAAATTTTATGTTTACAATATTGTAATGTAGTGACTCAATTTAGTTTTCTCTCCATAACTGCTGGTAATTTTTCTTCTAGGCTGTCTCAGATTACTTTCCTTTCCCTCCTCAGGGTTTTCCACCTTCCTCAGCAACATTATAATAAATCTGGAATGCAGGAGATCATTTTTATCTCCTACTGAAGAGTGGGAAATCACACCAATCTAAACTTTGTTCTTAATGCAGGTATTTGTCAGAAGCCTAGCAGAACTACCACCCTGCCTAGACAGACACGTTTTCCTGTTCTACAATCCGATCTTTACTAAAGAAAAGTCAACATAGTAGTAGGTAGGTTTAGAAACAGCATGGACATTCCTTAACCATGGAAACGATCTACTTGCAGAAAAAATATAATCTAATAGGTAAGTAATCTATGGCATTCTTGAACATTGACATAATACATTCTATTAAATACTGATTTACATCTTTTGCATGCATAACCATGGCTATTTGGTACTTAGAGATAAGATGAAGTCTAACACAGAGATACTCATGTCTTCAAGAGCATGCAGGTGGTGAGACACTGGAACAGGTTGCCTAGATAAGTTGTGGATGGCCCTCCCCGAAGTATTCAGGCTCAGGTTGGATAGGGCTCTTCCTAGTCTTGTATAAGTGGTTGAATCACTCTCCTGGCTCCTTTATTGCAACCTGAGGAATAGCCAGTTCTAACAGGAGTGATGCTTTGGGTTACTAGGCCTTTTTTCATACTCGGTGTACAGCTTGAGATACTTTAAGTATACAAGATACAAATCTGAATTCTTACAGGCTAAGGTGCACTTAAAACCTGTATCTTCTACTTCATCAGCATTCAGCTGGGATCAGTAGTGGATGAATTTAGGCATTAGCTATCCCAAAATTACATACAGTGCTCATAAACATGTTACAGTCTATGTATGTTATTATCTGTATTTAATGGAGTAAGCCTATCCTGGGATTTAGAGAGAAGGCAAGATGTATTTTTAACTTGCTGCTGTGTCAGAAACACATTCAAGCCTGAGTAAAGCATCCAGTTCCACACCTAGGATAATCCTGGCATAGAGTGGTCAGGTAAGGGTTACGATAGTTAGAGAATGTGAGGTGGTCATTGGAACACAGGCTTTTTTTAATTAACTCTTCTCTTTTAAGACTATGAACACTATGCCTTCTGCATATATACTCTTCCTGCTAATACTTGTTTGAAAAGTGACCTGTCAGTTTGGCTTAATGTCGAAAGAAATAGGTTTTTGTTTGTCATACACATAACACATTTTCAACTTAATTGGTTATTGAGACTTTCAGTCTGTCTCTAGACTTTTTTTGGTTCACAGGTTAATCAACTTCCAGAGATGAACAGATTTTAGATGTCCATCTTGTAGTGACCACATCTGACCGCTGCATTACAATTAGAGCAGCTACAATCTTGTACATCAGAAACTAATAAATACTGAATCATGTAGTGTTTTTTTCTTAAGTGACTGTAAAGTGGAGAATTGCTTTTTTCCCCTAGAGAAGAGTAGTGTAGCACACTGGTACCTTCCTGTGACAGTATTACAGAAGGCTGATGACATCCAACTGTATAAGCCTATCATTTGGTCAACAGGAACGCTGAAAGTAACAGCTAACACTTTAAAAGAGTAAGTTTCCTATTAGTCATCAGCCTTCAGCTCTCCCATTTCCCAAGGTGCTATCAGCTATGAACATTATAGCAGTAATTGAATTCATTTTTTATGATCATTGCAGGCCTTTACTGTAATATACAGAGTCTGCTACTGGCGTTATCATAATTTTACTTACTTCAAGATTAGATTAATGCAGTAAAACTTCACCTTAACAGAGAAGCTTTTGGAGAACATTACAGGCTACATAGAAGAAGGGCTACCTAGATGAAAATGTAAGAGTTAAAGACTTCTGCTTGTGTCCAGATTCAAGGTAAGGCCTTGGGTAGCTGCTGGAAGAACAGCACAGGACTTTGACAGAAACCAAGACAAAACCTGCTCCTCCACCCCCAATATCAGTACCACACCACTTTTCTCCCCCTTACCTGCAGGACCTGTTTATCCAACCCTGTGCTCCACCCCTCAGTTCTTCCCCCATGGGAAAGCTGCAAAGTTCAAAGGAGTGCAAGAGTTTTCTGGTGCCTCTGTAGGTCAGCCTGTAGACACACCACTCCTGATGGGAAGCTATGCTTTCTCCGAGGTCTTTAACCAGGAATTCTTACAACACGCCTTTCCAGGACATGGAAGCATGGTAAGGTAGAGGCAGAGAAAAGAACTTCAGGTATGCTAAGAAGGGGGTTTTAGGTAGCTTGTTTTTCCTGTATACTTGGTGAAGAAAGAGATCATGTTGATTTGGTTATTGAAAACTAATGGTATTATCTCTATTTTGTTAATGCATTCAGCTTTTGCAAGGGCATTTTCCCAATGACTTTTCATTAAAAACTTTAAAACTCTGAATTGACATCAAGTATTGGAATTGTTCTTAAGTCACTTATGCCCACCTACACAGGAACCTTCAGTGCATATCTTTGAGCTCTTGCACTGTTCACACTGAGAGAATAATTCAGATTAACACAGAACAAACTAGAGCTTGAATTTTGCATTGCACTGTGTGAGTGATTCCTCTGTAACTGGTAGAGTCCCCATCTTATTCTCTGGTACATGAGTGGAAAATAGCTATGGATAAGCTATATAGTTCCTGTTAGTAGGGAAGATAACTGATAGTTACTGCACACAGCTTATGCCGATATTTTTTGTATCATGGGGTTGTTTTTCCTGCTGGTATTCAAACATTTGTAGCACTTTATATACAGGAAACAATAACGAAGTGGTATGGGAACAGCAGCACCAAACCTGCTGAAAAAGTCTCCATATGCTATTTTTACTCAGAGAATCAGCAGTCTAGAACAGTTATTCTAATATTACCTGAGTTAATCTAATTTTAAGATAAAAGCCTAACAGATGCCATTAATGAAAATGAAGGATTTGATACCAGGTCTTTTCAGGGTTAAAAAGAGCCTTCACTCACTAGTTAAAAATTAGCAACCAGCTACAAGAATGCATCAGACTGTTCTACACCAAATAAAAGGATGGTAATTTTTAAGGGAAATAAGGCTGTGCTTTAGCTTGCGACAATTTTAAAACATGGCTGGAAAAAAGCAAACACAATCTTAACAATCTTGTTACTAAATAGAAATGGTAATGTTTCATCATCCAGAGCCATACTGCAGTGTGCTTTGGGTATGTTACCCATGGATTAAGAATCTATGTTTAAAAACACAAATGGTTTATAACACTGCTACTCTTTCTTTAGTAACAAAGATATCACCCTGCTGAATACATATTTCTTAAAATAACCGAAACAAGAAATCTGACTTATCTTACCTAATTCAGTAATTTTAAACAAAACCCTGAAATGAAATACAAATTCTTATGTCCAAATATGTTCTCCATGTTTGAAGGGCAAAGATACAATAAACATGACAAGGAATGTAATAATGCAAAGCATTTTTCCTGTCAAGAGAACTAGTTTCTGTAAATCTTGTGAATGCACATTTTTCAGGAGAAGCAGAGTAACACTGCTTGACAATATCCAGCAAAACTGAACACCTGTCAAGACAACAACATCTGTACTTCTTTTTAAGTTTTGAAAGTGCTCGTCATTTTAACCTGATCAATAAAATTTTTTCAAATACTCCGCAGTAAGTAAAAAAAAAATTGAATTTTTACAGAACTTCAAGCAACATCTAGAGACTTTCTACCTAGTCCTATTAAAAATGGCTTTTTAGTGAAATAAGTGAAGATGGAAGTGATTTTCATCTAGCTTTACCATATAAACTCTATCAGGCTGCTGAAAATCGGAGCAAAGCTTTCTCAATAATAAAAATCAAACAAAAACACCAAGTAAGTGCGTGGGAAAGGCGCGGACCAGGAGGAATACATACAAGCAACCGCGTCGCGCTGCTATGCCTCTGCGCCTGCAATGGATGCAGCACGTTAACTTTGGTTCCGGCTGCCGGATACTGCTGCTCCCATCACGGCTCCCATCCAAACCCGCCAAACAAGCCACGACTGATGCCAAAACACGGCGCGGCCCTGTAAGCAAAAAAGGCCGTGTAACTGCCAGCCGGCGAGGCTTGGGCTGGGGAGGCAGCGCCGCGACCGCGACACAGAAGCCGACCCAGGCTGCCGCGGGGCGCCGAGAGGGGGGCCCGTTAGGCTGGGATACGGCGCCGAGCAGCGCCTGTGACAAGCGCGGGCTGCCGTTGTCGCTGCAGGGTTGGGAGGCCAAGGCGTGAGTAAGGCTGGGCCACCGCCCGCAACGCTCCTTCGCCCCCGGCAGCAAACGCCCGGCCCGCTCCGCACCCCTCAGAGACCGAAGGCAGACGCTAAAGCGCTCCGGCAGCACGCGGGCTCGCGCCGCCCGGCCGACAGACGGGGAAGAGGCCTGAGGGGAGAGCAGCTCCCCACCACCCCCGCTTCTCCTCGTCGTCACTCCCCTCTCCCCGCGGGGCCGGTTACAGCTCGTTACCGGGGCGCTCCCCCAGCCCCGGTACCTGGGCCCCCGCGTCGCATTTCTCTTCCTGACCCCGCAGTCGCGTTACCGATTAGAAATCGCTCCTCGCGCCGCTCAGCCACCCGCACCACCCACCGCCCGCGAGCGCATGCGCGGCGCAACCAACCGCCGCCCAACCAACCGCCCAACCGCCGCCGCAACCCCCGACCCCACCTCCCGGACCCCACCCCGCTCCGCCGCGCGAGGCGGCGGCCACGCCAAGCGGCACCGGGGCTCTCAACGGACGGCGCACGCTCCCCGCGGCCGCGCCCCGCACCCCGCCCTCGGGGGCGCACGTGACCCCGCCCCGCCCCTCCCCCCCATACCCCCTCCTCCTGACCCCCCCCATCCCCCCAAGCCCCGGTCACGCCGTAGGTGCGGTACCGCCGCTCTGTTCAGAGGAGTTCCGTGCGCGCGCCGGCTCCAGCGGGGCGGGAAGGGGTGGGACAAGCGTGAGGGAAAGCGTGTGGGAGCTGCTGCACGAGACGTTGCGCGCCCGAGCGCCTGCGCTGCCTGTCTACGCGCAGACGCCCCGAGGGAGCGCAGTCGGGGGGAAGGGGAGAAACCCCCCTTCAGCCCGGCGGCGGCGCCCCTTTCCCTCCCCACCCTCCGCCCCGGGCCCCCGGAGCGGAAAGGGAGCGACAGCTAGCTCCGCCAAGCGGCGCTGCCGCCGCCGCTGCCAGCCGCCGAGTGACGGCCGCTCCGCCCCTGGGCCCGCCCCCTGGCATGTACCCACCCCCGCGGGCTCTGCCCCCTCCCCTCCTCCTGCCGCCGCCGCTGCTGCTGCTGCTGCTGCCAGCGCAGCCTGAACTGAAGCGAACTCCGGAGCGAACTGAGGAGAAGTGAGGAGGCGGCGGCGGAGCCGAGACTCACCAGCCACAGGCAGCGGCGGCGGCGGCAGCAGCGGGAGGGCGGGCGGGCGGGAGGGAGGCGGAGAGGAGGACACACCAGGCGCAGCGCGGCGGCAACAACAGCGGCGGCGGCAACAGCGGAGAGATACCGGCGGCGGCTCCTCGGAAGCGGCAGCCGCGCCAGCAGCGCCCGCCCGCCCCGCTCGTCCCCTCCCTCCCCCGCCGCGGAGACAGGGGGCAGCGCCGAGAAGAGAAGCCGGGCTCAGCGTGTGTGCGCGGGAGTAGGAGGAGGAGGAGGCGGCGGAGGGGGGACACACCGAGGACTGCGCCGGCCGAGGGCGCACGGAGCAGGGAAGCGGCGGCACCGAGAAGCGGCGGCGGGTCCTTGTGCCTGGGAAGGAGGGCGCAGCCCGCAAAGGGGTTTCTACCGAGTTTTCCTTTTTTTTTCCCGGTCCCTCGGACTCGTCGGCAGGTCTGCGTTTGTCTCCGGATTTGAATCCTCCTCCTTCTCCTCCTTCCTCGGGGAAGCTCCCCTCCCCGCCCCCTCCCCTCCCCCACCGCCTCCCTGCCCGCCCGGATCCAGCCGGGCGCCCCGTGCCGCGGTCGCGTTGCTCGGCGGAGCTGCTGCGGGCTCTCGCCGTCTCTACGCGGGCTTGGAATATGGTTGGGGAAATGGAAACCAAGGAGAAGCCGAAGCCGAGCCCTGATTACCTGATGCAGCTGATGAACGACAAGAAGCTGATGAGCAGCCTCCCCAACTTCTGCGGGATCTTCAACCACCTCGAGCGGCTGCTGGACGAAGGTAAAAGCGCTTGTCTGGCCTCCCCCTCCCCCGCTCCGCCGCCCTGCCCTATCTCCCCCTTGCCCTGGGCCTCCGCGCTGCTCCTGGGATCCCGTTCGGCCCCCCGCCCCAGCCCCGACCAGGCGGCGGGGGGAACCCGGGGCCTGTTTGCCTCTCCCCGCTGTTCTCCGCACGCTTTCGGGCCCCGGCTGAAGAGCCGAAAACAAAGGGGAAGTGCGAGCTCTCCCCGCCCTGGCTGCTGCCGTGTGGTGCCGGGGGACTCGGTGAGCAACTGCGAGGGAGACGAGGCAGCCCTGGCCGCGGAGGTCCCCCCTCTCTCTCGGGGGTTTCCCCTCCCACTCCTTCCCCCCCCCCCCCTTTAATTTTTTTTCTTCTTCCTTCCCTGCACCGTCCCCGAAAACCGGGGGAAGGGTAACCGCCTCACGGAGGGGAGGGAACGAGGAGAGGAGCTCAGGAATGTGCTCTGGGGGAAGGCAGGGAGGAGGGGAAGGCAGGCTGGCGGCGCGGCGCTCCCCTCCTTCCCTCCCGAGGCGGCGGGGAACGGGGTCCTGTGCGGCGCCCGTCGGGGGAGCGCTTCCCGGCCCGGCCGGAGGGCCCCGAGCGGCGGGTGGGGGCGGGGAGGGGGGCAGGGTTGGGAGGGTGTTTGGTTTCGAGATTTGGCTGTTCTGGAAGCTGCTTGAACTTGAATGACTAAGACGGAGGGGGCTGAGCTTTTTCTTCACCTCCAGCTCTACCCCACCCCAAACTGGCCACAAACTAATTGCAGTTTTCCTATACTGTAAGGGAAGCGAACAAATTTTTCTTTCAGCTGTCCTTATCTTTTGAAGAAACTAACTTAGTAGATCAGACTCCTACGTGTGACTGTAGTGAAGGGGAAAAAAAAAAAGATAATTACGAAATTGCCTGGTCTGCCCCAGCCAAACGTTTGCTGCCGACCCTATCTCCGCACCCTGCGGAGGGGTGAGGGGGCTGCTCCTGTGGCTTGACCACCACTCTCTTCCCCCCCCCCCCCCTTTTTTTTAACTTGAGTTTTTACAAATAAAAATGCATTTTGGAAAGATAAGAAAAAGTATTTACTGGGAATTTCATGCATCCCACACGAACCCCCCGGTACAGTAGCAGACCCACTGTGTTAAAAACAAAGCGATACACTTGTTCTTAGTGTTTTAGGTTCGGTTTATGCTTGAGTTCATAGCTTTGCTTTTGTAGTTAAAAGCGTTTCCTTTTTTACCACCTTAAACCTAGGCTTTCTGATGAGTGAGAAAGATCTGTTTGTTTCATCGTACTTAATTATACTTTGTAGAATTTGATAAAGCCATAAATTATTTATACAGTTTCAACTTGCTGGAATTCGTAGCATGAAATACTTTCGAGATTTGGAGTTAGGGTCCTTGTTTGCAGACTTATATTCCTCCTCGCTAGAAGAAGCTTGGGAAGTTGTTGACCTCGGAAGATGAAAGAACCGGTTATATTTGGTAGAGCAACTCCCCGCCCTCTCCCAAGACTGTAAAAGTGAGATAGTGACTGTAGTACAACAAAAAATAGTATATCGAGAAAACGCTGCCTTCTGAAATAAACGATACAAAAGTAAAAAACCAAACAAACCAAAATTAAACAGTGACGAATACTGAAAGATGGGCTGGATGAAGTAGTAGGATGGGACATTCTTTTATTATTTTTAAGACTTTTGGTGAAGGTTGAATTTATATTGGAGCAAATACGGATGCGGAAAGTAAAACTGTTTAAAACTTACGTTCTTGGTCACCACGGCAAACAACCTCTTCAGAATAGTTACGTTTACAGTAAACATCAAGAAGAAACTTGACTGAGAAGACTGCCTTTTAGCACAAATAGATCCCTCCAGAAGTTTGCTGTTGGATTTTTAAATTCTTGAAACACTTCAACTTATATTTGGCCAGAAGAGGCCTGAAACGTGGTTTTTGTTTGTTTGTTGGTTTTTTGGTGTTGTTTTCAATTTTGACAGAGAACGGAGGGAAGATAAACATTTTCCTATATGAAAAGGACTCCAAAGTCTAAACGTATTTTGATATATTTTTTAATATCGGAAACCCTGGAAGTCTGTGTTGTGAAGTATTGGAGATGAAAGATGAGAGCTGTGGAAACTTTCTGAAAAAGTTTAAGGATTGTGTTGGAGCTATTCTTCACACTCTGCTTTAAAAGAAAAACAAATAAAATACAATATATGCTTCTAAATAGCCTCAGGAAGAAGTCTGCTATCCCTTTAAGCTTTTCTGCTTTTCCTGTTTACATTGGCAATTGGGTGGAAGTATTGTGGAGGCAGAAAACTTTTTGGAATGTTGAAAAAAATGTTTCGTGCAAATCTAGTAAATTGCTTCAAGACTTCAAAATTTGAACACTAAGGGGCGCCAGTTATTTTTTTTCTGAGGCTTTAGTCCGTCCGCTGAACACCATTTCTGACTTGAGTAGTGAAATTAACAAATCTGCCAGAAGATACCAAAGAAAATACTTGTGGATTTTTGCGGGTATCTCTGTTTACATGAACATATATGTATCATATGCTTATATACAGTATTACATAGGTGGGATAGTTGATAGTGATGAACAGCTGAGAAGTTGACTCAACTCTTGTCCTGTGAAACACATATCCCGGTTACCAAAGGGGCACTGTGTTAAATATCTTAAACTGGATGCTGCGCTGACATCCACCAGAAGGGTTCCATTGTTTGCTGGAAACGTCTGCAAAGATGTACAATGCTTGCCTAAAAGTATACATCTGTTAGTTTTATTTCATGGCACTTTTGTGAATACCAAATATGAGGGCTAGGTGTGTATACATAGGGATTTAGATAAGTGTATCTAAAAATAAAGTTTCAGTGTTTATACTCCCTCTTTACTCCCTCCCCGCTACAATTTGGTTTGCTGCTTCTAGTTTATTATGTTGTGCTTTAGGTAGGTGTGTTGGGTTTTTTAGTTAGTATACAACTGTTTTCCTGAAGGCTTTGTTTATGCTTCAGGAAACTAATATGATCAGCCTTTGTCTTTTATTTTGTACTAGTCAAACTCAAGAAATTAAGTTAAAACCCCAACAATTCAAACAAATTAAACACGGGATTGCTTTCTCTAATGGAATGCTAGGATTTCATTTATTTTTACATGCCAGTGTTTAAAAACTAAACTTAAATGGATTTGTGTTGTGATTACTTCATGTAATCGTATTCAGCAAGAGATAGAAATGGGCCTGGTGGTTTAGATGAAGAACAGCACATTTAATCTGGTTATGTTTCAGAATGTACATCTACTTTTTTGTCCGGTTTCTGTGCTGTGTGTTAACCAAAACACATTTTCCATTCTGAACTCCATCCTAGTATTTGATCTTTGAAAATTGTAGTGTTTAGCTTAGTAGATGGTCTCTGACGTACAGCATTTGGTTTTGGAGATCAACTTGTTTTTCTAAAAAATAGACTTTACAACAAAATATGAAAGTCATCGTTTTATTTAGGTTACAGATATTTTTGCATGTGTGCTTTCAACTTCTTATGTATAAATAAGGCTTTTGTGGATTAACAAGGATGTTTAGAGTGCACATCATAATAACTAGGAAGCTGGATTGTTTTTATCAGACTACTGCAAACCTGTGGGAAGAGAGGGCTCTTCCTGAATGTGGAATAGGCTGTATTTCCTGTAATTGTTTGCACCATCAAATGTGACCTGATTTTTTTGCTTTTCAGTTTCTCAGATACCAACTTTTCTGATTCTAACCTGGTTTGTTTTTATTGTAAATTATGTACCTTTTTACTTTTTAAAATAAATTGGACATTTCAAACTCTGCAGTTGCATACTGACTCACTGAAATTTACATGGTTTGAGTTTGTTTTTCCAGCACATTGTGTACCAACATGCCTAAACCATTAACTGAGATCTGGGTAGTGTAATTTTTGTATTTGCATTCTGTTTTCTTGTACATGTAAGTGTTTAGAATGGTGTGCTTGATCAGAATGTACATAGATCAAGCCTGGAACTTTTTTTTTTTTTTCCTCCAAAGATACTGACTCACACTTTTTCAGGGATTATTTTTTTCTCTGTAAACTGTACCTCAAAAACTTCCACTTTCTTGTCAAACTTGTGTTGGAGGTGACATAAAAGTATGTCTCCCTTTAAATGTAAGTTGAGCCATGAATGTCGCTTTTGGACATAAATGTAATTTCATGTCCAATAGGCTGCAGCTTTGACTAGCAGTTATAATAAACCTAAAAAACATCTAGGTACAGATAAAGGAGCATTTTTTTTTTCTTTTGGATGCCGGTCTTTTAATTTGCTGTGCTCACTGGAAAAAGTGTGTGAGAATTTGCAGAGCCCAGTGCTTTAAACTGCAGCTATTGTGTCAGTTTTGTCTTAATCAGAATGTCTGCCTGAGTTATGACTGAAGAACTGTGTTCCGCTGTAGTAAAAGTTCTGCCTGAGAAGTTATCTGGTTACTTTTGTACATGACCTTATTGTTTGTGATTATGTAAATGCAGCCTGTGCTTAGCTGGGGTTTTGCTGACTTGTCAGATTTGATGAAGGGGTGCTGGCCAGATTAGCACATCTATTTTTCAGTTGTATCAGATCTTGCCATAAAACCCCTTTACTTTGTTACAGAATCATTCCTCATAATGATTACAAACCATTACAAATTGTAATCATTACAAATCATTCCTTGTAAATTCAGACGAATAAGTTATTTAGGATCAAGGTCGTACGATAGGTTTTTGCCCACAGTCTCAGACTGTTTTTTAAACTTTTAACATAAAAATTGTACAAAACAGCATGCATCTAGAGCATTGTTTGTGTGCTGGTTTTCAATAGCATTCTTTTGAATCTGATTCTTTAATCATCTGTAAAATTGAAGATAATGGTCTGAGGCAGTTCTGTGATTTATGATTATCTCATAGTAATGAGGTTGTAGAGCTTTGAGACCTTGTGTGTTCAAAAACTTCTTAAAAGTTGTTCTAAGGTGTGGGTTGTTTTTTTTTGTTGTTGTAATTCCTTGGCAGCCGCTTGTAAATTCAAAACAAAAGCTCCATTGCACTTAAAAAAAAGTTGAGATTTTTTTAGCTTTTGGAAAAATATTCAAAACTTTTTTTTCCTTGTAACAGGTCAGTTATTTTTTAAAAGCAATTGTATTTGGAGCTCTATCTGCAAGGTTTATAGGATTGCAGTCAGCTGGAATGTAACTTAAAAAATAAGGGTGTTGTTTTGACAGATAAAAGTTTTAAGTTAGTAAAGCAGTTATTTTAAGCTCAGATTTTGAAAGCAGTTTGTTTATTATTCTTACCAGTAATTGATTATTAAAATGCTTGTCATCAGGTTTTTTTAATTAAAAGTAATCATGGTAGGTTTAGTTCTGTACAAGAGCTGCTGACTTGATTGCCTTTAAACTAGGAGTGACCTGTTTGATTTTTTTAAAAATTGTATTTTATTATTTTTGTTATTGTTACTTGTTCCTTCAAGCTGGAATTGAGTTTTCTTCATCTGAGATAGTACACAATAGTTTCCAAAATAACTAGTGCCACATAAAAATCTCTTACTAAGGTTAGGAACAACTGGCAAGTGCTGATGAGATTAGGGAGTGGCACAAGATGTTTTTGTAGAAAAACTGAGTATCTGACGGTTGTTATGTAGTAAAATGGGAGAATAATCAAGCCAACCAGCAAACCCTGAGAAACACTTGTAATATTTTAAGAGATCACGTAGAACATTTTAATTATAAAAATGAAGTATACCTGTATCAAAAGAGAAAAGATCAAGTTAGAAAAAAGTTGCTGGTGTTTAATGGGTGCTGTGTGTGAGAATTGAGGGCTGGACATGAAATGAATGGTTACTTTTGTAGTTCAGTATTTTCTTTGAACAAGTTATCTGTGTTAATCCTTAAATTATTTTTTTTTCCTCTAAATACAGTGCCAGATCAGGAATGGGATACTTACAAGGATTTGAATTGTGTAGACTTTGGTAAAGAAAACCAAGTGTATTTGAATTGTTTGCAGTTACCGTCTGTATCTTTTAAATGCTCTCCTTTTTAAGGAATGCATACTGACGTCGATATCCTGTTAATTAGATGTATTACTAGATGCTAATTTGGTATATATTGTGGCTGACAGGATAGACCTGTGTTAATGTTAATTACCAGACTGTCCTGACAGCTCGGGCTGATGGGGGTTGTTGAATTTGACTGCTTATACAGAAGAATGTCGGGGAGCCGGAGAGGGGGAAGGCAGGGGAGGTGCTGTTCTAGGAGAGCTATGAGGTAATGAAATGCCCTCACGCACTGACTCTTGTCTTTATTGAAACATAACTCGAAAGTTCTCATTTGGGCTGTGTGAATTTTTCTGTATTGATTTTAATCAGAATGCACATTATGGAAATTATCTGTTGATTTTGACACTTGATTGAAATTTAATAACACGGTGCTAAGAAAACAAGTAGGAACAGTAAACTGCCGGTGGTGTTTGTCTTGTTATACTTAATGCAACTGGTTAGGTCTAAGATACATCTGGGGCAGGATCGAGGTCTGTGAAGCACACTGGAGCTGTTCTTTGAATAATGAAACAGGATTTATAATCTGAATTAGATCAGAGACAGAGCTATTTTCCCAAGAGTTAAGTGATACTTTTCTGCTTTTGAGTTGAGAAAATATCCTGTGTTACCGTGTGCAGTGCAGTTTAACTTAAGCTCTGGCTTTAGGTATTCTATTAAGTTCTTTGAAAGAACTTAATAGAAGTAACGTTAGCTTTTTTTTTTTTTAATTGTAGAGCTTAGATTTTTGAGACAGTTTGTGCTTGAATGAGCAAAGCAACCGTGACAGCTTTAAGGGCAAATAATATGCAGCTTCTTTAGCAGAGCTGCCCCTCCGCGGTGTCATTCTTGTTTCTGCTTGAGCTGTCTGTTGCCGGCTGGTTGGGTGTCTGAGAACTACGGCAACAAGAAAGTGCAAATCGAAGTGCTTCTATTGAGGCAGTTGTGCTACTAAACCTCTGTTGTCTGGGTCTGGTATTAGAAGTTGTAGGATTTTTGACACTTGGCAATTATTTTAGCAGGTGTTAATGCTGAGAATGTAGTAGCACTAGCATATTTTGTATTTTATTCTCATGGTTTAAAATACTGAGTAAAAACTAAAAAACATGTTTTAAATTACTTTTGATAGGAAAATTAATTTTTATACTTTGTGTCAGAATAGTAAATTTGACTTCTCCTTTTATTGCAAAAAAATAATTCTCTTGAAGGTTAGTGGTAATAGGTACTTATTAATGTGCTTCCTTTTAGCATTGTTGGTGGTGTATTGGATTGGATAGAATGCTGAAGGTTAATTTTTTAATTAGTTTCTAAAATGTTTTTGACTGCTTTTCAGTTGCTTTCTGCTCCCAGAGCAGGCAGCAAGAGAGCAGCGCTTGGGTACTTTAACCTTGTTGCAGTGCTGCAGGAAGTGCGTGGGAAGGTCCTCAGGATAGCCCTTTTTAAAGGGGATACCCTGAAGTAAGTTGTGTGATAGCTGACTGAACATGTTAATAGTGGGACAGTTAACACTTCTAATTGGGTAGAATCTTATAAATGTGTATGTGAATATCTGAAAAGAAAAAAAAAGCCTAATTAAAAACTTGTTACATCACTATGAAGTTAAATCTACATCGTTCTGAGTTGTAACGCAGCAGAATTGGCTTCTGATGTCGGAGCATCAGAGTAGGGGAAGATAATACAGTATTTTATAACCTTATCTGGTGGATCAGTGCTTTAAAAGGTCAGCTGATACTCTGGACTGATCAGGGTTTGTTTGAGTTTTTGTGGGGTGCTGTCTTTCTTTTTGGATGGATCAGGGCTGTGATCAAGCTCACCACATGTGATCTCAGAAGCTGACAATGGCTGAGTTGCCTCAATACTAAAGATTGAGAGCCTAAGGGAGAGAAGTACCTTTGCTTAAACATTTACTTCAAGGTATGAATCTCCTAATAGAAGTCATCTGATTGTACATCTGGTCTTTTCAAAACTTGAAGGACATGACTGTTTTCAGACTAGCTGACACTAGATGGAAGCCAGACTTTGCTGAATTTAAATCCTTCAGATGATGAGATAATGAGCCTTTTTGTTTTGCCTAGTTCAGATTAAAGAACTATCTTAGAAATCTCTGTAACGGTTATTTGGTCAAAATATCCTATGCTAACTGCAGTATTTTTTCTTCATTAGTATTTAGAAGATGGAATACACCTGAAATCTTAAAGTAAGCAACAGGTGTGTGTAGCACAAGTGTTAATAAAAACTTAGGTTCTGTTTGTGTATTTAAATGGCAACTAAAACATTCAGATGATGTTACATAATGCTTCTGTGTATTTATCAGACTTTGAAGCAGTAGCAAATTTGTTAATGTTTTTCTTAATGCAGCTTGATCTAATAACCTGCAAATAATATATCAAAAGTTAAAGATGCAGAGCAAGTAAAATCTGCTTCTGGCTGCTGTGGAGTATCTGTTTCTTTGCAGGAATGGGGAGGCAGAGAACCCAAGAATTCTGACCTAGTGCTGTTTGGTTTTGAACAGTGTTGCTCATATGTGCATACTGCTTTGAGTTAAAGTTTTTATTTTGAAGGAGTGTGAGCTGCACCCCTACATTATGAATTAACATAGGTGTTTTTTCTAAAAGTTGTTTCACTGTTGTAATCTCCCCTGCCCTTCCCCCACAACCTTTCAGACTAACTTTGCCTAAATATACTGTGTGTGTAATATATTGACAAGTGTGTTCTTGAACAGTTGTTTTTTGTGTTAAAGTTAAAACGCTGTAATAGGCTCAGCTGTCTTGTTTAAAGTAGAATGTTGTGAAGATTCTGCAGTGAGAAAATGTTGCATGTTAGGTGATGGTAGAGACAAGTTGTTTGTAGTTTTTTAATTGCTTAAGTATCTTATCTATAAAGATAAGCATAGTCAGAGAGGTTCATATGCAATCAGTTTATGAGGTAATTGCGATGTCTTTAAATCACTTTTGTCTTTTATGGAAATCTGATAGTGCCTCTGAGTCAACCAGAAGCAAGACTGTTTATATGGATTTTTTTGTTCCTACTTTTCACTTAGTTCTGTCAACTCTGTGTTCAACTAGTAAATAGACTTGAACAAAATCTGTGAACAGTTGGTAGGGTAAGGATCAGAAGTGAGTTCTAACCAAGTTGCTATTGGGAATACAGATGATGTATATTAAAACATCTTGACAGGAACATTGATACTTTAGCATATGCCTTTCAACTTTAAAATTAGTGACTGCAGTTGCCTTTAGAAGGGCAGTAGCTGTTGTGATTAGTTTACAGATATTGAGTCTCTTACTTTGCCAGTCCTTACAGTGTTTTTGTGTTTGTTCTCTGTGTATAAATTTTCTTTTTGTGACAACACAATCATTTGGGAAAAAATCTGGAGCAAACATAATCTAAAGATCAAATCCACCTTGGAAGAAACTGGAAAAAAAGTACAGCTGGTTTTCTTGAAAAAAGCTTATGTAGCTTATGGACTTCAAAGAACTTTTTTTAGACACCTGTGGCTTCAAGAGATAGAATGATATTTGAGGAGCTGAAGGGGGAAAACTATATCAACTTAATAAGGGTTAATTGAGGTTAAATTCAGTACAGATCAAATTGCTTCCAGTTTCTAATAGTTCGAGTGTAGCTTTCAGGGAAGCAAGAAATTGTGCTAAAGCTCTGTCTATAGGCAGTGGGCTACGTAAACATACAGCGCCTGTTGATTCAGTAACTATTTTATTCATAAGTATTCATGAGAAGCTTGTTGGTTCCAAATGGGAGGTTTAATGCACACGGAGGGCACTTGGTAGTGCCGAGTTTTAATACTGTTGTCTTCAGAAAGGTGTTCCTGCATCAGCCTCAGATTAGCATAGGATGAATAACAGAGCAATTCATCAAGTAAGCAGCTCTGAAGAGTGTCAGCAAGAAAGCTGATGATGATGAATTGAGGAGAAATGGATTCTACGGTAGATAGGCACTGCAGCCAGCACTGGAGCAGTGAGGGATGGCACTTGGTATTTAGGTATATGCTGGGTAATTAAGTGAGGAGGGACTGCACTCCTTTGCTTGGCTGTGTAGAAAAGAAACATGTCCCTTCCACAATTCAGGAAGGTTACTAAATTTAGCAGACAGATGAACGACTGGTTTGTACTTTACTGAAAACTATTCTCATCAATCTTTAGGACTGATAAATGTGAATTGTGTTTAGAAGACAGACTTTTGAACTTCCCTTGAAGTTTGCAATGTCAGCAACCTTATTTGGCAATAGAAATTTGAGTAAGCTAAGTTTGAGTAAGATTTAGTTTCTGCTGAACTTAATTTTGCTTCATGTTTTGCTCTGACCTTTCTTAGACCTCTTGGCCTTCAGTTACTTCCCATTACTTAAGTGTCTAGTTCTAGTTACTTGGAGTTTCAATTTTTTTTTTTTAGGATAAAGAAAATGTGGATTTGATATTGTTAAACCAGAAGTAAAATTGCATTTTTTTGTTTCGTCTGTCAGTGTAATAGTATGACTGTCTTGTGCAAAGATTTTTAGTCCTTTTTGATATGTTTCGTGTTATAATTGGGTTTGACCACTGATTGTTATGTCAAATTGTTGAATGTTTGGTATGTGGAGAACAGTTTAGAGTAATGACGTTCAGGTTTTCTTTGTGGGAGCTGTTTGTGTACATTTTTTTCTGACTAGTTACTAGTTTACTACTAGTTACTAGTTTTCTTACTAGTTACTGAGGGTAACTAAGCCTGTGTGTTCAGGTTTTCTCTGCACCAAGCAGAATTCAGTATTGAAATTGGTATTGAAAACATGCATTTCACTATGTCATGTAGCACAGATCGAACTACATTTTTAATCTTCTGGATTAATCAATTTTGCTGCTGAAAGTTTTGAGATATTGTTAATTACTAAGTTCTGTTCCTGTACAATCAGAACGATATTGTATTGTCTCTTCAGACTTTTATTGTGTGCTATTAGATACAACGAATGTGAGCTTTTGTGTTAAATTTCAGATACGGAGTCAAGATACTAAAAAAGGGCAAACATTTAAGGACTTTTTTCCTGTCTAGTTATGGATTGGTAGTTTCTGATAGTGTCATACGTATAGTTGAAAACACAGCTTTATGCTGTTATAAACAATTCTGGTTTTTTTGTTTGTTTGTTTTAGGTTTTTTGTTTGGTTTTTTTTGGTTGGTTGGTTTTTTTGTCGTCTTCTGGGTAATTTCCAGACTTTTAAGCTAGTTAATGAAACTTAAGGCCACAAATACTAAAATACTGTAAATCTGTTGATACTGATATAATGAACAAAATAATAGTATGATGTTTTCCCCAGGTGATATTTAGAGAATCTATTTATATTTAAATGTATGTATATGTGTATGTATATATATATACATTTATATAATAATAGAGCTGAATTTGCAGCATTGAAACTCCAAAATATTAAGATGTTAATCAGGAAGAGTCAGTTTAAGAAATGTCACCAATTAAATTGTTTCATATGCTACTATTGTAGAATAATTTCAGTAGACAACTGTTTTTAAGGGTGTCTGTAGCTTTCAATTTTAGTTCCATTAAAGTAGCCACACTGTGTCTTTTATGAACAAAGGTATTTAAGCAAGTTCTGGATACTGAAGTACCTTTAGCTGTAAATATTTCAGGAATTTAGGGTTTTTTTCCAAAATTTTTTTCCCCTCTTATGTTTGGTGCTTTCCTCTTTCTGTGAGTTGGAAGGACCTGTTTGGTGTTAGAGATAAATGAAAAAAAATGTAACTTATATCATTGTTTAATACATAATACTCCAGGTGCATCAGGTGCAGGTCCTGTCTATGTATCTGTTCTTCAAATCAATCCTGAATATGAAGTCATAATTTATAATGTTCTTCATGGTGGATTTAGGGAGAGAGAGACAGAACTAGTATAATTCAAATCTGTATTGTATTGGAAGCTTATAAATCTGTATTTAAAAAGTACATGTGATTTACAGTTTGCATTCAGTTTAAATACTGGATTTTTAATTTGTATGGTGCATTGCAGTTTGTCAACATTGGCTTGTTCCTAAAGAGTTCTTAAATTCGAGGGACTTTGTCAGCTGAAGGGAAAACTGATGTTTCTGTAGTGAGTATACAGAAACTTACATTATTTTCAACATTTTACTTCTGTAGGTAGCAGAGATCCTGGCTACCAGACTAGTAAAATAAATACTAGTTTTGTTTTAATGTCCTCTCTTTGTTTCTGCCATGTGTGTATATGGACATGCCTGCATACATTTGACAGCAAAAATGAATATCATGGTTTGTTTTTTTAAAAAATCCACTATTCTTAAAATACAGTATTGAAATGTATTTACAAAACATGGTGGGTATCATCACACAAACTTGCATATGACAGGTTTTTAATGTTGATTTTTCCCTGACTTCTGATATCTATTGATGTCACACAAATCAACTTCCTTTGTAATAAACCACACTTTTGTTAATTCTTCAATTTTTTGACAAGACAGTAATCCTTCTTTCATCATGGTTTCAGTTAGAAAAGCTCTGATCAGAGCTTTTGCTGTAATGGCAAGAGGTGAACACTGATGCTGCATTATCTTATCTGGTTGATAATTTCATCTAATGGTCCCGGAACTTCATGTGCCAATTGTTAAATGCACTGGGCTGTGAAATAATTGGAACTTCAGCTTGCAAATACCAAGCTATTGTTTTCAATAAAGTTGAGTTGAAATCAGCTTTCTGTGCTGCATTGCAGTGAAAACCAATTAATTACAGTATGACAAGATGCCATTTTTTATTGCCAAAAGAAAGTTTCTAGTATTATTCTGCAGTATGAGCAAATTCATGGCAGTTTTGGTTGAAATTTAAGCCAATTTCATTGTCAAATGGGCTAAAAGAGTATTTGGTTGTTTAATGTTGATTTTCAGAGTCTGTGTTTATGAAATGTCTTCTCAGATAATTTCTCCAGTTTACACTGCTTCTAATGCCATGCAGTATGTAATTTTTATTAATCATTGAAGTCTAGATGGCACTTCATTTTATTTCATTTCATGTGACACATCTGATATGGTACAAACCATCTCAGTTGTCCAAGATGTAATATTTTCTGATACATGCCCTTAATTTGCCTTTCTTTTTTTATTTAACTTGTATAAGTTAAATATCAGAGATGGATAATTTAACAGGTGTTGTGTGTGTTTTGTATGACATACACTGTTTGCTTATCTGATAATAAAGTATTTTTGAAAAACAGTGTGAGAAGACGTATGGTTTGAATGTAGTTACTTAATACAACTGAGTAATACTTAAGCTCAGATGAAATTAAGTCACTGTGCACATAGACTGGTTACCTCTAATACAATTTGATTAACTTTCCGTGTGACTTAATACAGATACTGTACATGCTAAAATGTTCTTACGCTTTTTTACTAGAATATCAGGGGCTTAATATTTTAAATTACTGATTATATATTGTTTTAATTGTTTCCTTGTAATTTATAGTCTTTTATTCCGTGAAGTACATACCAGTAGGAATTTAACTCCCATACTTGAAGAAGATTTGCCATGGGGTTTTAGTTCCTATTTCTTTTAGCTCCTATTCCTCTTACTACTTTTGGCTACTCTGTGTTTTCAGTATTCTTGTACAAGCTTTATAAACTTAGCTCAGGTAGCATTTATAAAAAGTAAACGAAGATAAGCCATTTCTTTTGACTCTTAGTGGAGGTGGTCATTAAAACATGAAGCACAGATTGCTTGAATTTTGTTTGCTTCAGTGACTTCCATATCAAGAGGTAGCAAATATGTGTTGTGGGGTTTTTTTCTGAGCACTTTTCAGGCTTGTCCAAAAACTGTTAAGGAAAAGTAAGTTTTGTTTAGGTGGGAAAAATGAGTGGAAATTTGCTAACAAAGTTTGCGGGAAAGAAAGGGACATAAAATGAAAAGAAAATGTATGTAAGAAAGTTCCCACAGAGTGCCTACTAAGGACAAGTGTTTCAAGACATGTTCATGTTTTTTAGTAAGGAGTACAGGCTGTATCTGAAGATGTAGTCAAAACAAGGACTGATTTTCTTCTCAGAAATGCTTTGATGAATTCAAGGAGAAGAGCTTAGTATCAATATATTCAAACTTCTGAAAGCACTTAATATAGGATGTAACAGTAGCTTTTACTGAAAATCTGAACTGAAAGTACCACCTGTGAAGACTTCCTTTGAGGTATACTCACTGTTAAGGTTTTTTCATGTGAGTGATAGGTCCTTGAATTACACTGGAGATTCTAATGTCTGAAAGGATGTGACGGCTGGCTCGGAATGATGCTGCTGTTAGCAGTGAAAAATGCCTTCCTTACAATTCTTGTGCAGCAGGCCATGGAATGTAGCACATTTTTATAATAAAGGTGATGAATTTAATCACAAACTGGCAGCCAAATGGAAATTGCAGACCTTGATACTGGGAGAAAATTGCCTATAAAGCAACTTCTGAGAGAGCAGGCTTTAAATTTATCCATCCATTTCGACACTGAGGAGAACATAGGAATTGCAGGGTATTTTGCTTGGCCTGTTTAGTTCAGATGGATGGCACTAAAGTCTTCCTTTATTTAATAACTATATAGTATTTTGTTGTTTTTTTCTAAATAAAAAGAACAATTGGCCTTTCCACTTAAGCTTTACGTGGTAAGGCTTTTGGAAAAAGCTGTTCCTTTATTATCTTGAAATTTACACCTATTGTAAAGCAAGGCCTAATGTACATAATTAATTGAAACTTCAACAAATCAACTGTTTAACAAAATTTCCCCTTATGTCAGATTTAACTCTAATGTGATTTCAGATTAAAAAAAAATTAGCCATGTATCGGAAAGCCACTTTACAGCATCGTACTGATATGACAGGCAATGCCATAAATGCTTGAAGTCTCTCTGGAAGTAGGATATTTTTCTCTTGTAGTATGTAATGTAATTCCTGATAGGGGCACAGCGTTTTTCAGAATTGTTGGTACTGATACATTTCAGGAAACCATGGTCTTAGTCTTTTAATAGTGCCAAATGCTGATGTTTTTCACATATGGTAATGAGGAAATTGAATTACACATAAGGATATCTTACATTAAACTTTTGGGCAAGTATATGAAACAGGAGCTGCTCATTTCTTGTTCTCAAACTTTGCTCTGCCTGTGAGAAAGTCAAACCTGTTACCAATCCTGACAGATTTATTATTACTTTTTTTAAAAGTTACTTATTTTTTATTTTGGCAAACCATCCTCAGAGGTAGTAGCCTTTATTACCAGAAGACACACGGATTGATAAGTGTGTGATGAAAACAATTAAGCTTCATTCCAGCAGCTGATGGAAGTCTATTACATACCATTTCTGTAGTTAATGAGTAACTCATTCTTTTTCCTTATTGCCTTCTGACTGTAAGCATTCAGAGGTGCCCATTCAGTTAGGAAAGACCAAGTGCAGGTCTTGGGTAGAGTTGAAACTGGAATGTATATACCAAATGAAAAGAGCTTACGTCCAATTGGTTTACTGCAAAGTAACTATAGGACCCACTTTTTAAGAAAAAGTTAGCAGAAAACCCTGGAGAGGAGTTACAGAAGATGGTTTTGAACTAATTTAGTAGCTTGATGATGCAAAAAGGAGATTCTTAATGGGTAAGTTGTCCCTGTTACTACTTTTCTGCTAGTTTTGGCATTCAGTGGATTCTTCAGTGATCTGTTTCAGCTCAGTAACCTGGAAGGAAGCTAATCAAGTAAAAAAGAGGGAATGTATTAATGTTCTTTTGCTCCATTACTAAGCTGAATTGGTTTACTAAGGCAGAGCTGATGTGAGAGTTGCAGCTGGGAGTGAGACCAGCAGTGGTGACTTCATTTTTGAGCAACAGTGTACTTTTAAGATTAGTAACTTTTCTTACCCTTCAAAGGAGGGAGAGTGGTATAGTAATCCTGTTTTTTTAAAGTAATGCTCTTCTCATGGTCTGGATTTCGAATTTTTGTGGACTTCTTGTATATGATTTAGCACATGCAGTTTTCTTCCTTTAAGTAGTGATCTTTGAGTGTCATAGTTTTTCCTCTCTTGTTAGCGGCTTTCTCAAGATCTGTAATTCTTTTCTGGGATGAGTGGTGTGCTGCCTTTTTAACTATGCAATTTTTTGCTTCTTTGAAGGAGAACAGGAATATTTCATACAGCTCACTGTGTGATAGTTCTTTGGATCTTCCCATTTGGTTGGGATAAGCTTTATTGTCACTGTTCTTTCTTCCTGTTGGTTAAATGTCTGTGTACGCTTAAGCTTCTGTGTTGCCATTCTTCTTCTCTTACATTTCAAATTAAAAGAAACAAACATAAAACCTAAAAAAAATTAATTGAATGTAATAGCTTTTTGGCTAGTTCCAAAATGTAACAAAACTACCAGTAGTAACATTTTACTCTCAGTGCAATCTATGATTAGTGCTCTGTTTTCTTTGATCGCTGGTATAGATCCATTTTCAAGTAATTTTTTTTCTACTGGCTTTTTTTTTTGCATTGTGTGTATCAACGCAGAGTGAATGCCCATCAAGGAAAAAAGACAAAGATATTCTAATTTCTGTCACTATTTTTTTTTTTTTTTTTGTGAGGGGCTCACTTATGAGCTCATATGTTGCATTTCTAATGACAGTGATTACAGTGGAGTTTGTCCCCTGTAGCTGCACAGTCTTGCTCGTAGTTTTGCAGTATTGTCTATTACTGTCGAAACAGGTTTCCTTTGTTTTTTTTATCCACTGTGGTTTTCACCTTGAAATTCAACAGGAATAAGCTTGGTTTACTTTCTTTAAGCCATTCATCCTTTCCTATTTCATCTTCATTTTTTGTGAACTATCTTTTTTTTTTTTTTTTTTTGTCTCTCCTTTTAAACAGATATATTGCACCTGACTACTTTCACCTACTTCCCCATATAGATACCTACATTACATGCTTTCAGAAAGAGCTGTTTCTTGAGATAAACAGAGATTTTTTGTACAGTGCAGACTCATGAAGAGTCTTAATCTATTCTGACAATCAATATCAAGTGTCAATCTATTCTGACACTTCATAGCTTTCCTAAGTATTGTTTACTTTAGACTTACTATTAATTGTTTAGCTTCTGTTTTGCTTTGTTGACTCAAGTTGCAAAGCTCTATTTTCTGTTTGTCTCCAGTAAATGCTTATCTTATTATTAAGAAAGACTTATAAGTAGGTCATCTAGTCATTCCAAAGTTTAGGAATTGGTCTGTGCATCTGATTGTGGACCAAAATCTGTTGAATTGAGAGTTACTGTATTCTGAGAAATCTTTGTTGAAAGTTAAGCTTTTGTTGTAGTTGGTAATTCATGGAGGTGTTTTTAAAAATGAAAAATGCCTCCTTCTCCGCCCGCCTTCCCCCGTTTTTATCATCTTAACCAGTTGTGAAAGTCTTGTTAGGAACAGATTATTTTGAAAACATTGAAACCATGAGATTGTTTATTTATTTAGTAGTATTTGCTGAAATATGGGAGAGAGCTAAAACATTGAAGTGGGAGTGTGAATCTGTAAAATTAGACTTGTCTTTTGATTAATTTCCTTGCAAGAATGGAAAATAAAAGGATATAGAAAACTGAGTTTACTTTCCAGCTTTACTGATTCCTGTTACCTCTCTTGGTAGGCATAACTCAATTTACTGAAATATAGAAGCAGTTTACTTATTTTAAGAAGTTCTTTAATGCAAGCTACGTGATTCGAAATTTTGAAATAGTTTGGCAAAGTCTTAGTAAATATGAGAAGTAGGAATCAGTGGTCCCTTAATCTTGTAGCAGAATGTGCTTCTATATTGACATTAACTGATACCACCCCTCCCAGTACTGGAAGTTGTGAAGAGGTGTTCAGACATCTAAATAATTTGCTTCATCATGCGGTCAGCAGGATCTCTAACGTTTCTTTCCAGTTTCATTACTGATATAGAGGGGAAATATTTCAGCTGACAGAGGTTTGTTTTTGTTTTCTTTTCCTAATTTGCTTTTTAAGGAGTTGGAAGGACCATGGCAGCCAATTAACTAAATGGAGTGCAGAGGTCCCAATATTAATGTTCCAGTTTGAAGTGTCTAGCTTTGGTTTGCAGTTCACTGTTACTTTTTTTAATTTTAAGGGGAGACATACCAGCTGATAACCAGAAATGCTGCTGTCTTTTGCAGCTAAAAAAATATACCAACCAAGAGCTTTTGATTCAATACTCATCAGTAATGACAGAAACAAAGATAATTTATTAACAGAATATTTTTCTGGCAAGCTGAAATGTATTCAGCATGCATCTAGGCTGTTTTGAGTAGTAATTATAACTAGATTTACTGGTTCTGTCTCTTAATTCTTTACTGTACTGCATGGAGCTTTGTAAATCTGAAGTACTTGTTGGTATTTTCAAGAACACTTTATGGTATGATAGTCTGGTTCCATTTTTCCCTAAGAAAATCATGTTGAAATGAGTTTTTAGAATGTTGATGATGAATAGAGGACTTCAAACAGTTCTGTGCTGTGAAGTTTTTTTGTTTGCTGGTTGCGTATTTTGGATATCTTTAACTGAAAGCAGTCAAGCTTTTACCAGATGCTCTGCAAGTCTAGTGGCAAGATGGGATTGACTATTTGCCTATGCTTTTTTCTATGTCCTTTACATATGATTTCAAAAGAGAATTGTTTCCCCCTGCAGCCAGTATGCAGGAACAGGTGGGTGAAAGAAAGAGTTAAAGGGAAAGAGACAGAAACTAAGATAAAATACAAGCCTGAAAGGCTATTTCAGATTTTGGCTGATTTTGTACTCAGGGCTTGTTTTTCTAAGTCTTGAATGTTGAATGGAAGAAGAAAATTAAACTTTCTTACTCCCATTTGACATACTGTCTTGAAATGTCATTTCCCTTCTGGTAATGGAGCCTTACCTATTTGCCATTAGTAGTTGTGCATGACTGTTTTAATGAGCAATGGTTCGTCTGCTTGTGCAGACTGTAGTTCTGGTCAATTAATGTTGGAAGCAGTAGTGTAAGCTGGTGTCTGGTTGAGACCTCATCTTGGTTCTGTTTCAGTACCCTGAAATACATCTTAGTCATAGTGGGGGAGTTGTGGGGTTTTAGGGGGGGTTGTTTTTGTGGGGTGTTTTGTGATGATTTCTTTTGTTGCTTAATTTTTTTTTTCTTATTTTGTAATAGGATAAACCATGAAACAAAACTGAGATAGTGACTTTATGGCCAGGCTAGCAAGTGATGTTAGTGATGTTAGCAAGCACTGTAGTATCTGGTACTGAACACTGTCCCAATGAAAAGAAATACAATGATAATATTATACTGGTAATCCTAGTATTTTTATTGCATAGATTGAAATACTATTTCAGTCATCCAGAATATGGGTGTTTTTCTGAAGAAGTATGTGAATTATGTAATGTGAAGCTGCAGGTATGACCTCTGTAATGTGCTGTGCTGTCATACATTTTTAAAGTAGTTCCAATACAATTTCTGATGAAGGTTGTGTTATGTATTGCAATAGATGACCTCTTGTGTTGTATGTAGCTTTGCAAAATTATCTAAAACTTCTTATGCCAAATGTGTGGTTAAGGCTCAACAATACTGAAAGCTTCAGTTGAAACAATGAAGTAGTTTTCAGGAATGAACGTGGGGGAAAACGTCTCTGTCTTAAAACAAAAAATAGACTTCTTTAAAATTTGTTAAGAGAAGTTGCTAGAGTGTGTTTGTAATTTGTCTAGCAGTCTGCCTAGATCTGCATGAGGCAGATGGCATGTTTGTGTATGAGCACTTTAGTGTCCAAAAAGACTTACCCTGCTGATTGTGTGGTGCTCGTCCATCCAGTGTCTCTTGTTGAGCACGCTATGGATAGGCATGCTTGACTTCAGTCTGAGGCCACGTGATTGCAGCTGTCAGTTTCTTTGGATCTGGAGAGAAGTTGTGAGGATGATGCTGTGTTTGGACTAAAAAAGTGCAGTGGTGTAGCCATCCTTCACGGTTGGTAGACTGGAGCTATTAGAGAATGTTGGGTAGGAACTAGAACTAACCAAAGGAATGAAGAAGAACATGTCCCACAGGTGAAAAATGGGACTTAAGTAGGAAGATAAGATGGTTTGGGAGTAGGATAGGGTTTAGGACAATGAAAACAGGCTGAAGCATGTGTCTGCTAGAGGAAACTGCTTTCCAGAGCCTGGAATAAACCCAAAGTTGTGGAGTCTTGCCTTGTCTTTGCTGTCAGGAAATATCTGTGAAACCCAGAGGCAAACTGTCTCGTTCCTCCTCTGCTGCTGGACAGTATCTCCTTTTCCTGTCAGCTAATACCCTATTTCATGTAGCAGAGGTCTTTGAATGTAAAAATGTCAGCCTAACTGACTGGTTGAATTTAACAAGTTGCCAGATACAATTACAATTGTTTTCTGGCAGTAACTGATCCATAAGATTGCACGCAGATGAGTACACTTGGAACACTTTTTTTTCTGGTACTGGGGGATCTCAGGAAGCAGTTCTCTGAACTTTTAGTGGGTTTGTTATTTTTGGTTTGTGGTGTGTGGCTCTGGTGTTTTTGGAAAAAAAAAAAAAGAGTAAGGATTTGAGTGACGCAGATGACTTGTAGCTTAAACGTGAGCTTATTAAGGGAACAAGGGACAAGTAAAGAAGAAGAAAAAATTATGATAATTTTACTTCATTAATAATAGTGCTGATTACCTGAAAACTTGTCAGTTAAATACATTGCTTAACACATCTGTGGTTTTGCTATGACGTGTATGCATGTTGTGCTGGAATTTACTCTCTCAAAGTAAATGTGTAAAGATGCAGAAAACCCACCCAACGAACACTCATCTGTGTAGAGAAGATTTATTTCATAGAGGATTGGAATGCTTATTAAACAGATTATTGTGCCCTCAAGTGCATCATGAAGTAATATTTCAGTTTTCAGCAAAGTATGTCAAAGTATACTAAGTTTTCAACTTATAAGTTAAACATGTATTCCCTGAGTGTTTTAATAAATACTTGAGCTTGGAATATGGATTCTAGAATTGATTTTCTCAAGTAACTTAGGAAAAAAGAAATCACATTTGCAAGCACTTCTTTTGATTTCTTTATTGTGTTCACAAGATTGTAATGGTCTATTTCCTAGAAAAGTGTGATTCCTTCAGACCTTTTTAGAAAGTACCTCTTGGTGTTGAACAACAGAATATTACGTTTGAGGTGTAAAAAGGTATAGACCAGGGCAGTGGAGAAGCATTGTGTTTATTCTTGAAGGTGGTATCTTACTGATGTGTTGTCTCAAGGCAGGGCCTAAATAGAAATAGTAATAACTGTTGTTACTGTTTAGGAATAATAATTGGGGATTCGAAATTTGAAGAATGATTGCAATGACATTTTTGCTATGTATTTTGGAATCAATCCTAGCATAGTTCCATTGTGTGATTCTAAAGAAGTAGTAATACAGAAATAGTAAACTCTTCACACTCCTTGAGAGTGCAATTGATATATTTTGAGGAAGGGCTGTGGTTTTGCTTTACTAGGTTTTAGTTGGTTGCTCTTGTGGCAGTGCAGTATACATAACCATGCCAGCTGGAATCTCGTAGCAATGCCCAGTCTGTATCTCCCTGGCTTGCCCTGTCCAGGTTGTGACAATGCATGCTACCTTTGATGTACCTGTAAAGTTTTACAAAGATACCTTCCAAGTAAATATTTGGAGGCAGTTTTGACTATGGCAGCCTCGCCAGTCAAAGAACATCTGCCTAATGAGGGCCTGATGTTACAAGCAAATCAATTACTGTGTATGAAACATAAAGGAGTGATGATCGGAAGGCCTAGCCTAGTCTGTTTTATTCTTATTAATTCTAGAATTAAGAGTAGTATTGCTAATCAAGTATTTCCTACTGTTTACAGAGCAGGCAGGCCATTTACAGTCTCATTATTCTTAGGTGTTGTTAGTGTCTTAGCTCTGTTATAGTTGAAAGCAGTGAGTGTGGTTCTGTGTTTATTGAAATAAGAATCCACCTAATAGAGCAGTTAGCACTGTAGTTTTTGGAAAGTGTGTTTGTGTGTATCATGTAAAGAAGCAAAAAGATTGTAAATCTACCTATACCTCTGATAGTCAATGGGGTTTTTTTGTAATGTTAAAAAAATCTTAACGGAGGCTTTTTGCAGTTGAATAAGGAAGTGCAGCTTTGAAAAATGAGATTAATATGTTTTCACATACCCAACTGCAAATTAGATTGAACGTTCTGTTCACTATGTGGAATAATAATAAATGAAACAGGGCAAATAGCAGCTAGTATCTTTCATTGCAGCAAAAGAAACCTAAGTAGCAATATTCTTTTTTCTCACTTTATCAGAGGTTGATGCTTTTGTGGTAGCTGATTCTCTTCATTACAGTTTTGCTGGCCATGCATGTTTAGAAAAAGTTTAGTTGCCTTGCTGATTTCCTGCCGGCTGCTAATGTGTTGAGTCAGACAGCTGAACTAATGCATGGTACAAAAGGATGGATAACAGTAAGATTAGCACACTAATGTGTCTCTTCAGTTTAACTTACGTTCAAGTCTGGAAAAATATTCAGGTTTAGTAAAAATGACAATTACAAACAGCCAGTTTTTTTTAACCTTGAAGTTAGGCTTCAGTAGTGTAAGACATGATTTGATTGTTGCCAGGGTTCAGTTCCCTGGAGAACCATGTGTACATAGGTGTGTTTATCTTTCAGAAGATTATTCAGGTGTATGTGTTTGTAGTGAATTCAAGCATACTGTTTTTGTGGTGTTGTTTTTTTTGCTTTTTTTGCTTTTTTTCTCTAGGTTGATGGAAAACGAGAAGCTTTTCAAAGCTGACTTTATCTGGTTATCTTAATCACTTCAACATGAAATTGAGGTTGTTTAACAGTTGTAATAGAGGAACTTGCTGACAATTTTTAAGTAGTGGGATTTTCTGAATGTACAATCTACCTAGCATAAATACAAGATTTTTATTTTTTTTTTTACCTTTTAACACCTTCGTTAAAGTGTTTAATGAAGTGTGGCTTACACTGCAGTTTGATAAGCTATCTACATAGAGTAACTTTCCTCATGTGTGACCCACCTAATTTGTTGTAGTTTGAAGACAATCTTGGTAAGGTATTCTTATCCCAAGCTATGAATTATATATATTTTCTGAAAACATGATATATTTTGTTTTAGCAATTTTTTTCCCCACCAGAATCATAATTTGCTGTGGTGGGTTCTTCCAAAATGCTCTATGTCAAATGCAGATTTTTTTTTTTTTTTTTTTTTTTTACTGCTACACTTGTGGCCAGCTAAAATCTGTTTAATTACAGAGCATGTGTAGCCCTTTAAGCTCTTATTCTTGTGGCAATTGTCAATGTATTGATAATGAGCAAGCATCTCATGTTTCCCCCCCATGCCCTGAGCCAGCCTGAGTGAGTGGCTGTTGTGTTTTACATGATTCAAATTTCTTTTCATATCTTCAGTACTACTTCTGAATTAGGATGACCAAAATTGCGTGGAGCATTATAACAGAGTTGTTTGTGCAATTGTTCCATTCTTTATTGAAACATCTGCAGAGCTACATCAATCAAGATATTTGCTCTTCTAGAGATGTCACTGCTTGGTCCCTCCTGGTCATTGTGTGATTGATAATAGGTTTTGAATGCTGTCTGTGTCAAATAGTAAATTTTCATTAGGGGGTGCATTTTATAAAACCTCCTAGTTCTGCAGCATTAACTATTCAGTATGAGATTCCAGTTTCACTAACTCCTTTTTAGAGAGTATTTGGTTTTCTGTACCTTTGGTCAGCCTCTTTTTAATGAGTTCTACTTTCAGCACTGCTGTTGTCACTTTGTTTTAGCATCTACCTTGGCGAGCTTTTCTAGGAATTGCTATTTTTTTTTTAGGTAAATTCCACTCAGAGTGTTTTATGGGAAACTCAACTTAGCATTGCTCTCCTTTCTCAGGCACTCTCAGTTACTGTATCAGTCTAGCACAGTCTAACTTCTGCAAACTTGCAGTATGCTTTGAAGACTTTCACACGGGTATTTTAAGTTATGCAGTATTTCTGAAATTTGACATAGTAGTATACATGGACTAATGTATTTGGCTGGAACGTTTATTCTTGAGCTACATTTTGGAGCCTTTTCTTGTATGAGTACATGCCTGGTAATTGTACTTCCAAATCAGTTTCCAGTTTTTCTCTTTTCAACATCTCTTTGACCTACTCAGATGATTTTGCTAACAGGTTCCACTGCTTTATCCAAGTCACATGTTTTGAAATCTACGCTTAAATAAAATTAGTTGTTCTTTTGATCAGATATATTTGCTTTCTCAATTTTTTGTTTCATATCTTGCTGTATTAGGAAAATTCCCCAGATGATAATCAGTGATCACAGGTTTTTTTTTTTTAGATGTTGCAAGTAAAAAACCCCAAACCTTTAGTGCCAGAATCTGGGTTTTTATTATTACAAAGTGTTCTCATAAAGAAGACACATGAAGTGTCTTCACTGTCAGCATCTTAAAGAAATATAGTGTATTTTTAAAATAAAGAATGCATAACATTAGTCCTTCATGACTGATCATCTGATGCTGAGTAATTTTTTTTTTCCTTTTAACTTACTAAGTGTGTTTTTGTGGTCCAGATGTCTAGCTTTTTTTCATGTGTGCATAAACTGTAGAAGCTTCAGTTTTACAACAAGAAAAACTGATACAAAACTATGTGAAAATACTAGTGCCTCTTAACTTCCCAGCAATGTATTTATATTAGCTACAAAGTTTATGTTCCCTCAGATTGCCTTTGTATGTGGAAAATGTGAGAAATTTGAGTTTGGCCTTAAAAAAATAATAAAATAGGGAGAAAACTCCCATGACATTACTGTGTTAGTGAATAGTTAATTATTTTTGGGTGATCATAGAAGTAAAAAAGAAATTACCTCGATCCTTTTGTACAAAAGACATTGAATGCATTAACCAGTGAAATGTTTTCTTCTACTTAATAACTCTGTAGAGAATGGTTCTGGATGGTTTCTAAAAGATGGAGGAAATAACCTGCATATGCTTTACATTATTCTTTTTAAATGGTGAGTGTTAAGATGTACCCATGGGAAGGAAGAAAGAAAGACTCTAATGGTGTAGTTCTTTTAAATAGGTATTTTTAAAGTAACTTTCACTGTTTTATTTCCTCTCATTTCCAAGAATAAACAAAGCTGAAATTTAAGTAACTCCATCAGAATAGGATTAGCTTTAAAACTAATTATTTTGGAGGGTCTCAACCAGGAACTTCTTAAACTCTGTTTTGTTTAAAGGCTGTAAAATAGCATGTTACCTGGTTTAGTGGTGGACAGGTATTTTCTATTATTTTAACTGAATTACTGTGGAAACTCAATCTAATGCTGAGACTTAATGCATTAATATTCATAATTAATTTGATTCATGATTAACTTTAAAATCATGTTGACTTTTACAGTACTTAATATTCCTTTACTCTTACAAGTTTTTTTTAGTTGTACTGTTTTCTATCAGCTAATCACTCACCCCAAGGAGCTTTTATTTTTACAAATATACTCATTTAAATGTGCATGGCTATTATGTCAGTTGCTAGATGATAGTAGTTGAAGATACTCAGTAAATTGCTGAAAAGTTTGTTCAACTATCCTGTTCTAAACTGATTCTTATGTTAAAGATTTTTAGAGTTTTTTGAGCATAATACTGGGATATAAGAAGACACAGGACTTAATCTCAAATGTACAGCTTTTTGTGATAGCCAGGAAAATGAGACTGTATTTAATATTTTATTTTCTTAAGTGAATGGAGGTTGCTATTGTCAGGTACAATGCAGGGCTGATATACTTTAGATGAGACCTGCTCAGGCTGTTCTGACATACATTGAATAATACAAATCCAAGTCTTAGTAAGTGGAAACAAATGCATAGCTGTTTCATTATGTCAGAATTCAGTGTCAGGTACTAAACCAGATCTGCTAATGTATGAAAATTTCTCAGAAGTGGACTGTTTTATCAAGATTTGATGCTTGAGCTTGTCTGAATTTTTATTTTTTCACTCTTTATTGGTTTGTGGAAGAAAGATGATAGGAATCTTCCTTGACTGATTCTCAGTCATTCCAGTGATTAATAGCAGGGGGTGAATAGAGTAAGTGCTTTGCAACATTTTGGTCTGTACGTTGATGATGCATGCAGGGCACAGGTCCATGTGGCACAATATTAAAAATGACTTGGTTTTTTGCTAACATTTCCATTCCTGCTTCATCAGCAATAGTAGCAAATAGCATTAGGATTAACAGTGAAGACTGTTAAAATTGCAGTGAATAAACCCAAGTATTTCTTTTCCAAGTAAGCGTACTGCCAGATTAGAAAACACGAGTTGCAATGTTCTACCTATTGGTATAACAAGTGCTTTATTATTATTATTATAAAACACTTCAAAGCTTTCTGTTGACATTTGTACGAAGGGAACAGATGAGCATGCTCTATTTGGTTTTGAAGTCAGTTTGATACAAACCTTGCAACTGCCCATAAGAGAAGGAGTTTTGCAGGTTCCTCTTGAGGAAAAAGAAATGACTGAATTTTGATATCAAGTGTTGACAAATTGTTGAAAGTGCTGCCCACTTATCACTGGACTGACAGTTTAATCATTGAAAGCATACTGCTAGATGGGGCTTAGAGAAACAAAAGAGAAGGAACTACAATTTTTTCCAAGGTGTTGAAAGATGAATTGAGATTTGAAATGCAAACAGTTTTTTGGGGTGGGTGGGACTGCGTGGAGTGACACTGCTGCATGACTTATACAGCCATATTCTCAGTTGTGGTGTACAAAACTTAGATTCTTTTTAATTTTTTCTGATAGAAAGTGCTGATCAACTTAGTGCATAGATGGGGTGATGTCATGTTGTTTTAGTTCTTGTTTTTAATTTTTATAGTAAAGGTATTTAATTATGGAATGTGCTGTGATAGCAAGGTTCCTTTGGGGTGAGTTCTGAATATCAGCATACTACTTGTCTTGTAGTTCAAGCACATGCTCTCTGTTGGCCTTCAGAATGCTTTCAAGAGAGTTTCTAGTCCACCTGTCTGGAGATTTTCCAATAAGAGCAGAATAAAACTGTTACGCTTTTTCTTCTCTTTTCCTGCCATTCTTAGTTATATTTTTTTCATGTGCTTTGTTTACACTATTTTTTGAAGAAGACAGGCTGTATATTATAGAAAACTAACTGGTATCTACTTGCCATTGTCTAGCTGCTGGGTAATGTTTTAATACAACCCAGAATGGATTGTCTGCCTGGATAAACCTCAGACCCATATTCACTGGATTTGGATCCTCCAAAGTAGTAATACTGTGGGTTTATGTTTAGAATGTTTGTAACCATCATTTCCTAGTTTGGGGATGTATCTGATCAGAAAAGAATTGGTAAAGAAACTCCTAGTTGTAGTTTAAACTGCAGTGAGAAATATTTTGGTTTAAGAACAGCGTCCAGGTGTGCTGCTCTTTGAAAAGAAAATTTTATAATTTAGAAGGAAGCCTTTATGAGGAGAAGTTGTGAAGCTGTGTACCCTAGGAATGAGGGTGGTTTGCAGCTCCTAAAATGATGGGAGAAGAAGGATGTTAACTTTTTCAGTGATTTCTGACTTTGAATATGCTTGCTGAATAGTTTATGTAAACCCATTTTATGTTGCAATTCAACTGTCTTAAACACATGTGCAGAATTTTGCCTCCTCTAATGTAAAAATAATTGGCAGCTGAAAAGCAGCAACTTCTTGGTTGTTTTCAGTGTGATGGGAAACATTCATTTGAACAGTCTTTTATGTGCTCAAGAGGAAAGAATACTTCACTGTTAAATGTCACGAAGAAATAAAAAATTACATCTCTGTAGGCAAATGTAGTGAGTATAAATAGTGTGTTCTGTTGCAGATCTTATCTTAGGGGAAGGTGTTGGAGACATTGAAAAATGCTATCAGTATAGATGAAGGAAACAAAAGATTACATTACTTTTGTGGTTTTCAGTGACAGAGGAAGAAAAATGTTCTCCTGCACTAGAATGCATGTCATTACCACCATAGGTGACTGTCATGCCATGTTATGGTGGAACAGGATAATTATATTGAAAGCAGTTTTTCTTTTTTTGAATCTGTTCCCCCACTGCCCTGCTGTGAGCAAGACAAATTTATCATTTACTGCTAAACTTATTACTTCCAACATACAGACGAGAGTATTGTTAAAGGGGAATAATGTGGATTTTGAGATTCTTCTTATGCGTTTCTGCTACCTACAGTAGAGATGAGTACTTAGATCTCTTCAAAGGGAGGCCTATCACTGCATTTGCAGAGCACACAGGTTTTAGAGGTATGGTGAAATTGCTGCATGCTTTTTTTAGGCACATTGCTATTATAATTAAATATCTCTTCTTACTAACTCTTTTAAATCCCTGGAGTGTTACACAACATAATTACCACTGCAGTGTTAAGATAGAGCTGAAGCAGTTAGAACTGTACTTAGGTGTTTTCTTTGAAAGTAAAGCTTTCCTAATTTTTAAATCAGTTGGCTTCCTGTGAGATATCATGGTGGAAGAATTTGTAAAGAATTGTAAATGTGAAGGAGCTAAAGCGTAGTAAATGAACTTGGAAAGTGTAATTTCATGAAAGACATGCCAAAGAAGTTTTTTGGAAGGGAAGACAAGACATCTGCTTCTTGTTGTGTAGGAAATTTGGTGAAATAATCTATACAAAAGGCTTTTTGCTTGAGTCCCTCTTGTTTTTAATGATACGTGGATTCAGTGGTAAAAATTAAAAAGGTGTGCTTTGAGTATGTGATCTTACTTTTGAAGTACTCCTGTCCTCAGATTTTAAAGTATTTCAGAAAATAATAAGCAAGATATTTGCTAGACATGAAAGGGCAATAGATCTTTTAGCTTTTCTAACATGTAGCTAGTGAGGCTTTCTGGAATCTTACTGCACTTTTGATAAACTCTTGAAGGGAAATGCTGGAAATACAGAAGCAGACAGTTCTAGAAATACGCATAGTGAGTGGCAAAGTTGCAAGAGACTGGAAGCTTCGACTTGGTTTAATGGAGACAGAAAGATTATGTGATCAAAATTTAATACTTTTGTATGGACTTTTGTTGAGAGACAAGAGGTTTGATTAAACACGAGGCAGATACCTGAGAAAACTGCTGCTAGTCATAAAAGAAGAAAAATCTTAAAGAATGTTGTGTATTTGGGAGAACATTTGTGGCTAGCTGGGCTAAGAAGTTGAGAAGGGTTGTAAGTTGTGTTCTGTTCCTGATTAGAAGTGAGAATGGGTGAAGTGGAATTTGGTCTAATTATTTTATTTAAGCAGTAGTCCTTCAGTTCTGCCACATACAAGATAAATGAAAAGCTCGGAGAAGCTCCCACAGAAAGGGAGTTTGAAGACCTGATCAGCAAGTGAAGAAAAACTGAATTCTTGCTTGTTATTTCACCCATTGCTTCTGAATGTTTCTTCTGAAGACTTAGGGTAACTAAAGCAAGGGGAAAGGTAAAATTCAGAGAAGCAGAAGAAAAAGTAGCATTTGAGGAACTGATGACAATGCTGAGTTGATGTTGCTGTCAATCCCTGTCATGATGTTTGTTCGTGTTACCAGTGGCTTGAACGTAGAGAGAAAAGATAACTGGAATATGCAAAGGAAATGGAACTTCAGTTTTCTAGTCCTGTAGTGGAGTAGAAAATCCTGAGCTGGTAGGTGTCTTTGTTCTAGTGTTTCAAGCATGATAGATTGCTTAGGTTTCACAAAAGCCAGAATTTAGTGCTAGTCCTCAAGTCAACCTATCTGTGTACTGTTTCTCCGTGTGTGTTCTGAATGTTTGGCTATGCCATGTCATGAATGTGATATATGAGTGTTTGCCGGGAAAAGATTAAAATGCGTTCTCTTTCTTCAGTGAAAAGTAGGATATCTAATATTAGTGATTATATCCCTCGTGAAAGATACAATTTAAATTTACATTTTCAGTGTAGCTACTCTGTAGCTGCAGAATATAAATAAAAATGACTGTGTTGCTACTTATGCTTCAGTACTTTGGCAGATGTTAAAGCTTGTGTCAGTGTAGTGGTAAGTTAATGGAGAATCTGAAGAGAATGAAAAGGAAACAAAGCCTGCCAAAAGGTAATATTTGTTCATAGAGATGTGCTAAAGAATTTCTTTCTATACTGAAGCCAGTATAAATACTGCATGTAGTTCTGAGGATTTTGTGCCTGTTGCCAAAATTGTCAGTTTAGAAGCCGCTGTATGTTTTCCTTGAGCTGTGAATATGATGATGAAATTTGTGTTCTCCATTCTAGAACAGGTGTTAACCACCAAATCATTATATACTATACACAACTGACAATGTCAGTTTCCAGTGGAGAAACAACTTGTTCTTGAATATGCAGAATAAGTTTGTTAGAATTAATTCAAACTCACTCAGTTGAAAATCAGGTCTGCTGCATTTCAAAGGTGCCTTATTTCTAATACTATCCTTTTCCTCCCTAGCTTTTCAAGTGGGCAAATCTTAGCTATAAATCTTTTGCCAGAGAAGAAACTGATTATGAAACAGAGGCTATATTAATCTCTGTTTTGCTGCTAGAGTTTCAAGTGACTTCTCCTTTCTCTGTCTTCCTGTGGTCATATGAGAACATATTTTCAGTTATATTTTAAATCTGAAGATTTTGAAAAAAGTTGTAACAGTTTTGAATAAAAGACTGGGATTACTGGTAACTGTTCTCACATCTTACAGTGCACACTTATACTTTAAAGCTTTGGGAACAATTCCTCTTTAATGTTATTTTTTAGGAACTTGTTTGATACATTTATTTTACGTAATTCTTTAATGATACTGGGATAAACTCATTGCGAAACTTTTATACTAGTTGAGATTCCATAAGTTATTAAAGGTGGTTTTTTTAATTCTTATGGCAGTAATTTAAATAGCAATTTAACAGTTATAGAAGTGAAGTACACAGTCTTGTTAAATATGGCTTTTTGTTAGGTAAGAGTATGCTTTCTGTCCATTCTCAGGTTATTACATTTCAGTGAAACCAAAACCGATCTGAATCAAATTGTCTATTTTTATTTACATTGTTTAGAATTACTCAACTACATCTTGGAAGTAAATACCTTAGGATGTAGAAAGTATATGTGTAATTGATAGAAACAGTATTTATAAGTCAACTTTGTGGCATTCCCTGGTGCTGTTCAGTTTAGTACTTTGTAGGAGGTGTATATATTCTGAGTGTATATAGAAGTTGCCCAGATCTCTGATACCATACTTGTCTTCATTTTTTTATGATCTCACAGGGACTAGTCAGTAGAACAATATTTAACAATATTTACTATTTTGTTGTCACACCATGTTCTCAGTAACTGCACCCTTGAGTTGCCACATTTCCATTCCTGAAAGATGCACCATTTCATTTCCAAATGCTATACTTAAATCTTGTAACTAGCAAATGATACTGTATAGATGCATTTCTGTATTATTTTTGTTAGGCACAGGTTTTCTGAGTTTTTGTTTTGTTTGTTGGTGGGTTTTTTTGTGGGTTTTGGAGGTTTTTTTTGTTTATGTTTTTTTTCTTTCTAGATGCTTTATTATAAGCATATGTGAATTTACTGGTTTTATACACCTTTTAAATTATGTGAACAATCTTGTAAGTGCTTTAAAGAACTGCATCTAATTTTTACTTTAGTAGCTGTAATCCATAAACAGGACGAGTAGGCAACAAAGTTACAGATGTGAAGGAAAAAATATTTAAGATAGGTGCTGCGATTTCAAAACCAAACCAAACCAAATAAAAAACGCAAACCGAAAAACCTAATCCTGAGAAATCCATAAAGAACCTCAACAAAACCAGTAGTTACCATGATGCTCATGAAGAGAGGAGGAAAATGGCATTAAGATTTGGGAAAGATTAGAGAACACTATCATGTTAGATTATAATCTGTTACTGTGTTTAATACCTAATATACGTTTTTCCCCCCACAGAAATTAGCAGAGTACGGAAAGACATGTATAACGACACATTAAATGGTAGTACGGAGAAGAGAAGTGCAGAATTACCAGATGCTGTGGGACCTATTGTACAGTTACAAGAGAAACTATATGTGCCTGTAAAAGAATATCCAGATGTAAGTATATCTTTTTAGTCCCTAAATTTTTTTTTTGATCCTTGTGGTCATCTTTAAATGTAAATTTCATGTGGTGCTACCCTTGGATCACACTGAATTGCTTTTGACAAGATACTTCTCAGGGAAGCAAAGTATGTTGCTCTTGGTTTGATTTGTAGTGAGTGTGAGTGGAAGAAGTTTATATTAAATACCAGACCAGTATGGCTTATGAATTACTTTGTTCATTGAGTATTGTCAGTCCTGAGACACTGTGTAGTGAGTATTATGGGGGAAGTAGTTCTTGGGATTGTGTGTTTTCCACTTAGTATGTCTGTCACAATCCATTGGAGAATCCTTAGAGACCCTTTAGAAACCTTTTGGGGGCTACTTAATCTCAATTCCTGTTTGGTCCATACATGTGTAACCACTTGTCTTTATCTTGGGACACTCATTGGTTTGTTGTTTGTATTTCTCCCTCATTTCATAAGCAAAGCTTGCATGCCAGTGTTAATGTCTCCATTAAGTTTTCTGTTGTATATCTGCTTTTTTGAGAGGCTGTGGTTTCATTTAGCTTGAAGAACTGTGAGAACTCTTGTGGTCTGAATGGTTTCTCAAAACAACTTGGGGAAAATAGTCTTGTCAAAGTCTTCCCAGCCATTTTCACTGGTAAAGGAGTTGTGTTACATCCACCTTAGGAGAATTCACTACAACTACTGTTGTAGTGGAGGAGCGCAAGGGACCATGTAAAGCGGTATGAAATAGAAGAAAGTACAGAATGGCAAAGTAATACTTGTGTATTTTGTGGCTTTTTTTTTATTATTAATTAGACTAATCTCTCCAAATTGAGGTTTATTATTTTAATACTGCTACAATGTATAGGCCTAAATAAAACCTCATCATGCCATGCAAATTTGGTGGCCTTTTGCAGTGGGGTCACGTTAGTGGATAAGGGAAGAGCAACTCATGTCATTTTACCTGGACTTGTGCAAGGTATTTGACACTGTCCTGCATGACATCCTAAATGTCTCTATACTGGGAAAAAAAGGAGATTCAATGTATGAACCAGTCAGTGGATAAGAAGTTGGCTGGATGGTTGCATTTAAAGAGTTGTGGTCAATGACTTGTCCACATAGAAACCATGGACAAGTGGCATTCCTCAGGGATTGGTACTGGTGCTGTTCAACGTCTGTCTGCAACATGGAGGGTGAGACTGAGAGCAACTACAATAAATTTGCTGGCAACACCAAGCTGGGTGCAGAGCTCAACACACATATTAACAATCTTGAGAGCTATTGAAGTTCAGTAAAGCTCAGTGTAAGGTCCTGCACATGGGTTGTGGCAGTACCAAGTACAATTAGAGTTTGGCAAGAGAATATGTTGAGAACAGTCCTGAGGAAAGAGCAAGACACAGAGCTGTTGTATTGAGTCCAGAGGAGATAAGGCCACGAAGGCGACTTGAGGGCTGGAGCAGCTCTCCTGTCATGACAGGCAGAGAGTTGGGGTTGTTCAGCCTGGAAAAGCAAAGACTCCAGGGATACCTTCAGGCAGCCTTTCAGTACCTGAAGGTGTCTAAAAGAAAGCTAGGGAGGGACTTTTTACAAGGGCATATAGTGATAGGGCAAAGGGTAATGGTTTCAAACTGGAAGACTGTAGATTTAGGTTAAACATTAGGAAGAAATTCTTTGGTGTGAGGATGGTGAGACACTGGAACAGGCTGCCCAGAGAAGTTGTAAATGACCCCTCCCTGGAGGTGCTCCATCCTCCTCAGGATGGAGCTTTGAGCAACCTGATCTAGTGGGAGGTGTCTCTGCCTATTGCAGGGAGCTAGAAGTCTATGATCTTTAAGGTGCCTTGCAACCCAAGCCATTCTATGGTTTTACACTGCATTAAGAACATTAATTGTATATCATTATTCAGACCAAAATCTTTAAACAAATGTCTCTTCCCCCCCTTTCAGTTTTCAAAATGTTTTGCTTTTGGGTTAAAATACCTGTACTGAGAAAAGTGGTCAAAGATTGTGTTGGCAGTAGTGGCATCTGTGCCCCGCTTACCTTCTGTTTTTCTTCTAAAGTAATTATTTGCATATGTATATATTTAAATGTACATATAAATACATGCGTATATATCACCACACCAAAAACCGATTCTTATGAAACATACTGGAATTGTAGATTTTTGAGAGGAACAGTGCTATGCATTTTTTCTGCAAATGTAATTAGCTCAGTACTTAAATAGCTGTATAGATCTTAAGAGTTACATTACTTTTACTGTATTAATAAAACACAGCTGAATTGTTGCGATTTTGGTCACCAATGCATCCTTTGAGGAGAGTTGCTTTAGTTGTTGGTTGTAGTTTTTACATAACTTAATATTTGCTGTACCAGGGTCACGAGATAGAAGTAAAGGGGTTGGATTTCCTGTGACTGTTCTTAAGCTTTTCTTCTAGAAATCAAGAATTGTAGTAGCTTAGCTCTTTACTCCTAGTTAATTATCAAACATAATTTAAATAAAGAGTAAAGAGTTTGTCTCTATTTTGTGTCAAAGCACTTGTGTAACTTTCAAGTGTGATATTTCTCTAGCTACTGCTAGTTCTGTGTGCTTCCAAATGAATGCCCTTGAAGTGGTCACTAATTTATTTTAATAAGCCCTTACAAATTCAGAAGCTGGAGAGACTTGTGATTTGTACGCATGTGACCTGGAATAAAAAAGGAGTTGGTTCTTGTGAGATTATGTGAAATGTTTGCTAGAAATGTAGAACTTCTTACTCTATGCTGGTACTTGACGCAGTTCAAGCTTCAGTAGAGAGCCAAACCCTCCATTCTCTATGTGCTCCTGCCTATGGGTTGTCTGTATTTATTCCTAGCTGCTCAGAATGAGCATAGATCCCAATTTTTTGGATCTTCATATCCTCAATAATTGGCCAAGCAACAGAATATGCTACTACATATGAAAAAAGCAGTGGTTTTGTATGCAAGGCCCTTTCTAAAACCTTTCTGGAGGTGAGAAATAAACTAGCTTTGCATGCAAGCTGCTACAGTGTTCAGAAGGTCTAGTGTACTAGACTAGTGTTAAACAAGTTCCAACTTGTTTAAAAAAAAAAAAGCATACCCAACCCTATAAAAAGATAAATTTCTCCTGTAAAAATAATTTCATTGTAATCAGTGTTAGGTGAGACATTATTAGTATCGAACAAATTACTTAATTGTGATCAGATACAGAGAAGACATGCTGTTTAGGCTTTCAGTGAGTTTCTCTGAGAAATCCAGTTAATTCTTTTCCAACTCACAATCTGTTGTATCTTACAAAGACATAAAGATGGATAAATTTAAAGATTATTCAGACAAGAGTGACCAAAACCTGTTTTCTGATGTAGATTTAGTTATATATATAATAAAACGCAAAACCCCAAACAAGTAAGCTTTACGTTGTTGTAATAAACTTTTATTCTGGCAAATATTTTACTGTAGTGGAAGTTCCATAGGGCTATAGTGCCACTTTTTTTCACAGAATCCTAAATTAATTATGAAGCATAAAAATAGTGGTCTGCCGTAAGTTTAAACAAAATTGTATAAACATATACTCATACATGTATAAAACATGAAAAGTAAATTTTCATAGCCTACCTCAATTTAATATTAATTTGACTGTCCTTTGAGTAGCTACAAAGAGGAAAGAACATTAAAAATTGCATTACAAAGCTAAAATCAATATATAAAATGCCCTATAGTGTCTTAGTAATTTATTTTTTTTATGAGTGCGTATTGAGCATATTAATTTTCAATTTTTTATTCTAAAACCATAGTAAAGGCAAGATTCAACTTTCAAAAAAATTGTCTGAAACAGCCTGTAGTTTTTAAAAGGAGAATGTGTAGAGCCTACATTTCTGTATTAGTAAGTAGAAGATTCGCAAAAAATCTTGCTGAATAGTAGCTAATTTTCTGGTTTATGTTGTATTAATGAGGAGCATTTTTCCATGATATAATGACAGTCTGATAAAATGTAACTGTTAGAGTGGTCTGCTTTCTGTCTCATTTTCCTGTTGCCAGCTGTAGTAATGCAATTGTGTATATTTGTATGTTATTTTCTTCTAGAATCCCTTGGAAGAGCTTAGATCTTTTTAGAAATTTTAGTCTTAAAACTGAGATTTAAGCTACTTAACTTAAACTTTACACTTAGGAGAGAAATTGTGCGGAAGGCTCCCAGAAGATGAAAATCCATTAATTGTCCATAATTTGCCCTACAGTGAAAAATATATTCTATATACAGTGATATCTTTGTATCCTCATATAAATCTTTGGTACTACAATTTGAAGGCATTTCCAATTCCTATAAAAATATCTTCCATCAGAGTTTTAAAAAGTAAGAAGAAAGGATGTGGGGAAAACTATTGAGCTCTTAGGAAGCAGAAGATTGGAGGATAAGCTATTGTTTGTGGGTGAATAGTTAATAGTCTTCAGTATTTCTTATTCTTCAAATAAATGATTAATTTTCTTGAATTTCCCTAAAGAGCTGAGATGAAATTTTGTCTGATATCAATTGCAACAGTTTTTTGAATTAGTACCTACAGATGTTGTACTGCAAAAATGTATTTTGTTTTGATTTTAATTTTTTTTTAATAATTGCTTTATTATTAATAAGTAGCCTGTTAGCTCTGATTAACGTGAAATTCTCTGTTGGAATTCTTCTGTGCCTCTTCAGTAAAAATCTAAGAACTCTGTAATTATCACATCTGAAGTAGCATGTCCTTTGAGTATACTGAAGCTCAAAGGCCAGCAGTGATAAACAGCTTGTGCATACTTTCTGACCATTTCTGTTAAAACTATTTAATTAATACAGCAGAACGATGAACACAGGGATTCGTTTTACTATGGGGAACTTAGTGACAAAACGTTTAAATCCTTTTTCAATTTGGTAATATCAGGGTTTAATAGCATCCCTAATATGGATTAGGAAGATGATAACATCCTCTTTATTTATTGTTCTGATTCTTTTACTTAAGCTCTTCATTCCCTAGTGGTAAACAGGGAGGGAGGCTAAAAGACTTGGCTTTGTTTACCCTTGCAGTAGGAAGGAAGGAGTGAATATAATTGATACCTAAACAAACTTAGCTCACAGAGTACCAGTAAGGCTGAAAGAAGATTCAGCAAAAGGTCAAATACTGATATAAGTACAAATGTATTATGACAGAATGAAAATAGTTTGATTGGTAATTTCTACTCTGAATGAGTTATTTGGAAATACGTTGTAATAGAAGTAGAGGGGGCAAAAAAGGTAAGTTTAAAATAAAACTTTATATATTTATGAGAGGCTTTGTGCACTCTGGTTGCAAATAGTAAGGGAATGGATTAATTGAGAAATGTCTCCTTTATTTAGAACCTAATAAAGCAGAGACTTGCCATTATATCTGTATGAGGCTTCAGTCTAATAGTTTTATTGGATATCCTTCCACTACTGACCATCTGATTCACCTTTTGATAAATGTTTCTTTTGAGTCCTGGTTCACACTCAATAGCTTGCTTTTTTCTTTCATAGTACCTTTCTGAAAGATTACATCTATTGTCATAATTTTATTCAGAAATAAACCTGTTAAATCTCCAGAGTATGTTTGTCCTCTGAAGCAAAACCATGTAAGACAGTCTAGAATTAAAGGCATTGGAGATAAAACCCCTGTTCTTTAGTCACTGATGGTAATCTTGCAGGTTCAGCATCAGTTCAGCAGTACTTAGGGACTTGGTGTCATGCTTGTGATTGTTTTTTCTTTCCCATTTAACTCTTCAAACATTGAATGCATTTAAGCTAGACAGTTGAGGATCTAGTCATTTATCTGTTAATATTCTTATTCCCACTTCATTCTTACTCTCAAATTTTGCTCTTTAACTATTTGCAGATACTATTTGCAGTGTTTTTTGTGTGTGCAAACAAAAAAAAAAAAAAAGGGGAAGGCGGGGCGGATGGAAGACAGGTAAAGACTACACTACAGGTCAATGTTTCTCTTAGTATTTTTCAAAGTAAGTTCAGAAATCTGGGAGAAGAAAGAGCTGCATCTGGTACTCACGGAAAAGCTGAACATGCTTGTTAGGATACCAGTTTGTTATAGTGATGCTTGTACTAGGTAGTAACTTACTCAAATGAACATTATAGGACTGAACTTGTAGTGATGGGTACAGCATGTATATGACCCTTTTAGTTGAAAGTAGTGCATGATTTTTCTTGTTTAGTCACGGTATGACTCCCAGCTCATAAGGGAACAGCTAGTGCCAGACATTGGGCAACTTCTGTACACCATGACTGAAGAAGAGTGTATGTGTGGAAGCCAAGAGATTAAGGAGAATGGTGAACAGTTAGTTTATAGATGCCTCCTGTTTTTCTGTGAATAAAATATCTAAAATTTTAGTTAGAATAAGCTTATCTTACTAAAAATTATCAAATCTGGGAATTACAAAATTTGAGGTTGCAAAGGATATGTCCAGCTGAACTTTCTGAAAAGCAATTTAATACCTAGTAGTCAACATCTTCCATGCTTGGGTTTGCCTCTGTGGTGCCTTTTGTTGTTGCTTGTCTCTCAACTGTAGTTGTCTCTTCAGTGTTAGGCTTTCAATGGACAATCTGTTTGATCAGAGTTGTTGTCTTAATACCATCTTTCGCTTTACAGGTCTGTAATTTATGCACACAAGTTTCGTTAAATCATGGACTACAAAAATATTTGAGTGCATGAATTCTGTTGCTCATACACTACAACTCTTGTGTCAGTTTGTGAACTGTTTTCCATCAGAACTTCTGCTTAACTTCTGTAGTACCTCTTGCAAGACTACTGGAGAATTGTGTGCAAGTAAAAATAATGAAAGGTCTGTTGCTGGTTTGTGGAATATTAATTATGGTTTTTACTGGATTTTTTGTTCAAACTGTTCTTTCAAATGTTATGTTAGTAAAGAAGGGTTTTATGCAGAGAGGTATAAGTGCTTCAGCATGACATTTTTGCTTGCTGTTGTGAATAGATCAGGTACACTTACGTACATCTGCTGAACTTTATTTTTTTGTGAATTAACATCCTATGTATTTTAACTGGGATCGGGGTCTGCAGTAAATATGGAAATACATAAGTGAGGGTTGAAACCTATGTAAAGACAAAGAAGACCTAGAACTCTGAGCTGTTGTACTTTCCCCAGAAACCTAACCTGGAAATTATAATACCACCCTATTTACCTTTTCTTTTGGGTGTGGTGTTTGTTTTTTTGTTTGTTTTTTGGGGGGGTTTTGTTTGTTTGTTTAGTTATTTTGTTTTGTTTGCTTGCTTTTTCCTTTACCCTCCCCCTCCCTTTTCTCTCATTTTTTGTGGAGAGGAAGACTGTAAAAAAAAGGGCAGCTTTTGGAGGAAACTTTCTGTTTCTCTTTTGTCCCATGTTTTGTTTCATTACCTAGGAGCTGTTGTTTACCTGCCTCAGTTTTCAAAGTTGATTTTAGAATTAAATGACAATGCTACCTCATAAGTATCTCTGTGCAGGAGATTCTGAGAGTGTGTAGCTAACAGGTATTCATCCACTATTGTGTGGACTCACTCAATTTTTTCAATTTGTCTGGGCTATTTTTTAAATTCAGTAAGAACAGTGGTTGGACGCAGTTCTTTGGATTCTGGTAACTTTGACCTAGTCCTAATGCACAATTCTAAGTTTAATATGTTTCTTTTTCTTCTTCACAGCATTGTAAAATAGTTGAATTCTGTGAATACACTGATTCCTTTTGAAATTTTCTATAATTATTTTAAACTGTGTGTACCATTTTTCTTTCATATGCACTTGGTATTTTAAGAAAAATGTTAGTTTTTCAGCATCCAGTTCCTTTTTACAACTTAATTGCACTTAGTTTTCTCTAAAACATAGTACCCCTTGTCTTCCAGAAAGATTTGAGCACCTGTACTAATGGTGTACATTCATCTACCCAACACTTAATTTTAAGTTTCTTGCTTAATGATTTTTCATATGCTTCTGTTTCTTTAGACTGCTTACAGAAGCTTGATCAATATCTTGGAGCTATGTGGTTTATAAACAATCAGACCTAAAAACATACTGACCTAAAAATTCAAGTTCTACTCTAGTTGCATGAGTTACTTTATGACCTATAGTGTCAAATGGCACTGAGGGCTTTTCCCTGAAGTCAGTGGTAACAGGGAGTGCTTGTCCTGGGAAGATCATTAACTAAATCTTAAATACGCAACGGTTTCTCAAATTAATTTGTTTTCCTGACAGATACAGGTGGTCTAAAAATGTGAATGCTGGATGAACTAGTTTTCTCTGTATAGCTGTTCCAAATACATTATACTGATTAATGGAAATGACCAATTGTTATGCCTTTTTTCCTGTGGTAAATATGAGGTAGTTCCCCTTTTGTTGCAGTGACCATGATGGGGCGGTAGTCATCACGGAACTTTTGAATGTGGTAAAGTCTCCCTAAGTTTAAAAGCCACTGGCTAAAATGCAAAAGCTAGTCAGAAATTAAGCAGGAGTGTAGTAATTGTTTCTATGCTGCTGTTTCAGTAGTGTTACAGTTGTAAATATTTAGGATAATAGAATCAATGTATTTGGTATGCAGAAGTGCTGTGGCTGCTGTAATGCTGCACCATAATACTACTGCTCTGTACTGCTTGATGCTGGCTGAAGCACATAAATCTCAAGTGGATATGTTGTGAGGCTTGTACCCTTAAGTGCTCCCAAGTAGTTAGGCTTTTTAAGGTGTTTCAGGTGCTTTTCAGTTTAACCTTGCCTTTCTATTTATTACCATCTTACAGATAGAGCAGAGTTAAGGCTTGGTAATATAACAGCTTTTAGAAGAAGTAATTTAAAGCAAACAAGGTGGATCAGACCTTAAAGCCCTGAAGGAAATATTCATAGTGCTACAATGTAAGTTATCCTTTGCATTTTTGAGCTGTTCTCCTGCATTTCTAGGCTTGAATATTGCAAACCTACCGATTCTGGCAGCTATACATATATATTGAACACTATTGTAACAGCTTATTGAGGTGGTGAATAGAGCTGTTTAGCTGTTAATTTTTAATATGTTCAACTCAAATATTTTTAGAGGAATAACAGCAAATAGACATTGGAAGCTACTGGTATGTTTCCTTTACACTTGTTTGAAGCATGTGACTTGAACTGTAGCAGAATGACAAGCACTACCAATTATATAACTATACTGGGTTTTATTCTAAACTTTTGGAAGGGAGGGATTCTTTTTATGTTGTTGAAACAATTTTAAGGTACTTTATGTATCGTGTTTCAGTATTTTCATGGCATGAAATTCCAGACCTAGTTGGGTGAATTGATTCCCAGTAAATCTAGTGCAGCATGAACTCTATGGACATGGAAACTGATTGCAATGTACAGAGCTTATCTATGGCTAAGCATGATTTTTTAAATCAAAAGTTTTTGTAGTTCTGATTGTTGGAGATACTTGGAGACTTTTAAATATATTTAAACATATATATAGGTATTTCAGAAGTTGATTTGTCTCAAACTAGGTTAGAATTCTCTATTCCTACCTGCACCCCCCTATGAATTCATATAAATTAGTTTTACTATAGAGCTTCAATTTTATGAATCAGATTGCAGTTGTTATGAATTCTGTAATGTGTTTAAAGGAACAAAGCAAAAATTAATGCTGGTTGTAATTACAAGCTACAATTTCATCAGCTAAATTAAATTATTAAAATTAGTCATGTGAATGGGGAGGTTTTGTAACAACCATCTGCAGTGGTGCTCCAATTTAAGCATATCTTTTGCCCTTCTAATTACTGAGAATTAGAAGTAGTCTATGCTACAGCAAAATTGCCAACTTGAAGTTCCTTGGGTAATGTCATATGTGGTCAAATCTAATTAAAAGGTATTATGATGGAAATTAGGTGTTGAACTGTGTGTCCTAAGCACCTTTTGTTTCTGGAATATGAGTGTAAACTGAGGCTTAGAGGGCACTGCTGGAACCCACAATTAGGTTTTGGAGACCGATTTACACACAGCACAGCTTGTTAATTCTCTAGATAAATGCCTCACTATTCCCAAGCAGAGCATGGAATTGAACGATTTTTACTCATCTCCTGGTGTTAGTGAAACTGATGTGATGTCACTGTTCTGAAAGCCTCATCTTATTGAACAGGATGAAACCAATTATTCACTATCTCACTTAAGCATGCCTACTATTAGACTGTTCATGGGATCTGATTTCCTGAAAGAGTTTCTGTTAACAATCTTTCAATTAGTGTTTAAAGGTTTTTATGACCACTTAAAGAAGGGAACTAGCAAACTGTACTGTGGGCCTTTAAATCATCGCAAATGGGCCTCTAACAATAAGAGAGATTCCTATTTTAAAACCATGAAATTGTTAATTTGTCTATCTTTACAGCTTTCTCACTTATGTTGATAATTCTAAGCAATTTAAAATCCAATTATTTCAAAAATATGACAGTAATTAGATTAGTGTTTTTACATGAACAGAACATGTAGCATAAAATTCATTTGGAGGGGCATTATAGTTACTTGAAAAGGAATTGAAACTGCCCTGTTACAATTTTCTTTAAACTTGTGGCAGGAGAAAAAGGGTTAATGTTTAAAATGTCCTTAATTGAAAAGCCAATATGACTTTAATGCAGAGCCTATATTAGTATGTATGACAAGCATTGGGAGAAAGCATTGTTGAAGCAAATGGTGCAAGTTAATAGAGTACAAGTGGCAGAATTCTTGTCCTACTGGGTGCAGATTGAATAATGGTAATTAAACATACTAAAAGAAAAATTTGCTGTTTCACAAAAAACTAGAGTTAAAATTTATGTAAATAATTACACAAAAAAAAAAGAAAAAAAAAAGAAAAAAAAGAAAATTAGATCAGAAATTAGGGAAAGAAAAAAGTCCAGAATGCAGAAAGTTTTCCACCTTGAATATGTTTGAGAAGGCATAGCTTTTGTCTCTGATCACTGAAAAAGTCTCTGATTTGTTGTTGTGTGTTCTTGTACCTCCTGTCTGCTGTTGTCCTTAATGTTGTCACCTCACTGAGGAGTATCAGTAGACTGGAGTAAAAAGGACATTAAATGGTTGACACTGAGGGATGGCAATGTATGAGACGAGAGCTAAATATATAGGTTGGTGACATTCTAGCAGCTGGCTTAAGTCCTGCTGTTTGTTGCTTGGGTATACTAGCCTTAAAAAGGAAGAGAATGCATTGTAGCACCAGGAAGAAAAAAACAGCTGGTGCCGTATCAGTCAGCCCTAATGACAGAGAAGGTTAAAGAGTTTGGAAGGGCAAACTTTGAAAGAGTGTTATAATTAGTAACAAAATTCTTGATTTTGTATAAATAGTTTTTTGATAAAACTTATCTAAAACTTTGAGGATTTCCATGGCTCATTCAGTGAAAAAAGAAATTAACACTTTATTTGCTGCCCAAAGAAAGTTAGTTTCAAAATTAATTTGTTTACTTTTGACTCAAGCAGTTTGTTAGGTGATTGTACAGTAACATTCTTTTGATAGTTTTTCTGCTTCTTAATGAGACTTTGGAAACATTTTATTACTTGATTATGTATCTTACAATTTCTTTCTTAATTTAGAAAAAAAAATTTTTTTTGTAATAGATGAAAGCCTGAATGCTCTTGAATGGTAAGAAGATTGTGATTTAAATGTTCTTATAGTTCATGCATTTTCAAAACGAAAGTTAATGTTTGGAAAAATCAGTGTTTAATTGCTTGCAAGCCTCATATTTGATATGTGATGTCTAACTACATCGGTTTCTTTTACATGCTGTAAAGGATGTTGGAATGTAAGCTTGAAATTATTCCAGAACCTTTGTTGGAATATTAATCCTGCTTGATATTTTTTGCTGCTTCTTGTTGAGGTTTCTACTGTTTGTTCTCAAGAACTTGTTTAGTTCTTGAACCCAAGCTTTATTATTTTTGGTTTCTGGCTTACAGCTGTCAGTTGACCCAAAGATAAATGAAGAGCAAAACCTCGTTTATGTGGTCTCAACAGGTATACACTGGAGTGAGGAAGCTTTTCTTCTCTTTCTTATCTGTAAGCAGTGTCTGTGTTATTGGGGCACCCTAGAGGCAGTCTCCTGGGTTTAGTAGGTGAGAAGGAATGGGCCCAGCCTTTCTCTGAAAGAAGATGAGGGCTAAAGACTAAAGAGACTGAAACTGTTCTCCAGCCTAAAAGGCTTTAGTAGAGAGGACTTGGCTGGTTTTGGTTTTTTTTTGTTCTTAAATGTGGACAGGCTCCTTGTGCAGCAGCATGAACTGATACCATAGGAAGAGAACAGGAAAATCCAGATCTCAGCCTCACAGCAGGAGCTGTTATGTTCCCTTCCCAAGTTTGCAGTGCTTGCAAGAGGAAGATGTAGCTCAGTAGTTTAGTGGCAGCTTTATAGAAGACTGAAGCAGTAGATGAGTCCTGTTTTAATGTTACAACCTATTTATGTTTTTTTCCTATGATAGGAGCATCTTCACTTTGTTTATAATAGTACTACCAGAGTGGTTTTCCATCAATTTGAGATCATCTTTAATTTATTGTCTTGGTATGTGTTTATCTTTTCCACAGAGAATACTAAAATAGGTATGTGAAAGTTCAGGTGGACTGTATGTAGCATGATGGTGCATTAGATACAGTTTTCAGCCCTTGAGTAAAAGAGATTAGAGAGATTAGAGCTTCTTTGCTTAGGGAATTTGATGGTTAGTCAGATTTATTTTTTTTAATATACCTCTGTATAGAGAGATTTCTGGCTGTGGATCCATATAGTCGTGATCTCTGAGGTCCCTTCCAACCCGGCTAATTCTATGATTCTATGATTTGAAAATCTTATCTGGCATTTAGTACGTGATACCATTTATGAAGTGCTGGTTACCTTTTGAATTAGCAGAGCAGCCATTTGTGGATTTCCATTTTGAATTCTGTTTTTTACGTAAGAAAACATTGCTTGTGTGATACATTACTAGAATAACTATCAGCAAAATTGTAGTAAGTGTGTTAAACTTGCCTTTATTCCTTCTACCTGTCTAATGCAAGAGTGTTTTGTAGTAAGACCAGCTTTTTTCCAAGAGATTATTTAATTATACAGTAAAAAACAGAAGCACACTTTTCCAGTTTTGTGTTAAGAGGTCAGTAATTTAAGAGTTATCCCTTAATTTATTCTCTCAAACTTTGTAGTCTGGTTATTTGACCCACTGCTTCTCTTTAAAGCAACTTTAACAGTGTTTTTAAGTTTCTTGGTTCTGACAGTACAGTGTAAGGTCTTTATGGTATCAATATATAATCAATTTTCACAAAACAGTGTAGATCTCCCCTTTGATTTCAAGTGTTTTGTAGCTTTTGTCTGAAGGTTGTATTATCTAATGCCAAAATTATATAATGGAGACACAGTTTTGCTACCAAAACCCAAAAAAGAATGAATCCTTATACCCTAGGACAAAAAAAATCCATAGTAATCACTTAGTTTTAAACTAAGTAATAAATGTCTTGGGATAAATGTTGATGTCTTGGGGTATTTTTTTGAAAACTGAATTGAATATCAATCAGGTAGATGTGGTAACTTTTCAAATCCGGTAGGTTAAGCTATTTAATTTTTTGGTATTCTGTTGGGTAGAATGACCTTCAGACTAGCCAAAGAATTTATGTACAAATGATGCTTGCTCTTTAGCAACTAATCTGGCAAAGAATGTCCTTAAGATTAAAGATACTATCTCTGTCAACATGTTTTTTAAATTTCTGAATGTGATAACACATGTACTCATTGTGTTTTAAAAACTAGGTGAAATCTTCTGCTCAGACAAGTTGAAAATAGATTTTCTAGGAGGGCTGTGTTACAGTTTTTTGAACGTGTGAATTATAATTATGTATTTTGAAGATTATGATTTTTGAGTGTACAGGAATTACTACCTCCCAGATTTTTACAGCTGCATTTTGATAAAAAGTTCTGATGGGTACCTAGTTCAAACAGGTAACAGAGGAAACTATACACTGGCCTCCAAAATATAGTTATTTAGATAATTTTCTATTTATTATGATAACATTTTCTTAAATGTGAACAGCTAAATGAAACCCCAAGTATTCACTTGGAATACTCGATAATTTACTCAGGTTCTCTTAAAAATACAGGGTTTGGTTTTTTTCCAGATTCTTAATTTAACTGAAACCTCAATGTGTTACCCTTAAAAAAACCTAGGTGTTGTGTGTTTTGCTTTTAAATCTGCTCTTGGGGTTTCTTTTCCCTTTAATAAAGCAAGTTGTATTGCCATTATTAAAATGACCTGGAAAGCTAGCCTGATTTTTTTTTTTCTTCCTTTTTTTTAATACATCTGATCCATTGTATTTACATGGGGTTTGTAAAGCTGTTTCTCAGTTAAACAAGCTCTTCAGCACAGAGGTTATGAGAGGTGAATAATGTGGATTTAAAGGATTTAGTAATTCATTCTAAATCCCAGCTATACTTTTGAATGCATTTTTTAAGGAGCATTTTAAGTATTAGGATGCATTCTACTGAGTAAAAAATATATCTTATTGACATCACATGGATAATCTGGCTTGTCTAGTTTATAGCTGTAGTGATCAGAAAAAGATTCTGAGCTTTTTGAATGATCACCAGCAGTTGATACTCTGCTCGGTCAGAAACAAATGTAAATAATCTGGTAATTGGCAAGTCAGCTCTTACAATGAAAATAACCTTGCAGACTTGTCATGTCCTTATGTGGAATAAGTTATTATTTTTATTTCAAGGTGGTTTTGTTCTTTAATGTTGCTCTGCTTGCTTGGACTTAAAAATGGACAGTACCCCACTTCACTATAGATATGTATAAAAAAAAAGATGGTTTTATTGTATCAAGTAATCTATTTATTAATATTAATCACCCAGTCAAAACAACCTCAGTTTCTGATTTGAAATTAAGTGGTATGCTCTTTATTTTTACATATTCCAGAACACAATTTGAAGTGGTAGTTATGAATTTGTTAAAAAATGTTAGGTTCATGTTACTCTTCACTAGTAAGAAACAGTAATTGAGCAGTTCTCAAATTTAGCTGAACTGGTTATTTTGGTAACGTGTGTTTTCACTGAAGAGGTTTTAATTCTGAAGTGCTATCTATTTATTGCCTGGATTTTACTGATCCCATTTTAGTAGCTTTTTAGGTGAGGTGAGTCAGAAGTTAAACAGCATGGAGAAGGACTGATTGTGCAGCATAAATACCCTGGTACTTAGAAGTGTGATTTAAATTTTTTCTCTTCCCTGCACTGAGCAGTTCTCCTAGTGAGCCTGCTAAACTTCCTGGAGTTCTTTCTCCTGACTGGAGATCCCATGGAACTGTACTTTTTATTTTACTTTTAAGGGAACTTTTTGACTTAGGCCAAGTTGATCTTATTCCCACAATAGCTATCAGTTCAACTAAACTAGGAACAAAAAAAAACAAACAAAAAAAACCCCAAAACAAACCCAAGCCCACCCATAATCTGTTTATAATGAACTAAATAAAGGTGGAACCAGTCAGTGAACTGCATATCCACTAAAAGTGACTCTTAAGTGACTCTTGGCTAGGAAAAAGAAAAATCTTTTCTCTCAGTGCTAGAGATTTGCTGTTTTCTTGGTAACAAATACAATTTTAGAGAATTTTAACTGCTTGAAATATTTTTAGCTGTAATGAACCTTTATTAAATGTCTGTAATTAAATTTCACACTCTACGTACTCAAAGTTAATTCAGATGGTATGCTAGATCATTTGGTTTTGTTTAGCACAAAAGTTCTTTATTTGCAAATATGACAGATCCTAACTTTCTGAGGGTTGAAATTCTGTATTTTGTTCTCCAATACCTTGATGGCTGTATTTTTGTGTTAGAATGATGAAGAGATTTTTTCATGCTAAGTTAAGTTCCTAAGTTTCTTGCCAGCTGGCATTCTAATTTACTACTTAACATCATCACTTAAATGCTTCAATAGTTCTCAGTTGCCTTTGATTATATTATTAGACTGGCGTATATCACATACACCCAGGAAATATAAGTGGATATATTTGATATAAGCAGATTATATGAGTCATGCTGGTATTCTCTACATATGTACTTTGCCATTTACTTGATTGTTTTTGCTTAGAACATATTGTATTAAGGGATGGAGGAAATGTTTCTCATGCATTATTGTCTTCAGCCTTTTATTACAATAAGGTTTTTTTGAAAGAGACTTCAGGAAACAAGCTCGTTTTTTTTCTAGCAGTGTTAACAACTACTTAAAGGTAGCTTCTTTGTAAAAATTAACTTCAGCATGTGGTTACTATTGTCTGTGTTAATTGTACTGACAATGTTAATACCATCTGCTTTGTCAGCCTTCGCTCCCTGTAAATTCTCATCACAGTCTGTTTCTCTTAACTATGGAAAACACTTGCCAAATTCTGCTGGAGCATATTTAATTCTCAAAATACATGCTAATGTATGCAATTTCAAAATTAGTTTATTCCTGAAACATTACACTTTTCTCACTTGATTTCTTCAGTGTGTACAAGTGTGACTGTATGTGTAAACTTTTCATTCTTTGGTTGCAGTTATTCTGTGGTGTGATCACTGAGTAAACTGTGCATGTTGTGCACATTTTTATTTGGTACTAATCCTTACTAATGCTCTTCTTCAACAGAAGCTGTTTTCTGTTGTGAAAATTATTTCAAACCTACCTATCTATAAAATTATGCTACAAGTTTTGCTTTCTTTTTTTTGAATGCTGAGCTACCTAACTGAATGTATATGGTCTTACCACCTTAAGGATTAATATGCCATATTTTGTTTTCCAATACTTCAAGTGATTTTATTCTTGCTTCAATTTAAATCTTTCAAAAAATCTCTAATTGGCTATATATCTGATAGGGTTTTTTGGTGAATATCTAGAACTCAGCAGGCTGTTTCTAAGAAAAGTAGAAATATTTTATGAAAAAATAGCTCGTAATACTATATCCATAAAGCAGTTTTCCTTTGAAAAGAAAATGATTTGAAAAAACTGACCCAAATTTGCTAATTTTCATGGCACAGTGAAAATTATTACTGGGTTCAAAGCCTCATCTGAGTATGTATAAAATAGCACTATGCTGACAAAACACGTCATATCTTCTACAGTAGTATTTCCAGTTTAAATTTGTGTAGAAATACATTTCAATTAAATTCAGTAGATGCTTTTCTTAATCAAAACCATGTGTGAAAATAAGTATTCAAATTTAATTGTAACTTTAAGAAACCTATTAATGCTTAGGAGTAATCCTAATCTTGCTCACAAGGAGTACTCACATTTAACAAACAACATTGTGTAGTACACATTCATTGCATTTTCTCTTTAATACCTCTCCTTACTGCAGTTCCTATATGTTTCTTCATTAATTCATTTCCAATGTTAGCATTTCAACCTGTAACTCTGTCAGTTTATCTCAGTCTTGAAACAGAACTCTTATGATCTGAAGACATAGAAAATTCCCCCCAAAATGTCCAGACTGACTTTCAGCATTGCTGTGTAAAATAAAATTACCAGGTGCTCTTCATTGTAACATCCGCTCTTCAGTTACATCTTTAGCCACCAAACCATGTGGAGTCTTGGCCTTTGGCTGCTTTTTGTTTGTCAGGGAAAAGAGCATGAAAATGAAGTGATCAAGAAATGCTGCTCTCCATGTCCAAGCAAACTAAACCACCAGAACATGTTGAAAAACAATTTGGTTTTAATGCTTTAGTTTTTTTAGTGTTTTAGTATACAATCTGAAATCAGATTTGGCTATGGGAGGGTGAATATAGGGCATGGTTTTCTGTCTCCATGAAAATCCACTTAGAGCTGTCAGTAACATCTAATGCTTAGCTGTAAAATCAAACACTATAATTGGAAAAAATTCTGGGTAGGGGAAGGGCTAAGCTGCTTTTGAACTGATGTAGAAATTTGAAGTTTTTTCTGTCCTGTTATGGTTAAAAAAAAAAAAAAAAGACATGTAAAGGTACTCTCAAACTGGAGAACATCATTCAATGTATGATGTAACCGTACTGAAGCTGATTTCTACAGGCAATTAAGAATTAAATAACATCAAGTGGATATTTATGGTTAGAGGTACTCAGTTGTAGTAATTACAATGGGTTGTTTAGTTGTTTTCTTTTCAAGCAATTTCCAGATTACAGTAAATGTATATTGCAAAGTATTTGTTGTGGATCATTGTTAAGGGGCTTTTTCTGTGTGTTTAGAATTTTTGCTGAATTTAAATGTTCATTATTATGGTTTCAAAGCTTCTTAGTTAAAGTTACCATGAAGCATTGAGCATCTTTGGTGTTAGTATGATGAGCAACTACTGAGGTTTTCCTGCAGTTTTCCTTAAAATAATGTTTAGGCTGTGTGAATGTAATGTTTGTACTCAAATATGCATTCTGTCTCAGAAATTTATAAGTTTTAAAGACTTTTCTTGATTTCCTTACGTTGAAATGGACTTTACAAATAGCTAGTTTAGGTTTTTTTTCCAGTGAGATGTAACTAGATCTGCAAATTCAGTGTATAGTAAATCACTGAAACATTTGCTAATGAGATGGTAGAATAAAATAGTTTTTAATTGAGCAAAATAATTGTTCAATCAAATGCATCTGCTTATGCTCTCTCTTGCTAGATTTGGATATATAATCAAGTAACCTTTTTTTAAAAATTCCTCTCCAGTAATGAAGGAAAGAAATTTTGTTTCATCAGCTAAATTAAATCGTGCCATTCACGTTTCAAAGGAAAACACAAGATACAAAAGGCACAATAATAGTATGAAATTCAGTATTGCTGGACTCCCTCTTCAGATTTTAACTTGCATGGAAAGCTCTTAAACACTGTTTCCCTTACACTGTACAAATCAAGCACACTTCTTTTGGCAGCCTCTTCTTAATTAGCATCTTTGAGTCTTTAGAATAGTTCTTTCTTATTTTTCTTTACTGTTTCGTTCTGGATGTAGGGGGCTGGTATGGCATAGGACTGTAAAAACACCTGCTCTGCTTGGGAAATTTTATTTCAATGCATAGGGAATGCAAGCTGTTCGTATCAGGGAGTTTCTGATGCAGTTAACTTACTAGGTAGGAAATCAGGCAAATTTTGTCACCTTTTGGGAGTGGAAGCTGTTGCAGAATAATCATTCATATCCCAGCATAGGTGCAAACATTAGAATTGAAAAGAACTTTTTTCCTAATACTCTTGTTTCTGCTTAGGCACCTTCAGTATAAAAGATCTTAATGTACAAAATCTCTCAACATATGCCATCTGTTTCTAAGAGTGTGTATTTTGGGCATCTTCTCAAAGTAAGCAACAAATGTCTTCCTGCAGGGTCTTGCTGGTGTGTATTTTGTACGTGCTGGAAACGTCAAGCTTTATGGTTGGCAGACTAAAAGAATGGGAGTGACAGTGCAAAGGAACAGGCAGAGAGGGAAAGTGAGCATGGTGTCACTGGTTGGAACTCCTGTACCTGCAGTCTTCCAGATACTCTTGAGTTCTTGGCTTTTCACAAATATTGTTAATGCCCTACACTTCACTGTTACCTACGTTTCTCCTTGGACTCTTAATGTGCATGGAATGCCTTCTTCTAGAGGTTGTTTCATGTATTCTAATTTTGAGTTTGTATAAGAAGATATGAAAATACAAAAATAAAACTTCTATAAAACCAGAAAATTAATTTTGAAATACCATGACTGAAAATGTTAGACATATAAGATACTGAGTATAGAGATACATTAATTGTTGGGGAAGGAGAGACTACTTTGATGAAATGTTGCTTTTTCTCTATTGTTGACTTAGAAGCAGTCAATCCTAGCTTGGTTGGCTTTTGCTGAATTTGTAACACATTCTCTAATTCCAAGCTATGAGGTTGGAAAACTTTAAAGTAATGCAGTCTTAAATTGATAAAACTGATCTGTGAACCACTGCTGTTTGTTTTCCAACAATTCGCTGGGAATGAGGCGAATCCTACAGAATTAGACAAGTGCAGCGTAAGAGAAGATGTAAGAAGTCATAGGGAAGTATTCCTACCTTTGACTCTGTATAAATAGTTGCAAGTAGTAATTATTGAACAAGTAGTATTCCTCATCACAGGTCTGTGATCAGGTCTTATTTGTAGGGAAACACCAGGTGATAAAAAGGAGTGCAATTCAGCAGGAGAGAATGGGACAAAGAGCATGAGAAATCTTGTGTTAAATGTGATTAAAATGGTCTTTTGAATTTGTCAGATCTATCTAGTTCTGATTAATTCTGTTTGATAATCTAGTTGTCCTGGAAGGTAAGAGAAGCAGAGTAGCTGCTGCTATCAGAATCCAGCGGTAAAATTTCTGAGACTGCTCATCTCAAAGGCTTGGTCTACACTGTGTTTCTGAGCTGTGGTCTGCTGCTCACTGCTCTCTGTAACTTTAGTCCCTTGACAAGAAAGAAAGGATTTTTTTTTTTTCTTATGGAGTTCTAAACTAGGGCTTTGAGAATGTAATCTGAGGAATTGGACACCAGACCACTAACACATTCAAGAATAACTTGGTTGGTGAGATAAAAGTGCACTTAGCAAAAGATGGGGTCATACCAAATGCTTTTAAATATTAAATTCAAATTCAGAACTCTCTTGAAATTAATGGGCCTGAAGTCAAAAATGTGGGTTTCATTACACATAGGAGCAGTATGTTGTTGTAGGGGGGCATGCAATTTGCATGTAAATACAAAAATGGGGAAAGTTGTCAAGGCAGAGGTAATGGAGAAGAGTAACTGGGATCAACAAATGTTGAACCAAGCATTGATAGCTTTTTTTTTTTTTTTTTTTTTGAGAGGAAAAGAGTTAGATGAGATTTTAATAGAAATGTGTTCTAAGATACATTTGTTCTGAATTACTCAACTTTGTTGAGTTAGGTCTCAGTTTTATTGCCTTAAAGCATCGTGCTTTAAGAAATTAACAACTTGGAGGTCCAAAAAGGGGTAACAGGAATTGCCAGAGTTTTAGAAAGAATACCTTTCCAAAAAGGTTCAAGGTGCTAATGCATACACTTTGTTAAGAAAACGTGGGTTTGAGCTACCTTGGAACAATTTAAGAAGGCTTTTATAAGCAGAATATTCTGCGAGTAGCTGGAAAAGAAACTGGCTGAACATTTAACAGAATGTGTTGCAGTTTCACTCAGCAATTTCTCAACTAGAAGTCACAAATCTGAAGTGTTTAGACAACATGAATATAGTTGCAAGCTGGAGAGTAATACAAATTCTAGCTTTTTTCCTTATTATCATATTGGGTTTTGTTTTTTTTTTAATCCAAATTTCTTTAGGATTTGATTATTCTTTTAATCATTATACAGATATTAGAGGTTGCTGTTTTTACTGGGTTTGAAGATGTAATGGTAGTCACCTTGTGTGTTGTTTAAAGTTAGGTCTGCAATTTTATTCTAGCTTTTATCAGTGGAATGGGCTAGACATCTAAAGATGTAGTGAGCAGGAAGTGTGGTTGTGGAGAAAGCCAAGTAAGACGATCATGCAAGATAGTGGTATGGTTTTGGTATTAAGCATGAAATGTATTACAAGTGTAGGTTTCTTTATAATATTTCAAAGCTGAATTGATACTTGTAGCTGTTTATTGCATTATCCAGTCTTGGTGAATCTTCCTTAATTTGCTATGAATCAGTTTGTGTATGCATTCCCAAGTGCCTTTATCCCCTGCTTACCCCAACAGTTGATTCAGTTTTATAAGGATTTCAAGTATATTGAGTTGTACTCAAACTCAGTTTTAATTAGCTGAGGAAATGAAAGCCAGCAACTTCACCATATTTCCATTTAATAGCTTTGTTTACCAGGATTTATATGTTTTTTATATTTTATTTATCTAAAATACCCAGACTTCTGTCCTTATTGCAGAGTTTGTTCTTGTAATATCTTATTTTAATTTAATCTTCAGTCTGAAATGTCTAGGTTTGTGTATCTTTTAAGCCTGATATTTCATCTTTTCACTGTTGTTATGACAAAATACTGCTGTATGTTCTTAATGCTTCCTTCACTTAGTGCTTTTTTTACACGTCGTAATTTCCGAAGTGTGTGATTGAAAATAATGAAAGGCAAAATAACTAGGAGAATAACTAGGAAATGTTATCTATCACTAAGTGGTGATACTGCTGTTTTAAGGGTAGGCAGGAGGTTGTCTTCTGGTCTTAAAGTTAGCCAGCTAAACATGAAATAGCTGCTCTGTTTGTATGCACAACTGAGTGAGGGACCCAACTTTGAAATATGTGTTGTTCTGCTACATGTCTCAATATGTTTACATATGTAAACATGCACATGGTTTTATTTTTATATATATATATATGTGTGTGTGTGTGTATGGGAAATACACCCCCTGGTGTAGAGGTTACATAGGTACTCACTGTATGAAAACACTACTTACCTCATTACTGTATTTTATTTCCCCCTCAGTTTAACTTTGTTGGAAGAATCCTTGGGCCCAGAGGACTAACAGCTAAGCAGCTTGAGGCAGAAACAGGATGCAAGATAATGGTCCGAGGGAAGGGCTCAATGAGGGACAAAAAGAAGGTAAGCTTCTGGAAGGTGGTGTAAGTGGTTTACTTCCTAACAGAGGATAAGCTTATGTCTCTCATACTTGTTGTGTTCTTACTATATGCTTTTGCATTGTCAAGTGTTTTTTACAGACTTCAAATGTTCATGCTCCATAATCGTTCAGCAGGGAGTCTTAACTAGCAATTATAAATTACTCTTCAGTAATAACTAACTTCCAATTGTGTCATGTTTCACAAGGTAAAGGTAAAAACTGAAGTTAAATGTCTTTTTTCTACACAAGAGCTGTTAACCTGGTAGGTGTTCTTAACTTTCTTGTACTGAAATACCAAAGTAGTGATTTGTGCAATCAGTATGGATTGGGAAAAATGTTTAATGTATTTCTGACAGTGAATTCTGTCTAGGCAAAGCAAGAATCACTGCTTCTGGATTTGTTTTGCATTCAGGTGGACTTGGAGTGTAATTATGGCTGTTCTTGCCCTATCCTGTAATATACATGCTCTGCCCATATAAATAAGGAAACTACACTTTTCAGGATAGAGCCATCTTGAATGTCAAGTTGTTCCAGTGGTAACTCCAGGAAGTAGCTCATCTTTTCAGGTTTAATTTTTAGCTATTTCCCCTCACCTCTGGTTACTAATGAAATTAGACCAACATCTCCACTGCAGTTTTGAAATGTGTCTGTAACAGTACTCTTCTCCTTTCTGTTCCCATAAGTATTATTTCTTTTGATTCTTTCTTCAGAAAATCTCCTTACCTGATCAGCCATATAATACACTGTCTTGATACCTACGTAGCACATGGTAATTTAAAGAGAAAGCTAATGTCTACTCAGTTAAAAATACTACCCAAAGCTTGTGACTATGACACTTTGAAACTTCAGTTGATGCCTCTCGTTTTCATAATCTGCTCAAATACTGTCACCACCCTTTCTCTTATTCTAATTCAGCTATTTTTGATCTTTAAATTACCAACTTTTCATCAAAAAAATGCAACCTAGAAAATTTTTTCTTGTCTAGCTTCTGTATAAGGGGGGGATATTTTCTTAAATTCTGATTTATAGGGGTTTCTTTTTAAAAAAGTATTATAGTTTATGTCCTGAATTCTTTCTGTCTCTTGGCTCGGGGGACATATAACATATAAACAAGTCTACTGTTAGGAAGTTTTAAACCATAAATGGCTAAATAGATCTTGTTGAGTTGATACTTTTGTACAGAATTTTGAAATACAGAGTTCTTATAACTAGTGGGTGGTAGTTTCTATGAGAGAAGAATATTTGATCTTCTCTTGAAAGCTACCATTTATTGACTTGTAGATAAATTAGACTTTAGGACTTCTGATTATATGCGTAACAAAGTAAATCTTCACTATGTTGAATGTAATTAATTTAGTTCAGAATGAGTGAATTCTCAAACTGTCAGTTCCTAAGAGCAAGTACTGATGCCTTAAAGAAAACCCCAAAACCAAGTACTTAAAAGTTCATTAAGCTTTTTTCCTATTAAAACACAGTGTTTAAAAGACACTGTATTTTTATCAATAATGCAGTTCTTATTTTATGATCAGAATTTAAATTAAAGGCTGCTTCATTGTTTCAGGAATATTCTAGGTCAGAGTAGTTCACCAGAAGTTAGGTTATGTAAATTTTTCTGCATAAAAAAATGTTAGTTCTCGTTCATTTGTGTTCATAGATATCATAAGCTAAAACATTTAGGCTTCTCTTCTTCAGAATGCTTATTAAGTATAGGTTGAGGCCCTAAGTTTAATGGTCCAGAAATAACATCTCATTGTTAGAAGTGAATATATGTATATTTAAGATAGTCATTAACAATGATGCTCTCATACACCCTTAAAAGTTTTGCAGATTGGCTTTGCTCTGTGGAAAAAAAGCAGTTATGATGGCAATAGCTATGTCTGGAAAGAGCTACAGTAGTGTATAAAGAAAGAAGCAGCTACATCCAAGTCATCAATTCTGAAGAAACCCATTCCCCTATAAATGTTTCATTTGCAGACTCTTTCATATGACACACTTAGAAGACTAAAGTTTACTTTAGATTTCTGAAAATTGTTGTGTGTTCCTTGGCTCACATGTCACAGTTCCCCCGTCTCTGTCCTTGTCCTTCATGTTTGTACTAGCCTGGACAGAAACCAAGTGGCCCATTTCTCATCAGGTGTGGTAGCCATTTTGGAAGGTGTGCCCTAACAGTGCAGTTTTGTTAGAGCTGTACAGCTTTCACTCTCTTTTTATATTAGGACCCACTGAAGAAATGTCCAGCTACTGAAGACATTCTGTTTCTATGGTATCAGAAGAGTGGGTACTTAAACATTACCAGCCAGTGTAGGACATGTTCATGCACCATGTCTTCTGTTACTCTCAGCTGCCAGCAAGGATAAGTGCAATTTCTACAGCCTTGGTCACCACTACGGCTTCTGACCTCTCTTCAACATCCACATAGACTGTGGAGTCTATGAAATGTCTGTTGCAGAATCACAGAATGGTGGAGGTTGGAAGGCACCTTTAGAGGCTCTCTTGTGTAACACCCCTCCTCAAGCAGGGTCACCTAAAAGAGATTGCCCTAGGAGCATATTCAGATGACTCTTATGTTTGGTGCCCACAAGTTCCCACGACTGTGCTTCAAAACCTGCCCTTCCCTATGGGGGCTCATTTCTCAAGATAGCTTGAGCAGTTTTACTGCCTTGGGAAGCAGTATTTTTTATGTGATTTCCCTCACTCTCCCAACTGTTATGTTTTTTTTCAGTAGCTTTTCAAAGGAGAACAGGCAGCATGAGTTACTGGAGTTTGAGAAAAAGCTTAGAGAAGCTGAGACCTTCTGAGTATGAGTCACCAGGTTTTTTTAAAGTTTAGTAAGAAAAATAAAGCTGTCTTCAAGCTGGTGAAGTTCTGTATGGCAGATCAGCTAGAACTTCATACATGTGAAAAGCCACAGACTGATCCAGTCAGCATTTTTATGCCCATGACTTTTGAAGCACTGAGTATTTGACTGTTGATGATTTGATGAAATAATACTGTAGTTTCCCCTCTCCTCCTTCCCCCATTTCTCCAGGTTATGCTGGTTTTTTAAATCCTTTCCTTTTATCTAGAAAATTATGTTGAATGTACTTTTCTACATTATGTATAAAAGTAAGTATTCAGGATTTTGATTTTTTTTTTTTACTGGATTGCTGTGAAAGTTGGAGGACATAAAAAATGCAGGTTAATTTCCTTCTATATTTTGTTAAGGGTATTTCATATCTTTCAAACCTGATTGCTAGTTAATAAAATAAACTGTATTGGTTGTGGGAAGGAACTAATTACTATAAGCCAGTGTCAACCTGGCTGATGGTACATGCCATCCCCTGGCATAAACTGTTGATCTACTTTCCCCACCTTGCTGGTGGTTACAAAGTCTAACAGAAAATGCAAAGACTGCACTAGAAAATACAACATATGGATTTGCTGTGGAAAATTTTACTCTCCTGTGTAAGCCTGTGAACAGAAGTAATGAATTAGAAATCTTTGTCACATGACCAAATGACTTGAACTAGCATCAAATTTTGGAACTTGCTGACAGATTTCCTCCAGAAACCAAGGGGAATCTTCGAATCATTTGTGTCTGAGGCTCAGATGGTAATCAGAACATCTCTCCAGGCAGCTTTAGACAAATTTAAAATCAAAACCTTAATTACTGAGAATATTGTGATTAGAGCCTGGAGGTACTTGAATGAGGTTATCGAGGAGGGGAGAGGGGGTTGCAGGCATTAATCAAAAGCTAACCAATATGTGACTTCATTAAGACCAAGGTGTTTTTGCTTAGTCTGAATCCCAGACTAATGCAGATCCCATTAGGTAGTGAGGCAAAGTAGCAATTTTCACACCAGTCAAACAATACTGCTTAATAAAAAGGAAGACAGTTTGATGCCGGATTAGGAAAACATTGTTTTGGTCATCTCCCTTGCCTTACGTTAATTCCATAAAACAAATGTTGACACACATATAGGAAGTCAGCTTTGAGCACATTGCCTGCTATTACCTCACTTAGGCTATGCAGCCTTACAGCATGGGACTCTTGGCTTGTCACGATATTGGTCAACTATGTTGTTGTGGTTTTTTTCCGATTTGTTCCTAATTTTAGTCAAGAATATCCTCTAGAATGGGTGAGGAGAGAGTATTGTAAGTTTTTCTTACACGAAGAAGCATCTTATTATGATACAAAATTATTTTCTTAAAATTGATTATTTCAAAGAGAAAGGCAATCAGCACTTACATGCTGTGTAGAATTGAAGTATTATTTATTTGTAATATTTTAATACTTTTTAGTCTCAAATACCATCAAATACACCTCAATTTCCTATTGAAAGTCTTAACAAACATTCAGTCTAGCTTACGGAGTAAAGTTAATGGCACTAAATAGTACATACTTTGTAGTGCATCTTGCTAAAGTCCTGTTTTTGCTCACCTTTTACATTCTGTGAAAACCACTGTGTGAACAAATAATAAAACTATGGTTCTAACAAAATGTTGGAACAGAATATATTTAACCTTTGGTAGCAAATGGTCAAGTTGTTAATTTCAGAATGAAATGTAATAATTCTTGTATTCTAAGAATAAATTACATGGCTCACGCCTCCCATTTCCTCCAAATTTTGCCTCTACACAGAAGCATGCTGCTGCTGTTCAACAATTTTTTGTATCTCTGAGAAATCAGGGCCGTGGTTTTGAATGGCAATTAAAAATTCTCTAACTAGTTGCAGAAGTGGGTTCTTGTGTATTAGTCAGTATGGTTATGAATAACAGAGGAAAAAAAAATCTTTAGGTTGTGGGGAGGATCAGCATGTGAAAGTGAAAAGGAAGTCTATATACATAATATGTGATTAGAATGACTTTTATTTAAAAAAATAAAATGTCACTGTATGAACAAGCTGTTCAGATAAGATATTAAGATGGTAACCTGTTCAGTATGTTCTGAATCTACTTCATTCAGGTTATAGACTTCTAATAGAAAATTACTTAAAGCATTGAGAATGCAGTATTAAAGATATTACCCTGGAACAATTAACTTGAGCATCTAGATTCTTCTACAGTGACACTTCCATTAAACATACTTTCTTTTAAGTATATATGTCTGCATTAAGTTTGATTTATCAAACTGATTCACCAAACTGAGAGGCTTTCTTCATACTTAACTTTTGAGCACTGTAGCAGTTTGCCTTTTCTTCTTAAACTAACTTTAAACAAAAAAAGTCTATTCATATAAAGGTACTACTGAACTTACATATTCAACATACCACAACTGCCATTTAATACACAGTGAAGAGTGTACCAGAGAGTGTATGAAATGAGTGTATTAAAATGTACAAGAATTTGTATGTAGCTGTGTGATGAAAAAAAGTCCTTTAGCTTAGCATCCAAGCCAGTTTAAGAATATACTTCCTAAAGTTTCATTGTAAAACATAACATGTAATGAAGATAATTTTGGTAGGTTGTACACTAATATTTTTTTTGGCAGTGAGCACTTCATAAAGTAGGCTTTTCTGTTCTAATTTTGGAACTTTTATTGAATTTGTAACTGCTTCCTTTGAATGCAGGAGGAGTTGTGAAGTTGGATTTTGTTGTTGTTATTATTTGTTAGTCTCTTGTTATATCCCTGGTAATATGGGAGCAGTGACCCTCTGAAGAGATAAGAGTTAATGTTATTAGCTAATAGTATAAAAAGAAGGGAAAAAAGCACAGAAAAAAATCATTTTAGCCACTACTGTTTTAATTACATAATTAAATACTCGAGGCTGACAAGTAGAAATGATGCTACGAGAAATTCAGAAGGCAGCAATGTTAAAAGAAACATGGTATTTCTCAACTTTCTCCTGACTCAAAGCTGACTTCTTTTAAGCCTCTTTATAGAGGCTTTGTAGTCCACAGCCTCTAGAGTCTTTGAAATTCTACCTGTATATATTTTTAAATAAAAAAGTCCAGTTTATGTTGACAGTAGTGAAGAATATGGTATAAGCAAGCATAGCATAGTTATGTGTGGGAATGTGAATGTTTTACTTAAGTTTTATGTAACTTTTGACAAACACCTGTATTTAAATTATTGCAGAAGTCTCTTCACTTAGCAGTCTCAGGAGTCCTTTAACTTTCAAGAGAGAATGATTTATTTTTAAGGATAGAAAAATGGAGGTGTCCTGAGCTCTTAATAATTATTGCAAAGCAATATTAGTCTTTCAGAAAATATTACTGATATGTGTCTGATACAGCGCACCTTTTAGATTTCATAAATATATTTGCTTTTTAATGGCTACATCCTGAATATTTTTTCATACTTACTGGATATATTTTTGCATATGTTCATTGCAGCTTTGAGCAAATTTTAACCCTATTAAGACACATGTTTTGCTATGTAATGTAAAAAGTAGCAGAGCTTATGATAAAATTTGACATCAAAACGTGTTTATGTATAATTTTATTCTTAGAGCAGTTAAAATGGTAAATGGCTAACTGGTTATTGATATAACTGGATATGAGAATAACTGTATTAAATGCATTAAAGTAGTATTTTGTTAAAGACAGTGGAAGCTATCAACTAGAGGAGTATAAGGAAAGCCATGCCAGTAGAAACTAACTTGTACTATACTCTGCTTTTGGTTTTGTTTTTCTTAGAGTTCTCTCTGAGCTAAAAAACTTAGGATCCTTAGTCAAGAGACTCTAGATTATCTTGAAACTGGCGAAAAGTAGCATGAAATACACGGTAAAAAGTACAGATCAGTGGAATCCTGAATCATTGCCTGAACATCTGTGTGTAAACAGTTCTCGGTTTCATTAAATTACTTTATTTCTGTTGAAAGGTAATTGACTCATCTTAATCTGTGCTATGGTTGAAACTGCCTTTCTGTAAAATTAATCCTAAACTTTTTTCAGATGAGAAGCACAGAGTGTTAATTGAGTTATAAAAGGTTGATGAGGCTACAGCTCACAGGTGTTTGTATGTTTTTATCTGGCATTTTAGTACAAGTTTTGAAAGACGTGGGGGCCAGTTCATACTGGGTTTTTTGAGGTTTTCTTGTGTTGTTGGGTTTTTGTTTTGTTTTTTTTTTTTAAGGTATTGACCAAATTGTCTGCGAACCTACATTTTACTTTGTCTAACAAAGTAGTGAAAGAAGTGAGTGGTTTATATAATGAAAATGTACTGTAACCAAAATTTTTTTCACGCTTACTCAGCAGAAGATGGTAAAAGACAAGTTTCTGAACGAGGCAAGACTTTGCTTTAGAGAGTGAGGGCATTCTTCTGCACAGTCATATGACTTCTTAAAACTTTAACCTTTTTCAGAGCTAATAGTATTGTGCATTATCTAATAATACTAAAATAAGAGTTTATTCTTGTGAGATTCTACAAATTATAGATTCAGTGATATTTCTCTGTTTTCAAGATGCACTGTGGCTACTAAGAAGATGGAGAGTGCCTTTTTACAAAGAATCACATGAATAAGACAGGGAGTAATGGGTACAGGTTAATTCTGGAGAGATTCTCATTGCACTCTAGAAGAAAATTTTTCTCTATGAGAACAGTTAGAATAATCTCCCAGTGGAATTGGTGGAATCCCTTACATTGGACAGTTTTAAGATGCAGGTTGACAGGGTGCTGGGCCATCTCATTTAAACTATATTATTACCTAAAAAGGTTACACCACATGATCCTTGAGTGCCAGCCTGGTATTCTATGATTCTTGGACGGATGTGGAAAGATGTGGCAGAACCTATTGATTCAAGGAAGAAAGCCCCATGCTTATTTTTTCCCTGAGTAGGTGATGGTTCTTGGCAGCTCTTGGCTCTCCATATTTTTTGAGAGCTGCCAGCAGACAATATACAGAGTGTTGTTTACTATCCTGGATATGGCTCCATAGAGTCAAATTTAGCAATTTTCTTGCGACTGATATGAAGGCTCTTTTGCATGGAGCTGAAAAGTATGTACAAAATAAGGTACTACTATTGCTGAAACTATATACTTTAAATTACTCATTGAACATTTAAAACACAGAAATATTTGACTTTCTGTTATTTTGTTGTTTTCCAAATAGAAACAAGTAATCTGTAGCGTTCCTTTGTGGCAAGACACTGTATTCTTTTTCACCTTAGAAAAGTCAACTGTATGATATCAATTACAAATTGTAATTTCTAGAATATCAGTGTTTTAACATCTAAACTGGTTTGTAGATGGTGATGACATTTCCAGTTCTCATGAGATCTGCTGGTTCTGTTAGCCTTTGTCTTCCCTAGACTTGAATTAAAAGGAAGTTGTTAATCACTGCTTACCATTTTACTAGGTAGTTAAATGACCTGAACTGAACTTACTTGGAGACTGTATAACATAATAGAATCTGATATTCTTTGTAAATTATCTGGTTTGATTGTTAAGTGCCATAAACTTGCTATGGAATGCACACAACATGCAGTATTCAGGCTTGCTTGTTGAATTTGTTGATCTGAGTAACTCTTGAATATAATGTAGATCATAAATTAATTCAGTACCACATTTCTCCAAGATGACCAAAATCTTGTCCTCTGACCTTAGTAGCCTGAAATGGAGAAAACAGGATGGTTTTGAGTCTTTAAATTAAAATCTGCAAAAGTTACTTCATTCAGACCATAGCTCACATGTGCCTGACAGAATGGAATAAATGGCAGCTGAAGTCACAGGAAGACTGGCTCTAAGAAAACAATAGGTGTATCAAATGCTTGCTTGGTTTTATTGTATGTTATTGAATTATGTATAAAACTTTATGAATGGGTGGAATCGGTACAGGGAGGAGTTGGTACAAGAATGTCATATTTGCCACAGAGTTGTTGTAAAGCACCCAAGACCTCTTCAAATGTGAAAAACTAGTATTTCACAGTAGTGTAGAGAGACACCTGAAATAATTATGAAGCATTTAAATTTTCATTGCAACAGCTATAGGAGGTTTTTTTCTTTTTTGAGTCTTTGTAGGATCATGAATGTCTTTCTGTTTTCTCCACCTGTTTTGAACTAGGTCAATTTTTTTTGTTTGTGGTCCTCTTTCACAAATGTTTCCCTTGTTTCATAAGTTACATTAATTTTCCTGTCTTTGACATGCAGTTCCTCTTAGTTCTCTTGGGAGATACTCTCAGGGTGTCTTTTTCTATCTTTGTTCTTGCTAACCTCCTTCTGAATGGTCACATGCTAGATAAATAGTTATAACAAAAGGAGGGTTAATTTCTATAGTGCTTCATGCCTCTGAAAATATGATGAGATGCCATGAAAGTGCATTAAACTTGTGTTTTGGTTCCTAGCAACACTTCTTATATTCATGTGAACATGGCAAATTGCATAAAGGCTGGAGTTAACCTAGTGTTGCAACTGGAAGAATTCAGGCAAGGAAGATAACATGAGACGATAACATCCGTCCCTGGAGGTATTTAAGAGTTGCACAAACATAGTGCTTAGGGATATGGCTTAGTTAAGGTCTTGTCAGTGTTAGGTTATGGTTGACTCAATGATCTTGAAGGTCTTTTCCAACTGAGGTAATTCTATGATTCTGTAATTTTGTGATTCTGTAAATTTTCATTATTTACTTGCCTTGAAGTCTGGAACATGAACTCTGAATATCATAGCTTTTGAAGAACTGTGGAGAGTAGGTACCAGTGTTGCCCACAGACTTGGCTATAGATTCATGAAGATAATTTGTAGATGTCACATCAAGACATCTACATATCTTGTGGCCTTCTATGAAGAGGTCACAACATCAATAGACAAGGGAGGAGCAACTGATATCATTTATCTGGACCTGAGCAAAGCCTTCAACACTGTCCCACACGACATCCTGGTCTCCAAGCTGGTAAAATGTGGGTTTGATGGATGAACCACTCAGTGGATTAAGAACTGGATTGATGGCTGCACCCAAGGAGTGGCTGTCAGTAGTTCTGTGTCCAAGTGGAGAGTAGTGACAAATAGAGTCCCTCAAGGATCAGATTTGGGACTGGTCTTGTTTCACATCAGTGTTGGTGACATGGATGGTGTCATTGAGTGCACCCTCAGCAGGGTCTCTGGTGACCCCAAGCTGTGTGGGGTGGCTGACACACTGGAGGAAAGGGATGGCATCCAGAGGGACCTTGACAGACTGGAGAGGTGAGCCCATGACAACATCATAAAGTTCAACAAGACCAAGTGCAAGGTACTACAGCTGGGTCAAGGCAATCCAAAGCACCAATATAGGCTGGGCAGTGACTGGCTTGAGAGCAGCCCTGAGGAAAAGGACTTGGGAGTGCTGGTGGATGAGAAGTTCAACATGAACCATCAGTGTACACTTGCAGCACAGAAAGCCAACCAGATCCTTGGCTGCATCAAGAGAAGTGTGGCCAGCAGGTCAAGGGAAGTGATTCTCCCCCTCTGCTGTCCTTAGATCCCACCTGAAGTACTGGAGCATCCAGTTCTGGAGCCCCTATTACAAGAAAGACATGGGCATGCTGGAGTGTGTCCAGAGAAGAGCCATGAGGAGGATCAGAGGGCTGGAGCACCTTTCCTAGGAAATCAGACTGAGAGTTGGGGTTATGCAGTCTGGAGAGGAGAAGGCTCTGAGGGGACCTTATTGTAACCTTCCAGTATCTGAATGGGGCCTACAAGAAAATTGGTGAGGGACTGTTTAGGATGTCACGTAGTGCTAGGATTAGGGGGAATGGATTCAAACTAGAGGAGGGTAGATTTAGATGACATGGTAGGAAGAAGTTCTTCACCATGAGGGTGGTGAGACACTGGAACAGGTTGCCCAGAGAGGTGGTGGAAGCCCCATCCCTGGAAATTTTTAAGGCCAGGCTGGATGGGGCTCTGAGCAACGTAACCTAGTGGGAGATGTCCCTGCCCATGGCAGGGGGGTTGGAACTAGATGGTTGGTTTTGGTTTTTTCTTTCTTCTTAGAAAGTGTGATCGTGTACCTTCATTTTTTGGTCGTTAGTGTTTCTGCTGCATTGGTACTTGGAAGTTTAAGGACCGAAGTGGTGACAATACCTGATCCACTCTGTGGAAAGCTGCTGTTCACTTTAGCAATTGCATGTTTGTCTTGAATAAGGAAGAAGCAGGTTTTTAAAAGATGGAACCAGCAGCACATTAGTACCAAATCCATCACTGCTTGGAGTATTTTTATAAATGGTTACTGGAATGTTCAGTCCTGCAGATGTAGGGAAACAATTTATGCTCTCACAGCAATCACACATTGCTTAAAGATTGGAATGCCAAACCACAGTTAGCTGGCTGTCTGAATCCACCTGAAGTACATGACTGATTTAATTGATCTACTTGATGGAATTATTTGGGAGCTACTTAAGATGCAGTACTATTGATTTCAAATGTTCCTCATATTTACAACCTTATGTATACAAGAGAATAACATTTTTAGGTTGCTGGGGGTCTTGAAGGGTATTTTGTTTTAAATAGCTCACTGAACTGAAAAAACATACTCTTAATATATAATTTGAAGAACTACAAAATTGTAGCTGACAAATTCAGGATGTAGAATGATTTTTATGGAGAGCAGTAGATGTTATTTTGTGTTGATAGTATGTATTGTATTCACTCTCCATTTAGTGACTGAGCTTTTCAAATAACAAGCAGTCTTTGAGGTGGCTTTGAAACAATCACTTATGTTTCAGGTTGACAACACTGGAATTGAATGTTCACTTACATGTGGACTGACAGGAAGATCTAGAACTTAAATCTGTTAGCTCACATTGACTCATAGCACCATTAATCAGAAAAAGTTTTAAGGTCTTAAGATAAACTTAAAATTTATCACTTATTGTGGCTTTTCTAATTGTTAGTGTGGATTGAAATACTGAAGTTATTGGGGCCATATATGATGAGGATTCAGGAGTATTACAACTACCAACATTCTTTTGCAGCCTAGTGGTCATTTTCAGTATCCAGCATTTTAAATAATAACTGCAATTTAGCTTGAAGTGCACTTTTTGGAAAAGTAAATTTGTCAGTAAAATTAACCTTCCCTTAAAAAAAAACAAACAAACAACAATTCTCTGTCTAAGAAAAATCAGATACTTTGAATTTGCCATGTCTTCCATATACACCTGAAGAAACAAATGTTTTGAAGATAAAAACACAATTTCCTCTTGCTTATGTGTTTGTTCTCTTAAGGAAATCTGGCTTTATTTAGTTACTTCGGGCTTCAGACCTATCATTTAAACTATAACTGAGTAAGTTGCATGACTTAAAGTAGAATAATCTACCAGGTAAAGTGTAGAGTTTTAAAATTAATCGTATTTGGTCTGTTACTTGCGTTGCTATTAAATACACTTTAAATTGGCTGGTTTTGCAAGTTGGACTATTGGATATAGTAAATTTGACTAGATCATGCTTTACAACCAGTCTTTCAGATGCCAAAACTGGCAAGAAGTGGGCATTTTGAGCATGCTTTTCAGACCCTGGACTTTCACAGTAATAGACTGGATTTTTTCCGTCTTCCTTGGACAACCACAAAATGAATGGTGGAGTGTTTGCAGTTTCACCACTGAAAAAGGAGTATTTGGGTTCTCCTGTCAGCAGTATAATTTTTCACATCAGGCTGTGGCTAGGAGTTCAAACATGCAGGTTGCATTTCCTGCTCAAACAGTTGTATATAGTGACCCTTAGGGAAGAAGCAGCAGAAGGGATATAAACATTGCATGAGCAGCAACAGCAAGCTGACAGGCAGTGAGTTTTGCCTTGCTGACTGGTTAAATAAGGCTTCTTTATTGCAAGAGGAGGGAAAGATAGAATCAAGTTGAACATCTAAAGGAAGAAAAATGAAGCAAATTTGAAGACCCTCAAAATGTCAAATAATTTGTCACACACATTCATCTGTTAGCTCATAAATGTCAGTTCTTGTCAAAAGCATTTCCAGATTTTCCATCTGAGTTTCCAGAATGTTTCAGGGCATACAGCTGGGCTTCAGAGTTAAACTTGATTTTTTTCGGGTTTTTAAACAGGCCTCTGAATCAGAGAGCTCTTGTTATGCTTGCTGCTGTCCTGACCTTGAAAGAGGATCTGTGTTCCTGCGGGAGACATCTTGAAGGGTGGTTGGCAATCCTGGATTCAACTACGAAAGCATTTTATTTACTTCAGTTACCTGTCTTGAAAGCAGAGCCTTAGGAAAGAACTCTCTCAGCTTCCCTTGTTAGCACACATTGTGTGATAGCTGAGTCACTGAAAGCACAGGCTTGCTTTTAGGGATCTGTTTTTCCCTCCTGTTAGTTTGGAAGTGATTTTGTGATCATTTAGAGAAACAACTGACAAAATGCTTCGCCTATCCATTTTGTTCTTGCTTCTTCAGAGTTTCTCAAGAGCATGCTCTAAAACTGTCAATGGCAGATCACAGCTGTGGGTAACTATTCTATACACAAGTCCATCTCCTACTGCAGTACTGCTTTTCCAGGCTCCTTCAGAGCAGCTGCCAAGCATTCTTTCCTATTATTTCAGTCTCTAATCAGTGGATCTCTGAAGCTGGGGTCTTTCGATGGCTCATGAAGTGTGTCACAAAGAACCCAAGCTCACATGTGTGATCTAGGTGCATGAAGTTTTAAATCTCTACTTGTAATAGAACATATCTGTGCAAAAACAGATGAAAAGGGCTATTTTTGCCAAAAATTATACTAACCACATACTATATATGTATAATATGTATACATACTATGTATGTAGTTCGAAGCGTGAAATTTATTTGCAACACAGTATCACTAAATACGCAAACTAATGACTTGTTAATTTGAAGATTACCTGAGTTTAGGTATTGATAATAACAGTAGTGGGAAAGGTGCCCAAAGAACATGGTATTTAGTTCAAACTTAGTTAACCACTTTCATGTATATATTGAATTAATTGTAAGATCATTTTCGTTCTCTGATGAGATGTGTTCTGGTTAATGTGGACTCCCATATTTGCTTCTAAAGCTCTGATAAATGCAATCTGTTGGAATGTTTTTAAGACAATAGTTATTTAATGAATAGCTTGTGTGTACAGGAGAAAAGAATAAGCTTGATTGCTTACAGTCTGACATTTGAAAAAGCATTTTTTTTAGATAAGTTGTATTTGCATATCTAATTGCTATGTAATCAAAACTAAGTGAACTGTAGCTACTTGAAACCAAAAAATGAAAGGCAATCATCTTTTCAGGGGGAAATATCCCACTCATATGCAAGCCCGCTTGAATATTAGAATTATATTCTTCTTGTGTTTAATTATAGGCGTCTGACTGAGCAGTGAATCTATGCCTGTGTATTAAAGGAGTGAATGTGACCCTGAAACATCAGCTTTCCTTTGTTAAAGCAAAGCATTGGCATTGAGAGAACTTTAACAGTGTTGTGTATTTTGGCGATAAGGGATTGTGCCAGAATAGCTGTTAATTACCTGCTTTGTTTGATATGGAAAGTAGTGGTTCCACACTTTTCTTCCCACCAGTGACAGTACTCAATTAAAACTTGTATTAAACAGTGATAATGCCCTTGTTTATCTGGTGAGGAAGACGTGAGGTGAAGAAAATTAACAGGATTTTTTCAGCTGTTTAGAAGCAGCCTTGTTGTGGTCTTTTATTTTTGTTTTCTATGTAACTAATGACATTACAGGAAAAGGATTTTTGTGGTTTTGGTGTGGTGGTGTGTGGTGGGTTTTGATATTTCAAGGTTGCTTTTTTTATTTGGGTTTTTTTGGGGGGTGTTGTGTTTTGGGGTTTTTTTATTATTTATGACTCTTAAATCTTGCAATTTACTAACCAAGGCTACAGTAGATGTTAGAATAAATTTTGAACTGTTGGGCATGTCGTTCCTCTATGTAATGCGCCTGTTGCCATGGGTCCTTATTTCGCTGCTTTTTGAAATTTTACTGTATTACGTGCATGTTAAAAGAAGAGTTTTTGTTTGTTTTTTTTTTTAAATAACTGCCTGAGCTTTCTGTTCTAAGTATTTGAAGCGTGTTTTCTGAGTTAGTTGGTTTTTCAGCCTCTCAATATTTATTATTTTATACTGAAATGTCCTCAGATCTCATTTTGCAAGATTTGCTAATCAGCTTAATATTTTCTTCATGGATTTCGAAAGTATGCGACAAAACGGATAGTATTTTGGGTGGGAAACCTTCAATCTGAGAATTCTATAAGTATTATTCACAAATTCTATAAGCATTTTTCACAAATCTAAACAGAACAAGGAGGAGTAAGGCAAGGAAGTTAGAAGAGAGACCTGATAATACGTGTGGATATTTGTTCCCTCTAGTAGAAATGCTGAAGGATATTCTAAAAATGAAAATGTACAAAATACATCAGTAGCTAATAAGAAAGGGTATAGAAGTGTTACAGCAACACTTTTTTATTTCATTAATCCAAATCAATTAAGGAATGGTTGGGTTGCTTTACTTACAAAATTTTGAAGTTCTCTGTTGAACAAGCCTGATCAGCTTTATTCTGAAATGAAAGCTGAATATTTGTTGCTAGACTAATTTTTTCCAAAAAAGTGAAACAGTAAGTGAAAAGAAGTAATTACTGTAGCAGCTTTAAAGTATGTACACAGAAATCTTTTGAAGATCTCAGTGGATATGGCAATGTGTGGTAATTCAACCAGAACTTCAGAGCTTTAACTCAGATAAATGGAGGTCACAAGCAGAAAGTCAGATTGGTTGCCTGCTATCATTAGGCACAATTAATGAAGTTTGTTCAAAAGAATGAAAATTATTTGTTGCAGATAAATACCTTAAGAGGCTTCATAAGTAATGGAAAACTTGTCACTGTTAATGCTAGGTTGTATTTGGTAATGTAATGTCTCAGGACATAAACAAGCCAAAGTGAGAGATCAGGTTTAAAAAAACAAAACAGCTTTAATTATGTGAATTTTATCATGGTTTACAGAAAGAAACTAAAGAGAGCCTTGCTTTGATGAAGTCTCATACATGGCATGTTTCTGAAGTAGCCTGCTTTTCTTTGGAAGTAAATATAAATAGTAAATAAATATAAAAATAAGTAAGTAAATAAATATAAATTTGTTCTTACAATTCTCTTTTCATACAAAGTAAACAGTGATAACCATTAAATGAGGATTTGCTGAGGTGTTTTATGATCTGGCATTTTGAAGTAGAATGATCTCCATCCGTTTCTTTAACTGGTTTTCCAATTTTCTTTATTCTGCACTGTTAAAAAAAGTGGAATGTGAATTTGAGATGCATTTAGATAAGTACAGTTATTTCACGGCATAGCAGTGCTGCAGTACAGTGTTAATATAACTGTTAGCTCATCCATGTAGGATTAGGTGCCACAGTGATTAGATAGCTTCCTATGATCAGGCAGACTCCCTGAATAGTAATTCACTTTATAGGTGAATGTTGCAACTCACTATGCCCAGTCACAGATAGCTTCTCTAATGTTGATGCTAGTTTGTTGAGACTTATTTAAACTTTCATGTATTCAGTATAAAATCCCAGCTTCAAATGAAATTGAGAATTGTGTTCTTCCTGAATGTTCTTAAATGCACATACTGTGCTTTGTTCACTGTAAAGCAAAGATAATGAGCCTATCAGATTTTTTTGTTCAAAATAAAATTATCTGATTACATTTCATTGGCTTTGGTCACTTGAAAATAATTTACAAACTTTTTTGAGCATTTTCTTTATTATGCATTTCAGTTAAATTCCGAGGAACTATTTGGTGTGTTTTCTTTCTGAGAAATTTCTTAGTATACAAAACTTAAAAATAACATGATACTTGGTTTAATCTGGTTTACCGTCACACCTCTACTTGTAGATCTTTTTGCATAAAGGAAAATTCCCATATTGAAATTATTTGTAGTGTTAAAATGTGGAAATGTGAAGGAACTATTTTCTCCTTTAGCAGTTGCCTTTCCTGGACTTTTTATCATGAGCAGGCTTTCTCTTTATGTGTTTTACTATTCTTCTAGGACTTGCAGCCACATTAAGTGAAGTTCGTAAGTGTAAGACTGAATGGTTATTTTCTCTCCCAATCAAACTTTTGTGTTTCCATTTAAAAAATGCAAGCTGGAATGAATAAATGTTTTGGTAGTGCATAACTTTATGCACTCGCCACATTGACATTTTTTGCAGAATTTCATTTTTAAGTTGGGCAGAAATGTTGTCATCCAGTTGATACAATTGTTCAAAAAACAAAAACTTACTATCTTGATAGATAACCTGTGGGGTGAAAAAACCCAAACAAAAAACAAAACAAACAAACAAAAAAACCCCACCAAAAACCCCCAAAAAACCCAAACCCCAAGCAACAATCTTCACTTTCTTTTATCAAGAAGCTCTAGGATGTGAAAAAACTAGAAGCTGAGAGCTGAGTTTCAGCTCTCCAAATACTCTTCCAGAAGAATATTTGGTTTTTATGCATCCTAGTGAAGGGGTTTATATACCATGTGAGGAAAATTCAGACCCCCTTATCTCCCATGACAATCTGTATTGATGGTACATCTCATTTGAAATATATATACACCACCCAAGCATGCCTTTTTCTTTAATGAAAACAGTACTGCTGAAAGCATGTTATAAAGCTTGTTTTTATTGCAGGTATACACAATGAATCATAATTTCCAGCAGGCTTATATCCTGCCAATGTAGGATCAGCAGCTAAGACACTGAAAATGTAAACAATATTTTATTTACGGTTGGGACCTATGGAGCATGTTTCATATTTGTACTTCTGCCTTTTAGCTGCATAACGGTGTGCTTGCTTGCATCTGGTATTTCAAGTATTCTCTCTACTGAGGTTTATTAGGCTCACAGCTACATAAACTTTTGAAATAGAGGGTAGTGATACTGATGTTCCTTATCCCTTCTCTCTTAGCCATTTGGACGGTTAAGAGGAGAATGTGATTCTCTTAAAGGGTAGAAAAGAAATCAAAATTTACTGTGAAAGAAAGGTGAATTTACCATTTAGCTTTTGGAATGGCTGTTCCTCAAAGCTAAGAATTTTTGAAAATGATTTTGAGTGATTCAGTATTCTCTTCAAGAAAATGTGAATAATCCATCTAGAAACAAACTTTAATTCCATGTATTAGCAAAAGTCAAGTTATTATGACCTTGGGTATGCTCTAAACCAATTTGTAATGATTAGTGTCAGAGCAGTTCTTTTTCTGTTGCAAAGTAATGGCCTGTGATACACTGGAGGCCAGATTAGATCATCCTTATGATTCCTTCTGGTCAAAGTCTTTGAAATTTGGGGAAAAAAAAATCACTTGGAGTTAAGCTAAAGTATAATAAGAGGGATAGCATTAAGATGTTCTGGAAAAAAATAATATAGTATAACAGAACATTTGATTTATCAAAGTTTTAAATTAATCACAACTTCCTTTCTCCCATTATATATGTGCATATTGGAGCATGTGAATACAACTGAAGCATGTGACAATTCTACAGTCAGGTAGAATTTCAAGTTTTTTATTCCCTGTATCCAGCTTTGTGTCTGTATGCATAAATATATTCCTGTGTGCTAGAATGAAAATTTTAAATTGGTAATGATCAAGCTGCAGTGTTGTCATTCCAGTATGCTTTGGCTGTATGTAATCAAAGAGAACTCAAATTTTATTTGTGTAGATCTCTTTTGTATAGTAAGCTCTATTGTTTTGTTTATACTGTGAATTAGGATAGTCAATGCCTCAGTAATCCTAAAGTCAGGAGGAGTATACAGCAACAAGTTTTAGTTCTTGGACGTTTGTTGTGTTTCTTGTTACTGGCCATAATGTAGCTTACAAAAGCTTCTTAAACAGGTTTAGCAGGGTTTTTGGAGATTTTGTTTGCTTTGAAAAAGGAATATGTTTATGTATGTGACAAATTTGAGGCTATCTTCAAGGATTTTTAAAGAAAAAAAAAGGAAATTAGGCATAATCTCACAAATAGGCAACTGGAAATCAAATTCTGAAGCAAGACTGATGAGATGAACAAGTCCTGAGATACCAGGAGGAAACGAAGAACAAAGTGTTAAGTCTCCACAAAATAGTGACAACAGTAGCAGAGGATGTTGGGTTTTGTTTTTTGGTTGTTTTTCCTGAGTGTATTCATAAATGCTGATTTATCTGTGATTTTTACAGATACATTTTCTATGATGGTAACAGCTTTCTGCAGCTCAGGAGAGTAATTTTCATATGTATTGAACTAGATATTTTACCACTTCTTTGAATTCATATCTTTTCATTCTGTCTTCATATCAGCAGTTATATATAGTGGTTATAATGTTAAGAGCTGTGTAATTACTTGCAGTTGGAGGTGAATATTGGAAACTCACAGAACTTGCAGAATGAATGGATTTCTGTATCCTGGGATGACTTAGCTAACAGGACTGTCTGCTTGTTTATGTATGGCAAGAAAACACAAAATACCTTATCCCCTTGCAGAAGGGAAACAGCTGAGATGCTCATATCAAAAAAGCTCGGGATGATGGGGCTGTGTGTCTGGAATTTCAGACTTTACATGCTTATTCACAGAGTTATTTCAACCTTGAGTTGAATATATAAAACGCAAACTTTATTTTCTGGTTTAATTCTTTATTTTCTTAGTGCCTATACTTAAGCATGTATGTTATGAAAAACTGTTTGCATGTCTGTGGTTTTGAATCTTTGTGTGTGGGATTTTCACTTGCTCTTGGATTATTGGATTTAAGACTTGATTCACGGTGTTGGTATCTTCAGAGTAAAGAACTGGAAGAGCACCAACAGCGTAAGGTAGGGCAGTGTTTTAAATCTCTTAATAGTTAAGTTATTCATACATTATGTTAGAGAAAGCTGTTTAAAAAGCTTATATATATATTTGTCTTAATAACAACATTTCACATCCTTCTTTGAGATCTCATGTTTTCAGAGTTTACAGCCCTTTTTTTCCTGCCTTTTGGTTTTTTTTTTTTTTTTTTTTTTTTTTTTTTTTTTTTTTTTTTTTTTTTTTTTTTTTTTTTGCTTTACTAGCTAGCTTTACTCATCCATTGATTTGATGAACTGATTTAAGTGATTCATGGAAGACTGGCTATGCCTAATTTTTACCTGGCATACACTGGAACTGCAGTATATCCCTTTCTTGTGAAGCATGAGTGCTGTGTGTTAAATAATGGTATATTGTTACTAAATTCAGTCAATTTAGTTACTAAAATTTAATTGAAGTTCGTTTCAGACTTTATTATCCCCATTCTGAAAATGTGAGAGTTCTACTCACAAAAGTATGCTGCATCTTATGAGCCTTGTGTGTAGGGTTAGGGGTGGAATGGGAAAGAGTGTAGACATCTAGTAGAGCATGACTTGCACCGGAAACCTTTTTAGTCTTGCTGAGTATTACTATATTTTGTTAAATAGTTAAAGCATGCTTTACTGAGAGAGGAAAAGAAATCCTATCAGCAACTTTTTCTGTTAATTTTTTATTAGTTTTCTGAGCACTTTTTAGTGAAGGTGCCTTTTCCTGTGAGACCATATGGTTTTGCAGCAAGAATGAGTACATGGTCTAGGCATTGTTTATAAATTACATCAGAAGATACATTACTTTCAGATTGCTGTGTGTTACCGTGGAGAATAGCACTGAAGCTGGTAGTTTGAATACTTTGATTTAATTTTTGATAATTTTCAAAAGTCTTTTAGTCACTGCTTCTGTTCCATAACGTTCAAATGGCATTTAATACTTTGTAGGTAGGAGGATCAGAGAAATAGTTGCATGAGTAGAATATGTTGCATAGTAAAAACAGTACTTAAAAACATCACAAAAAGATTGCAACAAAAGGCAACATATTTGTGTGTCACTGGTGTGTTTGGTAATCTTAAAATGAATTTGACACAGTATTTGACACTTTAAGTGAGTGATATGATGGGTATTGAACTAGCCACAGCTATTTAAAAATCAGGATTTAATTTAAAGGGCCTTTACCTACATTTCTGTCAAATTATGCAGAATTGAAGAGACTTGTGCACTCTTACCAGAGTAATGCCTAAGCTCTGTAGGATAATCAAATTAGTAGTCCTCAAAGGACAAAATGTTTTTGCTATCACTAAATATTGAAGGTTTTCTCTGAGTGGTATGGCACTACATTGGGACTGATCTAATGGTCAGTTCCCTTTATAAGCCTTAAGATATCTCTTCCCACTGTTTCTTTTGCATCCTCAGGAGTCAATTGAGTTTTGAGTTTCTTACATTGGTCTCTGCGCTATTGTGTGAGCAGCAGGGTGGAAGTATCAGCAGCTCAGGGGAAGTATCCAAGTCAGGACAGTTACAACTGGTTGTTAAATAAATACAACTTGCAGAGTTAAACTCTGCCTTCGAATTCTATATGAGGTACAGGAGTGTGTGCGTTTAAATGTGTTTACTTGAACCTTGTGGTTTGGTGTTTCACCATTAATTTTACCCAGTAAAGTAACAAGCTTCTGATGAAAGCAGTTGTTCAAAAGAAAGGAGAAAATAATGTAATTTTCTACAGTTTTCCATGATATTTTTGCAGGAAGAATCTTGTGGTTGATGCTGTAATCTTATGCATAGAAGTCTACCAAGTCACTCTTCAAATGTTAATTTGATTTTCGTGGGTTTGGCTTGCTTTCTAACAAATTTTCAGTATTGTAGAGAAAAATGAGAATTATTTATTTTGTTTTTACACATTCCATTTTCTGCTTACAGTTCTTCTGTAGAAGCAGAAAAAAGTCCCACTAAATAACACACACCCTGAAACCAACCAGCAAACCAACCAAAAAAGTCACAGACCACTCCTCTCCCCCCTGCAAAAAAACCAAAACCCATCCTAACTTACCTTTGAATTACCACACTGGAGCACAATGCCAGCAATCTTTGAATTGGTGCCTGCTGCTTGTTGAAGCTGGAGAAATAACATTGTAATTATAGGTAATAAAGGAGAGCTAAGTTGAAGGGTAGACCTAGGGTAAAGATGCCCAGGTAAACTTTGGCCTACTCTTGTGCACAAATCACAGAATTTAATGAAGTTGTTTAAGTCAGTGTGGTCCCTGAAAAAAACACTGAACTGTATCTTGTGCCACCACGTGTTAAAACACAGAGGAGGCTTTCTAAAGTCAGTTTAGCATTTTAGAAAGATCACATTCCATGTATGTAATAATGAGGAACTTCAGTTAGTCCACTGATTTGACTTAAAACATTGACTAGAACCCTGTACTGGTGAGCATAGTTTATCTGTGATATCTACTTTAAACACAGCATGATTTCTAATAACTTTCTGTGAAAGGGTTGTCAAACACTGGAATAGTCTGGAATAACCAACCCTGGAGGTATTTAAATGGCATGTGGACCTGGTCCTTAGGGACATGGTTTCATTGTGAACTTAGAGTGCTGGTCAAAGGTTGGACTGGATGATCCTGAAGGTCTTTTCCAACCAAACATGTGTAATAATAGTGTTTTAAGTGCATACATTAATGTACTTTGGATATATTTTTTCTTACCCAGGCATCATGCTTTTGTTTTACTTGACATATTTTTCACAAGCAACACTTTTAACTTCCTTGTTTTCCAAAAAAATTTACTTTCCTCTTCCGTGTACAGTAATTACGTAGTTCAAGTGTGGGTGGAAGGAATACATAAGGGGCTTTAAACCATTTTTTTACTACTTGACATCATCCCATCTTACTTGAAATTAATGAGCAATTAGGGTTGCCCCAGCAGTAATGGGTGTTAGTTAAAATAAACTATCCTCTTAATTCATTTGAATCTGGTATGAATTTGACCTCTTATATTATTAGTTTTTGTTTAATGCTCAATTAACTGATGCTAAATTAACCTAATACTATCAGAGGAAATGCAGTATTTTTTAGATAATAAAAGCACAAAGTTTTATGTTCTGATAACTGTATTGGTATAGCACGCCATACAAGTTGTCTTACAGGCATGTTAGTAATGGAAAGCCCAGAGAACAGAATGGGTCTCTGTTAGTCCTCCCCAACTTCCTAAGGGAAGATAAAAAGGGAATAAGGAGAAGAAACTTCAAAGGTTGGAAGATAAAACTAGAACAGGTTTAATAGAAAAGGGAAGGGACATTAACACATGGGATAAGAAACAAATAACAGCCCCTATGATGATTGCTGAGACGAGACTCTGAAAGTCTCTCATAGTAGAACCCACTCAGGAAAGGGGCTCAAAGCTCTTCCCAGCAACTGATGGATTCAGATCCTGCAGAGCACACTTGTTGATTCATAAAACTGTGTGGAAAAACACTCGTAGTGATAGTGCAGGAATACTTAGCTCTGGAAAGGGATCTTGTGTTATGTGTCATTTAAAACGAAGGAGAACTTGAAGTAAGTGAGATGAGGGAAAGAAAACTTATCTTTGTTCTGTGTCTTCCATGGATTCACACATCATTTTTCTGTAACTGGGTTGTCTTCTATTAGGGCTTTCTGGGATTGCAATCTCAAGTGTAAACAAGAAGGAGTCCATCAGAGGATAAAATACAAACCTTAATCCCAACTCTCCATGCCTCTTAAACATCTTAAAGAAGCAAAATAGGGCACAAGCCCAATTTTTTTTTGCTTTTCAGGTCTCCTTTAAGAGCAGAGACAGCCATGATTCAGCAGTTTTGGAGGTAGAGGCAAGTAAATGTTTTACTACTTGTAAACATTCCAGTAAGTTCTTGCAAATCACCTATCATTTGAGGAGACCCTGGTTGGAAAAGAATCTCAGACCCCTATTTCCTTCATGGTGAATCTGCTTTGTATGTTCTATGTGAGGAAAAATATATTTGAGCTTCTCTGATGATTGACAAACTCCATCAGTCACAAACTGTTGAAATACCTAATTGTTTTGAAATATACAAGTTTAATATTAGTAAGGTTTTTGTGATAATAGTTTCTGTTTTTTTATTTTGAACCTGTCTTCAAAAGGTAAATTGTGTTGGGTGGTTCATCATAGTGGGGTTTTTTTGTTTTTTTTTTTTCTTTTTTTAAGAAGCAGCTAATAATTCATCTTGAGAGTTACTCCTGAAAGTATCACTTGTGAACTTGTGTGCTGAAAGTATTACCTCTAGTATCTTTATTCTTTTCTGAAGGCTTCACTGGAAGTTTAGGAAGGAAGTGTCCATCTCTACTCCTGAAGTTTTAAAAATAAGTCAGACTCTGATTTTCTACTGTTTGTCAGAGAATTTGGCTCCTTTAGGTAGCTCAAGCTGCAGTTCCAGGGCTGCTTGGAGAACAAACTTATGTCAAGCCTTGCTGCACTCTGCACCACACAGCCCTTCCTAAGCACACTTTTCCCTTCTTTGTGACAGTTACTGGTGATTTAAAATGAATCTGATGACCTCTTTCAGTGCTAAATCAGCTAAAAACTTAAAGCTGGAAACTTCCTGTTGTCTTTTGAGAGCCATGAACTGGATCTCAAGCATTTTAGTATGTTAGAGGGACTAGCAGCTGCGACTTGAAATACTTGGAACTGTTGTGAGACTACAGGCTTTAGGCAAAGTGCAGTAACTGTTCTTTAATTAGTTGAGCTGTATCACCATGGATTCTTGGTATGCTGTGGAGATAATACATTTTACATCTTCAGGTGATAAATGCAGGGCCCCCAACTTGTTTTGCAGACACAAAATGGAGAGCATACAGGCTCGAACTACCTATTCTCTCCACCATGGGTGAACTTTTTTACTGTGTTCAGTTTTCTTATTTAAAGTTGCAGTCATTTGAAACAGACCAGAATTTTTTGATGATGAAACTATGTAGATACTAACTGTGAACTGGGAAGTTGTTAAATGGTACACTTGGGTTTTGGTTCTTTGAAATACCAGAGCTGTTTTTTGGAAGGACTAGAATTTGGGGGATTTTTTGCCATATTTTTCCTATTTAAAAGCAGTGAAGTTAATTAGTGACACATCTGGGTGGATTCTTAAGTCATAATACAATGAAAACATTAAAATGAAATAGTGAACAGTTACAGATTTTTTAACTTTGTTGGCCGACTACAATTGTAACACACTATTAATTTCAAGTAGTGAGCTGATACTGTTATTTCATACTACATTTCTTTACATGCTTTGTAAAGAACCATCAAACCTGTTCCGTCAGGAAGCTAGTTATTTTTTTGGACCTTCCTCATCCTTATTATCAGTTAAAGTTGCAATTTTCATTGTCTCCTAACGATACAGGAAATGTGCTATTCCATCTTCAAGGGTTACATGCAGTGGGGACAGGAAAGAAGATGGATTTTGGCTTGTTAATGTTGGGAGTATAGTTCACTGGGATAAATAATGTTGCTAGTTAGTTAGCTGTATTGACCCACATTAATACCTGTGCCACTGTGAGGAGGAAGAAGGGTAAAAGAAAGTAGCCAAGTCAGGAAGCAGGAGGTAAGCACCTGTTGGTTGGCAGTAAAACTTCTTTATCAGTTGGAAATGCGTTTAGAATAAAGGGGTTATGCTTGTGCTTTCCTAAAGGGTAGGAAACATTTAGAATGAAGGAAGCCAGGTTTTCCTAGCTGTCTCTCTAGGATATGAGCAGAGTGTGTACTTCGGTCCTCAAGTCATGCAGAATGCTGTCGTATTTTCTAGGATGGATTAAGCCATTGTAGAACATAAGGTGTGCACCTAATGACCTTTTCTCCCCAGCCTTACCATCTTACTTGGACTTCTGTTATTCAAAAGTATTTAAATTAAAACTGTAAAACTTAGGTTGGACATTTTTGTGTGGCAGATAAGTATGCAATCTAAAATTGTATGTAATGGACATTTTAATAAAAGAAGTTTGGGACTTGTCTTCTGAACAGTAAAGCAGTTGAATTTTTTAATAACTTTGAATTTTTCTGATAATGTACTTTATTAAAAATCAATCACTTTAAATGTCTTCAGACTTGGTTAACCCATCAAGGATTTACTTTGGTTTCTGGCTTCATAATATATTAACATTCTGCTTGGTTCTTTTGGTTTGTCCTGTATTTATTAATGATATTTCTTTCTTCGTTATTATCTTTGTTCAGCTGAGGGAAGAGTCTAGATCTACCCTTGCTTCTCTTTGGGCACTGTGTTGAAAAAGAAGAACTTGAAATTTTGCATAATGAAATAAGTCTTAATTTTTCACTTTACAGTGAAAAATGTAATGGGGCTATGATAATTTTGTTATTTATAATTTTTATCCAGTTTGTGCCCTGAGTTTTATTCAAAACCTTGCAAATTAAAATGTCAGCAGATTAATTTTTTGGTGAGGTACTTTAAAAATCAGTCTTTTGGTGAAGATTTTTTGTACATTTTACCAAACTATGTGGGATTTGAAAAGCTCGTGTAAAACTGGAAGTTTATTTGAAGGTATGATGTTGTTTCCCAAACAGCAGTGATCTTGAATTAAATGTGATATTGAAGGATGCATATATAAACACTCTCTCCTAACACCACTGTACATGTATATATTGTAAGTAGTGTCTTTTTTTTTTTTTTTTTTAGTTAAAACTGACTACCATTCACTTTCTTTTTCGTTTATGGAATAAGCAAGGGTTTTATTACATTTTGTCACATTTAAAGTGGGAAGAAAGCTTTTTCATAATTACTCCTCTTAAGAAATATTACTTCAGTAATTTCACTTTAAATTACTTTTCTCATAGGGCTTCTATTTTAAATGTGTTGCACACATACTGTATGTGCACATTAACTGAAAAATTTGTGGTTTTCAGCTTATTAAATATAGAAAGCAAATAAAGAAGCCCAGACTTTTACTTTAAGAACTGATCAAGTCAAGGACCACAGAGCTCCCTGTGAAAGCCACGAGAGAGTACATTGCCAAATTCTAATTCCGATGAATCATGAAAATAGTACTGCTGAAGGGAACTCCCCACTGGCTTAGTGGGGAGTTTTAGGTGGGTTTTGGTCGATGGATAGATGTATCCTGAGAGTTAAGCATGGATAACCATTCCAAAGATCCATCATCTCTGTCCTGTAGGAAAGGTTTCCCTTATGTATTTATGTGCAATATTTTTAATAGTCATTTAATATCAGTGTCAACGTGGCACTCAGCTATACAGTCTTTGACTAGCATGACTATTACTGTATTTTAATCTACTCTTGAGAAAACATGCCACATGTTGGATGATTCTCATTCTGCAGTCACTATAATGAATAGAGTTGTTGCCTGAAATTGGTCATAAAGAAGGTTTGCAACATTGGTTTTGCTTTGAGTTACCTAGGTGGTAACTTGGGTTTGTCAAATCCCGAATTGTAGCAAGGATTTGAGGCAACTGCTACAATAAACCAATATAATTACAGCCTGTACAAGGTTTCAGTCATAAATAAGTGAAAAGTTTGTGTGCAGAGATAATTTGAAGCAGGAGCTCTGAATTCTTTCAGGGACTCAACATTAGTTCATTAGCTGATAGTTATTCTCAATTTTGTACTAAGTGACAACTTTGAACTTTTCTATATTCTCTATTTTATTTTTAAAATAGAAGGCAGCTTAATTTGCCTTAGTATCTTGCTTGTTACTTGTCATGAAATGTGGTCATGGGTCATTTGTTTTGTAACTGTTGTAACTATAGATATGGAAAGAACAGAACTGTTTCATAAGGAGGAAGTGATTAAAAAGAACATTTAAAAATTAGTAATACTCAAAGATAGAGAAATATATGCTGTGTAATCACCATAAGATTAAAATATACTTTTAGAGTAAACTTTCAGTTTTGACATCTGAGCAAAAAATAAGGTAATGAGATAAAATACAAGACTGTATTCTTAAAAGCATTAAAATATGACAGCCTTAGCACTAATAGTATAAAATGCTATGGAAATTCTATATTTTTTGTTCCACTCAGTACTATACTACTGATTGTGGGTCACCATTGTGGAAAAAGTTGAATAAATCATGGACAACAATATGCAACACTATTATTGAATCACTGCTTAGAAGTATTACCTTAGTATTAATCCAGAGCATTAAGGTTGCTAGGTATGACCTTTATGTATAAGCAGACTTTTCCTTGGATTTAATCACTATGCTGTGAGCGACTAGTTTGGGTTTTTTTTGCCACACCCTTATCTAAATAAATGGGGTATGTTCAATTCTGATCTAAGTTACTGAGATGTAACATTTGAAGTGGAAAATATATTTACACAGCTAACTTGAGGTGAGTGGAAACTTGAGTTTTCAGAACACTAAATAGCATTTTATGTATTACAGTAAAATTATGTCTTCACAGTGGTACTGATAAGTGTTCATGTCTGCAGAGCTGCAAGTCAGAGCATGGTGTTCCCTCATCCTTACCCCTGTTGCAAGAGTTCTGGTGTGGCAGGGAGGAACTGGGCTGGCTCTGCTGTCTGTGGAAGGTGTGACTGACAGCTGGCAGGCTTCATATATATATATATATGCCTGTGCCTTCCTTTGTCTGCAGTCTGCTACTTGTGGGATGTGTCACGGAGCCAGTTCAGCTTGCTAAACAGGCAAAACCTAATCTGACAGCAGTAGTTTGCTGCTGTGTTAAACTGGCTCTAGAAGAGCCCAGGGAGAGCTGTTTCCTGATGCAAAGAAGAGGGAAGCATTCTGCAGGCAGTCATGGGGATGGAGAAAGAAATGAAGCAACATGTTTTGGTGGGAGTGAGCAGTTCCAGCTCTGCTGTTAAGCTGAATTCTGTGGAAGAAAGCTTTCTATACAAGAAAACTCAGAATACTTCTGACTTACGATTTGGGAGAGTTTCTTTCTCTGAGATGGCAATGTAAGATTGCAGTTCTAATTATAAGCACAGATATTGTGTCTAATACTGGCAGTATTAATTTAAGCAACACTTATGAATGAATTTGGTTTATGTTTAGTGCTGTTTTCTTGTTGGCATAGGAGGTGATTTGAATCTCATTATACAGAATATCATTTAGCTGCCTAGACACTTGAATCTTCTTGCCATCCCTGCAGGTCTGTGAGAAGCGCGATTGAGACACCTATTCTTTATTATGCATCTTTGAGGAAATTTTCAAGGCAGAATTATCCCAAGGATTGAAATAGGGAAGGGGAAATAAGGAAAATATTAAGTATAATCACAGCAGTGCTGATATGCTGTTTTCTGTTAAGGCTAGGATTTTGCAAAGTCTGTGCATGTTGACTTACACATCTATCCAGGACAGAAGGAGCCATTCCCAAGCAATACAAGATACTGGTTTTGAGCTACAGCAAGCGTATCAGCCTAGACATGGCAGTAAAAACAGCTTTGTGCCTGGCCTCTTTCCTACGTATTTCTCTGTTCTTGTAGCCCCATAAAGTACTTCTGGCAAGGAGTTGTTATTAAAGTATTAATATTACTCTTCTTTCTCTACTCCTTCCCCTCCTTGACCTGTCTCCTAAACCAAATACATAAAAACCAGATGTGATGTATGTTTGTATGTTTCTTCTCTCTCTTTTTTTTTTTTATTTTAAACTTCACTGAGCAAGGCTTGGGAAGTTGTGTGACACTTAACTACTTTCTAGGCATGTTTGGTTTAAAATTACAAGTCTCTTATTTATTTATTGCTTTGACAAAAAGTAAAAACTGAAAAGTTCACAATGTTCTAAAATAAAGCTAACATTGCTATACAAATAATTTTATTTTACATTACAAGTAATATAATTTTAATGGAACAGTGATAACTGTTCAGATTCTTAAACAGAGGTCATTTAACTTTTCTGCATATGAAGAGTAAAAACTATGAACCTGTTAGGTTTTTTTACTTTAGTTGGGGTTTTTTTGTTTAAGGAAGGTAGGGGAGCAGGGAAGAGTTTTCCTTTTGATTTTTCTCAGTTCTGTGCAAATGCCTGGAACTTGTCTTACATGGCAGGTTAAGACGTGGTACTTTTAGGTTTTTTGGCACACTGAGGATATTTTAACATATTCAGTCTGAGTTCCAGTTAAAAATGTTCTGCAGTGACATCTTCATATACTTAAGTGCGAAGATCTACACTGTTTGATGTTTCACTTGTCTTACTAAATGTTAAGCAGTTTGAAAAGATGTTAAGAAGGTTAGTAATAATGTACTATTGTATATATTAGCAGCATGAGAAAATGGGGAGGCTCTGTATTTTTAAAGCTTACAATTGTTTTGTAACTAAAAATGGTACAGGGTTATTGTGGCTATATTGTCATTTTACAAAATGGGGTATAGATACTTGCAGAGGAATCTGTACTGATATGTCTTAATTTTTGTCATTATACATCAGGCATATATGTTCCTTGTTCTTGAGGAAACACTGAAAGCAAAATGGTTGGCAGAATGGTTGGATTTCAAAGCAGAGGCTGAGTTGACTTCACTCTGGAAGTGATAGGCAGATTGAGATTAGGAAATCAGAAATGGGGATTTGCTGGCATTAAAATGCAGAATCCAAACAGCTGTATTTATTATAATAGCTTCAAAAGGTAGCTATTCAAATAGCTATTACATGTTTTCACTTGGTATTTATTTATGTTTTTCTTTAAATAATGTTCTGTAATTCAGTGTGAAATAAATAAAAATAAGTCATTTATGGAAAAATAAAACACAACAAATTATGTATGAATTAATGTAGTTTTGCATGTTTCTTGTCAATGGAGAAGTTTCATATGAATGGAAAAAGTAAAAACTAAAAGTTTTCCTAAAAGTGCTATTTAGAAGTTTGACCCAATCATTCACAACTGCAAAAAGCCTCAAGTCCTAAGTAAAAGAACAGGAACACATCCTCCTTTATCATAGGGATAGAGGTGCCTCCAGCACTTCCTGCATAATTTTTTCTGCCCTTCCTGGGCAGTGTTTGTCCTTCTTCATCTATGTCCTCTAGGATGTCAATACTTTCAACTCTCCTAGTTTGAGGATCCCAGATGAAAAACAGGCATCAGACTTTCAATTTAATTAAAACTATTTTACCTTTCAGTAAATATTTTAACACAGTTTTAGACACCTTGGTAAATTTTGGGGTGGAATGCAGAGGCATATGTTAGCAAGGCTAGTGTTTGAGTATTCCTCCTGAGTAAAAATATGATGGTAAATTAAAATTTAATACAAATTGAGTACTGCTTAAATACAAATGGAGGTATACACAAGTATCTTTAGGTACTTAAAAAAGTAAATTTAATAGCATTATAATCAAGTAAAATGTTACTGACATGTTGCTCCTACTTGGAGAAGTACCTTTTTAGATCATGGAGAGAATAACTAGTTCATTAAAAAAATGGTGTATTCTGGATATATTTTGTTTTGTTACTGATATCCCGATAATTATCAGTAAAATCAAACTTCTAAAATATTTCAAGACTAAACCAAATAATATCTGTGTGTGTAACACAGTATATACGTGCTGCTTGATACTAAGGTAGATGAAAGTATAAGAGCTTGTCCCACAAACCATTGCTCATATTTTTCACCCTGGCACATCTTGAGGCAAATACGCAAGAATAAAATTTTGGTGAGATGCAGTCCTGTTGCTCATTACACAGAAACTTGCCCTTTGCAACGGGAAGTGGTTGGTGGCCCTGCTCTCTTGAGCAGTTGAGTGTCCAGATATAACGGTGCAGAGCCAGCAGGTTGCCAGTGTGCTGGCTTGGACCATGACAGGGGCAGTAGAGGGTGGTTCTTGGGTCAGCTCAAATGTTCTCTGAAGCTGCAGCTTCAAAGAGATGCCGTGAGGTGTCCTCATCCTGTAGGAGGCATTTTGACTGTAGGGCAGATCTGAGCTGAATATTGCTTGGTTTGAGGCTTCCTGAGTGCAAAGTCTGTGGTGAGGCTCCAAGGGAGAACTGAGTCCCCTTCTGTGCATTTAAAGATTAGCTTGTTTTCATGCTGTCAGATTTTTTTTCAGAATAGTTCTTGTAAGATTATTTTATTTTCAGGTAGTACCTTTTTACAGTGTTTGACAGCTACCAGATCATTTTACGTGAGATGGAAGACGCCTGCTTCTTAATCCAGAATTGTCTTCAAGTGGCTTAGTATACAATAATAATAATAATGGATAATTAACATCCTAAATAATATCAACTTGTCTGACATTCAAAACATCAAGTATGTAACTGTTAACTTAAGCAACTGATCTGTTGCTTCTATAGGATAAAGATTCGATAAGAAATTCTTAAATGTCAAGTAAGCTACAGTGACCAGATGCTACTCCTTTGGCATTTCTTTTGTTAGGTTATTTTTTCACCAGCTATCTGCTTGTGAAATGCTACCATTAGGAGCTCAGTAGGAGCAAAAGTCTCGTGTTAATTTGCCTGACTGTAACTGCACAATTAAAGCAGTTTATCAGCAGGGGTTAGGACAAATCAGTGTGTTCTGATGCTTCATGTTATAAAATTACTTCTGTTGTTCAAACAGATACTGTAATTAGTGCATCATTTTAAACTGTGTTTTTGCAGGGCTGGCTTGGAGTTTCATCTGAAGACCTCTATTTTTGCTACTTACCTAAGCGTGTATTTTGTTTGCAATTTAGTTTCATGAGACATGGTGAACAAGTCTTTATGGGGTAGTTACGTGTTAAAATACGGTCCCTTGTATTCTCCCATATGTTAACACTTAGTAGTAGCCCCTTATGATCCTATTCAGCTCCCTGGTCCAGCAGAAAATGGAGGAAAGGGATGGGTGTAGTTTTACAGCATCAGTTGCCCTGGCTCTGTGAAAGGTTGGAGTGATGCTGGGACCAGACCCAGTGGATGAATGAGGACTGCCTGGTAAGGGTACCAGACCCTCTGAAGTTGTTAGATTGCTCACAAAAGGATACAATCAGGAAACAGCAGTGATTCAACCAATTTTTTGTTTGTTAGTTTGTTTCATTAGGGCTAGAATTCTCATGACTATGCATCAACTGATAGAGATTTGTATATCTGAGACTTTTAAGATGTTGATTCCTTGCACAATATGTTACAGAAACCCTCTGTCTTCCAAATGTTTGTTTTCAAATATTTCTGCTGCAGAGAAACCAAAAAACTTAAAAATTAAATTTTGTAGCTCGGATTGCCAGAAAGAACTGTTATGAGAACACAACTCCTGTGGCTCATGAAAGGCTGGGAGTAATGACTTAGTTTAGGGAAAAGAGCATTATTCTTAGATTCCTCCTGTTTGGTTTTACTGTTTCAACTGAATTGACAAAAGGCTGTTAAGTAAGGTGTAATCCATATTGAATGGTTGAGTTATGTTTCTCTCAGACTCATTCAGACCTGACGTTGTTGCAGGCTAAAATATATATATATCAACTCTTATTTAACAATAACATAACTAGACTAGTATTTGTTTCCAGTGACTTTAAATTTATCATTTTTTACTTAAACTTAACTTTTTTGTTTCAAAATTGCTTTAATTCAATGTGGTAACTTCTTCTTTTCCAATTTATATGTCTACTTTTAAACTGCTTTTCCTATTGTATTTGAAACTTTTGTATATAGAAAAATTTCATTATGGAAAAGAAACAATCAACTGCAACATATACTATTTAGACATTAAAGAAAGAATGAATGCAAAGTGGTTAGAGTGGAAGAAAGTAATATAACCCTGCCTGCATATAAACAGATACTCGAAGAGATTTCTTTTCAGTATTTATTTCATATTCCTGGCATTCTGACAGCTGGAAATTACTGGATTCTATTTCACCAGTGTTTAATTAATTAACTTATTTTTGGTCACTTGACAATACTGCGAATGTTTTAAGGCCTTCCTTTGTGGGTGAGAAATAAAGTTGCAGATTTTTTTTTTTAAGTTGTTGATAAAATGATTTTTGATGGTTGTCTTTCTGGAAATGTTTTCCCTTTCACCATTTGAATTCTTTGAACAATTTCAAGTTTGACTACTTTGCTTTGAGTTTAATGTTTACTGAAAATTACTGACAAGAGAAAGGAGATGCCTAACTTAATACCTCAGGTCAAGCGTTGTACTGAGTTTTCAGTCAAGTAGTTTGTGTAGCTTACAGAAGCCTAGTAAACTGCTAGCTCCTTTGTGCTAAATCAAGGTATTAGGAAAGAAGCTTTTGGATGGTTATGGAAATGTAGGTAGAAATGTCCTTAAAGGACTGGAAGGCAGGAGTTATGAGACTGTGATATGGAATTAATGTGGTAGGGTGATGTGTATGGAAGACATGGGACTTAAGTCAAAAGGGAACTCAACTTCAGTATTTCTCCTCACAAAACAACTTTTCAAATATTAAAGCCTGACTGTATAGATACAGTTATAGATTCATGCTGTGCCTGCTTTTTTGGCTCCCCTCTAAGCACATGACCACCACCCCCCAAGAACACAAAGCAATTAGAAAAGAGATGCTCCTCCTGCTCTGCCCCCCCCAGAAAAAAAAAATTCAATGACTTCAAAACTTTGAGAGCAAGTTAAAGATTGAGAAGTTTCTTCAAGTCTGTTACTGTGTATAGGTACCCTGAGGATAATGAGTGTATACCCACAGACAACAGAGAAGAAACAGTTAACCCACTAAGAAAGCAACCAGGTAGAACAGAATAGAAGCAGTGGAGGGATTCAGAGCCCCTGTGTGTTAAGGTAGAACAGAAATTATTGGAAGCCCATTCCAAACTCTGTTCTTCTATTTCTCAACTAATTATTTTTTCAAAACATGTTATGTGGATTTTTATTGTTCTTTCTTCCATCTTACCATTTGACTTAAGAAGTAGTACTCACCACAACAACAGGCGTTCTGTTTGTGTGCTTCATGACCATAGGAGAGCATGTATAGAACTAGTCATATACTTGTTCAGTTGTCTTACTGATAAGTATCTGTATGATTGTATTATGAGGTACAATATAATACATGCCATTAACGACTTTACACACGTGTTCCACTTAAAATAAACCAGATGTGGGAAAAAACTCCATAGTATCATCTGTTTATTGACCTATATGTAGCATTTTTAAAACAAACTAAAAAAAAGAATCTTCATGCTGTAACAGAATAACTTGAAGCACAGCACCAGCAGTTGATATGATGTAAATCTTAGAAATATTAATGGAGAATAGCAGAGAAGCAGGTGACCTTATTTTATACATTAAAAAAGTATTTTTCTGTTTTCTAAAAGTTACAGATCAGACTTGCATACACTGGATAACAACATGCATTTTATTTGTCATTGCTGATAGGTGGTAACTCCTCCAAATTTTCTAAGTTTTTGAGACTTCACCGTATTGTTTTCATTATGAAAGAAATGGATACAGTGCAGTAAGGCTCCTTTATATTTGCCCACACTATCATCGAATCATAGAATTGGCTGAGTGGGAAGGGACCTCAGAGATCATCAAGTCCAACCCTTGGTCCACTACTGCTGCAGTTACCAGACCATGGCACTGAGTGCCACATCCAGTCTCTTTTTAAATATCTCCAGGGATGGAGAATCCACTACTTCCCTGGGCAGCCCATTCCAGTGCTTGATCACCCTCTCGGTAAAGAAGTTCTTTCTAATATCCAACCTAAACCTCCTCTGGCACAACTTGGGACCATGCCCTCTTTTCTTGCTGAGAGTTGCCTGGGGAAAGAGACCGACCCCCACCCAGCTACACCCTCCTTTCAGGGAGTTGTAGAGAGTGATGAGGTCTCCCCTGAGCCTCCTCTTCTCCAGGCTGTACAGCCCCAGCTGCCTCAGCCTCTCCTCATAGGATCTGTGCTGGAATCCCTTCACCAGCCTGGTTGCCCTCCTTTGGAGGGCATGTATAAGCATGCAATTTAATTGTGTGGTAGCTAAAACTGCATTCAGTGATTCCTTCTCTTTTAGGAAGAGAATTTTACTTGGGGGCACCTTGCATTGTTATTGCCCCTCTTGTTTTTCTTTTCCTCCTACAGTACTGTAGTTGTGTATCTTACCACCCACCTCATGCTGGAATAATCAGTGCAGTTCCCATTCCAACGCTGTGTCAGCTCACTGCCAGTCAGTGCCAGGTGAGGTAGCAGGATGGTTTTTGCTCTGCCCTCTGCTGGTTCAGGAACCTGCTCTCATTCATCAGATCTGTAGCACAAGACTTTGTACTACCTCATGTCTCCATCTTAAAAGAAAACAGCTCACTCCGGGTTTAGATTTACGAAAAATAATAATAAAAAGTAGAAATGTTTAAATAGTAATAGTGGAGTTTTGCAGTTGAGTGAAATGTGTTGCAAATGCCTGGTGGTTGTTAGTTCTTTCAAAGATTAAATTACAATGGAGAACATGTTACAACTACACTGCGCTTTGCTGAGGTTCTGCTCTATAAATGAGGGTTTTTTTCTGTCTTTTTTTTTTTTTTTTAGCTTCTCAAGTTCATAGAGCTACTTGCACAGCCACTTTTGTTTAGGCTCAGATAACATTTAAAAATACAATTACAGCATGTGAGTAGTGTGTATGTGCACATTACATGACAAATAGCAAAAAGAAATGTACTCCAAACTACTGATTCTTTTAAATGAATTTGCCTTACATCTCTCATTATTCTGTTTTTTCCCCCATTTTTATCCTTCCTGTTCCACAAAACATTTTGCACTTAAAGTAGCTGAATTAAAGATAAAAAATTCTAGGTAACACTTCTGCCTTAGGTATATATGAGTATAAAGTACTCCAAGTATTCACTGGTATTAAATCTTTGAGCATTTCCTCTGCATATCTGATTTCCTGAAATAATTTCACTGAAATTTGAGGTAAAAGACACATTATCTATTAATTTTGCTTGCCTTAATTTTTTAAAAAATGTGAATTGTAGTTAAGCCACAAATGTTTGTCTTATAAATAGGAGGCTCTTCTATCATGCCCAGGATCTTATATCTCAAGTTTTTGTTAATTTAGATTCAAAAGTTATAGTAAATCTTTCCCAGTTAGTGAAGTTTTGATCTATCCTTTCCCTCTTTAGAGCTTGTTTTATTATGTTTTATATATTGTAAAATTTAAATTATGTTTCTGGGTTAATTTAGCTATCTTTATTCACTGTTTATAAAAACGTAGTTGGATTGTTTCTTCCATGTTGTGTTCATTAGGTAATTTATTTTTAAAGACTGGATACTTGAATGTGCTACTTTACTGTTGCTTGTTGTTGGAAAATGTATACATTGATAAAGTTCTGTTTAGCATGCCCTCCCTTTCTGAACACATTACTAAGATTTATCTTTTGGATTATTAATGCTGTTGATGTAACAGTACCTGGGTAATGTTGAATGTCTTGTTACGTGTTCTTCTGTGATTTCAGTATCAAAGCCTTGCCGTCTTCTCTCTGCCCTTCATCCACTACGTGTAGCTCTGCTTTGAAAATAGCAACTTCGGTTCTTTTTGTAATGTTTGATTCTTGAACTTTTTCTTCTTGAGTCTTTAAAAGTGATTTTTAACACTGAAGAATTGCTCTGTTTTCCTGTCCTTTAAGCAGCTTCAGGAATTTCTGTATATGGTTTATGTTTCTCTTTTCTTGAATATATGGGGCTTCTTAACCACCATAATGTTTTATATATGTTTGAAGCCTTTGGGAGGCTCCAAAGACTACTGAAAGCATTCCTTTGGTTGGAAAGGTACAAAAAAAAGAAAAAAAAATTAGGTTAAAAAACACAAAATCCCAGCAAAAGATCTTTTGAACTCTTAAGTTCTTGTTAAGTAACCACATAAAACAAAAGTCTCCACAGTATGAAGAAGTCTTTTCTCATCTTGCTGAAAGTACAGTTTGTACTATTCAGAGAATTGAGTTTTGTGTACTGTTTATACATAATGTAGCAGTGCTTCATAGCTTCCATGTTTTAATTTTTTTTTTTAGGAAGAACAGAACCGAGGCAAACCCAACTGGGAGCACCTGAATGAAGATTTACATGTACTTATCACTGTGGAGGATGCTCAGAACAGAGCAGAAATAAAACTGAAGAGGGCTGTTGAAGAAGTAAAAAAGTTACTGATACCTGCAGTAAGTATTTGTATGCAAATCGTCAATTTCCATTCCCAAAAGTTATTTCTGAAATATAATTAATACTGCAGCAGTAAGAGTAAAGCTGCCGAGTAGCATACTAAAACTAATTTTTAAATTATTTTTTAATACCCTAGTGGTCTTTTGAATGTCTTATCCCAGACTGAATTATTCTCAGAGTTCCAGCTTTCTCACCTTTTTTCCATGTAAGGATGCCTTTCACTTTAGGGCTAGGGAAACAGGACATGCTTCTATGTTTCACTTAGAGATTTTCTGATACTTGCAGAAAAGAAGCCATGTTTTCTTTGCATCATCACACTAAAAACCTCACGAAAAGAATATAATCCTTCAGAGCTACACCATCAAAAAACTTTGCTGTCAATATACTGGGGAAAAATAAAGTGAAACTGGAAAATGGGTTGTCTTTCTCATTTCCTGATAATATAAACTGCCTTCTGCCTAGCCAGATGACTTAAAGTTTTTTGCAGGGACCAGAATTACCGTGTGAGAGCCCTTCTCTTAGATCTGCTCTGTGTTCTCACTAAAAGCAAGGTGACTCAGCATGGCTGTATAGTGCATCCCATGCCATTAACTTGCATCTTATGCTGATTTTTACCACCACTTTTGTGCCATTATAACATGATAAAACTAAATTACAGCTTCTTTTGTTGGAGAAAAATTTTTCCGTATTACAAAGAAAAATGAGATTATCTTCTGATAGAAAATAGTAGGTGATATTAAAATGACCTAGTGATTTTGGGTGTTTAGTGAATTCTAATAGATGCTGGTTGTGAGGGAACTTGTGGCACATGCTATATTAGCACATTTGTTTAAGTTATGTTTTTAAAAGCTACCAAAGATGGAGAGAGTCTTACTTTTTGAATTAACTAAATATGGTAGAATATTACTCACGATGCATGAAAACATAATTTAGATCTCTTCTCATTGCACTTTGACAGTCTTTGAAAGCAGAAAAATCTAGAGCATGTAGATCTTCAGAGTTTATTCATTTACTAAAGAGATCATTTGTGCATCAGGCTTAATTTTATGCTCATGATTAGAAATGGTAACAAGAAAAAAAAAAGGCATATGGGCAAAACTGGAAACCATTAAGTTCATTCTCTTAACTACTATACAGCAGATGTTTGAAAACCACATAACTCAAACTTGCGTGATACAAAACTAATTTCATCAAAATTCTGTTGATTCTTCTACCTCTCTCTTATTGCTGAATAGAATGACTTACTTGAAGGGTCGTGTTCAAGATGATCAGGTCACAAAACCCTAAGTATGTCGGAAGTACTAACATGTCAATTCTATTTATGTTTGTGTTATCTTGGTTTTGGGAGCTGGTGGATTGTGTATGTTTTGAGACAAAAAAAAAAAAAAAGTCAGTTTTCTGTGTGATAATTTCAGCCAGCTCTTTCTTGAAAATATTCTTCCTCATTTAGTTACTTAATCAGTTGGAGAAGGTCTGTAAGCCTGATTGCAGAATTTTTTCACTTTAGAAAAACAACACAACACAGGGCTAACTCTTGTCCAAATACAGCATTAGTTGAAAAACACTTTTTCAGTTCATTCATTAACATCTTTGTATGTTTCATATAGGCATGAGAGATTTGGGTGGTGCTTATTACATGCATAAGAGTTAAAAGTTTGTGGCTTCCATTGCAGGAAACTATGCCTTGTTGAAACAGGCATGCATAGTACATAGCAATGAAATAGTATACAGATGAACTTGGGGTTCATACTACCTCTTGCATCTGTTCAGTTAGTATAAAAAATTACTGTTTAATCAAATTCTGGTTTCAGGTCATTTGAGAGTTGAAAATTTCTGTTTTGAGATAAAAATACATGTATTGAAAACTTCTGTGAAGAAAGCAATAAACCTTTAATCTGAGTAAGCATGAAGAAAATAAAGAAATCCTAGTTAATAATAAGATGTGGGAAGTTGTGGATGTTGGAAGATTCAAGATGCTTTAAAATATATGAATGGAAACTGGCAATTCCCTTTTATGTGGTAGCATACCTGCACCTCTTATTGTTTTCCAAATATATGCCAGAGGATTAAAATTGATTAAAAGATACTTTCTTTTCTGGTTTATCTTCAGGTTAATTGAAATTTGAGATTAGTAGACGAGAACATTTAACTCTTGCCATATAGGGGCAATGCTTTGGATTTCTGAGATACATTTCAGAAAAGCAGGCAAGTGCTAGAGATGCGAATTGGGTACTAATTTTGAAAAATCAGTTATTTTATACTCAAGATATTAAAAACCTAATTACATAGACACTGCAAAAATAGGCACATTTCTAAAATGGATTTCCATTTGAAGGTACTTGGTTGAACAGGACTAGTAGTAAAGTGTGCTTCTTCTCATCTTTACAAATCTGGATCACTTGTGATTTCTCTCCCTGCATATGTGAATTATTAATTTCCCTTTCCACTCGCTCTTGGATTTTTACCAAGATGGTAATATAGTCAAACAGTTTTGCTTTAAAAATAAAGAAGGATAACTTGAGGCAGACGGTCTGAACAGGCTGGTTTTTTCTCCTTAAGGAAGAAGGCCAAGACCTTTTTTTTTAAAAAAAAAAAACAAAACAAAAACTAAATAACAATTACTGTTTTGTATTTAATTTACATTTCTTTGGTATGAAACCCTGTTGGCTATACTTTAGGTTCTATAGAACTAATTATTTTCCTCTTCCTGGAGTTCAATAAGTTAGTAGTCATTATCTGGACCTGCAAGCTATGGTCATATGGTGCTGCTTCTTTCATGGTTTTCTCCAAAGAAAAACAGGAAGAATAAAGCAGTCTGCAGGCATTTGGGATCACATCGAGCTGTACTATCTCTATGCCTTCCAAAATGGATTGTACAGTTTATTCATCTCCATTGTGAGAGCTTAAAGAGTTTTTTATTTGCAAGGGTTCCATAAGGATGGGCAGTTACCTTGCAAAGGAAAGACACGACCTGCACTGGATTGTGCACTGCAGAACGTAAGAAAAAATGTAGAGCGTGTGTAAAGGGAAATATGGAATAATCAACTATCATATACTGAGTTACAGTGTCATTAAGCATGGACCTCTTTGAGGTCCTGGGCAGTATTGTTGAATTCCTCTGCTAGAAATACATAACTCTTCTACGTGTTCTAAGAAGTGTTGAATAAACTCTTCTGGCCAAATGCATTTTTCTGGACACTCCTTGCCTCATACAGACATCCAGGTTTCTTTAATTACTAATTCACTTTTATACTGTCTTTATGTAGAATGAGACACATAAAACAGAATTCAAATTTCAAGCAAATACTTCTTACCTCTTTTTCCTCTGATTCCACGTTCTTCCTTTCTGAGGAAAAGATTGTATTTCTGGCTTCTGCTTAACTATTCTAATCTGGTCTGCAGTCAGAGTTTTTCAAAACCTTCCCAGTGCTCTTTACACATTGGAGCATCTGTAGTTTTACTTGGTTGCTGCCTCCATCTCATCTGGAGGCAACTGCAACATAGGATTAGTCAGCCATCCTCCCTGTCAGACTGTTTATTGTTTGCCACTACTGTTAACAGAATTTTATGATTGTGATGGGTAGGAAATGATGTTTCAGTAGAAGGCTGTTAAGGGTTGTTTGTACATTTGGTACTGGTGTAAAAGTGATTTGAGATTTGTAGAAGAGAACATCCCCATATAGGGGCCACACTTTGGATTTCTGAGACATATTTCAGAAAAGCAGGGTAGTGTTAGAGATGTGAACAAGTTACTAATTTCAAAGGATCAGGTATAATGATTTTATAATTTCAGTCCTGAATATCTTTAAATTTAGCTTTATGCTATGGGGGAAGTGTCATTTAAGCAAAAAAATCATTGAGTTTAAGTAAAATAAATCCTGTAACAATACTGATTTCATAATGTCAGAATCTTTAGAGTAGATGAATGGCAATGGCAATGATTTTTTTTTAAAGGTAATTCAAACACAAATAAAAAGCTTGCTACGTAAGATAGTTTTTCCTTCGTATAGAATAACATTTATTATGACTTTAAGTAGATGAGAATCAACGAACATCCAATTTTCTAATGATATTTTTCATGTATTTTGTAGCAGTTCTATGTACTGGAAAACAATTACGGTCAGTGTTCCCAAGAATTCCATCATGTAATAAATGTTTTGGTGTTGAAGTTGAGGAATTTAAAAATGGAGTAAGGAAAAAATGGAAAATAAAGGTGTTTCCAAAAACAGTTTCCACAGCACAATGATCTGTTGACATTAATTCATATAGAGTCCAAATTGCCAAAACCTAATAAGCCATTTATTAATAGTGGAAAGTTTGAATAACTCCTGCTATATGGCAGAGCTGAAGATGGAAGCTTATTTTGCTGGTTGTAGGTAAATTGAACCCAAAAAAACCCCAAAACCAACTTTTCAGAGCTACATAACCTCAAATGTTAAAGCAGAAATAACAAACCAATAATCCAGAATGGGTTAACTGATGTTGTCCTTTAACCATATCATAATTGCTGCTACACCTATAATCTGCCTCCATAAGCTGTTCAAGAGGCTTGAGTAAATCTGAATTAGTGGAAATGTGAAATAGAGGAAGTAAAACATACAGTCCCACCTGTAAATATTTTCATATGCAACAAAGAGAAAATATCTCTTACAAAATAGTAAAAATCAGTGGAAACATCTGAAAATTGCCCAAGAGGGTGAAGGAATTGCTAAAAGTGATTGATTGAATCTTTTTGAGTTAAGGTTTTACTACTGAGTGAATTTATTTTGGCATTTGACATTCGGGGCTGTTAAGGTTAACTGCAAGGTGCTACTAGGAAAGTGAAAGTAGGAGCAGAGAAGAGGATACTTAAAAGATGTGTTAACCACAGCAGTATGATAAATAATGGCTGTTTTTAGATAAAAATAAGCAACCTAACACTGTATGAACTTGTGTTTTGCTTTACTTCTAGTGCAATAAAAATTGCCTCACCAGGTTGCAACTGAGTTATAGATCATGTAGAAAATTATCTATGTTGTTGATGATGGCTACCTTCAGTATCAGCTGTGAGAAGCTGAGACTGTGGAAAACCTTAAGAATTTCTTTTTTAATGTCAAACGTTCAAAACAGGTAATGTGCACTGTTTATAAAACAAAGGATTATTCTATTCTGTATTGTAGAAGGCAGAGAAATTATAAATATAGTAAATGTTGAAAGGAAATCTGGGGAAGTAGGATTTGATCTTTACCTTGAAGCTCACGTTGGCTGTCTTTTTACTGTGAAGAAAAAAACCCTAAAGACTCAAGTAACAAACTGTTCACTGTAAGCATCATGAAGCAGTGATACTCTTCTTCATGCCTTGAAACACAATATGCCAACAAAAATGCCATCAAAGCTTTGCATGAAGATGTGATGCAGATAGCTAGAACAAATCTGTGACCCAATGGTTAAACAAAAATATCTGTGGTAAATGGGATACAGTCTCTTCTTTGGTATCTGTTGTTTTAAATTGTGAACAGATGTTACAAAAGCACAGTACAAGCATTTTGTGGTTACACTATATGGCTTGCTTTGCTGGAGAAGTGAGTCTTTTCCATTATAGTCCAGCTAACATGGATTTTGCTTGCAGACCATTTTTCTCCCAAATGCTTGCTCTACTCCTTATCTAAACAGTAGCAGCAAATGACATTCAAGTGTTTCATCCAGTTTAATGTACTGGGTATGGCATGATTTTTAGAAATTGTAATTTTTTTATGGTGATTCTTGATATTTAAGCACTCACCAACCTCCTTCTGGTTTACTCCGTGATACTAGAGATGTTGTTTCATTGGTATTTCTATTTTTAGTCACTTGTATATACAACACAGTATATAACAGAAGATAATATAACGAAGGAGCAACATACTGACCAAATTTTTAATTTTTTTATTTGGATAAATTAAAAGCATTTCGAAATAGTTTTCAGTAAGTGTGATGAGGTGTGTGTTCCTTGATTAATAAGAAGTAAATTTTGTAATACTTTTCTTGTGAGTATATTTTAAAATTGTGGTTTATTTTCAACTTCTTACAGGGAAGGATGTCTTAATTTTTACCCTGAGAGCTTTGTGTTTGCTTTGAATTCCAAAGCAAAAAACTGATATAGTAGAGTTTTAATTTTAGAATTTTTAATTGTACTTCAGCTTTAGTAAAAAACAAGTGGATATTGTAGTAATACTGTACGTAATTTGTTGCCCTGTAGCTAAAACAAGCAAAGGCTTGAGATTTGAAATGTATTAAGAGAATATTTAATTTGCTTTAGCCATATGTAAGGCTGCAATAAATTCTGCATGCAAGTTTGACTTCCCTAAGTAGCTCTTTATAATTCATTCCTGCATGGCGTGCTGGTTTACATTTGTGCTTTTATAAGTGAGAATATAGTGCTGAGTTCCATAGTCTGCCTGTTGAAATGTTGGACACATCATGCAGTCCATTGTTTGCTGCTTGTTCAGTCGAAGTTATGAAATGAAAAGGTGATAATGGTAGGAGACATAGGACTCTGCTGTCCTTAAAAGCTTTTTAGGAAATTGCTGCATTACCTCTGTTCTGCCAGTTCAAATGCTCATCTCTCACATCGCATATCATGTATATTATCAAAAGTTCCATAGATGAGTAAGGAAGCAGCCAAACTTCTTGGGAGTGGCTGCTAGACAACACATGGGAAACTTTTTGATGTGGAGCAGAGGTGATAGTGTGTTATTTTTAGTAGTGTGAAACATACTTGATGTGTCCATGACAGCATGAACCAAGGGCTGGTGCAGTCTTGTCATGCCTTTGTGATTTGCTGTTCCTGATCCCTGTTTTGCATCAAGAAGCTACTGGCCTTCATCTCACCGTGTAGCAAGTCCATTTGGTGAAGAGCTTAGCCCTGGATTAGCTGACTTGCTATGGCATCAGTTTTGTTTTAGCACTGACAGAAGCCCCAGCTTGAGAACATGCAGCCAGGGAAAAATAGGGCTGTAGCAGATCAGCTTTAAATAAACTTAAAAGTTCTGTAGGACTGCGAGTGAGTACGTTCACCTGCAGACAGGATGAGAATAAAATAATCAGAAACCCAGTGTAACAGAATATGACTCTAGAAAATGAGGAAATCCAGGTAGTGCATAGGCTTCCCTCTTCTGTTTGCCACTCTCCAGTCTGTCTAGGACTAGTAAATTCAGTAGCTTATTCTCAAATTAAATAAAGAATATTACACTGGGCAGTCCCTAAGTAAATTCTGGCACGCATTTTAAGTCTTGTTCAGTTGAAAATTTTTACTGTAACTCAAAACTGAGTTGTACATCAGTTCATATAGGAAGTGTTTATATATCACACTTGACATGTTACTGCAGTGTTAAATTTTTGAGCTTACACTTGTATTGACTACTAAAAAAAGTCTTCCAGGCCAGCTGCAAGCGTGAAGGAACTCTCCCCATCATTGTGCACTACAGTGGAAACTACACAAATAATGTCTGTTGATGGAAATTATTTTTTGGGACAATACTTACTATGAGATACCACTTAGCTGATTTGCAACTTAATTGAATTAAAAAAATCTTTAAAGTCTGTTGAATTTCTCAGCTCTCTTGAAATGATCTTCATAGCACTAAGGAGAAAACTAATATTATCAAAGCATTGTTAATGAGAATAATTTTGAAATGTAATACAAAATGTGCTCTTTCATGTTATGATTCCAAATTTGGTTTTAAGTTTCAAGACATTAGTAAATAATTAAAGGGTAAATAGCCATTTATGTTAATCCATGCCCTCATATTTCATTTGAGTGTTTTAAAAATTTGAACATGTAGTTATAATCAAATATAATTACATAAATATGTGTAGAATTATTACCCTGTAGCTTAACTAGCAAGCAATACTCGTTCTTGTTCTCCCTAGGCTTTGCTATACTAATGGGAGAAAGAAGCTCCCTCAACAGTTATTTTTAAGGACCTTAATGCAGACATTACTCTGAATCTTCCAATTATCTTTGCTAGTTTCTAGAATCTAGGAAAATCAGTTAATTGTGCCTACAGTTAGTCTTGAATACCCTGTCTCTTTTCCACTTTTCCTTCTTCTCAAAAATATTTATTGGATATTTATACCTCCTGCGTTCATATATTTATGATGTAACAAACGTATACATTGAGAAATGGTGGCTCATAATTTATGAAAAAGACCTTGGAAAACTTAGAAAATAGTCTCTTCTCAAAGAGAAACAAAGAGGCTCTATTGCCTGAAACTCAGTAAGCACATGCCCTTCCAAAGCAGGATTATGCATTGATTGGGAGCTTTAATTAGGTTCTACATGAGTTTTGTTTGTCTTCCAGAAATGTGCTTAATCTGGGTTTTTTTTTTAGTAGACATAGTTGTGGAAATAAAAATGACATTGACCTATTCTGGTAATTAATTTTGTGGTATTTGTTACTTTTTTTTATGCTTCATTGCATTTTTAAAACTTGCTTGGCTATTTTTCAAGTGTTTCCTGTAGTCTTTTTTATTATTTTTTTCCTTCCATCTGTTGATGGTGGTGTAGCAGAACGTGTAAACTGGGATTTTCATATAGAATCTTGATAAAGATGTTAAGAAAACTGCAACAAATTACCCATGCATTACTTTCCTTATCTTTAATTTCTGATTACAGTGGGTTTTTGCTTTCTTTCTTGAAATCACAGTCTTACACCTAAGTAAAAGAAATATTAATTATGCAATTAGAAATCCTGTGCAAGATAAAGTATAAAGAATAGATGTGGGATTTTTTTCTGTCCTGCACTTCAAACACAATTTTATACTAAATTTTAAGCAGACTATAGTAAGGAAGTCAGATCACTTCATGGAGAAGTCGTCTTGGCGGTGGTTTCTGGAAGGAACTCAGCAATGGCAAAGATTTTTGTATGAAGTAACTGGTAAACATTTTGCTTTTCCAGCTATTTAAAGCATTCTTTATTGCCAGTTTTGAAATCTAGATTTCTAATTATACAAAACTAAAAGTTGTCATGCAAACATTTGTGGTTTAATGCTGACTGATTACAATCAATAAGTTGCTCTATGTTCTGCTATTTTGACGTCAGAACATAGGAAATTTCTAACTCTGGGAAGAGTGCCCAGGTTTTTTCACCTACTATTTAATAGAAAACTTGAGTGTTTCTTTTTTAAAACATTACAGAAATGCTTGAGCTTCCAGGAGTGCACTAATAAGATATTTCTTTCTTTCCTAAGTTGTTGTAGGCTAAGGCTATAACATGAGAATATTCTGGACCCTGTAATCAGGAGAAACCTAGGTGAGCATGATATACGAGATGGGAGCTAACTATTTTACATAACTAATTTACTAGTTTACATAATTTTGGACTGGGTCACTTGTAGTATACTTCAAATTAAACTTGAAACTGGCAAACTGTCCTGGAAAGTGAAAGACTAGGTGAGATGTTATTGGGAAGTTGCATTGCTTAGATCACAGTTATTTATGAGAAGCATTTAAGACTCCATCAAGTAGTACAGTTTTTGTCTGTGTGTTTTTAGAAATGTTATGTGCTTGAATATTTTTGTCTTTACGATATATCTTTTTTATTAAGTAAAGCTCTGCCTTACTATAAATAAAATGCGTTTGAAAATAACTTTATGAATCCAGAACTGCCATCTACATCTTCAGTAGTACAACTATTAGCTAATTTTTAGTATTTCCACTTAGTAAGTCTCTGTTCATCTAATTCAACTTGTTTGGGGAAGTGAAATGTGTTTTAAATTACACAACACTCAAAATTATTGGATAGAAGGAAACCTGAAAACATCAAGTCTTAGGAAAAGGTCAGGAGTCTCTCAAACTATGTATCCAATCCTTTGGTATTACAACCTGTAATAAATGGTTTGGAAGATGTGGAGGTTGATTTTTGACCAAATACAACTGCAGATAGGAATTTCAATACATTTGTGAATATATAAATCTATCCTTTTATAATTTTCTAGTCTCTAATAATGTATATTTCAAATCCTCTTTTTCATGAGAATATAAAAAAAAACAAACCCAAAAAACAGGCTCCCAGAACCACCATTTGGACTTGACTGTCTTAAGATCATTAAGATAATTTGCAGTCATTTTGATGAAAACTAATTTTCAGTTGTGTAACTGCATGCACCACTATGCTCTCATCTTAGAAGTGGCTTCTTTGGGATTTTGTCACTCTCTAGCTTATGTATCCTAGTTTGAAAGCAAAATTTAAACTTTCCCTACTCTGGCTTTCTTGGGAACCATAATAACTTCTCTGATACAGTTGTAGTAGAGCAAGCAAATGATATGTGTTGGAAAGTTAAAATTAAAGTAGAAGAAGGAACAGAGATTTGTCATATGTAGTCATGGGCACTTGAATGCTGTAGTGATGGAATTTATGCAAGTTAGACAGTTCTAGTCCTTTGCTAACCCTTTTGACTATGTTAGGCAGCCAGTGTTTTTCTGTATCTGCTGGTCTGAGCTTTTTGTTTTTAATGAGTACATCAGTAGCTGCTAGGGTGTTAAATCTCAGACTTTTGAAATGAGAGCTTGGTTGCTTAGTTTATTAGAATTTATAATCAAAGTCTATGCTCTCAACAGAGATGTGTTGAATGGTAAAATCTTCATATTATGAAGACTGAGACGCTGGAACAGGTTGCCCAGAGAAGTTGCAGATGCCCCTGGAAGTGTTCAGGGCCAGGCTGGATGAGGCTTTAATGACCTGGTCTAGTGGGAGGTGTCCCTGCCCATGGCAGGTGGGTTGGAACTGGATGATCTTTAAGGTCCCTTCCAACTGAAATCATTCTATACTGTTGTGCATGAAAGTTGTTTGAGTGTGTGTAAATACTTGCTTTGCCTTGAAAAATAAATTACAAAAGACTAAGGGAGCTAAGAGGAATGTCAGAATTTCTCCCACATTTTTTAACCTACTGTAGAACAAATGGTAGTAAGGTGCAAATCCGATTTTTTCATTTAATAGTATTTCATTTGGAACACATAGACTATTGCTGTAGTGTTAAGATGAATACTGTTTTATCTTAAGCCTGCAAAAGCAAGGCCTGTATTCAGTAGTCATTCCTGAAATTGCTGATTGATTTGCAGAGAAGATGATTGAGCTGTAGAGAGGTACTTTAGTGACCCTTGCAGTATGAGCTTCTGTCCTCATGGGTACTGGTGAGCTCTGCAAAGTGCTTTATTAATCATCAGAGAAAACAGCTTCAGGGAAATCTGTTACTTTTGAAGATACAAAGGTCAATCAGATTCAAAAAAGGTACATAAAAAAAATCAGAGTTGTAAAATTCCTCTGTTCATAGAAGCACTTATTTTCCCCTATGCTAGCAAAGATCTTTAAATGAATGTTAACTTTCTTGTCTGTAAAGTGTGGTGCTAACTCCTTACTGATTTGTAAAATACTCTGAGGTGTAAATGTTTACTTTAAAAAATTATATGAAATGTCGTTACTTGAATCCTAATTTGTTTCTGGCAGACTAGTTTTGCAAGTCGTCCTGAAACAGAATAATGAGCACTTCTATGTTATCCTGCAAGACTGGAGATTGTAGGGAAAATTCTGAAGAGTTCTCAGTGTTGATACAGGGAGTTGTGCTAGTAAGAAATGGTTCCATTGATTTCAGAGTAGAGTTAATTTAGAAATTTGTTGGTAATTTTTTTGTTGCTTAAGCCTTCATGTAAATTCTACATCTTATTGAAATATTTATGTTGAGTAGCTTCAAAAATAATAAATATGTATATATATCCAGTTATGTAGCCTGTGTACTTTAAAGCTTTAATAAAACCAGTACTAAATGATATGTCTTGTCTTCTTTAGAAAGTAAGTAGGAAGACTAGCAGTTTTGCAGACCCACCTAGGAGTTGTGGTCAACTGAGCAAACTTAAGGGATGCTAACAGTACTGTTTGAGAAAATGACCTGTGTAAATCATACTACAGTTCTTAGAAAATAAAGTGAAGCATGTAAGACAGTAAAACTGATAAACAGTGCAATTTATTCTTACGATGCTGTATTTTACATTCTACATATTTTGGAGCTGCTAAAAATAATGTTTGTTAGTAGTCCCAATGTTTAAATGTTAAACATCATTAAATAGTAACTTGTGTCACTACTTACTGTTGCTGGGATTTTTTTTTTTTTTTTTCCTGAGTCCAGTGACTACATCTCATTAAAATTAATAGTACTTTGTACATCTGAGGTATACAAACTCTTCTAAAAACTCTAGCCTAAGTTACTTTAAGGAGCTTGAAAGTAAGCTGCCCAATCATGTGGATATGATAATAATGATAAATAGTTTGGGTTTGAAATTCAGAAATTTATTTTCACTAGAAATCTTAAGTTAATTTGGAAACCTCAGAAATCTTTGCTAAGTCAGCTTCTGTGAAGATGTAGTTGAGACATAATCCCCTGCATACTCTAGGTGCTGGTTTTATTTATTTTTACTGTATTTTAATCTTCTTTAAAAATTTACTTCTAGATGTGAATCTTTTGCATACCCTTTCAACCCAGTTTTAAGGTTAAGGCTAGCCAAGGAAACTAGATACATGATTAAATGTCATTAAATGGAAAGCACCTGTGGTTTAAGGCATGGCTTCTCTTACTAGATTCAGTAAATTCTTACTGATAGAGGTGGCTCTAGTCACAAGCAAAAACAACCCCTACTTACTCATTTTGGTGTCCTGGTACCAGTTTGGGTTTTTTATAAGCTTGGTTTTCACTTCAATAATTTCTTTCACAGAAGTGTCAAAGTAAAATCCTGTTTAATCAAAACCTTCTATTAGCAGAATACCTTGCCTGGCATAAGAGCTGTAAATTCTGCTCCTTTGTAACTTTTCCAGACAGCTTGTATTTCAAAGGAAACTTGCACAAAAAGTAGAAAAATAAAGTTTTGTCTTCAAAGGTTTTTATAACACTAGCCTGTTAATTATTATAAAAACCCCAGGTAATTTCAGAAAAAAAATGTCTTTGTTAGTTGTGAGTATAGAAATCAGTAAACATGTCTATATTCCTCTAAAGCATTAATATTGTTACCATGTATTACCAACACAAATGAGTTAAATGCTATACTTAAAACCATAGAAATAATGGCTTATTGTTGATTGTTGGGAAGGCGAATCTTGTCCAGTTATCCTTTCAGTGTTCCTCTATACATACCCTCACACTTTTCTGTCAGGTCATCCTTTAGATGTTTAAATAATTAGATAATTTTTTTTTCCCTGGCTTTGGCCTCAGGCCTATGGTTACACTTCCTTAACTTCATCAGGAGCATTTTTGTGTTTCTGATGACAAAAGTTTCTTTTCCTCAAAGGAACATAGATGTGTTGAGTTTCTGGCAGAGGACATCTGTCCTGTGTGACACATAATGTTCCTACATTTGTATCAGGGTTTGATGATCCAGAAGAATAAAAAGATAACAATCATGATTCAAATCCTGGTTCGTTTTCCTGTGAAAAGAACTTGATGTTATACTGTATCACTTTCCTTTTCTCTTGATACAGCCCAAGTGTTGGGATGCTAATCAGAGTATGCCTTTCCTGTCCTGTTGTCCTGACTCTTACAGTTGCTCTTAGTTCTGTATCTTTCATAAAAGGTCTATCTTTTTCCAGCTACATTTCCAATTTTTCCCTTTCAAAACACTGGCCATAACATTTCCTGCAACAGTTCACTGCATTTTTCCTACAACAGCTTATTGTTGAAGTGTAGTTCTGTTACACTCACACCTGTTGTTTCTTTCCTTGCTATCATCTTGTTCCAGCATGTGCCTGAAACAGCTTTTGGACTTCTGTGTTCCCTGAAATGACTCGGAAAGCATCAAGTCTAATTGATTTCATCTCATCCATGAAATGTTTGGTGATGCTACACCATTCTTTTCATGTGGCTTTGATTTGATACCTCTGCATTTACTTAAGCTTTTTGGAGACATATTACTGTTGCTTTTCTTGATTGCCATACAGCCCTAGATATGCTAGGCATATTACAGTTATCTTCCTTGTGATGGATACTTATTGGACTTATATATTTACAACTAAATAGAGTATTTCTTCTATGACAATTCAGCTTATTTTTCCAAATTGTAATGCTTTTGTTTAAAAAAAGGCAATAAATGTATACGTACATCCTGAGGATTTAAAAGCTAATACAGTACTTCTAGTTTGAAGATCTCATTTTGCTGCAACAGTGTTTTCTGATGTGAAAATGTCAAAACAATTTTAATTGTAGAAATACGTTCTTTGCCTATGGCAGTAAATGGAGACTGCTGAGTGGAAGCAGACATTTTTTTTTCAGTTGAAATGTCAGAATAAAAAGGTGATGATAAATGCAAGAATAACCAGCATTGTGTAAACAAAGCTCAGCTAGGGTTTTTATATGTATGTATATATATGTGTGTGTATATATATATACACACACATACATATGTCTGAAACCTTCTTCCTTGTGAAGAGCATTGCAAGAGGCAGTCATACTACAGAGCAAAATGCTGATAGCTTGTGAGACCTTGGTGAAAAGCCAGTGTCATTCATGTGAAGTTGAAATAGTACTTTAATTAAACCATTTAAATATTGGTCACGTAAATATTATAAAATTATTTAGGTATATTAACTATGAGCTACTCAGGCCAGGATCAGCAGTGGAAAACATGAACTGATCAAAGATAGTATTGAGCAGGTTGTTCTTTTTCCTTGCTTTTTAGAAATGCCAATTAAATATTTAGCTTAATAAACATAAAAATAGTGAAGTAAATGAGAAGTCAAATTTAAATGGGGGGGAAGGGGAAAGGGTAAAAATATAAAGCATTCAAATAAATTCCTTAAGTCTAATGGGTCTTTAGCACTCAGGAAAAGGGATTAAAAAACCCTGCCAACTACCACAAAAAACCTTACCACTTCTGTTTTGAATGGACCAATGGATGTAAAATCCTAATAATAGACAGTACTGGGCATGCTATATCATATAAAAGTCACAGTAGTGTGCCTCTCTATGAACATCTTCTCATAGAACTTTTAAATAAAGTGATGGGATTATTTAGAAGCATCCTTGGTATTTATGGCATCCTTGCTTTATTTCTCTAAGCTGATGAAGAGCTGGAGTTTAAAACAAAAACAAAAAAAGAATCTGTAGACATGAGCATTTTTTATAATGTGGGATGTACATTGGTATTAATGTGTCTCTGAACACTGTAGAAGAAATTTTAGCAAATGCATTTATGACAACAGCCTCAACCTTTTTTTTGGTGAGTGAGAAAATAGTTTTCATATGTGGATTTAAAAAGATTTAACTAATGCTTAGAAATAAATTTCTTCTGTGGGTTATAAACAAGAGAGGAAGCATAACCTTTATATACTTATGGAAATAGTAGAATTTATCTTATCTTAAGGATTTTACAGGTGACAGGAGATGAAGAAAAAAGTTATTCAAGGTAGTTTAGTTATTAAATCTAATACTGAGAGGTTAGATGGGAAGTAAGGAGCCAGTCAGCATAGAGTACCCAAACCTTATAATGTGTCTCAACCTGATTCTTACATAAAAGGAGAGAGGCTTTCTTGAGAAAATTAACAAATTTTTGTTTAGAGAAAGGTTATTGTGAAGGTGATATTTACATTCCTGAAAAGGGTTATGAGGTACTGTTGCAGTTGTGGCCATACCACTTGGTTTGTTTCTTTAACATAAATGTTTGGTTAACCACACACCTGTGACTTTTTTAACTGATAAAGCCTTGTCCAAACCAGCCACACACGTTCTCAAGTGAAGCTCACTGGCATAGATGATGTCCTGAAATGCTGTAATAGTCCTCAGATTCAGTGCCAAAATGGCCTAGTGGTTTTTAGCAAAGTAAGATAGCACAATCACAATCTTCATTCTTTCTAGAAGAGAAAATTAACCCAGGGTTTAGGCTTTTCCAGTATAATAAATGTTGGTTCAGACACAGCAAATGTTTATTCTGTTCACCATTGAGCTGCTGTTTGCCTTTTACTGGAACAGCTGGGGCAGAAAAGCAAGGGAGGGGTCAATGGTCCTGGTTTCCTTCACTTTTTCATTATGCAAATTGGCAGAGGAAAAAAAAAAAAAAAAAGCATTAACACAGAAACTCCACATACCCTTCTAAATTTAGCACTGTAAAAGGACCTGGGTGGCTTTTTTAAAATGTCGACGTTCTGGTGACAGTGAGACAGTGGGCACTTAAATACTCAGTATGACACAGTGCACACAATGACATAGTATTCAGTAGCTTTTCAGGTACTTCCTTGATCTGTAGTTTGAACAGTTACATGCATTAAATAATAACAATAGCAGAAGATGAATTAATTTCATTTGAGAGGTGACTTAAGTATCTTCAGTAATGCAAACGCTGAAGTTAGTGGGTCAATTGTCTGCCATCATACTTCTTGGTTTTTTCCTGTCTTGATGTCTGTTCTGCACGACTTAGACGATAGAAGATCCTTTGTCTTTGCAGTCAGGAAGCCTCGCTTGTGAAAGGCCCTAATGTGAGAGTACATCCCTTCCCGCAGATAAAGGTGTTGCTACTGTTCTGTGCCGTACACAGCCATTTTAATCTGAATGGGAAATCTGTCTAGGGACCGGAGTACAGTAATTAGCAGTCTCTTCAGAGTGTCAGAGCAGAATTACCATTGTAATGGTTTAGCTGGAGGATAAAAGGATTGAATTTGGGTCTGCCTTCCTGCCAAACTAAATGAGTTGCCATGGGAATTTTCAAATATAAGAGGCGTTTACTTAAAGCAATTTGGCGGGTTTGAATAAACTCATAAATTACGAGTTTTAGAGGAGAGATCCCTGCTTTCTCTGGCATAGGCTGAACAGCAAAGAAGGCTGTTAGAAAGCTGCTTACATTCTTAATGAGAATAAGTTGATCCATGCTCCCGTGCAGACTATCAGCTTATTAAGGCTAAACTGTTTCTGCAAAATACTGTACAGTAAGCACATTTTGAGAGACAGAGTTTGCAACAAATCCCTGGAGTAAAAAACAAAATCTGATTGCTCTAAACATAAATTGAATTTCCTTTGCTAGATTAGATCTGTTTTCAAGTAATGCTATTAAAAATGGTTCTCTGTATTGTTTCAATAAACATTAACCTGCTATTGATTTCAGCTTTCCTCTGTGCATGTAATATTTATTACAACACTTGTCAAATCTGCTTCTGAAAGGGGAGGAGGACATGGAAGGTTTCTTTGGAAAACAAATAAGGTGCTATAGCCCTTCGAACTGTTTTTTTTCGGGTCACATGTAAATGTTTTCCCAGCTCAGGCCTGCCTTCTCTCTGAAGGGATTTGGGCTTTGACCTGCTGACTTCTTTGTCAGCACCAATGCTATTGAAATGTGAGAAGATGGACTTGGTGCTTTCACAAATGCCTCAAGTGATGAACATCACTTATGCTTGTTTAACCTTCACTTGTGCTCAAGAAGTCAGATGTAGTACTGAGAACACATGATCAGTGTTTTGCAGAGCTTGCTTGGAATCGTGCAGTAATGTACTCCTGCCCACTTAGATTTGGTAACTTAAAGAAAGAGAGAAGCTCATACATGCTGGAATACTTTTATATAAGATTTAAAAATATATGTTCAAGGACATGTAATGGAATAGTATGCAATATTTTTTCCCCAAAAGAATTTGTTTTGGGTATATAACTTAAGGCTTAACTGTTTCCTTGTGATATTTTTTAATGTGTATCTCAAATCTTTACTCACCATAACTATCAGGATATGGTGGAAGAACTAATTAAAAAGATAGTAGTGCTGCGGTAATGGTCGTAATTTAGACTTTTGTTTAAAGCGGTAAAATTATGCATAGAACTCCTTGATATAATCTTACATCACTAGCAGAAATCCTGTAAATTAGCAAAAGAAAACAGTAAATTTGTGCGGGTGATTCAGTAGTGGAACAGCTGTTAAGTTCTAACAAATTCCTGAACTGTTACTAATGATGCAGCTGAAACTCTGTTTGGTAGCCTCAGGGTACTGTTTCTGTGAAATTTTAGAACTCTCTCCAAAGAAATTAGATGAAGACAAGAGCAGCATTTACCATTACTGATACTCAGAATTTTAGCTGTTCATTTAAAGTTACTTGGAGAAATATTAGTTCCTCATTAATTGTGCTCTGGAGTCTGTGTGCTTAAAATTACCAGGGAGTTGATTTCATCAGACTTGATCCTCCTCCCCTTTTTAGCTGAGTTTGTAGAAGGCGATAGCAAAATTTAAAGGTATTACCTAAGAGTTTTTGAAATGGCTTATGAAATAGAAAGCATGAGGGATGTTGACATAAACAGCAGCTAAAAAAACCCTGGAGTATAGAATAATACAGAGAACTACTGGGGATACTGGATTGATCTAACTGCATCGCTTAGATCCATAGTACCAATAGCTTACAGCAGCTCTGCAAGTCATTGCTATTTACACAAAGCAAGCAGTAAAGAAAAAAAGAGCTTATTGGTATTATCGTTTTCAAATTTCATACTCTGGGATTTCACTGCATTTTAGAGTTTTGGTTCCATAGGTTGCGGGGCTTGACTGGGACCCATCTTTATTCGGGTCTTGTGCCCTCTTCCTCTCCTCTCATGCTTGACTTGCAGAGATGAGGTAGAAATAAATGGCAGCAGGAGCTCAGAAACAGCCTAAAATTTTTTTTCCAAGTTAAATGTTGGAATTTAGAGACATTAGGTAGTTAGCTATATAACAATTAAGTAATTGTTACATTTCTGGGGTTATTGGTTCCTGCTGGTCCAGGAATCCAGAGAATCAAAAATGTTCATTCTGCTGAACCTAGTAGAGTAGCATCTATAACTTCTCAAGGAACTTCCCCTTTTCTGATAGATTCTCTTAAATTATTTTTATCCATTCTGCAATTATTTTGCATCAGCTGAGGCACTGTTTCATTTTTTTCTATTTAGATTCCAACAGTTTGTTTCTTCCTGCATTTCTTTTCACTTGGTCACTAATTTGTAAGATTTTTGAAAACAGCAGTGCACATGTGTTGCTGGTATCTGAACTCCAGATCAGAATAGTGCTTATATACTGCTATGCTAAAGAGACATGACAGCAAAATGCATCATGCAAAGTCATACATTTCTTCACCAAGCAAAATCAAGAGTTATCACAATAGTTCTGTAGAAGAATATAATACAGAAAAAGGAAAAAATATTAATAAAGAAATGGATTTTTGTAGGGTCACCATACTACCATATTGTGCCTTATTTTCAGTTTGTTAACATAGAGCTTTGTAACTATTGGATATACTATTTAACTGGTATGGATTTAAAGGTGGTGGTCTCAGGCGTAAAAATTAGCAGTTTAGGATGATGTTTTAGGGGAGATTTAAAATTAGTTAGCTTTTCAATTTTTTTAGAATATGGAGTGCAAATACCAAAGAAGCTCAAAGGTCTCTGTAAGACATGAATGCATATAGAAAGTTACAGCAATAAAGAAAATGAGATTGTAGCCTTTGCTTCTGATAAGCAAATCTACAAATGGAAGAAGCATACTTCACACATTTTAAGGTAACCGGTAGAAGAGCATGATTAGTATAGCTGGTCAGAGAAGCTATAATGGTAAGAGAAGAGAGTCAGAAAGGAGAATAATTCTAAATTAAGAGAAATGGGCAGAAACTGTAAATAAAATTTTAAAAGAATATTGTAGGAGAAAGAGGAATGAACATGAAATTAAATATTTTAATATGAAAACAACACATTTGGTTGTCAGGTGGTGTACTCTAGTCAGAAAGGAAAAATCTGTGCTTCTGGCATGGAAACTAGACTACTGAGCTTCAAAATTAGCCAGACTAAGACACTAATTCCATGTGCAGCTGAGTCAGTTGACAGCTCTGTGCAGGGGAGGTCTCAGCCCCCCTCACTCTCTTCTTCCTTATGCTAGCACACATTTGAGCCTGCAGTGAGCTTTTTCTCTTTCATGATGTGGCAGAAAACTACTTAGATTTAAAAGCTGAAATATAAAATAAATAAGTGGTCTTGCCAGATTACCAGATTGACATGTCTCAGTCACGGATTCTGGAGAGCAACAGTAAGGAAAGAGAAGGATTGTGACGACCTCCAGTTAAATTGGCTTAAAGTACTGCAAGAGTACCAGTTGAGAGGCTTTTTATATCTTCAAAAGTAATTTTTGACTTCTTTTTCAGCAGTTCAAAACCTCAGCCTAATCACCCAGAACTAATTTATAGCCTGGGGAAAAAAAACCTTAATATAGCATTTTAATTTTTTACACTGTAGCATCAACTCTGTTGTATTTTCTACATGAACTTGTCTGAGCATGTTTGTTCTCAATTTATTCTCTGTAAATTTCCCATCTGATTGGCTCTCATTTTGTTCTCAGTTTTTTTAAGATCTCAGCTTTCTCAGCTAAATCATGTGCAGATACACAGCAGCTTATTTTTCCCCATTCCAGAGACAAAATTCCATTAATTTTTCCATTTATTTCAATTGCTTCAGAATTGCCCTAGCTTTTCAGGCTTTTTGGACTTCTGTGGTCTGTATTTCCCTGACTTATCGAAAAGAACTTTATTTGTCTCTTCCCACTGATGATTAAATGAATGGCATCCAGTTGCTCTCAGATAATGTACGAGACTTTGCATTGCCTGTTAGGTTTGCTTCTTAATTTTTAAACCACATCCAGTTAACTGAAAGCTTTAATTGTACTTTTTCTGTTGTGTTTTTTTTGTTGGTTGGTTTGATTTTTCTTTTTCTCTCTTTTTTTTTTTTTTTTTTTTCCAGTGTATAAATTTTAGACACAGTAAAGGAGAGTTTTACTACAAAATGCTATGTATAAGTATATAATCCATAAAATTAGAGAATATGTGAATATAGGTATTATTTCAAAATATTCATGAGATTCCAGAGTTCAAGAGATTAAGAGGGACTAAGGTGATTTATTCTGTTGTAGAAAATTTATTTTAAGCTGCTTTTGCATTTGACTGTGCACCTTGTCTGCTAGAATATGAAATTATTATTCGACAGTCTCTGAAAAATAGTTTAGTTAGACATATTTCAGATATCTAAATGGAAAGAGTTGGTTTCTCCTAATGATTGGATTAGAACAATTAAGCATTTAGAGAACCACAGTGTCTGAACAACATTTAAACAGATTTATACAGAAAGATGTGAACACCAGTCAAGGATGAAATTTAGAAATGAGAAAATCTGAGACTTGCACAACAATTTTGAAAAGAAGTGGACATTGCATATCATTGATACCAGGCAGCTGACAAGACGACACAGAGTCAGAGTGATGGCCAAGGCACTGATGGTGAATGTTGAAGAAGAAAGTAAGTTACCACATCAACAATTTGGTATTGTTAGGATGGTTTTCTTTTTTTAATATTAGGTTACTGGTTCTCTGACAAGCTGTTACATGATGCATCTGGCTACATATTGTAGGATTATTCTACCCAGATCTGTTTCCTGAGCATGACATGACACCATTGACACAGGTGGTTCTGGGACTGCAGTCTGTTTTAGCCACGATTCAGGTACTCAGCTGTTTAGAAAATGAAAAAGGAAGATTATTAAATTACATTTTGTTGTAATATCTGATCAAGGGTCTGTAGCAAGCTAATCTGATACAACACCATAAAATATGCAAAAATCAGCAATGAATTGAATCACAGAAATCTTGACTATTTTTGTCCCAGTATAGCCTTTCACTTACAGTGAAATTTGATCAAATGTATATTGTGAGTCCTACTAAATGGTTACTTAAGTGTAGTCTTTGTGTTTCTGCTGAGGAGGCAGATTTTTAAATTACTGTGTAGAGCATCAGGGAAAGATGGTGAAATTAATTATTTAAGATAGTCCTGATACATACTTCTCCCATTCTAGGACAGAAAATTAAACGTGAAGAACTTAATTGTTTTATCATTTAGATTAATTTAATTATTATACATTTAAAAAAGCTAATTGATTGATTATGGTAATGTAGCCTTTTTGGGAAAGAAGAGGTGAAAAAATTCTGGTCAGTAATTTCTTTGAGGACTTTTCCAGTAGGTTAATCAGTCCTTTATTTCTCTCTTGTTCACCTCTCTTGTTAACATTCAGAAACCTCATGATCTGAGTCACTTCTGCATAGAAGACTTCATCATCTTTGTTCTACTACAGTCTCTTTTCAGTATATGATCTGCTGTTACCTCTAAAATGCCTGTAAGAGATAACAGTTCTGAGACATGCCCCACATACAGAAATGGTAGATTCTGTTACTTAGGCAAGACATCTGATCAGTCATGGGTGGGGAAAAAAAAAAGAGTGTAGATTTTACCCCAGAGTTGAGAAAAAAACTTTCATGGAACTTTTTTTTGTTGGGTTGGGTTTTTTGGTTTGGTTGGGGTTTTGTTATTTTATTTGGAGTTGGTTTTTGGGTTGTGTTTTGTTTTGCTTTTTAAACATTAACAGTTATAGGTAAATTTCTCAGACTCATATATATATATAAAAATATCTCAAATATATATTTCTTGTGCAAATATGTATATAAGGGAATAATGGAAAGGTATTGTTACTGCAATTGAATATAAGGGGTTTTCTTTAAAGTCCTACTAATACTTCAAAAGAAATTATTGTTAAAGTCTTCTAATTTTAATACTAAGGATTTATAATGTGCCCTTAAAACATGCAGCAAATTTTATACACAAAGTTGAGTGTCAGAAGAAACTTCTTTCATGTTATTACAATGTGAGAAATAGGTGATTCTTGTAAAAATCTGGATTTTAAACACTGACCTTTAACTGTGAGATAAAACCCCAAAGCCAGAGTGGAGTATCTTGAAATGAGAAGCTGGTTTAATTTCCTTTAACACAACCAATGGGTTTTAGTCAAGCTTCAAGTTTTGTTTTTTTTACCCAAGAACTATAATGAATAATTTAAATAAGACTTCCATATATTTCAATTAATCTGGATGACTACACTGGAAAATTATGTGACTGCATTAAAAAAAAAAAAAGGCAAATTATTGTTGCTTCCACTGTTCTGGAGTAGTTACCAGAAACTGAAGTATGTTGCATGGTTTTTAATGATATACTAAGAACTCACTAATATATTGTAACTCAAGTTGCTCAGAGTAAGGGAATTTATTACAAAGTGAAAGTCTACTGAACGTATATTTTTCTGTAATACTTACAAATGTCAGAAGTCTTTTGGCTAAACATAGGAGACTTTGCCTTAGAAATCTTCTAAAATTTATATTGGCATTATATTTAATGCCAAAGTTATATAGAAATGAAGTAATGATACAACCTGACAGAAGAAAGTTTCGTGCCTTCCCTCAGCACCTATGGGGCAGAATGAGTAAATATTCAGGGCTAGCTGGAGTCCAGGTTGCCTTTTGTCAGCGTGTTATCAAATGGATGCTTTAATTGCTGATGCTCTTACCTGATGGACAACTCAGTGCACAGGTACAGCTGCTGCTCGGCAGCACAGGCTCCTAATAGCAGCCTTCAGCAGCAGAAATCAATTGCCTTTCATTCTTGAGGCAGGAAGGATTGCTTGCCCATGGGGTAGCCACAGGTTACAGAACTGTTTGTGAATAAGGGAATGTAGTTCGGTGGTCAGGTGGGCTCAGTGCTGCAGCTCCCTAGGGAAGAGGCAGCGCTTCTCAAAGGCCCTTTGTGGCAGCCTCAGCCAGGCAGGGCTGAGTCCTCGCTCCTGTCGCTGGAAAATAAGCGTTGGCTGCTCTCTAAAAGCTTGAAAAGAAAGCTCACTAAATAGCAAAGAAAGCCTTCTCCCTGGCAACACACTGCCTTGAGCTGCTTGAGCCTTGAAACAGAAGGTCATATGATTGACATATTTGTCCCCTAAAGGGAGTGCACACAATTCATTTTTTCACTTCTCTGTATTTTTAGGCTGTGTGAAAGCAGGTTTTAGGCAGCAGTACAAGAGAGGGAGACAACAGCCTAGCTGGAATGCTGCTACTCCCTTCTTCTGAACTTTCTCAGCTCTTAGTGTTCAAGACCAGTAGAGGCATTTGTGGCATTTATGGAAGAGTAAACTTGTCTTTAGACGGTAACATTTGATTAGAATATCAGTAAAATGTACATAAGACACAAGTGATATTATATTTAACTGACCTATTGTTTACTCACATACATGTAAGCAGCTGGAAGTAATAGTAAGCTTTTAGTACTCATTCACTTTTAGCAGCTGTGGAGAATTACCAAAAGTTTACAGTGAGTACATCAGTCCTCTTAAACTTTCATGTAGCATTTTCTCTGTTGGACTAGAAATGTAAAACTTAGGTTAGTTGAATTTTTTGACATCTTACATTAAAAAACAAAATTCTCTAGATGGTAACTTTGTACAGAATTCTAAATTAAACAGTCGTTAGATTACCCTTAGGGGTTGCATGTATGTATTAAAAAATGGTGTCAACAAAACTGTGCCCTTTCACTTTCTGTTATTTTGGAAAAAAAACTTTGCAAAGGTTTTATAAAAGCTAACACAGATGAAATGCAAAAACCAGTTATTTTAATCACCTTTAGCCATCATGGTTCTTGCTGAAAATATGACTACAGCAGTAAGTGTGGCACTCCAAGAAGCTATTGGAAAACCACTGCTCTCCGAGTACCTTTTATGATTGGATAAAGCATAAGCATTTATGGTTTTCCTCTGTGTTGTAATGCATTACTTTTATTTTAACTGGTCACTATTACCTTTGAGGACATCTCAAGCTGAAAACAAAAATCTCTTAAAAGTTACTACAGCATCTTGAATTCCCAAGTGGCAGTCTGCTGCCCTGAATCCTGTGTTTGATGAAAACACATAAGAGAAAGTACATTTAAAGATGAGAGTTAATGGTCTTTGTACTGTCTTTGTACTCCTCATCACCAGTAGCTAGTTTTCTTTTCTTACTCTAAAGAGAGAATTCTCACGTTTTTTCTCCATTACTATAAATTTGATACTAAATGTGATTTTCATTATTGTTTTAATTTCTGGGTGGCACCAGATTAAAAACAGCTAATGGACATGTTTTCCATATGAAAACATGGGGTCATATTTCATTACCATTTTGAGAATGAGAGTCTTTGTTTATGTACTAAAACATTAGCATTGCTGAAAACAAAATTAGCTGGCACTGGAGTTTCTAGAGCTTGCAATAAAATAGTAGTTTTGAAACCCCTTAATCGGGTTTATTCTTCCTTCCCCCTCTCCCTTCCCTCTGTGTCCAAATTCAGTCTTTGTACTTAAGGCAAATTTACAGCCATTCAGAGTGTATAGACTAGAACTTTGAATAGGAACCTCCTGGGATGACAGAGGAAAAATGGTTAAGCCAAACTCATCTACAAGTGTTTTAATTAATCATTCAATTATTATATTTCTAACGTCTACCTCTAATTTGTACCTATTAGGACAAACACCTTTATCATGGGTAGTTGTGTACCCTAAATTAGTACCCTAAATTATTTTTATAATTTACTTAATGCTCAGGATGGGTTAAAGCATTTCTGCTCATATAAGTGGAGTGTGTCAGTGCAATCTCAAAATGTTTTGGCACTGGTCAATCTGTTTGAAAGGCAACAGCTGCAATAAAGACCTTCAAGATATAGACTGTGTTTGATTTCTGCTCTGTTCAGATTTCTTGGATGTCCATGGTCCTTAGGATGCTGCTGGTTGCTGCATGTGGGTGCAAAGTTTGTACCAGAGGCTTGCCGGGTAGCATCTCTTTCAGTGTGCTCATGGTTTAGCTCCTGCTCTCGTAATGAAAATAACTAGTGAAGAATAATTTTTAATGGCTAGCATGCCATAATCAGAAATTCAGAAAAATAAAAGTTTTTAGCTCTGAAAACTTGTTAACTGGGCTTGGACATTGTAGATCTAATTGCATTTTTGAGAACTATATAATTTGAATATTAATACAAATGTTAGCAAATGTCTTTGCTAACAAATTAATCATAATGTATTTCGGTATCTTTGAAAATGTTTCAGAAGTTACTATATAAATATTTTTTTCTTTTGGGGATTTCTGGGAGTTTGGCGTGTATATATGTGTCACAGAGCTGTTCTGTTTGGTGTACAGATATTTTTGTCACTGCTTTTATTAACACCATTAAAAGGTTGAGGTGTGAGGCAAAGAGGAATGATATTCAGGGGAGAAAAAAGGCTAAACAAAAAGCAAATTCTGGAATTAAGTGCTGTTGAGTTTGTCGTATATCTGACCTAAGGGACTTTCTTTCCTTGAATGCCCCAAACCCTGTGATTTAAATATGAGCCCATCATGTCTGTCCTAAAGAAATGTTGGGACAGATGTAAAAATCCATTAAGGTCAAGCAGAATGCTACTGGTGATTTCCCCCTTGCCCCATATATTAACAGCTGGTACTTAGATGGTGTATGCTGAATCAAACATGTAAGTTCCACTGATGCTGTATTTCAGTCTGGCTTATAAAATGCACTTCACGCTGATTTTCTGTACCTTATCTGTATATTCTTCTTGCAGAAATGGAGAGTAGGGGAGGGAGGGCATAAGGGCACTGAAAAATATTACTGGTAAGCCGAGTATCGTGATTAAACAGGGATATGTCAGATAAGGTGATGGGAAGTGTAAAAAGATATGCTGACTTTTCCCTCTAGTGTATCTTTAACATTATGACCAATGAATTTGTCAAGTGAAACAGCAGTCTTCTTTGCATATCATTTGAACTGAGAGCTTGCTTTGAAGAAGATAAGCAGTCTGTGTTGCCCAGAAGAAATAATGATGCTAATTTATCTTTGCCTGTCTCCATAGACACAGCAGTGTGCATCAGTGTTGAAAAGGAAATAACTGAGCTATAGGTTGCCACCTATTTGGTGCCGCAGTACTGATGGTGGCATACAAGGCTCGATGAAATATGTGGCTTTAAAGTATTGATTTATTTTACTTTGTCTCAAAAATGTGGAAATATTTCTGTTGATAGAATAGCTGCCAAATTATGCCAAAAATACATCTTTGGCAAATTCTTCTCAGCATGAACAAAGCTATGTCATAGGCTTTCAGCACCATCACCATCAGAAGTGTATAATCAAGGATGAGAAAGTCTAAGTAACATATGTTTACCAACAACTTATATCAATATTTACATTCTAGGCATGGGAAACTTGGAAGTCTTACTCAAATTTTGTGAGGGAAAAGGATGACAGGATATTTTCCTTAACACTTAGTAACTGAATAGTTTACCAGAAAGAAAACACTTTACAAAAGTGAAATCTGATGTCTTGTAGTATGTAATTAATAGTTGAGGTATATAGATACTTTTAAAAACTTTCCTTTGTTGCCGTGGATGCCTTGGTCTTTTAACAACTTAGATACCAAAAAAGACCTTCCAAACCTAGAACAGATTTTGCTTCAAGATTTCAAATATGGTTTAGCCTATGAGCTTTTATAACATATATTGCATTATATTGATGTCCTAGATCTTTTGGGGTTTGGGTGTTTTATTTAGTACATGTATGTCTGGATATTTGTAGTATATTGGTGGTGAAGTGTTTTGTTTATAAATTATGAATGGAAGGTTTTGTCCCTGAATGGAGACATTCATGTGTAAAGGCTGTTTGACTGGCACATGGTATGTTAGGAATACATGCTGATCTACAAGTGAATTGCAATGGAACATTTTTCTCTGTCAGGGAGATAAAAGCATTCTAGAGCCCAGAGTGTCCAGCAAGTGTCCCAGCACAAGCCTCCAAGCTGCAGCTGTGTGGCTGTATAGCAGCTACCGACTGTAGGAAGGCAGGGTGACAGACCTCTGAGGGGCACCAGCACCTCCTGGGTAAGAAGGGTTAGATCAGTAACAGTAAAATATTTCAGTTGTTGCTCTTCTGTTTCACTAAAATTCGTATTAAATTAAATTGCATGCGGATTATACTATACAGATGTGCAGTTTATACAATAATAAAAGTCTTTGTATTTAAATGTGTGTATTTCCAGGTACATGGTGGTAGAAAATTTGTGTTTATTCTATGTGGGAATTCTTAATCACTTCTTCTTGAACAAGAGTTTTAAGTACCTGTTCTTGTTCTCCAGTAAAAAATACAATGTGTCATTGGAAAACTTCTCTATCTGAAGTAAACAGGAGGAAAGCACATGGAAAAAATTTAATAGCTGAAGGGGTCTCTCCTGCCGAGGTCTCTGGCAGGAAAGGTGTCGGGTTTTGTTGGCTGCTGTTAGTTACTGCTAATGGTGTGGGGCAAGCAGGCAGGCAGCATGCATGAGAAGTTGCTGCTGAGGTACTTGGGAGTTTACTGCTGTTCTTTGGTGTTCTTTTCTTGCTGAGGCTGCATGGTCATTTTTTCCATGGGTGAGACAGGAAGGGCCTCCTGCAGTGGGCTGGGGAAGACCAAGACTGATTTTTTTGGCCTCTGTATGCGCAGCTGATTTATCCGTCATTTTGCTTCAGCAGCACTTCCTCTTCTCTCTTGCTGCGCCTGCTCTGATCCTGAAATTATAGCCCTGGAGCAGCTTATAAAGGACTGCTCCCTTAACCAAAACCAGACATGGCTGCATTTGGTGCGAGATAAAACTGTCTGCAGCCATTACTAGGGTTGGGCTCAGTTAATAAGAATTCAGCTGAAGTGCAGGGATGTGTGACAGGATTGCAAAAATGTCATGTAAAATGCATGACATTTGGAAGCTAGACTGTCAAGGAAAGTCACTAACATCATCCATATAAGTGTATCTATTTTATTATGAATACAGGAGAAAAAAAAACCTCATTATTTTTTTCCAAAGCAGTTCCTTTAAAAGGAAAATGAGCAATATACAGGGAAAGCATATATGTTTGTGCAGAAATGGTTAAAAGCCTTCCCTTCCAGCACTGGTTAATAATGAGAGTTGGAGTATGTTCTGAGACTTATCTGGGTGTAGGACTGAGGCCCAAGGAGTTCTGTCAGGATAAGGTATCCCTGCTGTCAAATAGGTGAGTGGATTGTTTGATCTGTGAACTAACTTGGCTGTAGTCACCTTCCATATGGGTCAGTGTGGGTCCTGCAGCAGTCTGGCAGGGCAGTGTGGACACTGAATGGGTCCACTGGATTCTCATGAATTTCTGCCCCGTAGTAAAAAGTGCTAGTTGTTCCTTCTTTTAAAATATTTCATTTCTTTCTCTACTGTAATTAACTATGTCCTTCAAAGAGTTGTACACAGACTATAACAGTCTACCTGTCACCCCTGAAGACTGCTGTCATTATCTGAAATAATTGATGTAGCACAGTGAATGCAGTCTGTTTGGAATCTGTATGCCTCTGTCTTCAACCTTGATGTCATCTGTATCCAGTATGTGAATGTTTTGTGTATAAGTAAGTCAAAGTGTATGATACTCTTAAGGGTGCACTGAGAATTTAAGGCACTTAAGTGCCTAATAATAATTTCGGAAGCATTAGTTAAACAAAAGAATTCTCTGAGGATCGTGATGTATCTGAGGTTGAAGTATGTCATGAACATTGATAATGAAAAGAAGTCATTAAAAAAATTAAATAGAGTGCTTTGTTTGAGCTCCCTATTTCATGACATGAAACAACCTCCTACTAATAGCTTATTACATAATTGCTTTTTTTTTTTTCTTGAAGCAGGCAGTATTGTCCAATGTAGGAGACCAGATTGTTTTAACTGGGCATCAAGTATCATCAATGCTGTTTATTTAATTTGAAATTGTTTTGTTTTGGGAAGTGTTTTCCCAAAGACTTCATGGAGGCAGCACTTGTAGTTGTTATTAGCATTTTGAACCTTGTGACCATTAATCCTACTCTGGTAAAGATCACAAAGCAAGTTACTTGAAATGATAGTTGTCACTGGCATTAGGTCTTCTACAGGTCTTTTTATTGCTAGCCCAAGTGGAGCTGACCTAGTGTGAGGAGGACTGGCTGTGTGTTCACTCTGTGCACAGTTGGCTTTATTAGGATTTACTGCTTGCCTCTCTTCAGTATTTGTATTCAGCAAGTAATGCAAGTGCTTACATTTAAAGAATTATGTTTCGAGATACCATTTAAGATTTTTTTTCTTAATTTGCATGTTATATTGTACATGAAATACAAGGAATGCACTGGAGATTTAAGAGGATGAGAGGTTTGAGTCAGTCAGCTAGTCAGCTTCAACTTAGTAATGCAAATCTGGCTTTAAGTGACCTTATTGATGTTTGCTCAAAGTAGTTTCCTTTTGGTACAAATGACTGAGCTTTGTTGTAGCTATTGTACAGATAATGTACTGTCCCTTTAGAGATTGCCTTTGTATCCCTGATGCAACCTCTCTTTGCTTTAACAGAGTGCCTACAGAAATGCCTGGAGCTAAGATAGATTGCATCGGTGTGCCTCATTTGATCATCTGTCAGCAGCGAAGTGAGAGGAGGGGGCAGGCAAAAGCACTGCACCCGTTGCTCTGTCTCAGCTCTTGGAATTTTGAGGGTCTGGCTACTGTTTAATGACGTTCAAGCTCAGAGCTTGACACCAGAGGACGAATGACATGACAGCGGATCTGAAAGGGTCCTGCCCACTTCTGTGACTTAACTCCTCAGAGTGGTAGCAAGTGACTCTTCTAGATTTGGGATGTTGAGGGATTTGGGGTGTTGATCAGGTTTTCAAGCAGCACTAGGAGGGTGGTGCAGAAGTGCTAAACACCCCTGTCACAAGGACATAGTATTGTACAATAAACAGTGCCATCTTCTGGGAGGAGTCGGAATGATGCCCTTGTGGTCAGACTTTTAAGGTGTTTTTTAAGTGTATTGAGTTTGGTTTTGTTTGTGGTTTTGGTTTTGTTTGTTTGTTTTGGAGGGAATTTTTCTCTCTAAATACAAATTAAACTAATTAGATTTAGATAATTTAGATTTTAGAATTAGAGAAAGAGAGAAATCTAAAAAACGCTTTGAAAAGCAAAATACCAGAAATTGAAATGCAGTGTTTATGTCTAGTAAACAGGTCCACGTCTTACACCCAATAATTATCACTGATGCAGTCCTTAAAGTAAATTTTAAACTATATTTTGAAGTGTGTTTAAAAGATTAAAAGTTAATCAACTGCTAAGACATAAATCTCAGAAATAAAGTACTCAATCTGCTTTGCATGCTGCAAAATTCTACTTTGTAAAATTATATAATGGCAACATCTTTTCCCATAGGAAGTGACAGGTAGGAAAATGTTAAAGATCGCCAAGTATGGTTACTTTGTCTTCTAGTGCTTTTAAACTGTTATAACTCGTCCTTTTGGGGATGTCAGAAGGCAAAAAAGGTTTTCTATCTTAAAATTACTATCCTATAAATAGTTACATTTGGGAAATATTCGCTGTGGTGCAAAATCTGGGATTAGAGTTACTAAAATTATCCTAGCAAGTGGAATGTAAGATTCAGCATTAACTGAGACTCATTAATGGTGTCAGATCAATCACCTGACCTCTTATTTGGAGGAAGTGAGCAATTTTAGTAACATTAATGGAACTATATAGGAGGTGCAGCTGACATTGTAAGATGTTTTTTTTTTACACACTTAGAAATAGTAAATAAAAGGAGCTAATCAGAAAGCCTGCAACAAAATATAACCCAAATGGAAAGAAGGGAAAAGAGGAATCAATGTGTTAAACATTTCTGTTGTTAAAATAAATTTGATGAGGTATTATATACAGAATTACAAGAATTTGTGAGCTCTGGATAGGCAGATAGATTTGGAATTGGTTTTGTTGCATGATGATTGTCTAGGTAGTTTACCAGCAAAGGTGCTCTGGAAGAGTAAATTTTTTTGCATGTAAATTCTAAGTCTTCTGAGTATGTCATATTAAACATACTACCATCAGTGCATTTTGTTTTTCTAAGGTTTCTGAATAGTACAGTGCTTAACCATACAATTAGTTTGTCGTTAAAATGACAATTGAACGTGTATTTACTTTTTCAGTAGTCATGTTAGCTTGATCCTGTCACACAGTATTTAATATGTAAAAGAAAATGTCTAACTTTCAGTATATTCTGAATGTTTAACAACATAAATTGTAACTGTGTGTAATCTTTGTGCGTGTTCAAGAAGTCAGTACAGTTAGGACTTTCATTTTTGACTGAAAGTAGTTTCGTGTTGACACATCTTCCATGTTGATTTTAAGTTGTTGATATTTAATTCAGATGTTGACATTTCCATTGCAAGGGGAGATGATCCTTAAGCATAGCACACACTAAATACTTTTCTGAGGCACAAATTAAAAACCTCCTTTTGTCTTGTGACTTAGTAAATTAATTCTCCGTAGCTAGGAGTCTAAAGTACGTTATCAATATTTTGCTCCAAACTAGCTTGAAAAAATATTTCCCTTTGCATTTGGAACACTGTGTAGATAATCCTGTTAGCTCTGGTTTGAGATGGTATTTCACCATTGCAGTGGGACACACAGTTGTGTGGCTTTTAATTCTGTCTCTTTTGTAATCACTCATACTCTTGGATGTTTATTTCAAGTCATTTTAAGAGTTATAGTCTAAGACACATAAACAGTCTTTGAAATCAGACTGAATTTTTCAGAGCGCAGTATGTTGTTATCCTCATTCCCATTAACTTGGATAATGCTGTTCCAAATATCTTGTAAACATCGTGTGAATAGACAAGATAGGTAAAAATGTAGGAAATCCTCTTGAGCAAAGGAAGAATGCAATGCTGCTGACACCAAAGCTGACCTCTTTTCCATCTGACTGACAATTTCAGCAGTGGCATTCAATACAAGCATCAAGGTGCTAACGAAACATTAAAGTAGAAGTTATCTCTCTCATGGGTTTCCTATATCATAATCTTGTTTTCAGCTTGATAGGAAGTTGACTATTATAAATGGGAGTATTTCTGGAAAGACAGACCAGAAAATGTCTATTCTTAAAACTAGCAATATGCTAATTAGAAGTATTTTTGTTAGTAAGTGAAAAAGTGATTTTTTTACCGAGTACCATGTCTTTGCTTTAAAATTTATGCTGTCCATTCTTCCTCCAGCCCAATAATAACCATTTTTTCAGAATATCCCTTTAGGAGTACATGACAACACTTAATAAAACTTGAGAAAAAAAAAAAACCCTTAAACAAATTTTATCAAACACAGCTTACACTTAACCCTATTTTTATAACCTGTGGTATGAGCCTTTTTCAAAATTCTTTTAAGTTACTCATCAATACCACTTAATAATAGAAAGCAGGAGCTTACACTCAATTTTAAGGAGAAGATAACAAAGCTTACTGATTTTGTGACTAATGGTAAGCAGGTATTTTGCTTGGTTAAAACTTGAAGGCATTTTATTCTACATCCCTCAGATCTTGTGCACTAGTGAATTAATAAGCCTGACTTCCTTCCCATCTTTTCACATGCAGGCAGAAGGAGAAGACAGCCTTAAAAAGATGCAGCTGATGGAGCTTGCAATTCTGAATGGCACCTACAGAGATGCCAACATCAAATCACGTAAGCATGTCATAAGTTTGAGGGTCGATGCCATAGTAATGTTTGCAGGTTTTGATTCCTGAAGCTACTTTTTAGCACATGTACAGTAGCAAAGGAGGGCAGTAAAAAAACCAATAAAGCAGTAGATAGCTTTCAAAGTATCTGGAGATAAGTTACAGCAGTTTGGGGGTTTTCAGGTTCCCCTTTCACTCTTTTTTTTTAAGTAGTATATCCTGGCTGAAATACTGAAAAATAAAGTTGTAGTTGGAAAAATTCAACCCTTAATTCAGATTTTTCTGGTTTACAATAATTTTTTCCTTCCTACATAGAAAGGACAGTAGACTCCTTTTCAATTTTATTTTCAGAGTTAATTTGAGTATGTTACAGATGTTCAGGATACTGTGAACACATTTTTCTGTATTGTATTCCTTCCTTTCATCTTGCTTGCATGTGTCCCCCCAGTGTTATGTTTCTCCAACAATTCATCAACTGATTTCACAGATGAGTTCACAGGGATCAGTGATGTAATGAGCCATTTTTATGGTTTCTTCCGTTACATTTGTGTGAGAATGCTTTTGCAAATGCATGTATGCACAGGTTTACACTTGAAAATTAATTATGTACACCTACTAATGAGACCATATACCTATTACGTGTGGTGCAAATTATTTTCTCAAGTTGAAAATCGAATTTCTCCTCCTGTGAAAATGTAGTTGCTGATACCAAAGTAAAATTTTGCTGTAGCTGTGATACAGATGTCAAATGCAAGCACAGTTAAATCATTGTTTTCACTAAGGGCCTACTGATATTTGCAAATTTGTTTCTCCACACAGTCACCATTTCAGTGTTGAATATGGTTAAAGGTTGGAATGCAGTTAGGTCAATTTGAGAGTGCTTACTCCAGTGCAATTATTCTGATTTGAAAAGGCACATAAGCAAGGGCTTTTTCCACTACAATGGTAGTGGTAAGTCTTTCAGCCCTAATGAGCACTAATATTTAAAACTAGATCAGTTTTAAATATACTCTAGTCTCTAAATTATTGCAAATTTATGAGTAAAATAGCTTTCAGGTTAACTTAAATTGATGCAAAGTGTTGCATAGAAACCTTTATATTAATTTGAGCAATTTCTTTGTCTGTTCTATACTGTATCATCTTAAGAGAGAAAATGGATTTTTTTATTCTTCATTTTTTTACTAGTTTTCTACAGTAATACCATTTGATAATAGTCTCATTATTTGTGTTTGATTTTACTGAAAACTTGAGGATGTAAAAGCCATATTCTTTTATTTCCATTTAAGATAGGAAATATCTGAGAGGTTTTTTTAATTATACCTTCAGTTCAAGCACTTTTGCTTAAAAATTATTTTAAAAACAGAATAATCTTAAACCTGAAAAACTGCTGCCTCATTTCTCTTTTCAGACAACCTGTAGGTAAATTAAATCAATGTAGATCAATAGTAGTGCATAGAAATCCATAATCTGTAACCCTTTAAGATTTACTGTTACCAGATGTGTTAGTTGTTCATCCTGTATGCCAGCAGGCTTCAAATAATATTTAATGAAATGTGCTAGCACCTTCTAAACAAAACAAAACAAATCCACTTCCTTTCTTTAACCTAAGCAAGGCCCTAGTGAACTTCTAATACAAAGAAAGTACTTGATTTTTGGCAATTTGATACAGAAATCACCTTTTAATTTAATTTATGCTAGTGCAGGAGAGGAGGTGCATAGTATTTCTAGGTCATGTTTAACTTCATTAATTATCAAATTTTATATACAATTGGAATTGTGTATATGTATAAACACAGTTTAAGACACATAAAACCTGTAGACTTAGATGGCAGCTCTGCATAACTGAGTATCTGTGGACTCTGTAGTTGCACTAAATGTTGTACTCTGTATTTGATTATGACAGTATTTTCCTTGTATCTTCTGCATGCATCTCAGTCTCATGCAGTCTTGATAGCATAAATGAAGAAATGTGGTCTAAATGGAGCTTTTGTGCTGTGTAACCTGTTTGAGAAATCTACCTCACTGTTTTACAATGACTTTTTTATTTTGCATGTTCATACTTAATCACACTGGAAAATGGAAAGCTGTTTGCATTTGAATGGTGTGCTTTGGCACTGTGTGATCAGCGCATGTACTAATGATTTCCTTTTTATTTTTCTTCTTTCCTACTTTTCCCCTTTTTCCCATTCTTTCCACGTTTTGTACTGCTATCTCCATACTTTCCTCTGAATTTCTTTGCTTACTGTAGCAGCCCTTGCCTTTTCTCTTGCAGCAACAGCCCAGGCTCCAAGGATTATTACGGGGCCTGCGCCTGTTCTCCCACCAGCTGCCCTGCGTACTCCTACGCCAGCTGGCCCTACCATAATGCCTTTGATCAGACAAATACAAACCGCGGTCATGCCAAACGGAACTCCTCATCCCACCGCTGCAATAGTTCCACCTGGACCCGAAGCTGGTTTAATTTACACACCATACGAATACCCTTACACGCTGGCACCAGCTACGTCAATCCTTGAGTATCCTATTGAACCTAGTGGTGTATTAGGTAAGAGCTTTACACGCGGATGACCGGAGAATATAATGCTGACGCTTTTCTGATACCTGGGAAGTGTAGAGGTCGTGGGGCTCAGAGGAAAAAATGTGAAGCACCAGTCTCATCTCAGATATATCAAAAGCTGCCAGGAAAACTCCACAATTCCTGTAGCTCCTAAGATTTTAAACATGTTTTGCAGCAATAAATGTGTGTATCCAGCATATTAAGAAGATTACTGAAAATAAAATCTTAATGTTTGGATCACACTAGGTGGTGGATACACAGGCAAGGAAAAAAAGCCTAAATAGAAATTGATGCCTACTGTATGTCATTTGGACTCCCATAAATACCAGATTTACTTGTGCTCTCTCTAACATAAATTATTTCCAGTAATCTTTGGAAGACAGAACTTTTATTTTGCTATCAGTTTTTGGTAGCAAAACCAGAGAGAATGGAGAGGTCTTTTTGCAGTTTCTTGGAGCTTCTGCTTCTTTATTTAGTACACAACTGATAAATCTCTCCGATTGTCTCAAAGCTGTAAATCTTTTTGTAAGCAGAAAATAATTTCAGTAAATGAATATAAAGCAAAGTAAGTTCTGACCAAAGGATGATACAACTAGCGACTTTATCAATGGCTTCTTTTATATATGTTGCATTGAAATGTTCATCGTTTCCAGTATTACAGACTGTTGTCTTGCTGTGTGAAGGCAAGAATCATAAAGCAGCCATGCCAATTCAGTTAACTGGTCAATATGAATCTTGCAGTTCCAATAGTTCCTTCCTTCCCTACCCTCTACAAAAACTAAATAATCTTTTCTCTTCAGTTTGTTCTGAATTGCATATGCTGCTACATAATGTTGATTTTATAGGACTTTGATCTTAGTTCGTTCAGTGGCAGTTATTGATTTACACAAATTCTAAACATCTCTAATGAACACTGGACAATAAGGTTCAAAGTCAATATTTTGTTGAAAGTATTGCAGAAAATCAGTGTTTCATTTACGTGACAAATAGTTATCTGCGTGTGCATATTCCCATGTTGAGCTGTAAAAAAATGTGTTTCAGACTTCTGCCTTTCAGGATTAGTGAATCCATATTAAAAAACTTTAGTAGGACAAAAGTATGCAGTACATCTGTCTCTGAGCAGCTTATGGTGGTTGTTCACTACTCTATAGCCAAAATTCACTGCACATATGATTTATCATAATCATCTACTAATTTCCCACAAACATGTAAATGTTATCCCCAGCTCTTCCACCCCCAATCTGCAAATCCTCTTGTAATAGATCCTGGAGCAAAGTCACCGTTGCAGACATGGTCACAATAGCTATCAGTTGCTGGTTAGTGGCAAAACTCTCTCCTAAAATAGATGTGTAATTCCAGGGTAATAATTAATTAAAGTGCCGGAACTTTGATTTCAAGCAGAATTTATGTAATGAGAGAGGAGGGGAAAATTACTCCTCAAAAAAGACCTTTCTCCCCCTTAGGTAGCAAAGAATCAATAACTCCTAATACATCTGCTCTATTATCTGAGCAGTTTCACAGAGTTAGTTGAACTAAATTAGGTTCAAATTGAGTTTTATTTCATAGTACACTCATTTTCATTAATATTAGGCTATATTTTGTCCATTTTTGTGGTGGACCTTTAAGATATCTTAATATAAATCAGTTTAAAGTAGCAGGCAAATGCATCCCTATTAGTATGTGTGGGGATATTGGTGTTGGAATCAAATTTTAGTTGGTGACTAACTTTTAATTCCCTTCCTTTTATCTTCAGGTATGGCTTTCCCAACGAAAGGCTAAGAATTCAAGAACGGTCTTAACTGATCCTTCATCAGATCTGAATTTTAACAAATGCTTAGTTTCAGCAGCCTTGAAAAAAGCTTGGCCTAGCAGTCAGTGACTTACTTGCACTTTTTTGCACATAGATTTTAAATAAAATAGTGCTATTAATTTGGATTAGCTCTTATTATTACAGAGTAGCTGTAATTTATGAGTGTATAGTAGTATACTGACTGCTAAGTGTTCTATATAGTGTTTGCTTTACTAATCACCTAATTCATTGCAGTTCATACTTATTGACTTAAAGTTTAAAATCACAATCTGTAGGCTTGAAGAATTGCTTTAAAACTTTTTTGTGGTAGAACTGGAAGTGATCTTAAGATTAGCAAATAATTGTCAGTATTAAAAGATGGCATTATTTAAAATAGTCCTGCTGCAAGAAAGGCACTTCAGTGAATATGTGACTAGTAAAGCTTAAATGTGCTTGGGTCTAATAGATTTCATGAAATACTGTAATTTTGGGATTGTAAATGAATGGATTAAACAGGTTAAGGCCAGGATGTTTAAAATAAATGCAATATTAATCTGCACAGAGAAACTTCTTTTTAAGATTAAGATTTGAAACTACTGTGCCTTAACTTGTTGCTTTTCTTAAAATGAACTTTTGTAGTTAATGATCATTGAAATCCATTTTGATAAACCTGCTGTTAATGTTTTCTTTGAATGTTTTCTAACTTTGTCTTGGTAATTGCAATTTAACTAGGTGCGGTGGCTACTAAAGTTCGAAGGCACGATATGCGTGTCCATCCTTACCAAAGGATTGTGACCGCAGACCGAGGTTAGTTTAGTTCTGCAGTTCTTGTTTGTAAGAAGTGCTTTGAGTGTACATGAGATTTGCAACACCACAGCTGGTTAACCAAATACCCTGTTTTGACCCATTCAGTTTTTTGGTTTTTTTCTTTTTTTTTCCGAAAATCTGAAGAGTTAATATTTTAAAGCTTTGGGAATGCTTGTGGTTTAAGAAAACATGTTGTAAACTTGGCTTTCCCAGCTCAGTTAAATATATAAACGTTGTGATATATTTAATATAAATGCTATAATGATTCCCTTTTAAAAGCTATTTAAAGATCCATCTGTATCAGAAAACACTATGAATTCAGTGCTGCAATAACTAATTTGGTTGTGTCCCCTCCTTTTCCCCCCAATTAATTCTTTTCATTGGTGTGGAAGTATCAGATTGGTGTTGCAAAATCAGGTGAATGGATGGTTGCTTAATGAGAAAGAAGTAAAGGAATAAATGCCTCCTGTCTGTGTCTGGAGAAATCTGAAGATTTAGATTCCTTTTTTTTTTCCAATAAACTTTTGAGCCACTGTACTGTATATTATGAGGAGGATGCATGTTCTCAGATACCTGACTGAAAGGTAAGGGCTGTGAAGATAATACTTCAAAAGTTGTTTGAATTTGCATTACTAGGGGTGGGGGAAGGGAGACTGTTTTGGTTTTTTGCCAAAATCTATTTCTTGGTTTTTGCCTTTTGCTGCTAAAATGTGTAACCTGAAGGAAAAGCAACTTTTGAAGTCCTGTTGGTGAGATGACATCCAATACTTTGGGCATCTCTCTTTAACCCTTGAATGGGAAGTAAATCTTCATTTTTCTCCTGTTCCTCAAGTGTAATGCCTTTGGACCCCTGGATGAAGTATTTAAGCATATTGAGAAAAGTGATATTTTCGGTTTATTGACATTGACTAGGAAGCAGTGTGTGGGCTGAATTCTTATCCCATCCCTGCTGCTGACTCACTGTGGGTTTCAGCAAGTCATCTAATCTCTCTGTGTATGTTTTCCCATCTGTAAAATAAGGATAATAATACTTCCCTACCTCACAGGGGTGTTGTGGGGGTTCTTGTTTTGTACAGGGCTTTGAGGATGCAAAGCGTTATGTGCCAAGTATTATTATTCTGCTCTCATCAAAATCAGTGTTGTGCAGGCTTCCATGATATTATAATACTCAAAAGCCAAAGTCAGGTGACAGATCTGACATATCTAACATTGACTGCACTCCACTTTTCACAACCTTCCATAAATTAACTACATGAAACAGTAGACATTTCAGTAAACACAGTAAAAAGGGGCCTCTTTGATATTCACTATGTTTATGTAATTGTTTTATCTTTCAGCAATCTTAACGCTTTACAGAAATTGTAAAGTTGATAACAGAGACACTAAAGTTTTATAAAAGATTTTTTTCTTCTTTTTTGTCATTGCACACTATTTACAGCCCATTGTCTTGTTCTCATTTCATGACAACTCTTCAATGGGCAACAGGGTATGACCAGAAAAAGGTCATAACCCATGTTTACCGAAAAAAAAAAAAAAAATTTAAAAAAATTTAAAAAAAGGAATCAGAAAAAAGATTAAAACCTATCTCTGTCAAGAGTAGTGAGTGGGAAGGATTTGGTTATCTTTGAAAGTTTGAGCTGAGGTTGCAAAAATTAGTTTTTGCTAATGGTCTTTCATGATCTGCAGTGGTTAGTTTCAGGTGATGGGTTTAGGTAGATGCTTGCCTGAGCCAACTAGTAAACATTCTGATACAGCATGGTAGGGAGGCAGACTACCAATCTGTAGTTTAAGTTCATCAGAGTAGGGGTTTAAATATTTTCTGAAAGGGCTTAGATGTTTCATCTGGATCTCTTATAAATAATCAAAATTAGTTACGGGAATAATTTCACCTTCTTTTAAAATACAACAATTTCCGATAATACAGTGTTCATCTCCAGCAACATTGAAAGCCCGTGGTCTCAAGTAGATAAATACACGTGGCTGATCTCCTGTGGAATAAATCATGCATTCCTATCTCTTGTAGCATGAAAACCATGCTGATACTACACTGGAATGTTACTTTAATCCCAGTGTATAATAAGTGTAAGTTTTTACTTAGTCAAAGTGAATTTTAAAACTGTACTTCACTGTACTTAGAATTTGAAATCCTAGATTATCACTGCACAGATTTAAGGTTCACAAGGTTTAGAGAACACTATTCATCAATAAAACGGTTCCTTTTAATGTACTAAATTATGTTGTAGAATTAAAGTACTCTCAGTATTTACCATAGTCACCTATTTGGTTGTTCTGTCACCAATATACTTCTGTAGCTACAGTTACAAAAAACAATGTCAGCAAACCGAAATATTTTTTTTTCAATGCAGAAACCTTTTTTTTTTTTTTTTTTATGGTTAAATGTCACTAAATCTATATTAGTATTCATCGGGTCTAAAGTTTGGGGTTTTCTTAAATCTGAATTGACTTCTAGATGACTTTGTAGTACTACTGCATTCAGTTTTTAAGTAGGTTTTTATTCTTAGCGTAGTTTTTGGGGTTTTTTTATTAGAGATAAGCACTGCATTTAAAGCAAGAATCCCCAAATGTGTAAATGTTTTACTCTTACAACTAAGCATTAGAATTGGTGAAGGGTTGAAAAATATAGCTCAGTTTAACTCAGAATAAAACCCCAGTTTATAAATAATACAAAATTGAATTTGATGCATATAACAGAGAGACTGACTGATTTAATTGTAATAAACTGTAAATGGTGTTGCACAGTTGAAAAACCTGTGTGTACTGTAGAAGGCCAGAGACTTGGCAGAGGATGTATCACAGGTGTACTGGTATTTTTAAAAGGTAGTTTGCTTTGATTTTAAACTCCACAAGAAATGTTAACGCTGAGAACTTTCTTGAATGTTTTATCCAAAACGTCACGTAATTTATATATAAATTTTAATACCATTTAATCAAAATCGTAATCAGTATCAAAATGCTTTAAGAGTCTGTTTCTAGTATTACCTGTAAAGTGGTGAGATTGTGCCACATAAAATATTTATTTTTATTTTTGCTTATTTTTGAAACAGCCATTTTAATTTTAACAAATCCCACTTAGAGTGATTTTGAAAAAAATCAGGGAGCATATGGTCTCATTTACGTTACAGTAGTAATTTTTTGTAGTGTTATGAACTGTATCCTAAATGATAGGCCATTTTTATTATGTGAAAGTAAACCAGCCTACAAGAAAGATTGCTAAATCAATGCTATCTGTGAATATTACACCTACTGGACTTCATTTTATGTAATGGCACAAATCTGACTTTGCACTGAATACCTTTCTCACTTTCATCTCCTCTGCCTTAGTCGAAATGGCAACAGTACAAAAACTTTATCAACCTCAGAATTTATTAGCTATAATTAAGCTGTTGAATAAGTCTTAAAAAAAAAAAATCATACTACTGTTAAGTGGACCAAGTTTGGTGAAGGAGAATGTGAGAGAATGATTATAAAGAAGGAACAGCTCAAGAACATTGGGAATGATAACTTTCCACTTGAGAACTTTTTTATGTTTTACTGTAATTTGTTTGTGTTTTTGGGTTTTCTTTTTTGTTTTGGTTTTTTGGTTTGTTTGTTTTTCTCTTTTTTTTTTTTTTTTTTTTTTCAAAAGAAAATAGTATTTACAGGTGGCTTCTTTTAAAATATAAAAATATAAAGCAGGAATGTATATGAAATGTCAGATTTTATTGTATTTGCAGAGTATTAGCTTTGAAAATAAATAAAGAGAGCTGTTTGTAGTTTTAAAATGCCTTATTAGTATCAATTAGATATTTTCTCTATTTTTTGATGTACTTAGAGCTTTTTAAGTATAGACTTTAAAATGGCAGGACTTTTACAGTGTTTACATGCAAGTGCATTTTATAAGTGTCCTATCTGTGTAAAATAGTATTTTGAACGGGAAAATGCTGGCTGAAGTAACAGGCTGAGCGTTTTCCTGGTTCCCACGATGATGCCTACGTTTGCTAGACTACAGTTTAGTATTGCTTTGTATCATGAGGCCAAGAAATTCCATGTTGTTTGTAAATAGAATAAATGAAAGGCAATAAAAAATTTATTGAACAAAAACCCTTTGTTTGGCCCATAGTTTGTTGAACCAAATTGTTTCGCTAAGTCCAGAATTCCTTAGATGACTCCATTCTTTTAACAACCAGTTATTAATAATCACATCCATCATTAATAGTTGCTTTAATGCTTGCACCTGGGGAGGTACTAATGCTTAATAGCAGTCAGATACTGATGCTGTGCACTGACTGTTGTTTCAGAAATCTTTACTCAGTTCCAAAACTGTTCATTGTTTTTTGTTTTCCAATTTCCTTCATCGACTGCTACTAACCATTAGTCGTTAGTCGTATTTTATCTCTATTTCTCCTGTTAACCAGTTTTGTGGGAGTGGGCTTCTCCTTCACGTGTCCAAATCATGATGGAGGGCTGTCATGATTTTATTGCATTCTGTAGATGGTGTCGATCAGTATGTCAGAATTAAACATGCTTGTTTTTTTTATTAGTTGTGATTAGTTTTCATGTTGTCATTAAGCCGTCACTAGCTGGAACTAATCTCTTCTCTATCTTTTCTTTCTTTTTTTTGTTTTGTTTTTTTTTTGTTTCTAACCACCCAGCCGCCACCGGCAACTAACCTATGACCTTCTGACCTCTGAACTCTTCACCCAATGATGACCTGACCATGCCTGCCTGCTGATCAGTTAACTGGTAAACGCCTTTGCTTGCCTGTCTTCAGTGCAGCGAGCTGGGGCACTTGTCCGTTCGTCTTACCATCTAACAAAACAGACAAAGAAATTGTTGCCCTCCAACTCCGCTTTTTGTTGTTCTCCTGTTTGGGTGAAAGTGGTTCTAGAACCTGCACTGAATAGTAGTAAAGCAATAAGGTCCAACTCATCCCTCAGCACTGATCATCCTCTAGTGTCCCGCCCTAAGCGAACGGTAAGGAGGCCTCGCACCAGATGGAGACAGATGTCCCTTAACTACCCGATGACAGAGGCAGTTACTGTGAGAGACTTCTAGGAATATTTTTCTTCTCAAAAAAAAAAAAAAGAAAAAAAAGAAAAAAAAAAAGAAAAAAATTCAAAAGGAAAAAAGAAGTCAAAGCTCTCTCTGAATGTACTGTGTGATGATGCATCATGCATGAACCTTTGGTCAGGGATGTCATTGGGGAAGGGATTCCAAAAAGTATTCAAAATTTGATACGCTGTTTAGTCACTACCAGTGCCCTCAAAGGGCAGATGTTGCAACCTTTTTTCTATTGCCTGCCAAATTGGACGTTTTAAAGGAAAGTGTGCCATGAAATGCAGATTACAATGACTTTTCAGAACTACACCAATGCAGAGAACAAAACAGCAACACTATTAAAGCAAAATCTGAGTTTAAATTATTTTAACCATATTTTAATCTCCTCAGAAGATTACATGAGAACAAGGTACATGCATTATGTGTCACATTACTGGGCAAACTGTTCAAGTATTTTTTTTAAACCTCCCTGTATAGAAAAAATTTCATTAAGGATGTAAAAGCCATGCTTGCCTATTTGCTGTATACATGTAATGAAATTGTAGATAAAGTGTAGTGCATTGAAACAAAATGAACAAAAAAGTAGATACTTTTACTATACAAGGGTGCTGGTGCAGAAAAAAAATATATTTTTGGAAATGTAGCATTTTATACTTTCAAGTGTTATAAAAAAAGAAAAAAAGAACAAAGAAACCCTTTATTTCATTAAATGATTTTTTCTGGTGGTTGTCAAGAAACAAAAGACCAAAAGAGCCTTTTAGTCTTTCTTTTTTATTTTTTAAGTATTGGAATAAGTCTAAAGAAAAGGAAGTGCCTTATTTTCTTCATGGTCATTTAGTCAAATGTCTTGTATAATCAGCTTCTCCCTCAGACAAGTTACCGCATGCCACTCAGTCGCCCAGTATGTGAAAGAAGCTGTGAGGAAAGACAAATGATGAGTTGACCATATTAATTACCTGATTTTTGCCATACTAGTGTGATGTGACTTTGCCAAAATCTCGTTATGTGAAATATTTGCTAAGTTTTTGTCAAACCAGCCCATCATTATTTCAGCCACTCTGCTTTTTAAATCATAGCAAATGCTGTACTTGTGCAATGTAAACCAAAGGGTTCTGTGAGGCAGACTGTCTCAGGCTAAATGAGGCTATTAGCTGACAAATGTTTGTAGGCTGGAAGTATGTCATTTTTTTTCAGGGATGGGGAGGAGTTTTCTTGAGATTGGTTGGAATAAAAATACATTGACTATACCAGGCTTCAGCATTTCCCAGAAAGCTGATGTTTTTTGGATAATGAAATTGAAAGTGCTAAGCCTTGTGTTGAGTTACAGCCTGAGCTTGTCCCCAGCTTTTACAAGCAGATCCTGCAGTGGCAGACAATATGCAAGTTATTTTTCAGCTCTTGGTTGACGAGCGTTAGATGTGCCCACTGGCTTTTCTTTATAAGATAAGCAGGAGAGGGACATGAGCTGATTGATTGAAGTCCAGCTATACTTTTATTTTTGACCTTTATTTCCACATGAGATTCATAGAGCTGGGCAGTTGAAAGAGCTGAAACTGTGGAACACACAGTATTTTAATCTGAAAACATTAAGTATTACTTCACATGGGGCGCAGTATGAAACTTGGCAAATATCAGGTGATAAACATATTCCCCACATGTCAACTTATTCTCCTCCTGCAAATCTTCACGGCTTCCAAAAGAAAGGTCAATAGTAAGATAAGAGGGCTTACATTTTTTAAGCACCTGCATGGTGACCTCATCTTGTCTCACCTGGAAATAATTATCAGTTTATTTACTATGCAATATACATTCAACCTTTCGTATTCAGCTAGCTTTTTGTTTATTGTGCCACCAGCTTTGTCTTCCTGTTACACATACAGTTGTGTTGATTTTACTTACAGTATATGCTGTGCCATTTTGATTTTATTTTGGTTGGTTGGTTGAATAAACTTGCGACACTCGAACATTTGAAAAGAGATTTGCTAAAACAATACCAGTATTTGATCCAGTTTCATCTCAACTATGATAAAACCTGGATATTTTAGATGTTTATCAAAAGTCTTTTACTAGGGGGGAGGGGAAGTGTATGACATAGATGTGTGACATGTGAAAGTAATGTTTGCTCTGAACAAATTTCTGAAAACTTAGTTGACAAAATTTTGGATCAACTTAAAAAAAAAAAAAGCATGACTTTTGAAATCTCTGAATGCCTTGGTTCTCAGTATTATCATTCTTTAATGACTTTTTCTTTATTAAAATAAGTAGTTTTAAGACTTCTTTCTGACAGTATTATGTAATTTTTTTAGAGTGGGTAGATGGGAGTGTCGCTTGTATGTAACCGTACAGATGACATGTATTTGTCTATTCTTTATTATCTTAGTAGTTTCATGCTATGTATGTACCATAACCAACCTATTGCCTATGAGAAACATGTAAGATAATGTATTTACAGCCATTGTTACAAGTTTATAATGTATTTTTCTATCTTGTTTTATATGTATGTTATATAACATTCAAAAGAATTTTTTTCCTGATTGAGAAAAAAAGGATACAAAAATGCAAAACCCACAATTTTGATAACTGAAAAATTGCCAATTGTTTTGCAGTACTTTATTATATTGGGAGTGTTGTCTTTCTTGGGCTTTTAGTTAGCTACTGGATGAATACATTAGACATATTTGGGTTTTAGTTGGGTTTTTACATAGCTTGCATTTTAATTCTTTGGTTCTTTGCTGTTTCTATTAACCCATAGCATTATTTTAATAAATGTTATAATACCAACCTACTAACTCTGGACTATGTCTGTTTATTAACCATTACATGTTTAATTAAAATAAACAAATAAAGACGGAAGAATGTAAAGTCTTGAGTTACTGGACTAACCCTGAAGAACGTGACCACAGATAACACAACGTGACTTGTTTTTATGTTGTTTGTCGGCTGACATTCTGCACACTACTATTAAGTTGGCTTTGGTCATTCTGGCCTTTTACCTTGGGGAATAGGTGCCAGTAGAAGTGGGAACAAATTAGCATTTTTTTTGAAGCATTCTTCTTGTAGAGTCTTGCCACTTGCCTTTCAGCATCTGCGTTACTAATTCCACACTTTCTTTTTCTTTCTCTAAAATAATTACTGTCGGCTCACAGCAAAAGAGCAAAGATGCCAGCGTATTGGTAAATAGTGTCAGTGTACAGAAACCAGTTTGATTCTCTGTTGAACCATTTCAGAGGTTGCAGTTAATCTCACAGGAATTTGGAATTGTTGGTTTTGGCACCTGATTCACTGTTGCATAATGTGACGTTTCCAAGCACAAAATGTTTCTAGATAGAATGACCATACATCGAAATACAAAATTATGGGGGGAGGGGGGAGTGTCAGTGCAAAAAGTGCCTTATTTTCTTTGTATGATGCTATTTAGAAGCCTCTATTTTGGTTTTGGGTTTTTTTTTTGTTTGTTTGTTTGTACTTCTGCTGTAGACAGACTGTCAGTATTGCCTAGCTCAGGGGAGTACAATTTCTGTAAGCCAAAGGTCAAACGATCTTTTCCTAATGACTGCAGAAAGTACAAAAATACACCTTGTGCTAAATTGCCAAGCAACAGCCATTTCAAATTCCAGGGCTGCCTTTTTGTGAGGGTTATCCCTGTGGATGACAAGCAACACGAATGCAGGGAACTGAAGTGGTGAAAACGCTGTTTTGAATGTGCATCTATGCAAGTTATTTTGACAGAAACATGGATCGTAAAGCTTTTTTCTGTCTGAGGGTCTTTTACATATCCTGGGTTGCCTTCCTGGATTTGTATTCTGAAGTGGACAGTAATTACAGCTCCTGGTGAGGGAGTTCCTCAATGTAGATCACTCTTAAGGTATCAGCAACTTTTGTGGAAGCCCTTTTTTTTTTTCCTGTAGATAGTAAAAATTCAGATGAGGAATATTTGCATCTGTTCAAATGCCTTCTTTAATTTATAATGTTTCAAACTACTCATCTCAAAGTCCATGCAATATAAAACTTTATTTTAAGAAGTTCTCACAGTATTAATAGTAATCTTTATTTTATGAAGGAAAAATAGTTATCTCTGATGAAGATGTTTGTTAGTTTTTTAATGTTTTGTAGCTCTTTGTTTTACAAAAATGTATAGGTACAGTTAATATATCAATGTATTTAGAATAGTCTCACTTGTACAGCATTTTTTTAATTTAACAGATCACGAATGTTTTACTATCCTAAAAGTCAGCCACAGGCAGATGATAAAAAAATTAGACGTTTACAACAGATAGCTTCAGGATCTTTTGATTGTGGCACAAATGTCATTTCAGAACCAGGAATTTATATTCTTAAGGAATTTTATCACAGGTTCACATTTAGACTTGGAACTATTCTCTCCAATATTGGTGAAACTCTTCAGATGGGGCAAAAGAGTAGTGGTTTTTATGGAAGAATACTGCTATTCCCAGAACTGCAGAGTGTTTTTCCTGTAATATTTTTATTATTTTATATTTTTCTTAGATATGAACTACTGTCATACCTTATCCACAGGGCATTTTCATCTCTTTCTTCATTATGCGTGGTTGTGAAAGTTGCTGTAATTTTTGAAGTACGTTAAAGCTGAAAACCAGCAAAAAAAGGAAAACTCTAAAATCAAAATTTTATCCTAGTAATTGTTGTCCACCAAGTGCATTTCTTGGCTTACCTAAGTGCCTGTCTGAAAAAATACCTATTTTATACTTTGCCTGCTTATGGGAAAGAATTAAGCTATTTTTTGGAACTGAATTTGAGAATGGCTTCATTACTGCTCCATCACAGAAGCTAGGTTGTTCTTTAATATTATTGTGGTGTTAAACTGTCCTAACATTTGAAAGACCATACATTCAAGTCAATTTCAGAGTTGCTGTTCCAATAAAGTGAAGTTTATCTTCAAGTAAATCTGGTTTTAGTAAGTTACAATATAAATACCCATCATGGAGCCTTTCAAGGTAAAACTAAACAATGCTATTCATCTCTTAAAAGTGAACTGTTGTACCAAGGTGCAATTAATTTAGTTTCTGCAGGAGTATTTTTTTTGATACGTGCTATCAATCCAGAATATATTTCATAAAGAGTCATCGGGGACATCTTTGAAATGTTTTTAATGAACATATGTTCAGTGTACAGTGAAAATACTGATATTCTATTTGAATATACATTTTTAAAGCATGTAAAAAATCTGCATGTGACAAACGGTTTATTGCCAGATTGCACTCTTTGAGGGGGACCACTAAAAAGTTTTCTGTCTTGAAAATGCAGGAAAACATTGAAGTGAGTTGCCATCCATTATGAAATTACTTTAGCTTGGGGAAAACACACTTATGAGTGTACAACGCTTAATTATTTGTGTCTGGATAAAAATAGCAGTCATGAAAAGTAGTGTATTGTACAGAATGGAATCTGAGAAGCACATCCCTGGGCTTGAAAGTACAGAATTGTTACTAGAATTTCTATTTTGTTTTCAGTGTATTCGATACAGTTTTCTGAAGCCCTCTCAGCGGACCGCAACCCAAATAGCGCAAGATCCGTAACATGAACGTATGGTAATCAATGTGGAATCAAACTGGTTGACAAAAATACAGTGTTCTTCCCTCCGTGTGCCTGTGCACTAATTGCAGGTGGTGTGGTTCTGCAGAGGAAGCGGGTGTTGGGCCTGGCGGGTTGCTGGGCTGATTCCTTGGTGCCGGCTGTTCGCACGTCCGTCTCTGAGCCCAGACTGTCGGGGAGGAGCCTCCCTCCCAAGGCAAAGAGATCTGAAACTCTTGGAAGGATTAGTTGACAAAAATAGCAATAACAAAACATTTATGCATCTATGCTTTGACTTGTATTATGGCAGTTTGTGTGAAATATTTTAATAAGATTTTGTTTGTGCAAAATAATGTATTCTGAGGGGGAAAACAAACATGGACATTGCCAAAACGTGTAAATAAAACACCATTTATGCCTGTACATTATGTGCAATAAAGTAACTGGAAAAAGTGCATGTACTTTATCCTCAAAAAGAAACTGATGGCTCTGAAAGCTGTAGCTACAGTTCTGTTTTCTGAAAAGTTAAATTTTATTCTGTACCTAAACAGCAGAATAAAGAATGTACATTTTTCACACTTCAATTTTCATTAATGTTATGAAAGATGTTAATAGTTGACGAGGCTTAAAATGTCCTGGTCATCTGTTTATCAGGGTACTTTTTGCTTAACAGCATCTTACTGCATATATTGTTCTTGTCTGTAGCTGTAAGGGAAGCAAGTATGCGTTGCATACCATAAACATGCAGTACACCTTTTGAATATAGATTTGGGGATGCACTGATTCCATGAATTTCTTCAAGATGACCAAAGATTTTGATGTTATTCTGTAAGCATCTCTGTTGCAATTGTTCAGAGCAAGTGAGAAGTACTACTTTTGTAATAGAGCCTAACATACTGGTTTGGGGGGAGGTTTGGGTTACTACAGAAAATTAAGATAATACATGAGCCACCCTTCCTAGTGATAATCTAGTGAGAAACACACTTTTAAAAGAAATATATTATGATGGTCTTATTTTTGTTAATATGTTTATGTTATACCTGGTTATAGTTTAAGACAATTTCTTTACCAAGGTATTCTTTGCTGAAAAGTCCTCCCACTTTACGCTGCTTAAACAAAAAATGGTTTGCTTCAGAAGTAAGTGTACAATAGATAAAGTTCAATGTGGTATCTTTAGGAGTCTGGTAGAATAGGGGAGAATAGGCTAAATATCAACATTTAAGTATGTTACCTCTCTTGCACTCTTCCAGACAGGAAGTTTGACAGCTACCATTCCAAGATATCTTTCCTGGTGAGTTTCAACAAAGTGTTGGCATAAAGTCATGGCTGAGATATCTTTGATCTTGGTAGTTTGTAGGCCGTAGAGATTGCTATTGGGCATGTGCCACTTGAAGAGGTAAAGCAGCTTGCAACATCTTGGCTGTTACTCTGGATGCAAAGCCAAGCATGCCTGTGCACCACACTCCTGGCCTGAAGTGTGGGCACAGCCTCTCTTTCTGTTCTGTCTTTGTGCAAACCCCCTCCTTCATCCATCCAGACCCTTAGAAAACAGAATTGTGGTGATCTTCCATTATCTCTTGCACCGAGTCAGTAGTATCTATTTATGACCACACTCATGCCAGGAATTTCATTTATTGCTCTACAAGTTAAAGTTAGATGTGGAATTTAATGACTGGAAAATTTCTATCAACAGACTTTACTACTGTTCTAGCAATGCTTCCCACGTAAGTGTTTTGGTATGTTTATGGAGTATGGCCTAATGTTACTAGTTGTCTCCTGAGTGTTTTTACTACAGTTACTGTAGTTCCCATGAGGAAATGCAAAGTTAGCCATTATCTATGTCAAAATAATGAGAGGCATTCATCCCAAAGAGTGGAAAATGCAGTTTCTGAAATAAATGTCTTTCACTTTGACATTCAGGTCTACCAGTAAAAGTAGGGAGAGTTATTACCCAATTGTTCTCTTGGTATCCATATCAGTTTCTCAAACTTAAAAATAGACAACTGACAGCCAGTTCCTGTTGAGATGGACTCTTCTAAAAATTATCTACCACGAATAACCAGTAAGTCCCTAAGAAATACGTTTTAAAATCTTTGCTTGAATACAGCATAGCATTTATCTGCCTTTTTTAAATTTCTGTCACTGCATTTCTAAATGTTTTTATCTTCAGCAACAGACAGGGTTGACTTACTTTGCATGGTAAACTGGATAAACTCAGAGGTGAGGTTCAAGGACAAAACACAGCTCTCAATGTGTCTATTTCAGCAGCTCCACAGAAAATGAAGGTGCTCTCTCTAAATTTTGTGTATTTGTGAACCCTTCGTGCAGTCAAGAGACTAAGCAGCTCAATGACTGGTTTTAGTGGGACCTTTTTAGAATGAATTCTGTTGATTTCCAGTTCGCTGAGGGTGGCCTTTTTGAAACAGGTGGTAGTTCCACTGCTGAAGCTAGGAAGACCCCAGATCCTCTTGCATATGTTAGTCATTCAGCAAGCAGTTGTCTCTGGTTATTTCTTCAGGTTTTTTTTTTCTTTGTCTTATTTTCCATACAGATCTTTTAGTATCATGAGAGATATGAAAAGATCAGTCTCTACCTTGTAGAACTGTTTTAAAGGGCTATTTAATTTTTTTTTTTTAATCGAGCAAGAGTATGGGAAACCAGTTACTATAAAATAATGATACCGGGATCGCTATTTTGGATTCTCACTGTATTGTGTACGTTAAAAATGCACAACATGATGATAGTGTAGTATTTATGTGTTAGTTGTATATACATTTCCAACTGTTATTTCCATATTGTGTTTGATAATTTATAAAAATAAGCAAGGTAGTTTTAATGGAACTATGCATGTACTTTGTATGGTTCAGAAGTAGTGAAATGATGAGATACTACAAGTTATTCCTATATGTGCCTTTTGGAAAAGCACAACCTTTTTGAAAGGCAGATTTTAAGGTCTTGGCCTCAGCTGTAATGCACAGTAAAACTGTGATGCAGGGATCATAGTTTATTTGCTAGCCTACCTGCTAACCTCCTAAAGTTTAAACACTGGTTACTAATTTTGAGATGCAACTGCATGTTAATTGCCATGGTAAAAGCCATGTCTTATTTTTAAGATGGGTACAATCTGGAGACTTTGACATGTATGCTCTAGTAAATCTCTGGAGTTTTCATAAGAGAGGGTCCAGAGTGGGGAACAGGTCCATTACTTTCCTATTCTTGTGTGATTTCTCCTGTATAACCTTAGTGATGGAACAATTTCGAGTCTTTCCCTGAAAACCAATTAATGAAGCAGATCTTAAACTTCGCTCCTGAGAGAAAACAGGAAACGTATACCTATCTGGACTGAAAAAAAAAGATGAAACAGTAACATCAGAACTTTGAATCCTGTCCTGAACAGATGAAAAAATTACTTTGGACTTCATATGATCCAGGAGGAGATAAACAAGAGCAGCATTGTCGAGAAATTCATGCTGTTGACAAGTTCATCAGTAACTCTAGGCTTGAATTTTAAGTGAAGAAAATTGAAATTATCTTAGTCCTTGAAGAGCTGATTTGCCATATCTCTCTATTATCTTAAGCAAACTTGTTAATTTCTCTGTTAGAAATCCTTCCCTTCTTCAGCCTAATTTGAATTTCATGTTCTTTTCTTATAAGGTTCTGCTCTGCCCCCTTCTTTGCTGCCTTAGAATTCCTAGACAAATTCTCTCTTCATTACAGAATCACAGAATGTCAGGGGTTGGAAGGGACCTCAAAAGATCATCAAGTCCAACCCCCCTGCCAGAGCAGGGTCACCTACAGGAGGTCACAGGAATTTGTCCAGGTGGGCTTTGAATGTATCCAGAGAAGGAGACTCCACAGCCTCCCTGGGCAGCCTCTTCCAGTGCTCTGTCACCCTCACAGGAAACTAATTTTTCCTCGTGTTTATATAGAACCTCCTATGCTCAAGTTTGTATCCTTTGCCTCTTGTTCTGCCATTGGGTATAATTGAGAAGAGCCTGGCACAATCCTCCTGGCTCTCCCCTTTTGTATATTTATAAACATTAATAAGTTATCCCCCATTCTCCTCCAAGCTGAAGAGCCCCAGCTCCCTCAGTCTTTCCTCATAAGGGTGATGTTCTACTTCATCATTTTGGTTGCTCTGTGATGGACTGTATGAAGCAGTTCCCTGTCCTTCTGGAACTGAGGGGCCCAGTACTGGACACAATATTCCAGATGTGGCCTCACCAGGGCAGAGTAGAGGGGGAGGAGAACCTCTCTCCACTTACTAGCTACCCCCCTTCTAATGCACCCCAGGATGCCATTGGCCTTCTTGGACATAAGGGCACATTGCTGGCTACTGGTCGTCCTTCCATCCACCAGCACCCCCAGGTCCCTTTCCCCTTCGCTTCTCTACAAGGACTCAGTCCCCAGCCTGTACTGCTTCTTCGGGTTGTTCCTAACCAGATGTAAGACACTACACTCACCCTAGTTGTAATTCATTAATTTTTCCATCCCCAACTTTCTAGCCTGTCTAGGTCCCTCTGAATATCAGCACAGCCTTCTGGGGTGTCAGTAGTCCTCCCAGTGTTGTGTTATCAGCAAACTTGCTGAGAAGACCCTCTGCCCTATCAAGGTCATTGATAAGGATGTTGAACAGGACTGGACCCAGCACTGATCCCTGAGAGACTCCACCAGTCACAGGTCTCCAGCTGGACTCTCCACCATTGATCACCACTCTTTGGGCTCTATTGTATAGCCAGTTCTTAATCTCATTTTTCCAGGGATGGAGGTGAGGCTGACTGCTCAGTAATTGCCTGGATCGTTCTTCTTGCCCTTTTTAGAGACTGCAGTGGCACTGGCTTTCCTCCAGCCCTCAGGCACCTCTCCTGTTTGCCATGATCTTTCAAAAATGATGGAGAGTGGTGTGGTGATAACATCAGCCAGCTCTCTCAACACTCTCGGGTGCATCCCATCAGGACCCATGGGATTGTCTATATTCAATTTGTATAACTGGTCTCTAACCCAGTCTTCATTGACCAGTGGTGAGTCTTCCCTCCTCCAGGCTTTCTCTCTTATGTCCAGGGTCTGGAGTTCACAAGAGTTGGTCTTTGGAGGTTATTAGGATGGTGAGATGCCACAGTGTGGTCTTGGTATAGAAAGACTACAAGCAAGACTTCAGGTCTAAATCAGGATGTTAAAATGTGACATTATTTAGAAAGTATTTTAAATATACAAGGCTCTGTCCAAACAGATGGAAGACAAATGTCTCAATGATGAGAGCACAATCCTGGCATGTGGAACACCTGGGTTTGAGATGTTTCTTTCACTGCTGATGATTTGTGCAATTTTGAGCAAGACCTCTGGAGGCAAATCCAGGGAAAAAAAAAAAAACAACAACAAAAAACCCGAAAAACAAAACAAAACAAACCCCCAAACCAGCTGAAGGGAGAATTAGGCCTTATTCAGGTGTCAAGATTTGGACTGTGATTACATAGGTTTTCAACAGTACAGTCTTTTTCTGTTATTCCATAAAAGAAAATCCCTGGTACCCACAAATATTTTCCCTGAGTGCAGAGTGGAAAGTACTGGTCAATAAATTCCTGTCTTTCAACCACACCCATAGTAACTAGCCTAGCAGCTCAGCTCCTTGAGAAATGCCTCTCCCTGTTTCCCCGTGCACAGGGTGTATGGTCATAACTGAGCCTTTTGCATTCCTCAGCTACCCACAGAGAAGCTCAGTGCTGTTTCATGCAAATACCTCTGTTGCTTTTCTTTGGAATCTTTGTACCTCCCTCCATTCCCTGCCGGTGAACTGAGTTAATAGGAGTAACACAGTTGAAGTATCAGCTGTGGATGACTGCATTCAAGAGTGCAGACTGCTAAGATAGTACAATTTGGGGTGCTCTCTACTATCATCAGTGTCCAAGCTTCAGTGTCATACATTATGAGCTTGAATGTACTTAAAAATAAAGCATGTAAGCAAAACAGAATACCCTAGACTTCTTATTTAGTCAAGCCCACAGTATAGAAAGTTTGCACAATCTCCTAGGTCAGCTGAGTCCTAGTTTCAGACCAGATTGCCTCAGTTGATACCAGCAGTGCCAGAGATGCTGTCTGTTGCTTTGGCTTGACTTGCATTCATAGTTTTCTCTATCTTGCTGGCTCACTGTGGATGGGCTGAGCTGCATTCCAGTTTTTCACCATCAGTAAGTCTGAGGAGAGGCAGAGGGATAGAGATGCTGCTGCAGGGAACAGCACTGCTTTATCTCTTCACCAGGGGAAAGTAGAAGCAGGGAGCACTGATTGCACTTGAGACCTGGCAGGACAGGCAAGACAGGATTGCTTGGTAGAAGTCAAATTTTTCCAGTACAACACAGGTGACGAGCATGGTGATAGTATCTAACACACTGCTTTTTACTTGTCAGATTGTTAGTATCATCAGAGAGCAAATGCTGAGGTTGCTCGTATTTTCTGCTGCCTTCTGAGAACTCTTTGGTGTTCACAGAGTCCACTGAAGAGTCCAGCACAGTCTCACTGCTCTTTTTGTGCTGAAGCTGAAGAGATCTGAGCTTTTGACTACAGCAGTTCTGATACCATTGCAACACAGTGCTGGTTTAACACGTGGTGCCCTTCACAAGTCTCAATCTATTATAACACACAGTAAATTCAAGGGTCTGGAAAAATTTGCAGCGAGGCAGCACTCTGCATTGGTGTTAAACAAAGGTGTGCAAGTGTTTTTGGATGTAGGAGGGGATACTTGTGACGTACACCATCTCCATTTGAGAGATGGACTTAAAAATTTTGTGACTTTTTAAAAAATCTATATCAGGGAACTGAATGTTGCCTTTTATTTCATTAGTATTGTTTTTCCTTGACTGTGTTTAGGAACAAATGTTAGCTGTGCAAGGATGTTTTGGCTGCCCTTTCCCTGGAAATGTTCAAGGCCAGGTTGGATGGGGTCTTGAGCAACCTGGTCTGGTGGGAGGTGTCCCTGCCCATGACATGGGAGTTGGAACTGGATGATCTTTATGGTCCCTTCCAACCCGAGCCAGTCTATGATTCTATAAGTCTACGAGGTCTCCTCTGGTTCTGAGGTTCTGATTGTTCAGTTTGGAGGCTACCATATGATTATTGAAATACCTCAAAGTAATAAGCTTTGATGCAGGAACAATGTTTGCACCTCAGGCTTGTGGCTGTGAATGGTTACATTTGGGAAGCCAATTTTGCAGTGAGCTTCCTATGTATTCCTAAAGGAAAGAGATAAATGCTGCTTGTGAGTGACAGCTTTGGGTTTCTTGAGCAAGAGCCAGCGTTTGCAGGAAGGTATAAAGCAGAATCACCTCATCAGCCGTACTGCTAATCTCTGCAAAGCCTAATATTAGCTAATTTGTCCTTGGTCACACTCAACCACAAGTCAGCTGGCAACCGAAGACTTTTGGCCAGCCTCAGTAGGAAAGTGGAGAAGTGGGGATTTAGCTCCTTAGACTCCCTTAAGATTTTAGCTTGGTGAAGTAAGCAACTGAATTTTATTAGTTGTCATGTACACCACAGTGATAGGAATGATTACTGTCAAAGTAGTAGGACTTTAACCTGCTCTGGATTTGTCTTATGATGTCCCTGTATGAGGGAACCTTGAAATAAATAATTTCCACTCTGGCAAGTGCCTGGTTTAAAACAAAATTGAAACCAATGCATTAAATGGTCAAAGTTCTGACTTTTTAGGTGGGAGGGAGGTAGTAAATAACATTGCCTTAGAGCAATTTCTCTCTTGTCATCCCTTTTCCCCTTGCAGTTTGCTGTCACTAATCACTGTGAGCCAGACTGTGCACATTGAAGAATCCTTCAGATGGAGTCAGTGGGGCTGCTGGTGGGTAATTTGCAATGCACACAGACAGGGCCATCAGGCCTCAATGCTATTAGACTCATTTCAGCTATGAATTCTCTGGGCAAGGACTTTCAGTAAAACATTGAGTGTAATTCAGGTGCTTTTTTGGGGATTTATTGTTTTGGGTTTTTTTCTTTCTTCCGCTTCTGATTTTTTCATACTGTTTTCTTCACACACACAGCACTACAAGGAGGAGAGCAGCAGCAGCTCTAATGAGCAATACTAACGTGCCTTGTTCCTCTGAAGGATTCCTTTGGATGATTTAGCAACCTTGCTTGAATCAAGAGCCTCATTGCTGATAGAAGGTTGGGAATGGGAGAACCCAGTTGCAAAGGCAGGGAAAAAAAAGTGCCATCAGTGTCTGGCAGCAGCAGGAGAAGCTGGTTGTGCTGGTGAATCACCTGAAGCACTCGCTCCTCTTGCATATTCCAACCACATACAGACATGTGCAGGCAGGGAAAATTCCTAGCATTGATTGTGTATGAGGGAAGGACCTGCTTATGCTGCCACAGTAGACTGTTTTCTCAGAATAAAATCTCGTTAGAACATAATTGCCAAAATCCTGGGATGAAATGCTTCTGTTAATCCCTGACACTGGGAGAAAAGTAGTCATTTATGTTTTAGTTTGCTTTGGGTTTTTTTTTCCCCAAATTTAATTACCAGCTTTGATGTGTCTATAATGGGAATAATGGCAGAGAATACAAGCTCTTCTGTCTCCATCGATACCTATACACTTGAATATGAATAGCATCTTTGTTTCAGGGTTTGGAATAATGGCTGAAGAAGGATACCAGCAGTGCAGCAGCTCTTTTCTTTTGTACTGGATCTAATAGGCCTGCAGAAAAAAAAATACCATTTATACTTTTCTTTTAGGCTGAAATTCACCCTGTGCAGAGGTCTGGCACAGGGCAGGAGCTTCACTTAAATCCTGCTAAGCCCTGAGACAGGCTTTTCAGGTTTTCCTCTGGTGGGTACAGGGATCTAGATCCTCCTGTTCTTGGGTAAAGACATGTAAGTAATACCTTTATGACTCAGGTACGTCTTGAAATATGTACCCAGATGGCAGAAAATCCTACTCTATTGTGAACCACATGGCTGGTAAGTCATGAAATATTAATGGCCATGCAAATTTTTGCTTCTGTATCACAAGCTTTTCTGTGTTCCTAACCCCTGACTTCCTTTAATCATCTCCTGGGTGTGTGGTCTGTTACTATTCTGAGATATCTTGTGAACAGGAGCAAAGTAATTACTTGATCCCTGCCTGCTGCAAGAATCTTTCTAAAAAGAAAATAGATAACTTGAAATGCTTCCTCCTTGCATTAAAATCAGCCTCACCTGCCTGCTTCACAAGATTTCTCTTCTGGTAGCCTGAATCAGACCTACAGTGTTTGGTGTTATTTTCATGACTGTAAAAACAGAAGATTCTTGGACCTCTTAAGTCATCACCTGCTCCCCCATAGATTAAATACAATTTCTGCTCAGATGTTTTCTCCCCTCTGCTCCCTGTCCTACTGTTTTTGCTTAAGACATCATTATAAATAAGCTACTGTTCCAACCACCAGACATTTTATTGTGATTTATTACAGGAAAGCCCAAAGATTTTTCAACCAGCAGCTGTACTGCTTGTTAGTCCTAGGGTTATCTTATCCCTCTTCCTAATAATTAGAGGCTGAATTAATGCCTGCAACAGGAAGTTTTTTAAGAACCAGGGCACATAGTTTTGGCAGAAATCCTTTCTTTACCTATTCTCTAACATCCCCCCCCCCAAAAAAAAAAAAAAAAAAAAAGTTATTATTGTGAGGAAACATTCAAACACTTCATAGCACCCTGCCAAGCCTAGGAGAGGTGAGTGGTTTGATGCCATGGGGATCTGACAGCCACATGAGAAGCAGCTGTACAAGCAACACAACTGGAGACAGAGAAGTAATCATAGAAGAATGTATGCTATATGGGAACTGTTTTAGTAAGCCAGCATGATGAAAGTATAGGCACGAGGAGGTATTTTTACAAGTGAGCTTGCAGTGACTGCCAAGAGCATAGTGTAACACAAGAGTTATAATGACCACACAACTTAATGCAAGGCTATTAAGTGTTGACCTACAAGTGGTTTCTGATTTCTGGAGCAATTCTGCCCAAGTGCAGGAGTGAGCAATACAGCACCAAACCCAGTGATTTAAAACAGAGGTTTCATATAGATAAGGAGGTGAGGAGACTAAGGTCAAAACAGTCATTTTCAGAGCACAGAAAAAGGAACTGGGATACCTCAGGTGTTTGTAATATCCTGCTATGTAATGCCTGTCATGAAGCAGAACCTTTCTGGTGCTCTACTGTTTCAGTTCTGTTGGTCTGTACCATTTCTGAGGAACAGGTGTCAGGCTGAGATGAATCCACACCCAGAATTTTAAAGGTACAAAGTTATCTACCTCACCCTTGATTTCTGAAAGCAGTTAGCTGCCTACAAGTCCTCAAGGGCATAGGTGTCTGCCAGCCACCACTTCTCAGATTTCTGGTGTGATTCATATTTTTCCATCTCTATCCTCTTGCCTCTGGTTGTTATCTAGCTGCCCAAAGTTCTACTTCATGTTTTTTCTTTCTTTCATACTTTTCTCGGAATTTTTTTTTTTCTGAAATGACCTTGTTGACTCCAGGTTCCTGTGAGAAAGGCAGACCCACAGCTGGGTTCACAGAAATGGCAGCTGTGAAGCAATATTATGTAGTGGCTTAAAACCTGGCAGCCTCCAACCTGACGACCACCTGCACCTTCACTGTGCCCTGTGCTGGAAGCAGAAACCCTTCACCCTCTGCCAGCAGCCGTCAGTGCTGTGGGAGCCATAAAGAAAGCAGCTGGAGCATCCCCCCAGGCTCTTCTGCAGCACCATGGTGTCTCACCACCAGATGACATACACCTGTCTGGTGCATCTAAATGCATGTATCACATCTAAATGCATGTATCACATCTAAATGATGGTGGTGAGTCCAGCTCCGGGTGTGGCTCTCCCTTATCTTGCAAAGGAGGCCGTTGCTAACTCTGGTTTTTGGAAAGAGAGGAGGTCTGATCAGCTGAAAGGAGTGGTGAGTAATCCTCATCTAAGTGGTTTTTTAACTAAGCTGTGAGTCACTCTAATGAACAATGCCAAAAGTGCTGACTTGCCCACCTCATGCTTCTTCACCTGAGACTTCACCTGAGGTTAACCTGCAGCCTTGGTGTGCCTCGGGGCCACCTTTTGGGCAGAGGAGCCCCAGGGACAGTGGTTTAATGTAAAACTTATTAATGGAAGTAATGCTTTTGTAGTATGTATACCCAAACAATCAGTATAAGTAATTAGGAGGCTTTCTGTGTTTCCTTCTGTATTTGGCACTTCCCTCTAAAGCTGCAGAATTGGTTTTTTCCTTTCAATAACATTTTCTTACCTCCTCAACATCAGGATTTCAGTTGCAGGTTGCTTTCTCTTGCTCTGCAGACACAAACCTGGCCAGCTAGAACTGGTTGTGCCAGTGTGGAGCAACTGGGCAGACAAGAGCATGGGATTTTCTCTGGGGAAGTCGGGGGACAGAATGAAGTACACCAGGCCCTCCTGTCTTCCCTGCTCTCCACCATGCCAGCACAGCAGGGTGAGATGGTGCCCATCCTCCCACTTCAAAGGCCACTCTGCCACCTTCCACTCCCCTGAGTGCAATGTCCTCAATGTCCTTGCTTGGCTTTAAGTTCCACCTTTCCTACCAGCAGCTCGGGGATTTTGAAAGCTGTTTGCCTCTGGTTTGAAGGCAAGGCATGGGCTGGCTTGGCTGCCCACAGAAAACTGCAACACCGGGTGTTTTCAGCAGCTTTCCCTGCGTGCATGGCACCATTTAAAGGAAAAGGCAAGGATGAAGGTGAAGGCTAATAATGGAAGTTTAAAAATGCAGCTGACATGATAGCATGCCATGCCTTTCATGCCATCCTTCATTTACTCTCCTGGCACTCTCACCTTCCCTTTTAATGCTCAGTTGTTTTTTCTCCCATGAGCATAGTGCTGCTGAGGCCCACTGGGGTTGCAGAGTTTGATCCCTTTACATGCCAGTGGGCATACTGTGGTCTGTTTTTCTAACCCTGCAAGTGAAATGATCCATGAAACCTCCACAGTGAACTCTGCTAAGGGAAGACTTCCATAATCTGTGGATTATGCTAAATATAGTTTCAGGTGTTAAAAACTTTGAGCTCTTAGAGCTCGCAGCTTTTAGAGAAATACCCCTCTTGTAGTTAAGAGCTTTTAATAGAGACTCATTCACGTAACACTTTCATGTGGGTGGGTGGTATTGGCACCAGCAGCGGGACACCTGCCTCTAGACCTGCTCTGGGTTTCTCAGTTAGGCTCCTTCCCTCACCAGCTGCAGGACATGGGCAGATCTTTGGGCAGTTCATCCTAGATTAGGAGATAAATAGGGGAAATCATTCTTCTCCTCTGTAATTTGTCTAGGTTCCCCATGTAGTTGGCTTAGCTGGATGTGAGCCCTTTAAACAGCAAAACTTTTGTGAGGTGAATGTTACTCACACTAAACCCCTCCCAGAGCCCATGGCAGGCGAGGCAGACAGCGAAGTCCTAGTCCTGTACCACAGCCTTGAAACCAGACTGTCTGTCCTTTTCTGTCTCTGAAACTTTTCTCTGTCCCTCCTGCCTCTGCTTTGCAGCCTGGATGCCCACCAGGAAGGTGTACAGCAGTTTGTACACAAATCTAGCTGGGTAACTGCTGCTATCTGCTGAATTGCATGTGTTTGTAAAACTCTCACCTTCCCTGATGGAGCTCACCCAGTGCCCTTCAGGTCCCTGGGGGTTTCCTACCTTGCAATAATAGGAGGAACTGCTCTGCCCCAAAATCCTCAGCAAAAAGCACTTGCTCAGGAGTACCAGGAGGCAAACAGTGTGAGTTCTGCAGCTGAACTCATATTAGGGGAATTATTTCAAGCAGTCTGTACATTCCTTCTACTTATAATTTATTATTAACAGTCTGAGAGGAAGAAAAATAATTCATTAAGCATCCACCAAAGCATTCATAAGACATTATTGAGATCAAGTCTCAGGGAAACACATGAGGCTTCACAAATATATTAAATTTTATCTACCCACTTAAGTCATTTTACAAAGGAAAGTGAAACTTAATCCAACTGCTCTGCCTCTGTAGCTGCTGCTCAAGAGGAAACAAATTCACATCCACCATAATCTGAGTAATAGGTTCAACACAAGCTCCCTCTTATCAGAGGAAAAGGAGCAGTTTAATCTCATAGTTTCTGCAGTCAGCCCCGTGCTTATCTATTCCCTTGTGGCCAGATATCCGAGCAGCCCAGTTAGAGGAGTCCTTTTCCAGGGGCCACACAGTAAAATGCCTCACCAGGAGACCTCTCGCCCTTCCTCCTTGCTGCTGGCACTTTGCAGGTGTCTTGTGTCCCAGATGGGAACTGTTTCCCAGTCCCATACCCAGACTTGAGAATAAAGTCTGAAAAAGTGAAATTTCTCCTGTAGCCCAAATCTGTAGTCTTGCTCCAGTCATCCATGAAACACTAAGGCACTGCTTGGTCAAACGTGCCCCTCAGAATGCCCCTGCTCTCTCTCCAATACATTGGACATTTGGTATACTTGCCTCATAACTATGTGGTGAGATGATTTGGTTTTGTTGAGAAGCTGAAGCTCACTAACAGCCTCATTTCTCATCCCCATACTTTGCTTTCTGAACCTCTTATCGCTTTCTTGTGCTATGCAGTGATGATACTGCGTGGGATATTACTTAAAAACATCATAAAGGCATTTCTGAGAGCAGTGGAGTCTTCAAAGGAGAATTCTTAGAAAGCTGGAGATATGGGGGGAGGGAAAATGTAATCTTTTTCTCATTTCAGATGGACTTCTGCCTTCCTTGAAATTCCTGTGAATTTCAAAGTCTTTGATAGCCATGAAACATCAGAGGAGCCTTTATGCTAAGCAAAGCCTGTGTGAAAGCAGTGATGTTTCTCACCAGGAGCTGCAGCACACCCCGTTCCTCCTCTCTCTGTTTGCCATCCCCTCAGCTGATGCAGCTGATCTGCGTCTGTTTGGGTGGTGGTGGCTTTGCCCTCACTGTGCCATGTAGGATGACACTGGAGCAAAACCCATTTCAGGACTTGCCTGCATAGCCTTAGCTGGTCCCCAGGGATGGCTGTTTTAAGTGCCCTGGGATGCCTTGCCTGTGGCAGAGTGCAGGGCACAGCATTTATCTCAGCCTCCCTTACAGGGTCAACATCAGGTGGAGAGGCCACAGCAAGGGGCTCTCCTGGGAGAGCTCTGGTGCTACCAGGCAGGGCTGGCAGGTTTATAGGCAGCCATTAATCAATGTGAATGTAGGTACTGCACAACCACCATGAGCTGTGGCAGCCACTCCTCGGGACAGGTACAGCCTGGGTGCAGCCAGTATTATGGGAAATTTTTTTCCCACAGCAGGACCAGCATTGGGATATTGTGCAGGGGATGCCATACAAATTTCAAGGGCTGCAGAGTTGGAAAATGACCCCCACGGGCCCCTCCTGAGTGGGTGGGCACTGATCTGTGTGGGTGTAGAGGTACCTGCTGCCTGCACTGTGCTGCCAGTGGCACTTGTAGGTGTCCTACCATAAATTCCTTCCAGAGATGTTGCTGGCAGAGAATAGCATCTGGTTGAGCAAAGGGGGAGAAAGAAGAACTGAGAGCGAAAGTCCCAAGGAAGGTGTTTTTCACCTGGGCAGTGATTATCCTCTGAAGACTGATGCATTCACACTTTCTTCATTCAATGGGAGGGAAGAGGCTTCTGTGGTGGTTGGGCAGTGGCACGGCCAGGGTGGTCATGGGCAAAGGGCAACCCCTGCTCCAGCAGGCTAGGATGTGCCTCATGTGTCCCTTCCCCATATTCCAGCCAAGCAGAGAAGCTGCAGCCTGACTGAGCAGGACCTGGGGCTGGCCCTGGAGAAAAAGTCTACAAAAGCTGAGCAAACAACATCTGCACCATTGCTGGGAGAAGGCAGTCAGTGCACTCCTGCCACCACGAGCAGACTCCAGGTGAGCCACAGTCTGCAGCATCAAGAGCTGTAGGTCTGAAATTGTCCCTGTCTAATTATGGTGAAGTTGCCAGCTGAGACTTATCTCATCCCTCACAAATGCAGGCTTATTTGTATCTGACCCACTCATCTTCACATCCAGACATATATGATCCATGGCTTTGGGAGTATATGCAAGGACTCTCCTCACTTCTTTCTTGTCCTTCAGTGCCTCCATTTCCTTTCACTCCCCAGGCATTCCATCTTGATTTATTTCCCCTTCTGCTGCTGCTTTGCACCCTCCTGCTTCTCAGGAGCTAGTTTGTCTTCTGCCTTCCTCTGGCATGCGTTCTGCCTGTACTTTATAGTATACAGTATAGATTTGCTACCAACAGGTAGCTCAGTTGTTCTTAAACAAGCTGAAGAAGTATGAGACTATTTTTGTAGTGTGTATTTTGGAGTATTTTTGCTATGTGTTCCACAGAAAATGAAGCTTATACTTTCTGCTGGAGCTGTGTTGTGAAGTAAATTTCTCTTGATGTGAAATGAATGCAATTTTTAAACATGTGACTGGCACAAAGTATACAGACAGTAGTGAGTTTTGGGGAGGATAAGGTGAACTAAGGAGTGGGGCAAGATGAACTTTTTTTTTTTTTTTTAACCTTGGCTGAGTTGTTTCCTTTGAAAAAGGGTGGTAATGTGGTAATGTCCTGGGCAGGTGTGGTACACAGCTATGCAGGGGTGTAAGCAGATCTGTGAGGCACATAGATGGTGATCAAAGGCCTTAATGACTTTTTTGTTAGATATAACACAGAGGGACAATGTTCTGACTAGTATTAAATGGACCAAGGTCAGGATATGAATTTGTAATTGAGGGAGAAGGCTGTAAAATAAAGCAACAGCATTGCCCAGCTCTTCACCTGACTAATGAAGCATGACTCCGTAATGCTGATTGTCACTGCCAAACACAGATTTAAGCACAGCTCCCATTCCCACCCTGCACTGTTCACCAAGCTGGTCCCCTCCAAAATGGCCTCACTTCTGCAGAGCCAGCAGACATGACTTAGCAATTACCCAGAGACCACATAGAGGAGAAGGGTATCAGGTCAAATTACTCCCCACCCCTTCTGTGCACAAAATGCAATGGTCTTTGGCTGAATTGTGTTTGAAATGCAGTGCACTGGCCCCAGGCAGGGACAGAAACAGGACTGCTACCAACCACAGGTGGAGTTACAGCAGCAGAGCTCCCTTGCCATCATGCTATTCAGTACAGAAAGTTTTACTAAAGACTTTTTAAAGTGTATGATGGAAGTGTTCAGCACCAGAGGCAAGTGTGGCAAGGGGAGAGGAAGGGAAATCATGCTGAATTCTGGCAGTATGACAGGACATTTTGGAAGACAAAGCCTCTAGAAGAAAGAGAGTAATTTGGGAAAGCTTTATTGGAAGTGAAGAAACAAAGATCTGTGGGCTCACTGGGAAGGCTCCAAGTGATCTGATCTGAATGTAAGGCAGAGAAACCTTTTTGCAGCAATAAGTAGCAAGGGAAGAAAGAAAATCCAACATAATAAAGTGGCAAAGTCAAATACCTGATTTAAGCCCATCTTCTGTCTTTTTCAGAAATGAGAGGTGCAATCTGAGCAAAACTAAGAGAAAGGAAATTTAAATACAGAAGCTAAAATATTAGTTACTATCCTCCTTTGAATTTTGGAAGAGTTAGCAGTTGAAGAAGGGTTGCTAACCAGAAAATATGTATCAGAGAGCCTGTCATGGCTTAGCAGTTTGGGTGGACCAAAAACCAAAGCACAGAATTATTATTACCACATCTTCCCCCCAAAAAGAAGATAAAAGGAGAATAAAAATTGAAGACTCAAAGTTGGAAATTGAAAACAACTGGAGGCAGATTTGCTAGCACAGGGGAAAGGCAATAACAGAAGGGATAAAGAACAAAAATACAAATATATATATATATATATAGATACAACCCAATCTTGATGGTGGCAAGGATGGGTGCCTGAGGGTCCCTTGCAGTGGGACTGACTCAGGAAGAGGGTCCATGGCTCTTCCCAGCACCCAAAGGATGTGGACTCCAAAGAGCAGGTGGTGAACTGGGGGTAAAGGAGTGCAGGGAACAGCAATGCAGCCAGGAATGGGAGAAAAGAGGAAGGGCTGTGGTCTGCCTGACCTTAATAGAGTATGGGCAGGGAATGGGAGGGAATAGACCCCTCTGTGTTCTGCCCCTCTCTGAAACTGAAAGCCCTCCTGTTTGAGTTCTCCATCTTCAGACGATGATGGAGGATTTCCTGAGGACTGGTGGGTCCATTGAGTAGCCAGGGTGGAAAAGCAGAATTCTTCCAGGAAAAGTCTTCTAAAGAAGGTGAATGATTTTGGAATATTGGTCTTCACTGCAGACAGAGAGAGAGAAAGATGCAACCCTAACATGCTACTCTTAAGCAGTAAAAACCAAAGAACTGTTGGCCTTGCAATAACAAGACAACTCCTTGCCACTTGACTGCCATCAGCCTCCCTGCAGAAAGGGTCATTGCCTTTTCAAAAAAAACTCCTCTGGGGCTTTTCACCTCTTGAATTCTGTGGGGCAAAGCACAGCTGCTACTGGAAGAAGAGTTGGTTGAGGAGTGCACCCATCTTGCATCAAGTTTTAGGGTTTTGTTCCTTGATGGAACAAACATATATGTTTTCAAGTATTTCTATGGGAGAGAGATGTGCATTGTCAAAGTCAAGTATTTTTGATTTGCATCTTTTTTTCTCCAGATGCAATGGTCTGTCTCTATTGGAAATGTTGTTTTATCCTTATGCCTCAGGAACATGTTTCAGCTTTGACAAGACAATGGGTACAGATGATCTCTCCCCTCCCACCTTGTCAAACAAAATTTGGTCAGAAATAGTCTGTCTGATTTCTAGTGCAGACAGACAGTGGGAGAAAAGGGAAAAGCCTTCCCTTCACTGAAAACTTCAGTGACTTCTTGTCAGCTGGTACAAATCTTGATTCTAGCTCTAGATTTCAAGGCAATGATCAAATCTGGTAGGTAGTACTTGAAGGAAATTTTGGGAAAAATAGGCTGGTTGGGTTTTGCCTGATTTTAAAATCCCTGTACCATATTAATCATGTATGTGCTTCATAATCCCACAGTAAATAGCTGTAATTTTCCCATTTCACAAAGTAAAATGTCCACATGCCCACTTGCACACAGAAACATTGATCCAGGTGCAGCCTGGGGAGTATAGAAAGGTCATTTTTGAAACTGGGGAGAGATTGAGGGTGTTGCTGTTAATCACAGATGGGATGTGTAACATCTTTCTGACAATAAACAATGCAAATAACAGTTTGACTGCCATCACTCTGGCCTAGAAATGCTGTTAAGACAGTTCTTGCACTTTAATACAAATAATAACCACTGTAGTCTCTCCTCTGTTGTCCTGGCTGGGTTGTGCAATATTTAGTGGTGTAAAATTCTCACCAGTTCTAAGGATCACAGCACCGCTATGAGTTTTGCCTTTTTTGCACTCACTCTTCTTGCTTCCCAAGCCAGCTGCAGTGACTGCAGGCAGTCAGTTCCACCTTCTTTTTCCCCCTCCCTGACTCTGCTGTGTTTTTGAGCAAGCTCAGATTACCTGGAGCCTCTGGATGTATTTCCATCCCCACTGTTCTGTAAAATCAACAAACAGCCCCACCTTCCCCCTCCCCATTTCCCTTTTCTGAATGCTTAAAGGCTTGGGAATTTAGCACTGCTGGTGGGATTTCAAAGCCCAGCCCAGGCTCAAGTGCCAGATTTGGGCTAAACAGCTGCTGTGTAGTGTCAGATCTACACACTACAGTGATTTGTACAGCCCATTGCTGAACCAGCTAAAGCTATTTGTTTAAAAAATAAAGAGACAGATAAATTCAACTCTTCCTCTTCTCCTAGCAAGCTGATATCATGTGCCTCTCTTAAAGATGGCTTGCTCCAGAATGCATTAGAGCTAAATTATCATTTATGTTTGTCACAGGGATTGCTAATGTGTAATGAGATTTTAAAGTTAATGTTTTGTACAAAGCACTTAGTGGAGCTGGGATGAAATTGGTTCGGGATTGTGATGTGGTGTTTTAATTAAAGATATTTTCCAATCAGGGCTGAGAAAACGACTTGTCAGATGATTTTCTACCCATCAGCCAATATACCAGTGCAATGCTGGTCTCGCTTTCTGCTTTTGGGTTTTCTTCAGGGAACTGGGGGAGAGAGCCTCTCCAATTCTCATGCAGAAAAGCCTTCCTTAGCTGCAACCCTTATAGGAGAAGAAAGATGGGTCTGGTGCTCTGAAACTTTCACCTGGGTGTCAATGGTCTGGTTCAGTGGAGCATGATGCTAGCCTTACACTGCTTTGATTTTGTTGAAATTGCAACTGCAGCTTGGTCCTATAAGTGCTCACAGACTGAAAGCAATGGCAAGCCAGATCTTGCTAGGCAAGTCCTGAGTTCTTGTCAGCCATTGGTCTGACTGCCAGCTCCTCTTCCCTTTCTTGCTTTACCATAGGCACAGGAAAATGTGTGGTGTAGGTCCAAAAGAGAGAGAAGGGATTTCAAAAAACTGTAATTGGTAAAACTAGCATGATGGTGACCAAGTTATCTTTGGCTTCAACAAACAGGCTTTCAATGCATGACTCATTGCAAACATCAAATGCATGTTAATGGGCATAGCTTTCAGTAACTGCTGGACAATAAGGTTGTTATTACCAAACTAACACATTGTTATCTTAGCTATCTCTGGCCAATGCCGGGAACTTCAGCCAACACCAGATCTAAAGTTGGTTTATGTTGCTTAAAACAAAATCACAAAGCTATAACCGGGCATGAAATGCAGGCATGGATAACGCAAGACTCTTGCAGAAAAACAGCTGCCCTCCTCCTCCTCATTTGCACTGCACATCCAATAGCCCTGAGAGGCTAAGATGGGTAAGAGCTGTGGAAAGAGAACAGGGAGAATGAAGAAAAGTGGCTACTGTAGAGAAGTGACTAAAGGAGTTGCGTTTCCCAGTGCTCCCCACACTTCACCCCTCTCCTCCCGCCCCTCCACGCATCAGAACTGTGACCAAGGAACCCCTTTGCCCCCTGTCACCTCTCCAGGCAAGGGGCACTGACCCCATATCCTTGGACAGCCCCTCTGGAGGATGAGTCAGCTCCATGTATGCAAAACATCCCTGCTGGAGACCCACTCAGCATGGGTGTGCAGCTGTGACACGACAGCATCATTAACTTGGATAATAGGACTGAGCAACAGCAAACCACCCTGGATTTGTATAGCTCCATGTTTGTTTTTGCAGTGTTTCTGACTTAAACCCCTCTAGGGCTGCATAGCTGTAAACCTTTCGGTATCATGCATTGCATTCTGCTTGCTGAGATAATAGAAACAAATCCTGCCTTCTATGCTCACGAGTTCAAAATGGTTTGGTTGGTTTGCTTGTTTGCTTTTCTACAAAGGGCAAGGAGAAAGCTTTCATTTCATAGAGAATTTTATTGTTTTAATATATGTGGATGAGTTGTTTGGTTTTCATTGGTTGTTTTTTGGTTTTGGGTTGTGTTTTTGTTGTGTGGTGGTGGGTTTTTTTTGGTTTTTGTTGTTTTGGCTTGGTTTTTTTTCAGGTTTGCCTATCCACAGTTTCCATGACTGGACACAGGTGAGCAATTAACAGGCATTTAAATCCCAAAAGTAAATTGTAACATAATCTCTTAATTTGGTGAGCTCACTTGCTCTGTATGGAAATACACCTCAGCTGTGTGAAAGTATGCTACTGACTAGAATGGAGAGGTGAAGGTGAATTTTTCAGAAAAGAATCTCACATTTACACCTCTACTGTGTGGTTGATGCATGAATATGCTGGGTATTTTAACATTTTTTTACATAAACTTTATCAGGGATCATATGATCTCAGGAGACTACAAAGACAGGAGACATCAAGCTGCTATTTAGGTCAGTCCCTCAGTAAAAGAGCATCCTTCTCCATACACACCTCAACTTCATTGTACATCCCTTGTCCAGCTGTGTGAGTGCTCTGTCTGCAAGAACATTGACACACCATTTAATGAGAGGTGTTGACCTTTTCAGTGGCAGCGAGGTACAAAAATGCATGGGGCATCTTTTGCTGCCAACTCCAAATGTTCCAAAATCATGAGTCAGATCTTCCTGACTCATAAATTATAAGACTATCTGAAAAAAAAGTGTTCATGAAAACACCAAACAAATGTGTTGGTGTTCTTCTCTGCCATATGGTTTATTGAGTCTATGGTTTTGAGCCCTCAGAGGTCATTCAGTTCAAATTTTAAGTCTTCTGTTCTCTATAAACCATAGAAAATTCTGCTGATGTTCCCATCCACTCAATTACAGGAGTCAGTTACAGGAACTGAGAAATAATGGTGAACTCTAAGAGGGGCACCTCTGTTGTGCTTCTGACACACATCTCTGCCAACATGTGCTGAAATGTGGGAATCAAATTCTGCTTGAGGGATTCTGCTGGGCAAAAGCTCTAGGAGATATAGAAAATCTGGATTCATGTCCACAGGGACAGTGCTAAAGCTTCTGAGTTTTCTGCTCAGTGTTGCCAAGACGCTGAACCAGCTGACCAGTTTAGGTCCCTGTGTTTAGAGATCCCCATCTGTGTGGATTGTAGAGTAGAGTGGAGATTGTGGAGTAGAGAAGGTTGGTGGAGAGGCAGGATAGTGAGCCATGGAAGGACTCCCCATGCTTGGTGTGATGAGGATTCTCCTGTTGGTAATGCAGGTCATGCACCCACACCTCCCTCACTCTGGAGGATGAAAAGGACAGATTTCAGCATGTGGCAATGGCACCATCAGGTACATTATTGTGCTGAGCAATGGAGCAGGGGCTTAGGCACATCTCTCCATGCTGCAAGATTCGCCTTCACCGTGGCTTTAGGCACAGGCATAACCAAAATAGATTAAATGCTTCTGCAGCAGTCTCAGCACTTGAGTGATCAGATTTGGTGCTTGTGAGAGGAATGATTTCACACCAACAGTGTTGCATTTTTTTGCTTTTACACTCACATTTTCATCTGACCCCTGCTACTGCAAGGTCAGTACTCCTCTGCCACTGCTCCTGAGGGACCTGTCCTTGCCAACATGCCCTTGGCACCACAGGTAACTTCAGCACAAGAGAGTCCATGATGGCAGCAGGAAGGTGGGTTGAAGCAGCTGGTCCCAGTGGGCATACACATGCTTGGGAGCCAGCCCCTTCCTGATGCCCACAGTGGTGTCCCAGTGCTCTCTATGGTGTCAGAAAGGTTGAGTGGAATGTAGCAGGGAGGGCTGTGTACGGAGCTCATGCTTCCCCAGCACAGGAGATGCTGAACATGAGGAGGCACTCCAAGTGTGTGCGTGCACATGGACCTTATGCTGTGACTCCTGAGAAGGTGGTTTCAGAGAGCTGCTTCGGATAAGGATTTTAGGCACTTATTAGGCCTGAAATACAGATAGAATTTTCAGTGGAAACCTGTTAGGTACTCAGCAGTGCTTGGAATGAAACCATTCCTTAACCTGCCAAGTAGACAATACCATCCATGCTCCTGTGTTGCGGCTCTGCTGGACTCATTCAACCAACCATGTGCCCTCTTCTCCCATACCTAACGGCACCTCTACCCCCAAGGACTCCAACCCCAGATAAAGATTTGCTTCTTTATGCTATAAGGTGATTATCTCCCTCCTCTGCACTGTCTCTTTTGTTCCAGAAAGCCTTTGTAGCTTCAGTTTGAGATGTGTCTCTTTTGGCCTCAAAGCCAGGGATTTTGGACTCTCCAGGTGTCTGGCCTTGGATCCTGCTATGTGTCAGGGTGCCAGAGCCGTTCTGGAGGCTGCAGTCATCAACTCCCCAGTGTCTCACTGCTTTAGCACATTTGGCTATGCCCTTTGGCAGCCTTCACTTAGTGCCTTGACACCAGAGTTTTGATTATAAAACTGGAGTTTCCTGGGATCATTGGTTTAGTTCTTCTCTCACTGGTACAAAACTTCTAATTCTATGAAATGATCTGTTTTCCAAGCTTCTGTAGCAGGAGTTATCTTGCTCCAGCCATGGATTCATGGACAGAAGATGCTAGTGGGATGCCCTGGTTGCAGCAGCTGCTCATACCAGTATGTCTGTTTAGCAAGTACAGATGGAAAATGCTGTTGTTTTCCCCTCATTGATCACTGTCCAAAGCATCTGAGGCTCCAACAGAAGAGCCAGAAGGTAGCAAAGCTGATGTTCCCACAGCTCTGGTACTTCCTATCACATCTCAATTTCTTAACAAGTTACCATGCTGTACTTCAGGCTCAGCATTGTAGCTATCTTGGCCCCTTGTAACAGGTCTGTTCTGGCACAGAAGCAGCTGCAGGCACCTGCAGCAAGCAGTTCAGCTCAGGTGTAGGGACATGCAGGTCTCTCAAAGCCTAGGAGACCATTTGCCTTTTAACTATGTCTTTTTTTCCTTCTTTTTTTCTTTTCCCTGTTGCTGGTGCAGGTGGCTGGACTACTTCAGTTTTAGGCAGATAAAAACGTCTGTAGCTGTTAATAACAACCACCCCTGTCCCTCTGCCATTTTTCTTTTGTTGTTTTACACAGACTTTTACAAGTGGCTCCCTCTCAAATTTCTGGTGAAATAAATAATGTTGTCCAAGGCTGTAAATCTGTTTCCCTCTGAAGGGAATAGGGGGAGGAGGACAACACAGGCACAGGAATGCTGATGGAGATGCTGAGGAGGGCACGGTTGCCATTAGGCGGCACAATTATGGCAGCTTCACCTGGTTTCTCTTCCCTCCTCCCCCATCCTTCCCTGAGGAGGGTTTCCTTCAGTTCTCCACTCTTTCCAAAAGCAGTGAGTCCACCAAGGGGGGGTGGCCTATGGATTGAGAGGTCCCACTGGTCACCTGGCACCTCATCAGCTCAGGGTGTCATTGCTTTATTTAATCTTCTCCTCAGGTAAGGTTTATTCTCCCCCTTTTCTGCACCTTTGCTAGGAGTAATGTCAAGGTGCCCCCTGCTTTGACACCTTCCCTTGAAAATCACCCCTGAAACCAGACCTGGTGTGGGACAGTGCCCTGACAGGTCACCATGATGGGAACATCGCAGATCTCTGCTTAAACAGGCACAGCAGCCCAGCAGACAGATGTTCCCTTCTTTCCAGGGCACCTGTGCCTCAGTACATCTGCAGACAGGAGCACTGAGCAGAGGGGTGGGCCTGAACAGACAGACCACACTCTGAGAAAGCTGCTTAAATTGCTATGTTGATCTCTATCACTCCTCAGAAACCTTCATTTTTTTTAAAGGTAGCTAAGCTTTTGCTAAGTAAATACAGCAGGTGCTTTTCCATCCCTTGTCACCTGTTGGTAGCTGACTCTTCCTTTTTCTCTGCCTGTGGAGAACTTAATGTGCAGGACATCATGTTGCACCAAAACTTTCTGGCTCCTGGCTTCCACGCTCCTTCTTCTCCTGCCCACAGTGCTTGTCCTGGCGTGGGCTCTTGCTACAGGACATGTGATGTTTTGTTTTTTGGTTGGTTGGTTTTTGTTTTAGTTTTTTTGGGTTTTGTTTTTATGTGTGTGTGGTTTTTTTGGTTGGTTTTGGGTTTTTTGGCTTTTTTCCCTTGTGTGCAAAGCTTCTTCTTTTCTAAACCCATAAACTCACAACTGCTCACATGCAGCCAGGAGTGGTTTATGATGAGAAATGGTCTGTCGGCTGCTGCAGGCTCGCAGCTACACAAACGTGTTGTCTGCAGAAACAACAGAGAAGCAGGGGGAGGCAGGGAGAGATCAGCTGTGAGTGGGAGGGTGAAGATATGGGGAGTGGAGGTCAGAGGAAGCGTGGGCTTGAAAACAAGACCAGAATGTAATGCTATTGCTCTGTGATTCTTTTTTAAGTAAAAAGGCAGATAAAACTGGCAGGTTTTAACATGGGCAAGTGTCCAGATATTCCTTCCAAAGCTGGTAACTTCTCTGTATCAGCTCTGCCACACACCTCCCGTCACCACTGCTCAGGGGGCACAGGTAGTGCTGGGTTGCTTGTTCCTCAGCTGTCAGATCACAAATACAGGTTGTTATTTTTTGAGACTATCAGTAAATTGGAGAAAAATCAGTGGGTCTTTGTCTGGCCACTGACCAAATCAAAGTCTCGCTTTGGTGTGGGAAGCCTCAGAGAGGGTTTTAAGTACTGAATATTTGTCACTGACTTTGCAGGCTCCATTGCTCTTACTCCTAATCTTCCTCGCTTGCTCATGCTGTGCATGCAGAGGCAGGGAGGGATGATAATGGACTTGCAGTTGTACTTGCCGTTCCCATAACAAACTGCAGGATCCTCACATAAATTGTTTGAACATGTAACACTGCTCTTATTTCTTAATGATAAGGGCTTAGGAGCTGCCCTTTTCTCAAATGAAAGAAATGAACCAAATGTTATCTCTTTGTTTTAAAAAATGATCCCTGCAACTACAACAAAAAGCCATTACGATGATCCTTAAAAGTCTTGCAAGCTTTTATGGGAGAGATTTTCCACTCATCAAGTCTGGCTCTGCTCCCACTCCCTCTCTCTCTTCCCAGCTTCTGTATTTTAACCTTCTTAGGGCAGCTCAAGCTTCTGGATACAGCTGAGCTGAAAAAGCTTGCCCTGGAGGACATGTCAGAGGTCTCACCTGGAGGGAGAGGTTACTCCTTTGGATACTGTGTCTAAAGCCAAGTGCTCTCAATATATACTCCAGTCCCGAGTGCATCCATCATCTATTATATATCTATACTCAGTGTTTACACAGGTTTCTTGTTTATAATTAAATATTAATTCAAGGCTCTGCATCTGCTTCTAAGCCCAACAGTAGTATCCATTGCTTCTGCTGAGCAAATAAAATCTCACCCTAACCTTTTGGTGCTACAGCACAGATCTGATAGGTGGATGGTGCTGGGCTCATGCCAAGCCACAGTCGGCAGCCTGATGACTCTTGTCTGGACCAGTGAATGCAGCAGGGCCACACTTAAAGTTGAAAATTTCTAAGTCTAAAGAAAAAAACCCTTCCTTTATCTTGTGGCTAGTAGGTCTATGTCTCTGCAGTTAGGAGGAAAAAAAACCAAAAAAACCACAACAATTTGAGCAGCAAATACAGACAAGTGCATGTTCACACACATACTCAGTTTTGCAGTGCTGAGTCTGATGTAAAAAAATGGGATGATGTGAAGTTGCTTTACTTCCATCCCAAGACAGCATTTGAGCCCTTGGAGCTGGTTTCACAGTCTCTAGAACAGAAGGCCTGGCAACTTAACCCATTTGATTTTTGCTTAGCCCTCCTAGCTTACACATGCTTATGTAGGTTAATGCACACACCCATTAACTTTCTTGCTGTCAGCTGCTGTTAGTGTATCTGTTTAATGCTCTGCTGGGAGGGAGATGGATGGGCTCCTCCAGATGCCATCTTGACAATGCTTTTTTTAGTTCAGCCCCAGGGGATGCAGATCCTAGATGGCTCTCTTGGAGCTGCTTGTGGCCAAGCAAAGCAGTCCATAGACAAGCTCTCACCTTAGATTTCCAGTTTAACAACACCCCATGCTATTCTTAGGTATATTAAGTGGAAATAATGTTTTTACAAAAGTATGTAAGCATAACTGTCTCCCAGGTGGGGAAAATGAGCCATTGAGGACTTCAGTGATAAGGGCTGAGCCAGTTGGAGAGGTGTGAATTGGCTCCCCGTTTATAAGAGCTTCATCTCAATGATGTGTCTCCTAGCAAAAGGCTGTAGGGAGAGGGCTGGCATAATGCTGTGCCTAGTAGAAAGTAGGTGGATTTACTTCAGTATTCTTTGAAAAGCAAAAAGTGGGAGTCTAGGTAGGAGTTAATATCAATGTATTATGCACTGTCTGCTTTTTGATGTATCACAGAATTGGTCAATGCAAAGAGAAGCAGGGGGAGGAAAAGGGAGAGAGAGGTCTCGAGCCAGTGCAGATGGGAGGCATGGCTGAGTGATGAAGAGTGAAAGATGCTGACTGGGCTGAGGCTGCACATGAAGAACTGGCTGCCCTTCCTGATCCTCCCTAACTGTGGAGAAAGACAGACCTCAACAGGGCTGCAGCTGAAAGGGGGAGCACACTTGTTTTGTTCGTGTTTGTGTGCAAATACCATGAAACTGTGGAGTCGGTGCCATCTTTCAAAACAAGTTGTCTGTTGTCAAGGAAGAGAAGTGGGGGTTTTTTTGGCCCTATTTGGAGTTGCTGGAAGTATTCTGTTACCACTGCTGAGGCAGACAGGTGGGTGGAAAGTCTTCCAGCTGCTGGACACCCACTACAGAAGGAGCTCCCCCTCCCCTGCTCAAGAAAGCATCCTGTCTTGGAGATACAACCCATGGGTGGGGAGAGGCTCTCACGGGCTGAGAGCACTTCCAAAACCTAAGCAGATTCTGCTGTGCTAAGGTCTTCCTCCTTTGTTGGATGCATTTCTGAGCTCTTACTGACAATTACCTTAAATTAAAATTAAAAGCTGCTGGCTGTTCAGTACAGCCAAGAGCATTTTGGCAGTGGATGAGGGAGAAGAAGGGAGAGAGATGTGTCCTCACCTAGACCTGCTGTTTAACCTGAGTGTGTAGGGCAGAGAGAGGAGAGCAGTGCTGCTGGAGATGTTTTCAGGGTCTCAGTACATTGCTGCCCTGTATCTAGCCCTGGTGCAACTCAGGAGAGGGCACCTGCAGGGTGGGGACATGCACCCATGCCAGCCAGAGCAGACAAGGTGGCTTCTCAGTGCGCTCATTTAGATTTATGCTCTTCAGAGCAGCTGCAGTGAGGTGGAGGATCTGGGTGAACTGGGCTGCTGTACCTTCTTCCCATGCACATGCACAGCCTCGGCTTGCCTTGGGGCTGGCCAGTTTGTGTGGGTGGGTGGCATGGGGAGAAGGACAGCCCAGTGGATCTGTCCAATTGGGCCTCTCTTGCCTGTGCTGACTTGCAAGGCTCTGTGCTGGGTGCCTGGAGGGAAGCCTGCCACCATTTAGGTAGAGAGAGGTAGTCATCCTTACGTGCCTGCACCTTCCTGGTGTTTGCACAACCACCTCATCCTTGGGCTGGTGGAGGTAGAGGCTGGCCAAATGTGCCTGGATGGAGCTTTGGTGTCCAGAGCTTGGGCCTGTGCTCCCAGGGGAGCTGCTCTGTGCTGTCCTATTTAGGCACTTTCCATCACTCAACTCGAGTTGCTGGGGATCATGTGCATCATCTGGCAGAGCAAGGAGTGAAGTGGTGACAACCATCGTGTGCTGCTGTTCTTCCCTCTTCTCCCTGAAAGGAGAAATCTGGACAAATGTGTCCCCAGGTTTGTTGTCTCACAGAAAGGCATATGCAGACATGAGTGCAGGCTTGATGGCACATGCTCAGAGAAGGCAAAGCCAGAGCCCTTCCCTCTGCACAGAGCTGGAAGGGACAAAACCTGAGGGAATCTCTCTCTGTGGGTTGAGATCCCACCAGTGCCCAGGGCTGGAGGCAGCTCTGACCCCATCCCATGCCCCTGTGCTCTGCAGCCAGTGAGCACAAACATGGGGAGCATGAAGACAACCGGTGTGGGGCAGCTTTTATTTGGTTTGCATGGTGGATTTTGCTGTTTTCTGAGAGCAGGAATGCTGCCTGCTTGCTCGCCTCCCCTGGCGCAGCTGCACCTCTCTGTCCCAGCCCCAGCTGCTGCAGCTTAGCTTTGCTTCAAAACACATTCTTGTGCTGGGTGCAGTGCTTCTGTGCTCTCAGATGGAGACGGGCTTTTAGCTGCCTCTGCCTGCATGGCATCTGCCTTTTTAATCCTCTGCATTTTCCATAACCTAAAATAAACCAGTAACAAATCTGGGATGCATTTCTCTAGCCAAGGGGACAGATCTAGGACTGTAATGTTTTGCACCTACTGTGATTTTTGCAGTCTCCCTCTCTTTCTTTCCCTCTCTTTCTTTCCCTCTCTTTCTTTCCCTCTCTTTCTTTTTCTTCCTTCCTTTCTTTCTCTCTTTCCCCCTCTCTTTCTCTCCTTCACACAGAAGACTCACAGGAAATGTATTCTTATGTCAATAACATTCAAAGGTGAAAAGAAAACCTGCCAGAAGAGAGTCTTAAAAGTCTGACATATTACCAGAGGAGAATTTTCAGTAGAATTATGCTGGAATTCTTCCAATAAATAAATTCTGCAGACTTGTAAGGGAGAGCTTTTAGCTTAATGAAAATATTACTTAAATTAAAATTCATCCCATTAAGCCATCAATTCCATTGTCATTGCAACATCATGTGTTTAATGTTAATGACATGCACAAATAAAAAGGAAGGAACCTATTTGTCTTACTGTGACAAAAGTTAAGTAAGGTCTGCAGTGGAAAGTTAAATACAAGCCAGAGTGGGTACCAGGCAGGGTCAACAGAGTACTGGTTAAAATGCACTTACAGAAGGTATATTGCACAGTATTGAGTATGGGAAAGCTAAGAAGACTGTATTTTCAATGAACTGATTTCTATTTCTTCCCCTCCAGGGTCTTCAGGACAAGGTCTTCTGCTCTGTTGTTTTTCTTTTGGATCCTCACATGGAAAAGAGAGTGGATCCCAGACCCCAGCTGCAACACACACTCACTGTTTTACGAAAGAAACTGTGGGCACCTTGAAGCGGAGCTGCCAAATTCAACCCATGTCTTAAGCTCTTTTCATTTCCAAGGTGACAAGAGTAGGTTTTCATGCCACCTGTGTCAGGACCTTCTGCTTCCAGCCAGGCCAGACAACCTGGGGGACAGCACTCTGGACATTTTTGGAGTCTTCTCTTCCCATTCTGTAGAGGGGACAAGGCCAGAGCAACAGGTGAGTGAGGGAAAGGGAAAAGCTAAATGTCTTCTTCCACTTCTGCCTTTTTGATATAATCATTCTGGACTGGAAGCAGAGAAGGCAGCAAAGAAGGTTTCTGCATTTTCTGGTGTGTTGCTCGTCAACAGACCACAAGGCTCTTGCTTGGGATGGATGCGAGGTTGGCTGATCTCCCACTCTAAGGGTTTTCCTCATGAGTCACCCACTGTGGCACAGATGTGTGTCCTTGAGGGTCACCCCAGGCTGGGAGTCCACTGCTGGGGCCCTGAGAAGATCAATGGCAGAAGCAGCTTGGGAAGGATCTGGTGTCCAGGAGATGGGAAGGACTGTGTCACTCTTGGACAGGTTGTAGCAGAGCTGTGGGGAGAAAAGTTGGATTGGGCCAGCCCATGTGGAACTGGCACACCATAACCACTGCATCTGGGGTGCTACATTGCACCCCTACCCTTGAGAGTTTGCTTGGGTTTTTCATGTCAGCTGCAGTAGGTTGGGGTGCCTGGGGGTTATTACCCATATCGCTTCAAGAGGGTCTGGCTGCCCTGGCATACAGATGCAGAGAGCACTGAGGATTTGCCACGAATCCTTACTGAAAAGCAGGTGGAATGCCAACCCAGGGGAGAAAGTTCAGCATTTAAAGCACTGCTTATAGACAACTCCACTCCCACCCCCCCAAAATTCAAGTCTGAGGGCTTAAGAAGGATTTCAAAGCAGCATCTATATGTGTGCTAATTAGTGACTCAGTTCAGGCTCCAGTCCATACTCTTAATCTACTAATTCAACAGAATAAGAGAGCAGAGAGATTGAAAGGTGGGAGGGATCGTTGCCCATTAGTAGTGTCTTACATACTCATGTCAACACCCAAGACTCCAATAGCAGCTCGAAGGTGGTATCTGCCTCCTACCTTTTAGAAGGCAAACCAGATGCTGTTACTGTGGTCAGAAGACCTGCATGTCACAAAATGCTCCATCCACCCAGTGGAAAGGAGTGATCAAGTTTATCTGTCTCTTAGGGTGGGTTCTCCTTGCTTCAATTTGTCCTTCACTGAAGGTGAAAGTGCCTCCGGGCAGGAGGGCCAGTTCCCAATGGAAGGCTACATGCACTGCAAATCGAGGTCTTAGCTTCCCCCAAACCTGTGAAAAAGGTTTCACCTGCAGCTTTTTCCATTGTTCCTGACTTCTTGGTCTGTGCTGCAATGTGTTGGGAAAAGTACTGGAGCAGGCTTCTTGTCCCTACATAGCCTGGGGAATGTTTGCAACAAATGGAAAAATGACTCAATCTGAAGCTTGAAGTAGCTGTAAGTGAACAAAGAACCCAAGGAGGTCACCAGCACATCCCACATGGGTTTCTCATGACCTCTTCTCAGGCTTTGCTATGCAAAATGAACAGCACTTTTCTTCCTGAGACCAAGAATGCTTTTCTAGCCACGTTCCAAGGTTAAACCATCCATTTGGCCTTCTCCATCTATATGAATTAACTATTGGAAACACTGCAGATGTGTCATTGTTAGAGCATGTTTTGAGAACAGCTTCAGGAGCACCAGACATATTGTTACTTGTACAGAGGCAGGGTTTCCAGGCATTTCCCTGCAATTGCTATTTAAGTTCAATTACAACAGTGGCTTCCCAGTCTCTCTTGTTTCCAGGTTACTCCTTTGCCACAGAACAAGTATTTATTTTTCACCAGTAGTACAAAATGTATTTTCCTTGGATTACCTTGAGTACTCCTCGCTTGTGGTCAGTAAAAGAGAAGTTCAAAGCAAATCTGACTGCTATGTGTTGTCATGGCTACTTTTCCATAGCTTCTTTTCTCAGCCTTCTGAGGTAGGGTTGGGCTTTCACTCAGGGGCACCAGGGTTCATTTCCAGTGGTCTAGTGTTTGGATTTTTTTGTTATTTTTGGGTTGTTTTGTTTGGTTGGTTTGTTTTTCCTTCATTGAGAGTCCTTTCATATTCTGATGAAATTGTTCTTGATTTCATCTTTCCTTCCTGCTCCCCTCGGGTCCTCTGTCTTGCTTCAAAGTGACATTGTACCAGCAGACTTCTTCACACCTGTTACAATCCAGGGACAACTCACTCTTGGGAAAAAAGTGGGCAGTTTGTGCATTCCTATCATCACCAAGAGCTTCCTGTGATGGAAAATAGTTCAAGGTTTCTGAAGCTCCCCCCTCTCACAACAAATTTAGCCTGTGTGCAGGGGTACAATCAGCACATCTGTTTGTTTTATATATATATATATATATGTATGTATATATAAAAAAAAACTGCCTATCACCATATTGATAAACATTCTTTGGAACCACTCTCCACAGCCAGTATTGTCTTCTTCAGGAAATGAGTGAATTGCTTTCTATTACCCTCCACTTCCCTGCACTCAGCCTGTCTGCTTTGAAGGACACTGTATGCTTAGTGCAGTCCTGAATTAACTTCTCTCCATATGGCCCAAACTTTTTGGATATGGTTGCCATTTGGCACACTGGTTGTGAAAGGCTTGATTATAGGCCTGCATTGGTACACATGGACCATTTCTCACCTGGGAAATGGGCATGGCAATTCTTCCATCTCTTTGAGGGGCATTCTGAAGAAAATACATTAAATCATCCTGACCTCTGATCTCTGTGATTATTACATGAAAGTAGTGCATGTCAGCCAGGTAGGCATACATAGCAAGGCAGTGTAGGATGTGAAGATGGCCCTTCTAGTTGTGGGATAACGCAACATGAACAAATGCTTGATGCTCATTTTCATCAGTGAAATGCACTTTTCTGATCCACCAGGAAAGACCGTGCCACTTGAGGGCAGGAAAACATCTCCTGGAGGTCACGCAGCCCTGTGAGGCTGATGTCCCATGGGAATAGATTTCAGACTCCATCTAGAACATCTCTGCAGCAGTCTCTTGTAATCATTGCTAATCCAGTGAGAGTAATAAGTAGGTATGGACTCTTGCATGGATTTATTGGTCTGAGGAGACACCACTGGCAGAGATAAATCAAGGGACAATATTTACCAGAAGTAAATGTTGACATTTATGGAAACCTAGAGTGTGTGTGTTCACATCTGTTTTGAATGTTTTCATGAGAGCTACCTGGGAAGCCTCTGTTATGGGTATATTTCCTAGAGGGTAATAAGTATTCCTCTTAAACAAATATTCTAAAGGGATAGATTAAATTAAAGTTTCATTTTAAAACTATTTATTTTCTCCTGGAAGGTAAATAATATTTTTCACATACAGTGCTGCAGTCCATCATAACGTGTTTATTTGCATGTGTAATTTGGTTATCTGGCATTACTTCAAACTTGATATTACTTATTTCTGATGAGTAAAGAACAATTTGGGCCCTGGTGTTTTACATTAATCTCATAAATTAATCCCACTGGATAAAATCTTGCCCCCATTGAAGTTGACAGCAAAATAGCCATGGAAGTAATTTGGGCCAGGGTTTCACCTCCTACTTGTATGCTTCAACATACATCTAAGGGTTTGCAGAGTCCACATTTTACTGAGCTATGGTGAAAATACTGAGCTGCTTTTACTCTTCCAAGATCTGAACAGGTTAAAGGAATGAAATCTAGGCTGTCCACACCATTTGCACATGGTGGTTATTCAGGGTCAGTGTTTCCCTGTGCAGTCAGGCAGTGATTGATTTTTGTTTGTATAGATCTATCTCATGCCAAGAGAGAGAAAGATATTATAAACAAGAGAAAATATGATATGGAAAAAATGTCAAGGGAAATCTCAGTCTTTTAGGACTAATACATATGCATGCATTTAATGAATGGTATATTATATAGTTCAGAAAAATTTATTGAAGCAAACAGAACTGTGAAGTGAAACATTGGGTTACAAATGGATGGTGTTTCCTGACTGAATAAACATCCTTTGTGGATGGCTTGGGCTTATTCTGTCTCTTTAATTTTCACTCTTACTGTTCAGTAGGGGATTTTGAGTTTCCTGGACTCTGCAGAGGATCATTTTTTTTCTCTGTGGTAGTCACAGCAGAGCATCTTCATCCTGTGCGTATTCACAGCTGACTAGGGGTTCTGAAGAGCAATTGTTTTTTTATTTCCTGAAAACCTTAGTTGTAGAGACAAAAATCAAAAAAGAGGGTCAGCTAACTGGGCAGGTCCCTGTGGGAAACTCAAAGACCTTTCTTTCTTTGAAATTGCTTGGAGTTTCATGATAATCTTTTTATCCTGATAAGTTAGCCAGATACAAGGGGCCATAGTCAGTTTTTATGAAAAGGAGAAAATGCTTATTTTGTTGTTGTTTTCTTTGTTTGTTTTTCATTGTGTGGTTGGTTTGGTTTTGTTTGGGTTTTTTTTTGTTTTGTTTTGTTTTTGTGTGTAGATTATTTTTTTTATGAATGCAAGATGGGAACCTTTACAAAAATATAAAAATCCTGACTGTAGCTAGAACCAAAGAGCAAATGACAGTGTTCTTGGACCCAGCTTTCTGTCCCAGCACTATCATAGAATTATGCCTTTTTTTTTTTTAATCTGTCCTGGGCATAAATTCCCAGCTCTTGGTGTGTTGGTGTGTTTTTTGTGGGTTTTTTTCTTTTTGTGTGTGCGTGATTGCTTTTTTTGTTTGCTTAGGTCTTTTGTTTTGTGTTTTTGTTTGTTTTGTGTTTTTGTTTGTTTTGTGTTTTGTTTGTTTTGTGGTTTTTTTGTGGTTTTTTTGTTTTGTGTTTTTTTGCTTTGTGGTTTTTTTTGCTTTGTGTTTTTTTTGCTTTGTGTTTTTTTGCTTTGTGTTTTTTTTGCTTTGTGTTTTTTTTTGCTTGTGTTTTTTTTTGCTTTGTGTTTTTTTTGCTTGGTGTTTTTTTGCCTTGGTTTTTGGTTTTTTGTTTTGTTTTTTTGGTTTTGGTGTTTTGGTGTTTTGGTGTTTTGGTGTTTTGGTGTTTTGGTGTTTTGGTGTTTTGGTTTTGGTTTGTTTTTTTGTTTTTTGTTTTTTTTTTTTTTTTTTTGTGTTTTTTTTTTTTTTTGTTGTTTATTCTTGTTTTTGTTTTTTTAATGTTCTCTGCTTCCCTGGACTATTTCCCTATTTCCACTCTGTTGACACAAAGCAATAACCAGATAGGTTCTTCCCTTTGCAGCTGCATTTACTTGCCCGCATTCAGGATGGAAGCGAGAAAGAGTCCTTCACAGGGTCTGAGTGTGAAAGGCAGCAACAACAGCACCCAAACAGCAACATTCTCCATGTGCAAAGTGAAGATCATCTTCCCTCCACTTCCAATAACACCTGGCTACTCTGCAAATTAATCTTTGGATGCCTGAAGATGGGCACCCAGAAAATGAGGTACAGGCAGTGGCAGCGTGTGACAAATTTAGATTAGGAGCAATCTGTCACAGCTAGGGATGGGATCTGTTTCTGAACTCAAGGGCGAGAAATACTCATTGACATTAGTGGGAGCACAATGGGGGCCCACCTTACCCACACTTACTATATTAAATGACCTGTAACTCAAAAGGTCTGGGATGAAATTTTTTATTCTACACCCAACACATCGGTTTGCAGTTGACATTTATCTGAAGACAAATTCTGAAGAAGTGATAAACTAGTGGAAGGCAGGGGAGGAAAAAAATTAATTAAATCCAGGTAATTTCATTAATGATTTTTTAGCTTAAATACTTGTGGGCAATTTTGTTTGGCTGCACAGAAACAAACAAAGCACTAGGAAGATTTTATCATAGAAGCTGTTTTAATTCTTTAGTAAAAAGAAATTCCTTCTTATTTCGCATAATTGAAATAGGTCCTTAGCTGACCTGCCAGCGTTTCCTACTAGTCTGTTTGTGGGACTAGTCACCACGAACAAGAATAGTACCACCTCTGCTACCTCCAGATGTAAGTATGCATTGACATGTATATGAAATACCTCTTCAAACACTTTATATTGCTTTTTCCGTTTGGGAACTAAAATGGAAAGCACATTCAGTCCTTAAAATAGACAGAAAAATAGAAATGTCATGTTAAAATATTTAAAGTGGTTAAAATAACAATCAGCACAAAGTGAATTTGGTCCATTTTCTAAAAGCAGCCCCTCAATGGCAGGTGAATTACAGGCCATCGTACTTGGATCTAATCTGTCTTTGAATTTTAATGAGATTTCATGGCTCTTTCATTCATTTATGGTAATGAATCAAATTATACTTTAAGAAAATTAGAAATGAAGACAAGAGATGTGGCTTGTTTGAAACTGTTTTGCATAAATGCAGACTTTAAATTTTGGATAATGCCAGATACTGATAATGGTGTCTAGAGACTAATAAAATGCTGGCATATCCTCTGTGAATTTTTCTTCTGTTGAAAAATATCCTTGCTGCCACGGATACGTGCATCTTTGTCCAGCTTTGTCCAGCTGTGTGTTGCAGTACAAACCCACCATTTTATTCTCTTGGGCAGCTAAAAGTCCTGAATTAATATGCCAGTAATTTGTAATACTTAGTGGCCTGGTAGAGATTTCTAAATGTTACATGTACATAACAGGAGAGAGCAAAGAAGTTTGAATAGTCTGATAATCAAAATCAACTTGTACTGGAGCACCTATTGTGCAGTATTTTGGTGTTGTTTTTTTTTTTTTTAATTACTATCCTGAATCTAGCTAACACTTCAAGTGTGTATGTAAATAGAAACTACGATAGGCCTTCACAGCTGCAAATGGCAGCCTTGCAAGGACTGTACTGAAGTTGTGTACTGAAGTTTTGGCAAATTATGTGTTCTCCAAAACCAATTGTTTAGAAAAATCATTAATTATTTTAGAAACAAATTATACTGATTTTTTTTTTGTTGTTTAGAATTTGTTTTGTTTAGAATCCTGTTTTTTGTGATATTCTTCCTCCTAACTTGGTTTGATAAGTGTGTTGCAAAGCCTTTTGTTGACAAATCTTTTACCATACTCTCCAGAGAAATGGTGGCCCAAAGGAGTCTACGAAAGTAATCAGGGCTGTGAGAGTGTTTCTCTCATTTGCTAGATCTGCTTATCATGAGGAGTCAGGGCAACACAGGAGATTTCCCTTCCCCGCTTCCCTCTCTGCTCACGGGTACTTTGAAAGCAGAGGCAGAAATGCTGCTGAGCCAGCTCAAAACCCCATTGCTCAGGGGGGCACTAGGACTGAATCTGTCCATCCCCATGTGAAGAGTGGCCCCAAATGCCTTAAGTCAGCTTTTTGGGAGGGCAGCAAGCTAACAGCAGGAGCAGTGGAGATGTACATGTTCATGGGGGTCTCTCACTCCCCAATAGTCTGGGAAATAGTCTGGAAGATGTGCAGCCCCCCAAATCCCCCCAAAACCAACAGACCCAACTATCTGTGTTGAGAGAGATTGGGTGATCAGCATTCAAATGCTGCCACCAATGAAATGCCACAGTATTTTGAGGTCAGACAGTGACCTATTAACCAAGAATGAACTGAATGTCTTCATGTGCCATAGTAGGGGGCCAAAGAGCTGTGTCAGTGATTAAAAGCAAGGGTTGCTTGTGGTAGCTCATAATTAGAACACTTGGCATCTTGCACTCTCCTGCTAGACCTAGATACTGGTCAGTTCTAACTCTGGTTTAATATTACTATAGCTATGACTGAAATCATAATATTTACGCAAGGTAGTTTTTCAAGAAGCTTACTGAATGTGAAAACAAGTCCACGGGTTTTCCCCTTTCATGGAAATAAGCTGAAGGTCAGATTTACAACATTTCAAGCTACTTTCTGTGCTCATTTACACAGCTGTAATCTTGAGTTATGCCACCGAGGACAAGCAATTGCCCCAAACTTAGAGGGATGTAACTGACAGCCTAATTTAGCTCAGGGTTGCCAAAGCTCTGCAGAAAATGAGCTGTGAGGGTGGAATGTGGTGTTTGTGAAGTAGCTTGTGTATATTCAAGAGATGCAAGAGCCCAAAGATTTATTAGTAGTGTTTCAGAGCATTATTGAAATTAGGCTTAATTATCTGTGTAATTTGCTGGAACCAGCATTTTAGCATTTTTGATCAAGTATATGCCATTAATTTTAAAAAGAGATGTACCAGGCTGCTCTCAAAAAGTGAAATAAAAAGATTTGAAAAGAAAGCCTGTAATTTCTAAACTGCATGTTTCACAAGCTCTGAAGGTTGTTACTGGTTGAGTCCCTCTCCCCCTTTCGCAAACTAACAGTCTGCTTGCAGTTTATTCATATGGAAGAAAGTTCACATCACCCCAGGGGGTTATTCCAGCAAGCAGGGAAAGGAAGCATCTCTCCATTCCCAGGCCTGCTGAGCTCTGCCATCCTTCTTCTTCTGTCCTTGCTCCAGCCTCCTGACCACCACCTAGAAATGGTTCTGGCCATCCTTTGAGGATGGAGAAGTTGAGCTGTGAGCAATGACTCCTTTGCACTAATGAAAGTGCAAGGCTCCTGGTGAGACCTATACTCCATCCTTTCCATTCAGACATGCTCCACTGAAAGTGCTCATTTCAGAGGTGTTTGTCAGCTCCATCCCTGAACCACTGTTCCTGCACTGCCTTCTTGCCAGTCACTTGGTGAGGTGTAGCCCAGGATCACCCGAGCTCCTGGCAAAGAGGGATGTTCTTTCTCTAAGAAGAGAAGCCATGCCAAGGTGCAGTGGATCTTGCTTTTCTGCTGATTTTTGTGGAAACCTCGGAGAAGACCCTTAGCCTCTCTCTTTTTCATGTATTAAATGGCAATAATGTTGCTTTCCTATTCCAAAATAGTGTTTTGAGGATAGTCATTAATATGTATGAATAGCTTGAAGCCTACATGAACACTGTAATGCTGAGGGCAAGAGGAATGCCAGCACAGACAGGTTATTAGCTGTCACTTTGCCAAACCTCTGCCTGAGTAAGCCTTTGTTCTCGGGACAGCTGCTGAGTGGTTCTTTTCTGTGGTCAGCACTTCTCTACTTCACATTTTCATTTAATTTCTTTTTTTTTTCCTTTCTTTTTTTTTTCCCCTTTATACTTGCTCACCTCCCACCTCCATGCAGATCTCTAGCAGCACTGAGGTGGTCAGCACATCCTTTTGGGAGGCAGGCAGTAAATACAAAGTGTGTGTGTGCATGTGGGTGCTATTATTGAAATGTTTTGTGCCCTGGCTCGAATGGTGGAGAAGCATCAGCTCAGACTTTCCCAGTAAATTATTAACTTCTGTTTGTGCAGAGGATGGAGCCACAGTAAGAATGCAATTAATTACATCGGCAGCCCAGCCAGGCCAGCAGTCAGCAGTGCTCACTTGCAGCTTCTGGCTCTGCAGGGCTGATTTGAGAGTAACTAATTAAACACAGGTGCAGGCTAGAAGACTTGTTGAATTAATGCACAGTGTCTTCTTTTCTGTGTTCCCAGGCATTTGTCGCCTGCAAGAAAAGAGCAGGGCTTGATGCTGCAAATAATAATAGAGTGCTGATGATGGAGGTAATTAATCCTTTATTATTCTGGTGTGATAAGCTGCTGCTAGGGCTGTCATTCAAGGGCTTCTCATGCAAAAAATGTGTTTCAAAGGTGAAGGAACACAGAGAAGGTGAAAGACTGAACAGTGTTTGAATGGGTTTCTGGTGTTATGGGCAAAGATACATCTTCAGGATTTTGACAAAATTGGTAAGCCCAGTAGTTAAAACTCAGACATTCACTGTGCTATGTTCTGGGCTCTGTTTTTAAGCCAGTAAGGTAATTTTAGTAGTCAGCAGCTTAAAATGAAAATTCAGGCTGGTTCAAATGATCCACAGACACGGGAGGAAAGCGAGAGGCCATAACTGTGGCTCACTATGGGTTTTGTTTGCTCTTTTACTGCTTCCTGGACATCCTCAGTCAGGCACTGTCAGCAGCAGGACACCAACTTCAGTGGACCTGGGGTTAATCCCAGCACTGTTCCTTCTGATGGTGCCAAGGGTGATGGTCTTCTTATAGGGTAGAATGGCTTTGAGTGGAGGTAATGGAGATGTGTAAGGAAGTGCAAAAATAGAATCATAGAATTTTCAGGGTTGGAAGGGACATTAAAGATCATCTAGTTCCAGCCCCCCCATGTCATGGGCAGGGACACCTCCCACCAGATCTGGCTGCTCAGAGCCCCATCCAGCTTGGCCTTGAAAACTTCCAGGGTTGGGGCTTCCACCACTTCTCTGGGCAACCTGTTCCAGTGTCTCACCACCCTCATGGTGAAGAACTTCTTCCTAATATCTCATCTAACTCTACTCTCCTCTAGTTTGAATAACAAATATGATTTTAGGTTATTTACTATCAATCAAAAAATGCTGCAAAATGATATTTGTTGCTGGTAGTTTCCTATTGCTCAAATAAGGATCCTTATTGGTTCAAGTCAAATTCCAGGACTTAGATTTATCTTTTCCAGTTAAAATTAAGGGTAAATTATGAAAATGCTGGTCTTCTACTCTCTGTTGTATTATTCTTGCTTATAATACCCCTTCCTCCTAGACACAGGAATTCTGAGATTTTATGAGGTGGTGAAGAGAATAAAACTTTCTGAAGTAGAAGCTCCATGGAGTGCCAAGCATTAGGAGTCTTCAGTCTCAACACAGAATGAAAAAAATCTAAAACATAATATATGTGTTTATTTTAAAGACAGTAGCAATTTTGTGCACTTCTTGTTACTTCATGACAAAAATGGTCCAAAGCTATTAGGAATGTTTATAGTGAGAAAATAATGTTGAGTGTAATAAATGGATTGGGTAGGACAGCCAATCTTTTATTCAGTGTGGGAACCAAACACTGCCATATTGTACAGATTTGCTGATCTGGAAGAATTGTACTTGCCTTACCAAATGCAGCTCAAAAGCTGAGAGCATGATTATGGCAGTTTTCTGTGTTGTAATTCAGGAAATTTTAAGACAGAAACATTGTTTGGAGAGTTTTCTAAGGGATTCTGATCAAATTATGTAAGTTCAGGAAACTGGCAATAATTTATTACCCTACCATATTTTCCAGTGGCTTTTGTTTTCCTTGCATCACAATTTTTAACCCACGAGAGGCAAATTGTAGTCAAGTACTTAGATGAGGGTTTCTACTCTGCTACAGATTTTAATGCTTACTCCATGCTACGGGGAGTGCTAAGGGCAGTTCTTTGGGCAAGGTTGTTTTTTGCTTCTTCATTTCCCCTTTGTAGGTTACCTGTGGTCCTATGGGAAATTTTACATGGTGGAATGTCAGCCCTCACTGGGCACATACAAAGTGAAAAAAATTCTATTCTGCCACTGTTTGTATTTTACAATAGCAAGAATCCCTTGGCTGTGGGTCCTGATGGGAGAGAGAGCTTGGGAGGCTTGAAGCCCTGGGGTACTGCTCAGCTCAAAGGAAATTGAGTTCTTGTGTGTGTGTGTGTGTGTGTATACATAACCACGTTGTGTTGTGGTTATGATTTTTACACCATGCCTCTGAAATTTCCAGGAAGCTGAGTTTTGCTACTCACAGTTGCTATAGAGGTGACTGCAGCATTGAGACTGTTTTTGTTCGTGTCTTCTTGTCTTCATTAATTTCCAGTCTATTGTTGCAGCTGAAAATATGTGGCTGCTGTTAATGTGTCCAAAAGCATGAGGCTGCCTAGGTGGCTATTTATATTACAGTAAATATTTGATGAGGAGGTGTGTTATTTTTATTCACAATATATTATTGGAATTAACAGGCATGAAATATGTCATCTAACACACAATTGTTTGTTACCTTTACAGTTTTCCAAAGGTTTTTTCCATTTCTCTTTGTAATGTGAACCAGACAGGTGGTGATTCAGAGAGTGCTAGTATGAACTTTCTCACATAAGCTGCATAGTAGGGAGAAACACCAAGCCTCAAACCACTGGTCCCATGCTGATGGGGGATGCTGCAGCCTCTAAAGCAATAAACCCAGAAAGTCTGTGCACATTTGTGAGCCTTAAAGCTGTGATCTTCGTATTCTCGTAATCACTGCCATAGGAGTATATGACTGACAGCACAAATGACTTAGATTTACTGTAGAGAGATGTAAATTGATAAGTCAGTAGACAGCCATCATTCTTCCTTTATTCTCTCTCTGTAGCCCATGTCTTTCTCTGCTGGCATAGTCAAAGCTGAGACAGTGCATGCTCTACCAAGTTATATTTTTCGTAATTATAAGACAGTACATGAGATCTGAGAGTGTTATTCAGGAAATGGCACAAAGCTCACTGAAATACAGGTTTTCAGAGTGATCCTCTAATAATATTGTTTTTCACATAGATTCTTGATACTCAGACTCTACATCTATGTCTTTAAGCTGTCTGGGTGCTTTAAGAAGGGATAAGGACAGTGGAAAAAAAAGGAGGTTTTCCTTTTACTCAGAAAAAAAATGTACAAAGTGTGAGATATTAGTTTTCTCCCCCCCCCCCTCTCCCCCCTTGGCTGAGTCTGAAGCATTCTGCTGCACAGAACACTTTTATAAAAAAGTGTGTGTGTCTGTGTGTGTTCACTTAAGGGGAAGAAAAAGAAATCATGAAACGGAATCATAGGAGATTACCCAGAAAGACCTCAAAGAGTAATCAGTCACCCCCTTAGCACTGACTGGTGTGGCACACTTGTGTCTTGAGGTTGAAGGGTCCTTTTCCACTGATCCATCTCATTAGGCTCAGCTGCCTCTGACTTGAACTGAAAGATCTATACAGAATGGACTATGAGTTACAACAGAGCTGTTACAATGCAGATGCTTTTTTCGTCAGGTCTGAAAAAGTATGGCAAAATCTGAATGCTAATATTGCAGCTACTGGACCTCAGATATATGCACTGAAAATTCAGATCACATCTAGATTCAGTGAATGTGAGGCTTGGAAGAAAGTAAATGAGTGAAGCTCTCCTCACTCTGGAGGTCCAGCAGGGAGGTGCTGCAGACCTCCCAGCCAAATCCCAGGACTGTCAGTGATTGTAAGTATACTTTCACTCAAAATTTCTCTAGTACTCCTATTGAGTTAATCAAAAGAAAAAGGAAAGAGAAAAAAATACATTTGGATTTTTCACTTTTGTCATACTAGATTGAAAAGAGTAGGCAAAATGAGACTTAGGAAAATCAGTCTCTTTGCCTAACTAGAATCCCACAGAATACACCATTGGCTTTGCTCATGGGGGTCCAGACTTGCAATATCTCAACTCTTGCTTTGCCTCTCTCATTTACACGCACACTGACCATAAAGAAGAAAGTAAGATATTTCTCCCCCTTTCATCTTTGAAACAGGGAACATTTTACATCCATTAGATTCTCTGCTTAAATAGAGCCAACAGTTTCAGAGAGGCAGAATTTATTAATTTTTATTTTTCTTTAAGCAATAGACTCAGGTGCCAGAATTAGAAGCCTGTTTGTACTAAATTGCCTCTGAGATTGCAATATAAACACTTCTGAAAGGAGATTAAGATCTCAGGTACCTTTTGGAAGTGCTTTGTTCCTCATGCATTTGGTACCTGATTTCAGCATCTCAATTTTAAATGTTTCCAATTAATTAGGATGAACCCAGTGCTCTTCATGGTGTTAGAAGCTTGCTGAGAAGATGTGAGGAAAGGTACTGCTGGTCATGCACTCCTGTCAAAAAGCAGCTTCTTGTCTTAGAGCAACTTGTGGAGTTACAAAATAAGGAAAAGAGTCCAAATATGTTTGAATAGAACTAGTGAATAAAGCAGTATGTTGATGTCCCAATAACTTGAAACTGGTTGTCTGGAATTTTCTTGGATATCAGCCTCAGCTGACTGCTATTGGTCTGAGTGCTATTTAAATCTTTTGCTTTCATGCATGCATGTGTTTTTGTCCCTGTCATTGTATGACCTTTCACCAGAAACTGACTCTTTCTGGAGAGTGTAGAGAAGACTTTGGAAAAAAGACAGAAATTTCTCTATAATTCTTGCAGTGCACACACAGCACCATAAGAACAGCCCAGACAGGTACTGCCAAGTGATTTTGCATAGGTCACTGAGAAACATTTTGGAATAGCTATGCTATGAGCACAGATTAGTTTCAAACACAGAAAGAAGAGATGCAAAATCTTATTACCAATTTCCTAAGCCATTTGATTCACAAGACATTCATGCCAAAAATGTGTTTACTGGACTATTTTCTTAAAAGGGTCATTATGTTTCCTTCGAGGTAATTCTTAATGAAAGCGTTGATTTCTTCTCACTATTTCTTGTCTGTTTCTCTGGCTGGAATAGGCCTTTGGGAGCCTCTTATAAGTGAAAGTGTAAGGAAACCATCTTCCATAATATGTGCTGCATGGTTTTTTGCTGCATGTGCCTTCAGAATTTGCTTTTAAAATGCATAGTGGTTACAAAATAAACCCGAATGAGCCATTACACTCTGGTGTGTAATTATGTATTTAGGACACATACTTTATACTGCCTTAAAAGAAATCTGTATGGAAACAAATTGCATTACATTTGCAGTAGCTGAAAGTAGCTGAACAGCAGCACCTCAAGCCTTTCAAAGTTCTGAAACAATTTACACCATTTTCTCAAGTAACTATCTTCCAAGCCTCAGATTCCACAGTAGGAGCTCTAGAGGTCTCAATATAGCATAAAGGATCTGGGCTCAGCTGTTTCATCACAGCCTTCAAGCTGTGTTCCTGCATGAGGTACCAGCTCAAAGGATTGGTGATCTTTGGGAGGGAACCTTCTGTGGCTCTAACACACAGCACTGAGAGTGAAGCTGTATGCCCCCAGAAGCAAGGGTAAATCCAACTTTCTGTCTCTCCAAAAATTAGTGAGGAGCAGGGGATTAAGTTCAGGATGAATGGTTGTGGTAGTTTATCCTGAGAGAGGAGTGTGCCTATACGGCTGGCGAAGAAGATGGAAAGGTCTTTGGCTTCTTGTTTCAAGGATTCAGGCTGCCACTAGAGCAGTGCAGTTCATCTCCCCAGCTTTGACAGTGTTGTACTACATATTCTTCCTATTTAACAGGTCCTTGGCAAAGCTGCCTGCTCCTCAGGGGGCTGACACTTGGAAATAGCCACGCGTAACAGAAGTGGCAGCAGGCACCTTTGAAGAAGCTGTGTGCCTGCCTGGGTCATTGGTATCAAGCAGCACCCAGTGTGCTTTCCTGCCTTGAGACAGCAGCTCCTGCATTAAATCTTCGAAGTGCCTTTCCCTGCACAGTGCAGTTGGAAATGTTAAACGTCATGCTTGTTATCACTGGCACGTATAAAGCAGAGCTGCAGTAAATGAGTTAAGTGTCCTGAGGATTTGAGGGTTGGGGTGTTGCTTTTCTGGAGCTGTGCACTCAAGAGACTTGTGTTAAACCTGGGACTTTGCAGATACTCATGCTGATTCTGCCACTTATTTATTGTTTGGCCTCAGGCTAGGCACTTAACCTCTCGCCGCCCTAATTTCCCCATCTGGAAAATTATATTTACTTACGTCTCCTGAGGATTGCACAGAGCTTAATGAATGCCTGTAAGGGATTTGGAGATCCTCAGATCTGAGATGATACAAGATTGCAAAAGATTCACTGCACACGCAAGGAGGAGGGAGCAGGTGCCCAGGCGAGAGAGCCTGCCTGCATTGCTGGCTTGGAACAGAGTCTGAGAGCGTAATCAGCAGGGGAGGATTGTACTGCCTGGGTTTAGATCAGCTTCTCTTGTGGCCTTTTCAGATTTGTTGGGAGAAAAAGGAGGCAAGTGACTGAACAGAGAGGAGGGCAGCTGAGGTTAACTGCTTTCTGCTGTTGGTCCCCTGGATTTTCTTGTCAGTGTGATAACAGCTGGATCTCCTAGGAAGGTAATGATCTTCTTGGATATTCCATCTTGCTGCAGGCTATTAGCAAAGCTAGGCAGCCCCTATGCTGCCCATTCCTTTTGCAGGGAAAAATGAATCCCTGACAAAAAAAAAAAAAAAAAAAAAAAGTTCCTCCATATAATTAAGCAGCATTAGAATGAGGCCTGTGCCTTTGCTGATGAACTTCAGTGAAAGCAGATGGCCACAATGGTATTAAAAACTAAAGACTTCAGTCAAGCTTTTAATTGAAAACAATTGGACCCTTCTGGATGGTAATTACCTTGGCTGCTTGCAAATAACATCACAGCACTGATACCTATGAAGGAAGAACGGAAACTGACTTAATAAGAATTGCTTGATCTGCGTATAATAAACAAGAAGCACCCAAAACTATTTTCTCTGGTAGCTTTTCCCCTGCAAGATGCTTTCAAATGGTTAGCAGTGTGAAAAGGAATACAGACTGGCAGAAATTGAAATGTGTGAAGTGTTAGCTGGGTTCATAAAATAACTTGAAGAGCCTGTCATCCCCATCTCCATCCTGCAGCTGAAATCCCAGGAATGTCTGAGAAAAATACCACAACAAAATAAAGTGAAAAAGCTCTAGATTATCCAGTGTTCCTCCTTTTCTGAAGTGAAGTGATAACGGCAGGCTGCCTTCATCTCCTTTTATCCATTTTTATCTTCCCTTGCCTGATCAACTGGAAGGCTGGGGCCTTCTAAGAGCTCAGAGAGTTTTTCCCTCATCCTTAATTTGATTTTAATGATGATGAAGTTAATTTGCCTCAGTCTCTAACAAAACAAATGTACTATGTGGCATATTTTGCGGTGCTTCTAGAAGTGATCTGACAATTTTCTCACTCCTCTCCTTTTTCTGTGCTGGGATCAGGTAAGGTTTTGAGGGCTAGCCCACATGAAGGGCCCCTAAATCCTGCTATGTTATTTATTTGTTCACACAATGTGACATAATACTACTTCACAGTGCTTTTCCTCCTGGGGAAAATAACCTGTATTGCTGTGGATGTGTGGGTGGAAAAACCAGTCCTTATATTGTCTCTCTGAAACACAGGTCCTGGTTGTGATAGAATGAACCAAATCTTGTCACCTTCCACAGAAATGCTATCTTTTATGTGGCAATACTCTTGGGCATCACTTTTTGTCCCTTTCTGAGCAGGCAAGACATTCTGCTGCTCCAGACGACCTCAGAGAATAGCAGCTGCTGCAGTTTTGCAAAATTAATGAGTAGCTGTGAACTGCTAGTAAAAGTGATGCAATGATTTTCCATAACATATCATTTTAGAAGAGATGACTTTACCTGCTTTTTCTTTTCCTATCCAAATATTTGTCTTTTCAAGGCACCAGCCAAGAGTTTGTCTCGTCTTGTCTGGCAACATGATGAAATGGACTTTTCCAGTATATTTCATCTGGATTTGATGATTTTATGCCTGGAGTTCAACTTTCATTCACCTTATTTTCCATGATTAACAAGGAGGTCCTGGACTTGTAGAAGTCAGTAGAACTTTTCACTCTGTCTTTGCTAGGATTTTGCTTATTTTTATATAATAAAAATACTTCTGGCTGAGCAAAGTCACAAGACATAAATGTATTTCCTAGAGTCATTAAAACTGATATTTTTAGTTGTTGCACTACCATCTAAGTTGAGGTATTCTCATTTGTGTTTATGATTTCCCGGAAACCTTATCCTTGGCTTTTCCTTTTCTCTGGGGCTCTTGGAGGACAGGTCTATAGTTGATGGGGCTGGCATCCTGCTCTGCTTCATGGTCCTTATGTTCAAGCTGATAGCACGGACTGAGCGGAATTTTGCTCACAGCCTTTCTAGTCCTTCCTTTTTTAAAGAACTTGGGACAAATCTGCCACTAGGAAAGGCTGCCTTTTAGAAGTGTCTTATGCTAGTGGCTGTGGTGATTTTATCATTTTTTTTAACAGCTACTTACTTTTAACTCTACAGAGTATGATCACTTATTGTAATTACTGTTTGCAGCTTCAAGGGAGCTGGTATAGACCATACTATTTTAAAGGTATAAGTAAGGCATAAGCTCTATTGATCTAAAGTATTCTGAGCGATAAACAGCTGCTGGGTTTGATTAAAGCTGAAGGGAAGCTGAAGCATTTAATCAATCTCCAAAGCTGCTCCAAGTATATTACAAAGCAATTGTGATTATTGCTATTATATGACAAGAAATAGCATCATAAAGAAAGAGGGATCGTTTTTCTTGGAAGCATTTAGAGGTCTTGTGGTTCTTCTTCTCAGCCTGTCTGATGCTGTCACCTCTGAAGCTTGGCTAAGTGACAGAGTGTGCCAGCTCAAGCAGACTCATCCTGAAAGAAAAATGCAAGAGCAAGGCCTTTCAGGTCCTCAGTCTTCTCTTCCCCACGCCTAGCTATGGCTGATAGCCAGTGCTCAGGGAAGGAGTAGAAGAAACAGGGCAAGTGTACAATAATGCTGGCCACATCATAAGCCTCTCTGATCCCTGCATCCCGCACATTTCAGGCTGTTTTAAGCCATGGGATATGTTTGTACCTGTCTAGCAGCCCTCAAGGGACCTTTCTGCCATTACTTTGCCTAATCACTTCTTGAACCTTCAGACAGTCCTGGGTTTCACTACATCCTGAGGTGATGCATTGCACAGTGCTGTCATGTGGCTTTGTAAAATAGTATTTTCTTGCTCTTTTTTTCCCCCTCAGCTTTCTGCCTAAAGATTTCTTTTAGCACCTTCTCACTCTTGTCTTAGGAAAGTGATGGATAATGGTTAGCTGTTCACCTTTCCTATTTCATAAACATAGAGATGTCTGCCTCATCGTGCTCTGCTGCTTCCTTCTTTTCCGAGGCGTATTTTGCCTCCCCTTTTTTGATGCTGATCCATTCCTCTGACCATCTTTGTCATCTCTACATCTATTCCCCTCCTTCTTTTCCTGGATGCTTTTTGAAAGGCTGTAGTCAGAATTTCCTGTATTACTTTAAAATGTGGCTTTTTTGAGTTTATTATTTCTTCTTTTTTCAGGCACTTAGTGATATGTACTTATTACATAGCTTGTAAGCAATATGTATCATGCAGTTTTGAAGACATGGATATAAGAAGGATTTCTGAAAACTAAAGAACTGCATGAAATAATCTTAGGTTTCAATTTATCTTACATCACATTTAAAATATAAAAATTGAAGCTCTATGAACAGCTTTGGACTTTTTCCCTAGAAAATTTTATATGAACATAAATTAATAGATAAGTTTATGCATAAAGATTAATAAGTTAATAGACAAATTAATAGATAAATGTATTAATCCTTTCCCTTGCTGTGACTGCAACAAAGAAATCACATTCCTTAAGCCTGGAGGTGATAGCGTTTTCAAAGGCTAACTTTTCCCAAGGGTGTCTTGTGCCAGTCCTTGCAGTGGTTTCTTCTGTCTTTCTCTGGAGAAAAGGAGGCTTCAAGGTGACCTTACAGCAACATTCAAATATCTGAAGGGGGCCTATAAGAATGCTGGGGTAGAGCTTTTTACATGGGTATTTAGTGAGAGGACAAGGGGAAATAGTTTAAAACTTGAAAAGAGGAGGTTTAGGTTAGACATTAGGAAGAAATTCTTTAATTTGAGAGTGGTGAGACACTGGCACAGGTTGCGCAAGGAAGTTGTGGCAAAAGTGTCCAAGGCCAGGTTGGATGGGGCCTTGAGCAACCTTGTCTCGTGGGAGATGTCCCTGCCCATGCAGGGGGGTTGGAACTAGATGATCTTAAAGGTCCCTTCCAATCCAAACCATTCTTTGATTCTATGCTTCTCCAGTGAATATAGAGAAATATGAACTTCTATGGGCAATAATTGAATAGTGTCTCAAAATCAGAAAATAAAAAATAAAACTTAAATTAGTCATCTGATCTTAGTTATTCACATGGGGAGATTACCTAGTGGTAAGTTAGTTGATGCATTAGGCATAGATACACTAAAATGGCATTAAGAAATTTTAAAATATTAATTTAAAGTTGACATTGCTCTTCTGTATTTTATTTTATTTTGGGTGAAGATGACTGGCACTGGATCCCTCTGATCAACTGCAGTTTACTAGTCAGCCCAAATAGCCAGCTTTTGGTGGGAGGAACTCCTTTGAGTTAACTCTCTGAGCTAACTTTGGAAAAGGAAGGACATCTTCTGATTCTCAGTCTGTCCTGCTTTCTCTCCTGCCTTCAGCATGATCCATGTTGTGTGGAGGGACCTCCAAAGAGATGTTGTTGCAAGCTTTGCTTTTGGTGAATGAAACCCATACAAGCAAGTCAGATGCCTTTGGGTTAGCAGGCAAATGCAAGATGTCTGTGCTTTTGTTTCTCTATTATGACATCTTTTTTTGAAACTTAAAAACTTTTGAAGCTTCTCATGACCTTCATGTGAAACCCTCTGCATGGATCTAGTGTGCTGCAGGCTGAGCCTGGTGCAGTTATCTTAGTTGCATAAGATTCCTATTGCAACATCCATTAAATCTTCTTTATAGTGGTTTCACATGAGAGTCACAAGTCTTCTGGGAAACTTTTCCTGAGTTTCACTTTATAATGGTATGAGAGTCTTGTGAGTCTTGTGAATACATTTTTTTTTTTTTTTTTTTTTTTTAAGAGAGAGTGTTTTAAGTAAATGAAATTTCAATTGGGAAATCTTGAGGTCCTCTATGAATGACCAGAGCTGTAGCACTTTGTGAGGGGCAGCTGCGAGACCTGCTCTTGTTCAACCTGGAGAAGAGATGGCCAGCAACAGCCAGATACTCAAATCCTTGGCTTAGCTTGACTATCTTTAATTTCAGTGTGCTGAATGGGTTGAATGGTTGAAACTACAGAGCTAGCTGACAGACATTTCCCACTTGAAAGTGGGTCGTAGAAGTCTACTTATGAGGGAGCCTGGCTTTTCAATGATAGCCTTGGATTCCTGCACTGCTAATTCAGTGGTACCAGCAAAGATCTCGCACAGCTACCTGAAAAATGATTAGGACAATCAGTCCATGTCAAAAGTAATACTTTTTTGTTTGTTTTTACCTGGTTTTATGTTGATTCCTCTGATGGTTTAATGAAAATTCTTCTTGGTGTATTTGAAGTGTAGTGCAATAGTCAGAACAAATAGTAGAGAGTGCTTTAGCTAGTGCTGGGTTTCAGAGAGGCACTTCTCAGTCTGTGTCTTTGTAGTCAGATTTTTGAGACCACCTGTGAGTAGCTCTCAACTCCATCACTCTACAGAGAGTCATTGACCATGACCATTTGAGAAACAAGATCTTTAGCCAAGTTTGTGGCAAAAACAGACTGAAAGGATCAATGAAACCTGACTAATCACTATTTCACAATATTTCACTTATGCTGGTTAGCTATTTTGGGGTTTTTTTGGTTGAAATATAACCATTTATTACTTGGCCCCTACATACATTGCTTCTGTTCATGGAGATTTGTTGTAGACCTACAAGAGGATCAGTGTCTCCCGAGCTATTCAGGATGGGATCTTGCAGCTTTTCAGCTCCTGCTGCTGCTTTACACAGACTGCACTAAGACTGGCTAACCTGGCTGCTGTCCTCTATCCTGTTGCCCTGACCTTGCTGGTATTTTATGGCCAGATGCTGTGCCTGAGCAGAAGTTGGTGAGTGCATCAGCCACTTTCAAGGAAATCTGTTTGTATCAAGGAGTACAGGACTTTGAGAAGCAGCCATTATCAGCTAACCTCACTTGGCGAGACAGGGTGATGCCTTGCATCTTGTGGGGCCTGATCCTGCACCCTGGTGCTCGACCTTGGCATTGCTTCTGGTGGCATCAGAGTGAATACCAGCCAAACCGAGACCCGCATCTATTTATGTTCCTTTCTAAAACTAATCTCTCTTCTCTCTACCATGCATATTTCCACCTTTGTGCTAACGAAATCACTGGATTGTTCCAGAGGACTCGATGGAAAATATCTGTGACCTTTGGCCATCTCTCTGAAATACTACAGTTGATTTGGTGTTTGCTTTGGCGAGTTTCTGTGAAAGACTGCAGAGTGCGTGTGTTTATATGCGTACGAGGAGAGAGGGCTCCTGCTCATTGTGCCTTTGTGAGGCTGCCAGACTGTCTGGCCCCATCTATTCCACTGTAAGTGAAAAGGCCTCACGAGCACTCGTCGTGCCCTTGGACTGAGGCTCTGCTAGGCACTTCACTTGGAAACAGTTCTGTCAGCTTGAAAAAGCATGTTTCTGCCCAAATACTGTTTACTCCCTGCTGTTACAAGTGACACGTAAGATTACTTGTCAGTGGAGAGATTTTTCTGCCTCCCCCTTGAATTGTCAGTGTGCTGGGCAACTTTGCATAGAGTGCATTTTTGTGGCCCTCCCATACCAGAGGGAACAAAGAGACTATCTTCCCTACAGAAGAATGAGAAGTTACACGTGAAAGTCAGCAATAAGACACAGCCCTGGTTGAAAGAAGCAGACTCTGCTCTTGAGAAAAGTCTTGTTTTCTCCTGTAGCACATTGCCTTCTGAAGAAAGCCAAGGCAGAGGTTTTTTAGGTGGAAGGCATTTCTGCCCAAAATAAAATTTCTCTGCTCCCTGCAGAGAGATACAGTCCAGCTGAAAACTCCCACAGCATCCTCTGAGAAGATGAATGTCTCCAGCAGCCTATTGGTGAGCTTTCCTGCCTACAAGAAAGCTTGTTCTAACCTTTAATCATATCTGTGAGTTCCTGCTGAAAACTCATGGGCTGCAGGACCTGCACTTGACTAGTAATTATGAAGTACTTTGGTATTGGAGCCCAAAAAGCACTGTATAGAAAGTAGGTATTTTCTTTTTGTGGTAATAAGCACTTAGGTATTTTCTTTTTGTGGCAATAAGCACTTATCTCAGTTTTCATCTTCTGGAAGGAATAGCTGGAAAACAAATGTGTATTGGTGGGAACTGCCAGGTAACTGGACTCAACCTATAGCCTGTCTGGCCTTGAATCCTGTCTGTAGTCACACTGAATAGTTGGAGAAAGATGCAAATATAGCTGGAGTGGATGGTTACCAACAACCTGTCAACAAACTTGTCCACTGCTTCCTCGAGAACTCTGTCTCGGGTTTTGTTTCAAAGAGCAGCTGTATTAATTTCAGCAAGAGAGGTACAGTAACTGATGCTCAACACTTAATTTTTTTTGTCCCCCTGGTAAGCTTTGCTGGCCAATTTTGCTTTGAAAAATCTGTAAGTGGGGAACACTGGTATTTTCTTTTGTGCTGGAGACATGAAGGAATGAAAGGATTCAGGATTGTAAACCCTTTATGAACAATTCAGTCTCTTTTCCCAACAAATATTCACTCTGCTACATACACACTGATATTGGGCTCAGATATTTGTGGTACCAGCAATAGGGCCAAACCTCCATGAGCCAAAATAGGCTTTTATTCAGTGTCAGCTGTCCATCCATTTCCAACCTTCAGGACATACTCTTGTCAGTTAGGGGCTTCTGCTTGAGAAATCTGGTCTGTTAGCTTGCAACACAAATAGATAGGCCTGGGCACATTACCTTTACAGCCTGTTCTGCAATACATTGTTCAGCCCAGACAGCCTTGCTCCTATCACTGCTTTGCTTCATGTTGCTTTTGTGAATAAATATTGCTGCACATATTTAGGCCAATATTCACAGTCACTCAGCTAAAATGGGGCATAAATGGCAAGAGTCTTCTCAAGCAAACCAGTCAGTGAGTGTCTGTGGGTCTTGGTCTGATGGTTTTGAGGGATCTTCTTGGTGTTATAAAGATTGATGAAAGGTAGGAAATTTAGAGTTGAGAGGCAGCCTATGTCAGATTCTTTTAGTCCTCCCACTAAAATAGTATGAGACTTTTAAACTTTCAGGTGAGTATTTTCCCTATCATAGCCTTTCAGCTTTGCTTCTTTGTGTGTTTGTTTTAAAATTTTATTAATTTTTTTTTGTTTAATATTTTGTATTTGTTTAATCTTTGGAAATACAGAAAGCAAACGCACTGCTTTTGCAGCAGGGTAAGCAGGCTTGCTTCATCAGGAAAGCACCTTATGAAAGCTCAGCCTAGTGCAAACCAATCCTCTATCTAACTCAAGTGCTTTTTTATACTCTGTGCTTCAAAGCCTTGACCACCCTGCTAGCATCAACAACCAGTAAGGTGAGGCATGACCAGCAGGCCCCCTGTCTTTCACTACTGCCAGGACTGAACGTCTGTTTCCACTCCTTGAACCACCGTGTCTGAGAGTTCAAAATGGTTCTGTGCCTGCATGTGTCCCTTCTGCCAGAGCACAGGCACACGTTTCTGTAAAACTTGTCAGAGGTAAGCTGCTGCTGAGAGCTATGTGGCATTGAGTGCTGCACAATGCTTTTTGTGAAGATAAATGAATCGGGAGGAAAAGCACTTTTGCTGTGCTGCTGCTATTTCAGCGTGAAAGTGAGACCCTGAAATGCTCTGTTCTACTTCAGTAGCTCTAAGAGGAGCCTTTCTCCAGAGGCCCCTGGTACCCAGATTAATTGAAATAACTGCAAAGGACTCTTTTAAATCTCACTCCCTCCTCCTTGTTTGCAGTCTCTTCTTTTTTTTCCCCTGCCGTCTACACCTTCTCTTGAACAAAAAGCTTTAAAATGCTTTTCTGGAAAGACTTGGATGTAATTTAGATGAAGTTAATGTGAAGTCAAGGTTGATTGCTCATCTCCCTGAAACCAGAAGCAGTGGCTGAGTGCTGGCGAGTGTGAGACAGTAGTTCCACACAACTGGGAGACTAGTAAGGGAACAGAACAAAGACCAGGCCAGAGACTGGGAATTGCTGCTTCCCCTCCTCCCCGCGCCACTTTCTCTACTCACTCTGAACCCTTTGATCACTGTCCAGCACAGGGTTACGTGGTACCCTGGGCCATGGCCAGGGATGTATACATGGGTGGAGGCTGCTGTAATCTGTGTGTGCTCTTGATCCACCCTGTACCCGTATTTCCACAAACACTGCTGCATCACAGTGGGGTGCATTGCTGCTGGTGCTCCGTCAGCTGAAACACAGGACTGACCCTGCCAAGCATAGCTCCCTTTTCCAGAAATCTCTTCCAGAAACACTTCAAACAAAGTGCGCCTGTATTTTGTAACCAGTACTGCATTTGTTGCCAGGTGCATTTCTATTTGATGCTGAAATCTAAGACTGTGAGTACAACAGTGCTTTTCAGTGGACAGTGTTGGTGTCTCTCAGGAGTGGCTGCTCTGGGAGAGCTGCCTGGCTGAGCACACCTGGCTTGGAAGGTGATGCTCGTGGCACCTGAGGATGCACATCCTGCAGACCATCTGCTTTAGGGCAGTCTTTAAGGTCCATGTTCCTCTAAGGGGATTTTTAGTGCTAGGATTACTGGCTATTGATAATTCTTGAGTCCAAGATGAGTTCTTATGGATTTGCTACTACTATCATTCATACTTAAATGTTGACATGGTAACAAGAAAAAATAAGTAGAAACTCTTGAAGACAAAGGCTCTAAGGTAAAGTGGATGGGAATCAGTAGTGGAGGTGTGAGCTGTGGCCCCTTGTGCTTTTCAGTTGCATTTATTTGTGGCTATCACAGGTGAGAAGAGGGACTTGGTTCCTCCTGTCTGCTTCTGACATTGTGTCTTCTAATAAGTTGCCTTCAGCACAGTGGCACAAATAGATTTCTTGATTGAAGACTGTCAGCAGAAGTCTGCATGTCAGCTCTTATGAAAACCTCTGTTCCCTATAAAATCCTACAGTGAACCTGATAAAGGTTACACTTTTCTTTGTTATTTCTGTGGGATGGACAGAGGATCCTAGAAGAATTTTACCATTCCCTATCAAAATCCCTCTGGGTAACTCCTATAGCACAGTTTCATATTGCTCTCTTACTAAATGACACCAGGTTTTCCCATAAGCTAGATCTTAGCAGGAACCCCTAGCAGGTTGCAAGAAGGATGTTGCAATCCTGCAATTATTATTCTAGTGTAAATGCTGAAACTGGTTGAAGACGATTTAGAAATCTACCCCTTCTCTCCTCATTTCCCTTCCCACCTCAAATTGCCTCAAAGGTCATTAAAATAAAATTTGCCCAGACAAACGAGAAACAGCATGATGGTGTCTCTTAGTTCCTGCGGGTTTCTGTGCAACAGGGCTAAAAAAAATCACACAGGCAATGCGTGGAGCAGGAGACTGAAAAACCACCACAAGCCTCCTGGTCCTGCAGCCAGAATCCACCTGGTGCCACCAAGAGGGGCCAAGACATTTTGGGGCAATTGCCAGTAGCTTGGACACAGGTTGTGGAGTGTGTCATATGGTGCTGGGGATGCGGAAAAGCTGTTGTGTCTTGGTGGTGGGGCTGACACCTGGCACCCCACAGGACCCCTGCCCTCCTTTCTTGCTTCTCGTGGTGTGGTGGCTGCTGGGTGGGCTCAGCCCCTGTCCCAGGGACAGTAGCACTCAGTGCCAGCAGCTCTGCCAGAGCATCCCCTGTGATATTACTGTGGTGTGTCTCAGCAGTTACAGTAACAAAAATCCTCTGTTGTAGGTGAAGATAACCTATTGATGTTCAGGAAGGGAGGGAATAATCAATTTCTTTGTGTGGGGCTGAAGACAAAACTGTAAGCAGCCTAGGAGACCTTCATGCCTGTTTTCTTATTACTGTAATCACACCAGGAGCTGTGGTACCTCTGCGGAAGACAGGACAGTTCCCCAGAGCTTGATGTCACCCCTGGCACAATCCCCCACATTGCTCAGCAACATCCATCAGCCCCAGAGATGTGAATGGGGATGTGGCACTTCTCCTGAGCCTGAACGGCAAAATTGCCCTGAGGTGAGATGCTGCAGTGGGTACAGCTTGAGGGAAAAATGGATCTGGTTTAGAAAAGCTACTTGTCTTTAAGATGATTTCAAATGTTCACATTTTTTATGCAACATTTTGCAGCGTTTCAGCTACTCCCATTTGGAATTCAATTCCTCTCCCGGTTAATCAATAGCAGGCCTTAACAAAACAATATCTCACAGGAGACACAAGCACACAGTGCTGAACAAAGCAAAACAGCCACTGGCTTACAGCAACAATTGCTGCTACACAATGGGTTTTCAAAGCTCAGTATATATTTTGTCCCTAGTGGGAAAACCATAACAAGACTGAATTAGTGGCTAGGCTTGCCAAAGGGAGAAATTAAAGTGCTGTGGCTTGTCTGACACCTTGAAGTACCTTTATTTATTTTGGGGGAGTGCATAGCATGAGGAAATAAGATGCCTATTAGGGAAAACTATTTTCTGGTGTTTTCTGAAGAATGCAGTGATTCTGCATGCTTGAGGGCTTGGTCCAGGTTGGGGATCAGCAGCACCTTCTGGTGAGAGTCACTTGTGAATGTGGTGAAGCTGCAATGTGGAGCTGGGGAGGAAAAGGGGTGGGGGTGGAGTGTGTTATTGAAGAAGGATGGACTAGGAGTCTCTTGTCCCTGGCGGGGAAGCCCAGGGCTAGTTTCCAGGTGGCTGTTTAGTGGAAGGAAAGAAAATTCCATTCCCTCCACGTGGTCACGTCTGAGCTTGCAAACTTAACTGCTCATCTGTGGATCTTGACAGCTCCTTGCTCTGGCACTAATGGGCTTCAGGAGCTCCCAGTGAGCTGTAATCGCCTTGGTTCAGAGCTCAGCTTGCACCTTTACAAGCTCCTTCACCCCTTGCTGTTAACCTGAGGTCTCCTTTACTCCACAGCTAAGCTTGTAAATTCATGTAACCAAATAGCAGTGCTGTTAACCGCTTGCATGAAAGTGAACAACACATCCATCTTCCAGTACCCAGCCAGCAGCCTAATGACACTCTTCCCTGTGCTCACAGGTACCCTTTCAGAGATAACTAAGTCTGGCACTGCAAAAACAATTGCTTCAGTGCTTGCACAGGCCAGGCAGCTCATCCAGGCAGAGGGAGGTTGCCCAGGCAGAAGGCTTCCCACCAATGGCCCCTGTGCATCCTGGCTGGTGAGGGAGATCTTCATCCTGTTGGTGAGCCATGTCTCACACCCCAGAGCAGTAGTTTTTATTTTGGATTGTGACTGATATTTGACAAGTCTCTCGGAAAAAACATTCCTCAGTTTCCCTGTCCATAAATTGAGTCTAATTCCCTGAAGTTAAGAGCCACTGGGAGGATAGCTGATAATGAAACACAAAAAGGTGCTGAGGTTTTTTGACCCCTGTAGTTCTTCCCAAAGTCTGTGGCTTGAAATTAATCTCAGCAAGAAGTTTGTCTAAATACAGACCCAGTTTCTATGAAACAAGGTTGATGTGGTTGTAGATAGATGTGTCAGCCCCCTTCCAAGTTGTCCCCATGAGCTAATTTCATCCCAGCAAGTCAGAGAGGTACAGTGCTCACAGACACTAAATCCTGCAAGTTCTAAGGAATCCATCAGTACAAGCTCTTTCTCCTGCTCCCTCCATGGATGTGGCTGGGATGGGACTTCACCCTTTGATAGAGACCCCACAGGGCAGTTCTGTAGGGGATATTGCTCATGGGAAACTAGGCTTGGCTGCTTTTGTTGTTGCTTGTGCTACTACTTGTTATTGAAGGAGAAAAAGTGCAACTTTCTGTCTGCAAATAACTTGGACCTGCCATTGGCTGAGATCTGATATGTTCCATTTCTCACCCCAAAGCAATCAGAAGCAATCAAAGTTAGAAGCACACAAGCTGGCAGGGGTTGAATGGACATTGCTTTTCTTTATTTGCTGGCTGCTTACCTGATGCAACAGACAGTAGGAGAGGATTTCTTAATTAACCAGGCTTCGACCTGGGTGACACACATACACTGCCAATGGGCACTATATAGGCATAGTTATTGCACTTTGGCTTGGCAAAGGCCTCATGATATTTGTATGGTTAAGAAGACAGTCTTGGAGGAAGGGAGAGCAGAACTGGGGGTCCTGGTCTGTAGTCCCAAGGCTGTTTGCTGTCTTTGTGTTCAACATGGCTGGATCTAACCTTACTGGAGAGTGGGTGGAGGGTTAATTTGAGCTGCGTTTGAAAACACTTTTAAGCAATGCACAGCAAGATATCAGAGAAGCAATGTTTACAATCTATATCCTGCCTCAAACTGCATAGGCACCGAGCTCCTGCCCTACTGCCAAAATTAGCTGCACTCATCAGGAAGCAGCTGGTGTCCCAAGCATGAGCCCTTGTGTTCAGCCATCACTCTGTAGCTTTTATATAGTTAGAGAGAGTACTTCCTGGTTACTGAGCATCACCTGCTCTTTGCTTTGTGGCGGCAGCAGGAAATTTCCCACACGTGGAGCCTAATCCAGTGTCCTTAATCATGCACGGTTCCTGCTGATTTTAGCAGGAGACTTTCTTCATGGTGCACAGTAGAAATGTGTCCCTCGAGAAGCTGTCTTCTGAACTCCCTGCAAGAGGGGGAACCCACTGCTCTGACAGCTGTCTTCCTGTACATCACCAAAAGCGTACAGGCTATGATACACAGTCCTTAAATTTAAATATCAATTATTAGGGATTTTGCTGAGCTAGGTAATACTGAATGGAGAGTGTTTGTTGATTAGCTTTGCTATCCACTGAATTCAGGTTGCTTTTACCTTTTAATTCACTCTGCATAAATTAGCATCCCTTTCCTTAGTACTTTGGAAAGTAAGTAGCCACTTTCCCCTCCAGTCTAGATTTGGGAGCATTTGAAAGGTGGCAGTGCATTAATTTCTGCCCCAGAGAACTTTGCAGTAGAATCACCTCTTTAAGTTGTTAATTTGCCACAACACATTCAAAAGAGTTGGCATCAGGGCTTTTTGTAGTAATTTAAATGTTAAATACTGCAAATTAACAGAAAGAAGGCAAAATACATAATCTTTTTTTGGGGCAGGGGGGAACATGCCTCTGCTCTCCCTCTGCTCTTGCAGTTTCTACTCTTACAGAGCAGCTTTGCATTCCCCTTTTATCCTGTTTTTGTGACTGTTTTACTCCCTACTTCTCCTGGGGGAGGGGAGAAGAAGGAAGGCAGAAATGAGTAATTTCTGTTTCTTCATCTCTGATGGCTTCTTCACCAGGAGTGGAGATGAGCAGTGCAGGGACCCTGCTCATTCTTTAAGATTTTTCCTTATTTTCCTCATCACCAAAAGACAGAAGAGGGAAATTATGGCAGGCACTCAATAGCCAGTCATCTTTTCAATCTATCTCTTCAGCTGCTTTTGTTATCTAGTGGCATGATGGGTTTTGACTTGTTATTTACTAGCTGTTTAATTTAAATGTATCCCCATCAGGGACCTAAAAGATCCAGTCTTAGAGCTCTTTCACATGATTTGACTAACCACGCTCTAAATTATTTATCATGGCTCTAAACAGTCTGGATAATATTTTTATTTTTTTAAGCACTATGATTTGATCCAAAACATCTGTAAAAAATCACAACTGACCTCCCATCTGGGCAACAGCTCAGCTCTGTCCTGGGGTTGGGTAGTGTCAAGTATGTGAGCTCCATCTGAAAAGCCTAAAATTCCTGACATGGTGAAATTCTTTTCTTGCATGCTTGCTGTCAGAAGGTGGGCAGAGAAGGGAAGGGAAAGGAAGGCTGCTGTTAGGAACCCAAGAGCAAGATAACTGAACTTCTGTCTGGGCCAGAAGTGAGCGGAACATGTTGTTACGGAAATGGCCATGAAAATGCTCCTCCCTGCATTAGAAAATTAGCTATTTAAAGCAGGATCGATTGCCTGTCCTCTTTACCGCTGTTGTCATTTGGATGTGGCATGTGTAAATAGTATTTCCTCATGAAAGAAAACTTCCAGCAATGACAACGTTCCTCTGGCCACGTCCTGGCTTAAAGGGGAGGAACTAGCTTGTCCCTGGACGTGAAGAGAAGAACCAGAATCTGAGTTTTGGTTTTTCTCTAAAATTTCAAACAAGTGAATTTTGACCTCCAAATGCCTTCTGAGTGGCACAAAATGGGACACAATTTCTAAGGAGATTTTTAAGATCTTTTTGGGCACTGGTATAACATAGGGAGTGAAAGTAAAACTTTGTGAAGATGAACATAACTATGTGACTTACAGCAAAGTCTACTTTCCCCTGAGATCTGTGTAATCAAAGTGGCAATACATGCTTTAAAGCAGTTCTTCCAAACAGATTGCATTATCTTTACCAGTGTGAGTGAGCAAAAAGCTTTTCAGTCTTGTCTAATCTCCATTCCTGACTCTCTAGGGGGTGGGGTCACATTTTTCAGCAGACTGGTTGAAGACGTGCCCCTTTATGTTTTGTTAACTGTGTCCTGCTTATGTTTGTTCCTTTTCTCCCTCTTCGTTTTTTGATTTTCCAGGGAGATTAACCCATTCCTGGCTTAAGCACCCTCAGACTTCCCTCAAGTTGAGATGCACATCTGGATCCCAGCTTTACAGCTTGAGTCTGTTGCTGTTTATTATTATTTGCGTTGCTTCAGGCCCCACTAAGGGATTGTACAAAGTGTTCTTTTAAAAAAAATAAATATTGAAGTGTCTGCACAGCATTTGAGAGAAGCACACTCCCCTGTAAGGTGTTGTCACACAATCACTGCAGAAGCACAGAAAATAAATTTTGGGGGATGTGTAGGACACTGGGGCTTTGGAAAAAAATGTTTTTAACAGTATTAGAGGCTTTGAGGCATCCTCATTTCCACACAAGCCCCTGTACCAAGTGAAGGGTGAGCACCAGGCCTTTGAGGAGCATTTAGATGTCCTACATAAGGGAACTTAAAGACTTGGCTTGACAGAGGGATCTGGATGAGTTTTAGGCCAGCTGAGCATGGTTTTTAGAGGTAGGGATCTCTTATTGTGCTGACTAATGAGTCTTGACATTGAAAGAAGTGTTGAGCAGCACCATTACAGAGCCCTGAAGCCTGCAGAGATGCATCAGAGCTGCCATAGGTATGGATCACATTCTTGTGTCTCCAATATATATATATATATATATATATATATATATACATATTTCCTCCTTCTCCCAAACTCCTTGTTTTATTTTTATTGGGATTTTCTCTAGATGAACCCTATTAAATGCATCACTAGCGCTGAAATTTGCCGATGCCAATAAACCCATCTGTTTTTTTAACTAACCACAGTCCCTGGAGTGTTTCTCACCGGCAGAGATTGGAGCAGCCCTCTCCACCGTCTCCAGCTCAGTGTGTCAGCCCCGGGAACAATGGGAGGGGACCCAGGAGGTTGCTGTCAGGAAGCACCACTTCCCCTGGATAATTAACCGGCTGGGAGACTGAGGAATGAAGATAGCGCATGAGACACACAGAGTACAAACTGCTGAAACAATAAACAAACAAATGAATGACCAGCACTTCCTTTTCTTATATTGTTAAGGCTGTTTCCTCAGCTCAGGTTGCCCCAGACCTGCCCAGCAAAAAGCAGCTTTTTAGGCTCACTAATTCTTAACTTCTTCACTGCCACTGCTTGCTGGGAAGCGGAAGCCCATGTTGGCCAAGGTGGTGGCCAGTATAGGCCTACTGCTCCTCCTTGGAGCTTGCTGGAGAAACTGGAGATTCCATGTTCTGGAAATGAAAAGTGAAAAAACCCACTTTTACTGAAAATTGAGTGGAGGGGTACTTAGTTTGGCTGCATGGCCCTGACACCCCAGGAGTACACCCTGCATGGGTACCAGTATCCAGACCAGCAGGTGAGTCAGTCTAGCTCTGAAAATATTGATTTTCAGAAAAAATTGTCCTCAGAGCCAAGACCTGGAGGAAACATGGGTCAGGGCTTTGTGGCTCAAACCCAGCTACTGTATCAGTCCTACAGCTGTCTTCCAACAAGCTGTTTTTCTGACCTCCTCTGTTAGAGGGGTGTCAGCTCTGCTGGTGAGCATCTGACTGCATGCATGCTTCCACCGGGATCCCATTCGCTGAGTCTAGGGTGGCCTCCTGCCCATGGCCTCCTCCCCATCCAAATCCCTCTTTGAGCGGGTTGCCATTTGGTTGTATCTGACCTGATAGCAGAAATCGGGCAGTGGCAACCCCATCTCACCCTTCTCCTGGATTATTTTTACAGGTGTCTCACTGAAGTGCAGCCAGGAACTGTCCTTGTTTTTGTACATGGAGCATCACGAGCATATTTCATCCCACAGAGGCTGTTGCCAGTGGCACCCTAGGAGCTGAGGTGAGGACGTAGCTTCACATCCATCACAGGCTGATACTGGTCAGTGAATCTCATTCTGCTTGTGCCCTCAGCAAAACGCTGGCAGGGAGAGGGTGCAGCCAGGGCTGAGTAGGGAGAATTAGGCTGATCCCACTGTAGCTGGGAAATCTCTCTCAGAAAGAGATGCTGATGTTTTTCTCTGGAAGCCTGCAGATCCAGAGCAAGGCAGGAGTGAGGGGTGTTTGAGGAAGGGGGCCCGTGGTCCCTCCCTGTCCTGGCCCCATCAGCAGCACGGAGAAAGGCTGTCCTGGGGCAGGTCCTGCCTGCTGCTGAGTGCTCCCAGCTGACAAATTACTTGTTATTACTTTAAATACCCACTGTTTGTGTTAAGCACAGCAAGAAGTCTAGTAAACTGAAATGGTGACATTTAAAAAATGAGGCCTTTCAAGTAGATGTTTAATCTTTCTAATAAGGAAGTTATCTGCTAAATACCAAGTCTAACAGTTATGTAACAGGTCTGTATCAAAACACAGATAATGATTGGTGGGGTATGTTTCAGCAATTGATATTTAACTAACCTATAAAGGTTTTCCTGCTTATATGTAAATTATACTTCTGTCCCAAAGACAGTTTAAGTTGCAGTGCTGGAAGTTTTGTCATTAAAATGTTGCTTTAAGTGTTGTGCGACCTGGGGATACACGGTGGCTATGAGTAGAGGGTGGCTTTGTGTGTGGGGCTGATGGTCACAGACCCTTTATGTCAGCTTTGGAATACCCTCCTCCCTCCTGCCCTTCCCTTCCTGACAGAGGAGCTGTGGCTGCTGTCTTCTTGTCTTCCACCTCCTCCGAAGTTCTCTTTGGTGGCTTTGTTCCCTCACTGAAGCATGGCTACACCATCTGCTGAACCAAGCTCTAGTGTGCTGTATGCCCATTCCTAAATACCAAAGCTGGGCCCAGCTTTGTCACCTTGTAGGGTGTCCATTTTTTTTTTTTTTTTTTTTTTTTTTCAGGAGGATCAGGGAAAAAATGCATGCCTCAGCCAAGACAGGGGGAACGGGCAAAGGAGGACAAAGTGAGGACAAACTGAGACAAAGTCCTGGGGCCTGTCTGAGCAATCATGTAGACAAGGTGAGGCAGTGAAAAACTTCAGTCATTCCTGTACCTCTGGGTGAATAAAAGAGGACAGACATGAGATATCACATGGAAGAATAATGAAAACCAGTTATAGAGATGAGACAGTGTGATAGAAGACCTGCCACCATTGTGCATTATCACCAAAATTTAAAAAGATCCACTGTCCACCCTGCTGAATGCCTCTCAGCTCTGCTCAGGAGTTGGAGCTCCACTGGCACCATCATCCATGACAGGTCCCTGTGCTGCCCTGCAGCGGGTCCTCTGCCATCAGATAGGAACTGGAAAAGTGGTGGGTGGTGTGGAAGGAATGAGAGACAGCAGATCCTGCTGCTCTCCCCTGACCAACATCTGCTGTGTGTTTACAGCATGCTTTGCTTTGAGGGATGGGAATGGACCCTTGGAGCACAACTCTCCCTCTCTCTCTTGGGGAGATCAGCCTTTCTCTAACTGAGAAATGCTTCTTCTCAGAACATATCCATCCTTCGTGCCTAGTGTATTTTGGCATGTTTCAGGGCCACTGGTGGAGTGTTTTTGAAGTGTTTTATCTTTTCTACTGACAAAATCCCTCTGTGTCACAGTGTGTGTCTCCACAGTGTGGAGTCAATGGGAGACATGATGGATTCACACATCCAACCCTCCAGTAAAAATGGAAGAAATGTGGAACAAACTCTCCCTAAGCACAAACCCTTTGATTTCAAGGGGCTTCCAACTGCCAAAGTCACTTCTATGGTGCCACTCCCCTGAAATCTGCAAGGTGATGTCATGTTCACCCAGTAGCTGAGGTGGAAGAGTGGTGCTTTGAGAATGGCTTTGAAATGAGTGGGAAAGGGGCAGGTATGCTGGTATATCAGAGACATACTGTGAAAGACCCAGTTCCTGTTTTCATGCTATCTGTCATCACTTCCCCCTAAGTCTCCTTGCTAACTCATTTCATTACTGGATGTCATGCTAGCAGCAGGTTTCTGTTACATGCCTCTTTTCACAGTGTTAAGCAAAAAGCTGAGTTTTACAGTTTAAATAAAATATCTTGATTTCTTGTGGAAAAGATAAGCTAGGCTGTGTGCTCTCTAGAACTCTATGCGTTCTGTTTTTAGGCAGCAGCTGTTGTGCTTTGTCCCCTTTGTGATCGCTCAGTGATTCTCTAAAGTGAAGTTTCTCCAAGAGCTTTAAGGAACAGCACAAGTAGACATGGAAACCAGCTCCCTGTTCTCAGAAGACCAAACCACAATTCATGCCTGACTGTGGCATTGCAAATAACAGCACATTCACCAGGAGCCCCCAGCTCCTCAAAACCATCTGTATGTTTGAGAGACTCCTAAGAGTAGAGGAACTTTATTTCTAGTCACTGAATTGGAAAGGCAGATGTTTTCCTTCCTTCCTCTCTCTGATGTCTACTCCTTGTCAGTTTAGTTAACATCCTGAGTCCATGCGAGACAGCAAATGTTGTCATTTGGGGAATTGCCAGGGTAAGGGGAGCATCCATGTTCTGCTGCCAGTTTTTCCAGCCCTTGCACCTTTCACTGAAGAGTGAAAAAGGAGCCCAATTTTGTACATGGAAGGATGTGATAACACAGGCTGGGCCACTGGGGAGCTCAGCTTTCATGCCAGCTCTGACTGTACACTGGCAGGATAGCTAAACAGGAGGGAAGAATGAAACTTGGAAAATAGACAGGGAGATGTATGTGGTAACTTTTCTCCTTCACAGCTTTAGGAATTGAGACCATCCTTTGCCTTGTGCTGAATGAAAACCACTCCAGTGCTCAGATCTCACTTCCAAAGAGACCAGGTCTCTAGATGGGCAGACTGCTGGGCACTGGATCCTTCTGGAAAATGTTTGGGAATACTATACAGTTCCATCCACTTTAAATTTGAAAGTGAATGGCAACTCATGTGCAGTGTGCCAGGGTATTCTGGGACAGGCAGAGCATCATAACATACATTTTGATTTAAGATACCTGGTCTTTTAAAGACATCTCTGAAAAAAGAGAAACTCATTTATAAATGGAGAAACAATATTGGTCTGGACAGTAATAAGTCTCATGGAAATGCAGTGAGTTTAGACAAAAAAATCCTCTTTTAACTGATATTGACTGTCCTTGCTAGAAGATACCTCCTTTTGTGCAACACCTAGAATAAATAAGGCATTGTCCATAAAATGTTCCCAATCTGAATTTTACTAAACATAATGCCTTCCACAGCTACAATTTGTATTTTGTGGAGTTATACAAAAAAGGACCTGATTTTGCAGCCACTGATATAGAGGAACCTTTGGGACCAATATTCAGATCCCGTGTTGCTAAGCATTGTAGGTCAGCCAGTAGTAAGAATTAGTCTTACCTCAGAGTGCAAACCAGCAGCTACGGGAAAGGACAAGCCACAGTTGTGCTTGTGGTGAATGGAGGCAGTGGAGCCCTTGACTCTTCCCCGTTCCTGCCCCAGCATGATGCCTGGGATGCAGAAGAGATTTTCAACCTCTTGGACCATCAGTCTCTCCTTTCTTCCCCCTGTGGTAGGGCTTGCAGTGTTGGGTGGGCAACAGGGCCTGGTGTTTGTAGGTGCTGAGCAGCTGTTACGTGGCTACCCTGACTGCATGGTTGTCCTGGAGGAGCTCGGAGCTGCCTGTGAGCTGTGACAATGAGTGCCAAAAGCAGGATCCTTGCACCAGGCCGAGGTGCATAGAAGCCCAGGGCATGGAAGGCCATGGGGTCAGTGTAGCACGTGGGGTTGGTACTCCTGCAAAAGATGTTTTTACTCTGGTGTTCTTCAGAAACAATGACTTCATTGTCTGCTGTGGATCTCCGAGGCAGCTGTGACACCAGCTTAAGGACCATGTGACTTTGGTGGAATACGTAGACACAGGTAGGATTTGGCAGAGCTGATACACCTGCAGACTGGGATGCGGGGGGATTGTCAGAGCTGGGTGTGCTGTAGGGGGAGTTCAGCTGCTTTGTGCAGTGTGTGCAGCTAACAGCATGGTGGTGGGCAGCAGTGAGGAGTCAGGAGGGAGATGAGAGCTGCATCTTTGTAGCTTTCTCCCCCACAAAGACACAGCTTGATTCAACTAATGGCAGTAATTAGGGATAATGCTTTGGTATGGGTTCCTGATTTCCTTTATAATTAACCCCAGGGAGATGTTATTTTTTTCTACCAACAATAAACTTTCGTATGTGTGTTGAGAATTTCTTGCTTTGTTCTTCAGGATTGTTTGGGTTTGTTTTTTTCCTTATCCTCATCTCCACCCCCCCGCCTAGTTTAAAGTCAGAATTCGACTTTTTCCATTCGTAGATAAATGGCACATTGCTGATGGAAATAGTTCCCTTGCCACCTCTTATATCTGTGAGCTGATAACGAGGAAGAGTGTTTTGGGATGCTGGCCAAGAGCTTCCACTCATGGTCTATAAAGTTACTGTTAATAGCTGCTGTTCTAAAGGGGGAGGCCAAAGGTGTTAGGAATATGTTAAGGGGCTTGGTGATACTGCTGCAAGAATTAAGAATAGTTCAGGGGCTTGATGTGGTTAGTCCTCAAAACAAATCTGAGAAGAAAGTTTTTATAGTTCCCATTTTCCTGGTGGGGAGATTAACCAAAGCTGCTAAAGCAGAATTTAGGTTTAGATTTGGGAATTTAGGACAATTAATAATTTGCTCCGCTTGATCATTCCTTGCTTGAATGAGCATTAATGCACTCAGAGCTGAACTGACACCCGGACAGGGCTCTGCTCCTCTTTTCCCCTGTGTCTCTGGCCCTGACCAGTTCACATCAACCACGTGCAGTGAGAAGGACATATACATTGTAAGCAGATGTAGGTGGATGTCTGCTCAATGTCTGTGCCTGTCCTTTTCCCAAGATAGCCTGGGATAACCAGCAAGCTTGGAATTTCCTTGACTTTGAGTCCACACCTTTGTCTTTAGCCTCAATCTGTGTCTCTTTTCTGTAATTTTTCATAATTAACACCTGCATCTGCTTGTGCTTTTGATCTTTGCACTATCCCATGGCAATGAGTTCCACAGTTACCTTGGTGCTGTGTGAAAATGGGCTTATTTTCCTCATTTTGACCCTGCTGACTGATGATTTCTGTGACAACCACCGTCTTTTGCATTGCAAAGAACAGTGAGTAATTCCCTGCTGAGTTTTGAAAAGCACTGCTGATAATCATTCTTGACATCCTGCATGATTTTCTTCAATCACATATCTCCTTTTTTCAAGCTAAGGATCCCTACACCTTAATCTTTTCTTACACACGAGATAAATTGCTGATAATAATTTCATACTTAGTGAAAAATCCAGGTACCATCAAGAACAAAGAAACTGTCCAAAGAGATTGAGAGAATAATTCTGTTTTCCAGCCTTGTCCCAGAGAAGCCACATTCAAGACAGAAGGAGATGCACCAAAAAGCTGAAGTTTCTCTGGAAAATGACTGCTTTAGTATATTGTAATGTATTACGCATTTTAGAAACCATAGTTTTTACAACCAATTCAGCAGCACAGAAATCTGAGCATCTGCCCTAAAATTATCAAAACTAAATATTTCTGAGTTCTTGCCTTTTACTGGTAGGATCTGAAATGAGAATTAGTATCGTTCAAGTCTTTTGTATGATACATGCTCATGAGAACAAGTTGCACGTGTTATACCTACAAATACCCATAGCCATGTAATTTTAATTTAACTCAGATACTGATGTCAGTAACCAGAAAGACAAGATAGATGCTCTGGATCTCAGCCCCAGATGTTTTGGTCGCTGTGACAACAACATCTGTGCTGACTCCATTGGCAGCACTAGCATCCCCAACACTACTGCTGTCACTACACAGCCCCCAGAGAAGCAAACAAGCCTGATCCTCCCATGGTGGGGGCCTGGGGAGAAGCTTCAGCCAGATGCAGAGGTTTTTCTCCATTGCAAAGTTACCTCTGAAGCTCAAAGGAAAAAATTGGCTAATATTTCGCTCCCTTTGCTCTCTGAAAAGCAGAGGGAAGAAGGACACAGCTAGTTGTTGCCTACAACAAAGCAAGGTGTGTGCCTGTTTTTTAAAAAATTTATTTTGGACCTTTTATCTAATTATATTAGAATTTGCAGCCTGGAAAGGGTCAGAGATGGGGCACCCCAGTCAGGTACTTGTGCCAGTGTGCAATGTCTCAGAAGTTTTTGCAACGAGAGATAAAGGGAATTTATCTAAACTGTAACTTAGTGAACAGGCCCCCATGAGCAGCTGGATCTTTCACGGAGTCACTGGAGTGATTTTATGTCAGTGGATTCATTTCACATGTGTTAGTAAGGTTAATAAGTTAGTCTTTCTTTTGATGACTTTGCAAGTATACCTTAAGAAAGGCAAGAATAAAGCGGCGAAGCACTGGAAATACACTAATTACAGACAACTTCTTCTGATTTGTGTGTTATTAATACTTTATTTCAGACTCAGTGCATCATATCTTCTTGAACTCAGATGCCAGGCAGTGCTGTTCATACATACCTTCCAGAGAAGAGTGGCACTTGGTGGTTTGGTGAGACATCAGTGCTTTGTTAAAATTCTCTAGGTATTACTGTGGACTTTCCTGTAATCAAGTGAGAAGGTAGAAGATACAGAAATTTGTTTGCAGTATTTTTTTTTTCTTTTTTCTGCAGGCAGGTCGTTATTGCTGCTGAGAAGTTGAGAGATACAATGCAAATGACAAAATCTAGATGATGACTGCATTATCAAAAAGTAGAAAACACGATCAAATGGAAAAGAGAAGTGCTAGGACAAGTGTAGCAACAAAGTCAAACTGCATGCCAAAGGAGCTGCATGGCTGACATGATGCATCCCCCCCAACCCAATTAACAAGGTTATTTAAATTTGAAAAAAATTTGAAAAAAATTGAAAAATTCAAATTAAATTTGAAAAATTCTTTTTTCAGTCAAAAATTGACTGAAAGAATTTGAAGAAAGGTGGTCATTAAAGTTTAGCAACAGAGAGTGAGAAGTAGTATGTATATCTATTTTCCTTGTCATAAAAGTATTTTCTAGTCATAAGAGTGTCTTGTGCTGCATGCTGATCTCACAGATGGTGCAGTAAATCAGGGCTAACTCTGAAAGTGTCAGTGGAATTATCTTTGTGTAAATGGCATCTGAGTTGGTCCCAAGCTGTGAAAGACAGGGATTGCTTTGGGGCATAAGTGCAGGTAGGAGAACTAAGGGGTTTTTTTTTTTTGTTGTTGTTGGTTTTTTCTTTTTTTTTTTTTTTTTTTTTTTTTTCCTTGGAGTTGGACTCACTTTGTGGCTTTAAACATTTTGCATAATTCTTTTGCCTTGGTTTCCTCCCTCTGAAGTCAGCTGATAGTTCCAGAGGAGCCCTTGAGTGGAGAACTCTGATTATGGAAATAGCTATGGAAATGCTTGTTTATTACTGTTAATGGAAGTGATATAATGCATTAGAAAATTTCTGCTCAGCCAAGGAACTTGAAGGGCAAAAGGTACCACAAATTCACCAGGAGCTGTTTTTGAAGTGCCAGCTATTATTTAGTGTGATGAAGAGAATTTTCACCCAAGAGTGAAGCAGAATACAGTCCTGTGACTTCATGCCTCAGACTTCAAAACTTAGTATAAGTTCCTTGTGACTTGCATGTGAAGTTACTGTCAGGCGGTGATGGCCACAAGTTCTTTTTCTTTGATGTCTGTTCAGCTTATATTAAAATTGAGGGTGTTCTTCAATATTTCTGTAGACTCATAGGAGCTGAAAGTCTTCTCTCCTAAGGAGAGACTGTGGGCTTATACAGCCCATTACACCCTTTGCCTCTTCCTCATTCCTCTTCCAAAAGACACATCTAACTTCTGGCTCAAGATTGTGAGGAGTGGGGTCTGGTTTGGTTTTCTGTACAGTGAGAGGAATATTTGTTAAATTATGTAGGCATGTTACTACAATAATCATAAATGAGTTTGAGAAAAGGGATGCTCAAGTATGGAAATTCTATCTGTGTACTTCATAGGGTAGCCCTTTCTTTGTGCTGCCAGAAGGAAGAAAGCTGGCAACCTAGCAGCAGTAATAGATAAAAACCAGAGAGTGATGTTTTCCTGATGTGTCCAATAAGTAATCAAGGGGTAAGTAAAGAAAAAAAGAGAGCTTCTGAATCTACACAGTTTCTGGAAAGAAAATTGCAGAAGCGTTCTTACCATGAACACATCCTTCAGCTTTCTAATAGAGGAGGCTGAGATGTGCCAACAAGAGAAGATTCCTGGCCTTTGGTATGACTCTGGACATTGAAGGAGGGATTAATTTTGCCTAAATGTGGCTATTTAAAAGCAAGTGTTTGGCCTCCTTCCACAAATGGTGGAGGGAAAAGAGGTGATTTATTCAACCTCTCTCCGTCCCTGGGCTGTAGGGGGAACCTAGTTACACTGGATACTAACATACAGACAGCTAAAATTAGCAAGATGAATTGCTCTTTTACTACTTCATATGTTTAACAAATTGCATACTTTCCCCACAGCTGTGTATAAGTTCTCTGTTTTACAGGGAGAGAGGAAAGTGAGGCTGAGATTAACTGACTTCCCCAAAGACAGCAACAAAACCAAGATTGAAACATGTGCATCAGACTCCAGCCTCCCCTCCTCCTCCCCGCTTCCCTGACTTCTTTCAGATGAATCTACCTCCCAAGGACAACAAATAACTGATCTCTATTCAGGTTTCTATTTCCAGCTCCTCCCTCCCCCCCCAAAAAAAAAGCAACAAACACCAAAACCAACCAAACAAACAAACCAAAACATGGCTGGCTGGACAAGCACAGACATCTCCATCAGGCAAGCTGTGAGATTTGAGGTTGCTTGTGGGACATAGAGTCACAGAAAGTTAGGGGTTGGAAAGGACCTAGAAAGATCATCAAGTCCAACCCCCCTGCCAGAGCAGGGTCACCTACAATTGGTCACACAGGAATGTGTCCAGGTGGGCTTTGAATGTCTCCAGGGAAGGGGACTCCACAACCTCCCTGGGCAGTCTTTTCCAGTGCTCTGTCCCCTTCACAGTGAAAAAAATCTTCATAATATCTATGCTCCAGTTTATGACCATTGCCCCTTGTCCTATTGTTAATCACCCCTGAGAAAAGCTTTACTCCCTCCTCCTGGCATTTTCCCTTTACATATTTAGAAACATTAATGAGATCACCCCTCATTCTCCTCTTCTCCAAGTTGAAGAGCCCCAACTCCCTCAGCCTTTCCACATAAGGAAGATGTTCCAATCCCTTCATTATTTTGGTTGCTCTGCGCTGGACTCTCAAGCAGTTTGGGCTCCTCCTGGGCTCTTTACAAAACTCTACTAATTTCAGTTTTCTAAAGTTGGGTGGCATGTTTCAGAAAATTTGGTTTGTGAAGAAATACTCAGTGATTTACCTGCCTGACAACAGCACTGCATTGTTGCTGTTGCTCTTTTTGCCGAGCATATGGAAGCTGAGTGCTCCCTGGCAAGTATCCAGACATCCAAAAGTTAAATTGATGGGAATTGCCATGAGGGCTTTAGCTAATGGGAGACATAAAGAATGAAGCCTGTTTTATTTTTGCTTCTTTCTTTTCTTATGAGAGTTTTCTTCACAGAACAAGCGAAGATACCACCGCATGCAGCATATTTCTTCTGTGTCTGCCCCCTGGGGATGACTTACGCTAAGTTGTGATCTGTTTTGCTGTTCCAGCCCATTGGGCTCATCAGTTTATTCAACTGACTTTTTAAATGACCCTATTTTTCCTGACTTGGGTAAAAGTAGCAAGAATCTAATTGCACTTCTGGGCATGGGGTGTAATGTCAAAGCAGCAGGATGGAGGGAAGAAGTCTGCTTCTCAGGAGGGGAAGAGCTCGCTGGGCAAACCTGTTGGGGTGGCTTGGGTGATGTGCACATCAGTCATCAGTATACAGGATATGCTTTAAGCCACATAGCTGGTGTCTGCACAATCCAGTGCTGGATGCTTAGTGGTTTCTTATCCCCAGGGACAAATGTTATAGAGAAGCTTAGATATGCACCTGTAGCTAGATTAAATATTTGAAGACTTATCTTCTTCAAGCCATTAGAGCTTGGTGTCCCTCTTCACAGACTGCTGTATATGCACTCTCCGGACCAAACTGTAGATTAATAGCCCTGCAGATGGAGAAATATTTTTTTTCCTAAACCGTAGTTCTGTTTCATTTTATATTGCTTGCTAGATTAAGTTTTAGAGCTCTCTGAGGTTTGAGGTTTTTTTTCCTTTATGCAAAGTGAGACGAGAAATTTTCACTGTTGTACAGTTTTGAAAGCTTTTTTTTTTTCCTTCTGCCATAAGCAAAACTCAGGAAATCAAAGGTGATTCATTTTTAAGCAGCAAGTGATTTAAACCAAACAATGCTTTTTGATTTATGATAATGAAAAAGATTGCAGTGTGATGACTGGCCAGATAAAAACTTATACTGCACCAATTTTTCTGATAAGTGTCATTATATTCACACTCAACTAATTCTTCACTATCAGTTTTATTTGAGGGTTTTATTTATTTTAAAAGTTTTTATTTAGGGAATTTATTGGCAGGGCATGATTGACAGCCTTGGAAAAAGAAGTCTACTATTCAGAAAATGGATATAGAATTTTCTTATGCAGCCCCACCAGTATGCCTCACTTCATCAGGGCCACAACAAAAGAGTAAAAGAACATGAGAGCATCTTTCTGTGGTCAGATTAAAAGTCTGGCCTGGTATGGTCTGCAACAGCAACCCATAAGAGCTACCTAGGATTTACCATGAATGAAAAGAAAATGGAGGATGATAAATTTTCCCAGATATTCTCCTACTCACCAACAATTTGTGACAATTTTGAGATGCAGCACACTTAAACATGCTCACAGCATCCCCATGTGCACACAGAAGACTCACAACATCCCACATCAAGCAGATTTTTTTATTTTTTTGAGTGTTTAGGATTTTTTTGTTTTTGTTTTGGTTTGGTTTTTGGCACCTGATGGTTTCATTAAGCCACCCCACCCCCCAGTTTTGGACAGAAAAGGAGAATCCATGTCCCTATCTTTATGCCACTAACTGAGAGGGACATTTGGTTTCTTAACCTTTCCTTCAGCAACAAAATTTCCTTTTTTATTTCTGACTTCAGGCCTAGACTTGACTTAGGTAGTGACCATTAAAATATTAAACATTAATGGACACTAAAAAATGGATTCATTCTGAAAAATGAGATTTTAAAAAATCATCTGATTTTTATTTTTAAGCTAAATTGTAATGGATTTTATTTCTCTTGTGATATATAGCTGGTAGAATCACTTCTCTTCATGCATTTAATCTGTTTTATTCTTTTGCTGCACCATGAAGTTAGACAGTTTTTTTGCTTTTTTAAGCTTAACTTCCATGAATCTGCTTGACTTCAGGAACCAGAGTTTTAAGAAATGGGTCAGGTTCAGAAAGACTGAAGACAAATCCGTAAGACCTTGCAGCACGAGGATTTTTTTGCTGTTGCAGTTGTTTTGTTTTCAGAAAACTCATTCAGGAGCCATCTAGACAATGCTGTACTTAACAAAGGCTGTTCCAAAGATTCACAGCTGGATTTTATGTTTAGGACAGAGAATCAGCAAAAAGTGGGTCTGGAAAGGGCCTGTCAATATCACCTGGCTCATCTCCCTTTCTGAGACAGGACTCCTGTGTTGTTTGTCCAGTCTGATGTTGAATTTCCTCCTGTGAAAGAGGTTCTGCAGCCTTGCTCAATAACCTATCCCAGTGCTTAATTATCCTTATTACTAGAAAGTTTTCCTCATATCTAAACTAAACCTCTCTTGTTGCAGCATAAGCTCATTATTTCTTATCCTGTCCTCCACAGAGATAAAAAACATTTATTTGCTTATTTTTTGCAGCAGCCTTTTAGAAAAACATTATGTTCTTCCTCAGTCCTCTCTTCTCTATAATAAAAAACCCACTATCCTTCTCTCTCTTTTTACAAACCATCATTTCTAGACCTCTGACCATTCACTCTACCCCACCTTCAACTCCTTTGCCTTATCCTGTGTCTTTATTGAGGACCCACTGTTTCTTAAGAAAGGACATCATGCCTGGGTCAGTGTTGTGTGGAGGAAGATGGACCACTTCTCACTTGGTTCTAGCATGGCCTTTGTCCCCATTCCACAAAAACATCATTATCCCACAGCATCACCATGTGTGTGCCTGAGCCATGCCCACGAGTTGTGTGACCCCTGTGCCCAACCCTTTGTGCAGAGCTGCTGCCCTGCCAGCCAGATCCCACCACCTACTCCTGCCTAAGTTGTCTCACACCTCAACTGGGAGACCCTCAGGCTTCAGCTTGACCCCTTGGGGACAACACAACACAGCATGCAGGTGTAGCCGAGATCTGTCTGAATAAAATCATTTTATTCCAAGAAATCACTTGAAAAGTACTGGAGGCCCTGGCCTCTTCCTGTATCTTATTTCTCTTGAGCCTGGGAAGGGCTTTTCTCCCACAGGCCATGCCTCCAAGTAATGGTAGGTGAAGTGACTTGCTTTTCTTACAACTATCTGTGCCTGGACTTGTGCCATGCATTAAGCCATGAGCTTACAATTCCCCTTTCATCCAAGCTTGTTCCATCTCTTCATGGGGACTCAGCTGATAATTGAAAGTACTTTACTTGATGTCTCTGGACTGCTCTCCTTCCACCTTTTAGGGATAATACTCCAGTGTACTTACATATTTTTTCTGGGCCAGCCTGTCTGAAGTGCACTTTAACCATGGTTCTTGCACACCCTGGACATGTGTCCAAAATACCATAAAACCTGGAGTTCATTGATGGGTAACAACATATTTCTCTCTTCACAATAACTTCAATATACTTGTCAATTTTTCACTTCATGCACAGTGGCTTTAAAAATGCATTGAAACAGCATTTAAGTTATCTTAATGATGAAGTTGTCAATATCATGAACTTCCTGCACTGGTCAGATCTTCCCAGGTCATTAATGTCTGACACACTTTGCAGCTTGTAAAAGTAAGGCACTAGAAAGATTCATCCACAAATCCTTTAAACAAGATAAGCTGGTTCTGGCAGTTTTTACCTCTATCTGACTAGCATTTCATGAGTAACCACTCTGTGCTGATCTTGCACCGTGGAGCATACACCTTACTCCATACTCCTTGCTACATTCAGATCTTTCTGGGCAGCCGATGAGTCACTTTGATAGTAATTCTCCATGCTGCCACAGCTCCCAGTTGTCAGCAGAACCTCCTAGTAGAATGATATTTAGCATTTCTGACAACTCTGAAAGAATGAAGCATGGACCTGTTTTTACTGTCCATTGCCAAGACATCATCAAACTGACATGATCTCATTCCTGTAGAAGCACAGAGCCTGCAACCCAATGTCAAGGATTAAAGTAAATCCTGGATAATTTGTGTACCAGTGCTGGCTTGCCATTTCCTTCTTGCTACACTCTTCTATCCCTCTCTCCCCAGCTCTCTCCCACTCCTTCTTCAAAGAAGGCAGAACAGAGATGAGGAAGACGGACAGATTTAAAGGGCTTTTTGCAAGGCACTTGATAAACTTTATTCAGTTAAGCAAATACATCTGTCCTTCCTGAACGCAGCATTAATGACCTTCATCAGTGTCACTTGTGCAGCTCTTTATAATGTTTTCTTTCTTCTCTTGTTTTGTTTATTGCCAGGAAGAGCATACACCTGGCAGGTAACAGCCAAACTGAAGGGACAAAGAAGATTTGTTTCAGATAGGACTGACTGGAGTGTACAAGTTACAGGTTTCATGAATTTCTGCAGAGATTGAGACTGATCTGTCTGAGACAGCAGCTGTGTTAACTCGGACTAAAAACATCTCATTGACAGCTGGATTCTGCAGGGCCGTCAATAGCTCAGGCATGTAAAATTACACCATGTCATTTTTATCAGCTCAATATCTGGAGAGCTATCTCAGCCATTAGAAAATGCGGTTAAAACTACATCAAATGATTTTTATGTAACATAACATTGCTATTGGGTTGCTAATCGCTAGAAAACTTTCTGATGTGGCTTACAATGGCCCACTTCCCACTGTGTAGCAGTTTTTAATTTAAAGCAAAAGCCATTAGCAATACTATATGCTAAAGTGCTCAGAAGCTGGCCTTGCTCATGTTTTCTTGGGTTGCCGATAGGTTTAATCAGTTATCGTGTCTGAGTTGTCGGTGTGACTGGTAAACTTGTGAGGCCACCTAGAACAGACTTGCTTTAGAAATCATTTGTCCTCTTCCCACTGAGCTATCTCTGATCCATAAAGGTAACACTAGCAAATTCCTTTGGTCTTCCATTATGTTGCAGTCTGCCTCACATAAATAAGACAGGTAGGTACAAATATTTGGGTGTTTCCTCAGGGACATCATTAAGTCTTTTGCTGAAAGCGGTAGTGTTTGTAATTTCTCATGCAAAATGAGTGAAGTGACTTACCCAAACTCCCATTTGAAACAGTGACAGAGCTAGGATTAGGATCAATCACCTGCATCCCAATACTAAGATTTATTCACTAAAAAGAAATAATCCCATCTCCTCTAAACCCATCGCATTGGATTTTCAGATTCAGTGTAATTGGGAATATTGACATATCATTCTAAATATTACACCCTATTTATTCTTCCTCCCCCTGCAATATACTTACCTTACTGTATTTCCATGTGTACAGACCATGTGTTAATTGTAAAAAAAAGTTTACATTCATCAGAACTGGAGCTTATTCCTAGGTATGGCACAGAGAAGAACCGCATTATTCCATACAGACTTTTCCTTCAGGGTCAAGAGGAAGATTCATCAGAGTGAGAAGTGTGATCCTTTCTCTCCTTGGTGCAGGGTGCAGTAGAAGCCTTTTCCTGCAAGTAGGTTATTTGGAGATTAAGGATATTTTAGGGAACACTGGATTCATTTTCTCTAGGAGACAGGTTTTGCATGCTCAACCGATGTCAGTCCAGTAGATCTTGTTATAGATAATTGATGCATTTATGTACTATGAGTGGTTTGAGAATTTCTGATAGCAGCAACCTAGGAGTTTTATTTTAATTGTTTTATTGTAATGCTGAGGAGTTATCAGTGAGCACTGTGGCCTCACACATCTAGCTGCCTTGACACAAAAGTTTCTCACACCTGCATGTGCAGCTGTGGGTTAGTAGAGTCTTAGAAGACTCATTCCTATGTGCACAACAGCATTGTTTCACAAGCATTTATTTTCATAGGAGTTTGGGTGGACAGGAAGCTGAACATGAGCCAGCAGTGTGCCCAGATGGCCAAGAAGGCCAATGGCATCCTGGCTTGTATCAGGAACAGTGTGGCCAACAAGTCCAGGGAAAGGATTCTGCCCCTGTACTCAGCACTGGTGAGGCCACAGCTCGAGTCCTGTGTCCAGTTCTGGGCCCCTCAGTTCAGGAAGGAGATTGAGGTGCTGGAGCAGGTCCAGAAAAGAGCAAGGAGGCTGTGAAGGGATCCAGCACAAGTCCTGTGAGGAAGGGCTGAGGGAGCTCGGGGTGTTCAGTCTGGAGAAGAGGAGGCTCAGGGGAGACCACATCACTCTCTACAACTCCCTGAAAGGAGGGTGTAGCCAGTGGGGGTTGGTCTCTTCTCCCAGGTAGCTCCCAGTAAGACAAGAGGGCATGGACTTAAACTCTGCCAGGGGAGGTTTAGGTTGGATATTAGGAAAAAATTCATTACAGAGAGGGTGATCAGGCATTGGGATGGGCTGCCCAAGGAGGTCCCTGGAGGTTTTTAAGAAGAGAGTGATGTGGCACTCAGTGCCATGGTCTGGTAACCACAGTGGTAGTGGATCAAGGGTTGTACTTGATCTCAGAGGTCCTTTCCGACCTGGATGATTCTGTGATTCTGTGATTTTGTTAAGCATTTATCTCCCCCACCTTTGTGCATGTGCCAGCCAGGGGAACCCAGGGACTACTCAGGCTAAAAATCAATTTGATTGCTGTTAATCTAGTATGCAATGAAAAGTATTTTTGTTGGCTTGGCACATGGCTTCACAAAACCAGCTGGGCAAGTAACATTGAGACAGGGACTGCAGGAGAAGGAAGACCTGGAGGAAGCATAAGTGGTGAGAGAGAGGGATGGTCTCGGAGGAAAGAATTTCCTCACTCATGAGGATGTTGAAAGATTCAACATTAGAGAATGTTCTCTCCTGTTTTAATATTTAAGTGATGCAGTGACTGGAGAATATGGGTGGCACTAGTCACCAGTAAGCAAGTGTAGCCTGAGAGTCTGCCATGACACCAGAACTCTGCAAGCTAACATAGCATGTGTCAGCAATTTTAAAATTTAAATACTGCCTTCAACAATACTTCACAAATCAGCAAAAAACTGCAGACGTGTTTGTGTCTAGTTAAATAGTTTCTGGTATAGGATTACCTCTTTTCTCTCCTCTCTATTTAACAAGATTCCTCTCTCATAAAATCTGGGGAATAGTGCTTTTTGTCTTTCCTTTGTGTTTTAATTAACCTTTATGCTTCCATATGGCTTGCATGACTCAGGCTTTATAATTTATAGATTACAAAGTCACAACATAAGTCCTAGATGAGACTAGTGACTTGAGCATGGTAGAGAGAAGCACTCTTTTCTTTTTTCAAATGTAAGTCTAGCAAACCAATTCTGAAAATTTCTGCCATGCCCAACCAATGAAAGCTGCATGGCTCGGTGTGACCATGTCCTTTCCCACCCTCATGCCATGAAAATTGCATTATTCTTTACAACTATGCTAAATGAATTTTTTAAAGGACTCATTCTTTAAATTGGAAGATTTTTTTTTGACTGCATATTCCCCTGGATACTTATGATCTGTTCATGCAGTTGTCAATCAACAGTTTTGTATTCTTTCAGGGTTGGTAAGAAATATTCACTTATACCTGGTTTATTGTTCATAGAATCATAGAATCATAGAATTGGCTGGGTTGGAAGGGACCTCAGAGATCATCGAGTCCAACCCTTGAACCACCGTTGCGGTTGCTATACCATGGCACTGAGTGCCACATCCAGTCTCTTTTTAAATATCTCCAGGGACGGAGAATCCACCACTTCAGTGGGCAGCCCATTCCAATGACGGATCACTCTTTCCGTAAAGAAATTCTTTCTAATATCTAACCTAAACTTCCCCTGGCACAACTTAAGTCCATGCCCTCTTGTCTTGTTGAAAGTCGTTTGGTAAAAGAGCCCAACCCCCACCTGGCTACACCCTCCTTTCAGGTAGTTGTAGAGAGCGATGAGGTCTCCCCTGAGCCGCCTCTTCTTTAGGCTGAACAACCCCAGTTCTCTCAGCCTCTCCTCGTAGGGTCTATGCTCGAGTCCCTTCACCAGCCTGGTTGCTCTCCTTTGGACCTGCTCCAGGACCTCGGTATCCTTCCTGAACTGGGGGGCCCAGAACTGGACACAGTACTCAAGGTGTGGCCTCACGAGGGCTGAGTACAGGGGCAGAATCACTTCCTTGGACCTGCTGGCAATGCTGTTCCGGATACAGGCCAGGATGCCATTGGCTTTCTTGGCCACCTGGGTACACTGCTGGCTCATGTTCAGCTTCTTGTCGATCCAGACTCCCAGGTCCTTTTCAGCCTGGCTGCTCTCCAGCCACTCTGTCCCCAGCCTGTAGCGCTGCATGGGGTTGTTGTGGCCAAAGTGCAGGACCCGGCACTTGGCCGTGTTAAACCTCATCCCGTTGGAATCAGCCCAACTCTCCAGTCTGTCCAGGTCCCTCTGCAGAGCCCTCCTGCCTTCTAGTTGATCAACACTCCCCCCCAGCTTAGTGTCGTCTGCGAATTTGCTGATGATGGACTCAATCCCCTCATCTAAATCATCAATGAAGATGTTGAACAGAACTGGGCCCAATACTGATCCCTGGGGGACACCACTAGTGACCGGCCGCCAACTGGATGCAGCCCCGTTCAGCACCACTCTCTGGGCCCGGCCCTCCAGCCAGTTCCTAACCCAGCACAGGGTGCTCCTGTCCAAGCTGCGGGCTGACAGCTTTTTCAGGAGGATGCTGTGGGAGACGGTGTCAAAGGCTTTGCTGAAGTCTAGGTAGACCACATCCACAGCCCTCCCCTCATCCACCAGTCGGGTCACCTGATCATAAAAGGAGATCAGGTTGGTCAGGCATGACCTGCCCTTCCTAAAACCGTGCTGGCTGGGTCTGATCCCTTGCCCATCCTGCAGGTGCTGTGTGATTGCACTGAGGATGACCTGTTCCATGACTCTGCCAGGCACTGAGGTCAGGCTGACGGGCCTGTAGTTTCCTGGGTCCTCTTTCCGGCCCTTTTTGTGGATTGGCGTGACATTCGCCAATTTCCAATCATCTGGGATGTCCCCAGTGAGCCAGGACTGTTGGTAGATGATAGCGAGAGGCTTGGCGAGCTCTTCTGCCAGCTCCTTCATTACCCTTGGGTGGATCCCATCTGGTCCCATAGACTTGTGGGGATCCAAGCATCGCAGTAGGTCACAGGCTGTGTCCTTCAGGATTACAGGGGGGCTGTTTAGATCCATGTCACTTTCTCTGAGCTCCAGAAGCCATCCGTCTTCAGGGTAACCTGTCTTTCCGCTGAAAACTGAGGTAAAGAAGGTGTTAAATACCTCAGCCTTTTCTTCATCTTTAACAACTATATTCCCACTCGTGTCCAGTAAAGAATGGATATTTTCCTTGCCCCTTCTTTTGCTGCTAATGTATCTGTAGAAGGACTTTTTGTTATCCTTCACAGAGGTGGCGAGATTCCGTTCGCATTGTGCTTTTGTGTCTCTGATTTTCTTTCGACATGACTTAACAATATTCCTAAATTCTTCCTCAGTAGTTATCCCTTTTTTCCATAAATGGTAGGCCCTCCTCTTAACCCTAATTTCTTTCAGAGTCTCCCAATTCAGCCAGGCCGGTCGTCTTCTTCGTTATTAGGAATAAAAATATTCTGTTCTCCAGTAAAATGATATGTTTTCACACTACTAATCTAAGAATGGCTTTTCACACCTATGTTAAACTTTAATTACCTGAGGTCAAGTAATCCTAACCAGGTGGTTACCATTGAGTGTGGAATGAAAAGAGGAGAAAAGATGTGCTGTGCCTGTGAGGTGAGGTATGCTCCTGATAGCTTACTTACCTTTTGTGCATTTACTTGAATCAAGATATTTGGAGGTTGTCAAGTGTCTGTTCTCTTGCTTTTGTCAAATGTAACCTTATTTATCTCAGCAGCAGCTCTGAGAGTCCACACCACTCCTTACTAAGTGGATGAATAGGCTTGTTTATTTAGTCTTTTTATTGCAGTGAGTACAGAGTGGGACAGAGAGAATGAAAACTCCCACAAAAGCTGGTGGAAATTTCTGTAGTGAAGAAGATCCTGTGGTGCACGATTCTTTGAATTCTGATATGTGCTGGGCTTTGACTCCCCAGAAAACCCAAAAGGTAAGAATTTAATTTAAGAAGAGGGGGACTGCAGAAAGGAAAAAAAACTTCAGGCAAATGTATGTGTGTGTACTGCCCTCTGTACTACTGGCTACAGGGCAGGGTTTGCTTATGCAACTGCAGGTCCTCCTCTGAGGTGTCCTGGATGCTCTTGACCACCTACATAAGATAAAGAAATGCTAAAATTTGAGTGTGAGTTTCACACTTTTCTTCCTTCAGATAAGCATGTACTTATTCAGGTTGTTCTAAATTACTTTTCATTGATCCAGATATTTCATACTCAGAATGTTTCATACTCAGGCTAAAATATAAAAAAGTCACATACAGTAATTAAAAATGTATCTTCCTCATGAAAACTGAAGGAGAAATTAAGCCTTATATAAGTCAGAAAAAAACTTGAAAAGCATAATTATCTTATTCAACATCTATTCCTTGAATGTACTTTGCTTTAGGCACACACAGTCAAGGATAGAGTAGTGCATTTTGTTTGCTTTAAAAAATATTAAATATGTTACAAATTATTTATACCTGTGTGCAATCAGAAAATCTTTAACCTTGTTCATCTTTGCAAAGTCTTCATTACAGGTAATCATATGTCAGCCTGGGGGAATTGTGGTAAGAAATTTTAAAATTGCTGTGATCAAAAAAGAGTGACACACATTTCAAAAAAGTGTGTCCGCAGGTCAGGGTAGGACAGTATAAGTCAGTATAAAGATTTTATCAGTGTGGTGGCTATAATATTTATGGTTAAAAGCAAGTCATCAGGTATTTAGTGTGCTATGTGATTTTTTTAATATAACTATATACGCTCTCTCTCCAAGAAAGATATGTCCTTAGATCATGCAGAGCCTCAGACAAGCATGCTGGAATATTATGAAAGTAGCCACTCACTCTTAAACCCCTATTTAAGACCATGTCCCCTGCCTCTGACAAGCTTCAAATACCCACCTCATTTCTCATCCCAATCCCAGACCTCATCCCTCAAGCTCTTTTACTCATCTGCCCTGTTTCACCAGCAGGATGCTAAATGCCTCTGCCCACACATTTGGTCTCAGTAAGTCCTATTAATTTACTTTGCCATGTCCTCAATTTATTTGGAAAATGGAAAAATTCACCTCAGTTATGAAGGAGGTATTTGATAACTTTAATCTCGGGGGAACTTCTGAAAGAATCAGTTCTTCCTTGCCTATGACCCAGAGACAGCTGACTCCTCTTCCTTATCTGGGAGATGACCGAAAAGAATCTGTTGCTTTTACAGCTGTCAAGTGCATCTAACAATTTTTGTCCTTGTATTCATGTGCATGCTGCAGAAGGCTGCAGAAGGCAGGTGCTTTATCCTGTTGTTTTCCTAATCTCAGATCCCCAGGAGGTTAAAGAAAATTAAATAAAATGTGGAAAAACTTCAGCATCAGAGATTTCAATAATGTTAAGGAGTTTAATATATTGTAATTGTTTAAGACTTTGCTGTTTCCTTGTGCATCTGCTTCTCCCTCACTGTGATTAAGTCCATGGTGAAGTCTAGATAAAGATGACATTTAATGCAATCCTATCCCTGCTGCTATGGAGACATGCCTTGTAGAGAGTGTCCACTTCACTTTGGTCTACCACAGCATGATAAGTTCAGCAGCTTCTGGCAGATCTTCCTAGCTCCCTGTCTTTGTTGTTAATAACTTAACATGCACGTAAGTAAAATTCTTGGCAACTTAACCCAGCATTTGTCTTCATTAAAGTGCTTCACAGACCTCTGTTAATGAAGACCTGTCAATGTGGTTTTCAGTGGGAAAGGACTTTTACAATGCAGGAAAAATGGTGACATTGAGGGGCAGATGCACTCCATTTAGATCTTCTAAGGTGTTTGGGTATCTAGGAGCTGGGTTTTGTGTTATGGTCTCTCCTGTGGCAAAGCCATTTAAAATTTTCTCCGCCCACTGCCCTGCTCCCCAGCCCCTGCCCTCAGCCCCATCTGCAGTTTGTCCTTCTCCTCAGCCACACCAGTTCTTTTTTTTCTTGGGGTCTTCTGGAAACCACATCAGCACTAGTGTGTTGGTGAGAGTATGTCCTGGCCCCATCTCCTTATCCAGCTGTTAATGAGGGCTGATAGCTTGTTAAAGGCTGAAGGAAACCAAATCAGGAGTTCAGATTTTGCTCAGGGTGAAAGTGCCTTTGAAAAGAGGCATGTGCTTCTTGCTGTGCATGCACAGAGGGAGACACTCTGCCTAAGGTGAGGAAAGGTTTTGTAAGGGTAAAATAACACAAACATCCCTTTACAATTTTATGTGACTTTTATAGGCTTTTTGCTAGTAGTGGGTTTTTGTTACTGCTTTTGGTTTTAATTCTGCATTTGTCCAATGACCTCCTTAAGCCATCACCTCACAAACAGGGCATAGGGATGAGTAGGAATATGTGCCTGAGATTAAGGGGAGGGCAAGAACTTTATTAGCCAGCTTTGCCACTAAAAAAATTTACATTTTGAAATAATATCCATGGAGATTAATGGGAATTTAGTATAGAGAAACGAGACCTTGGTAATGTGATTGCAGACCTGTCTGTATTAGGTCAACATGAATACTAAAATCACTTTGTTCTCTAGCTGGTCACAGCTCTCTGCTTAACAGCTTAGCAGGCTGAGATATTGGGTCCTGCACTTGACTTGCTGCAGAAGGCTGGAAATCCCAGTTTCCCCAGGAAAGCAAGGGCTAACTCCCATGGAACCTGCTTGTCACACTGCCTGAGCTAGGGAGTTCATGTGTGGTGTCAGCTTTATGCATTGTTTCTTGTAATTTCTGTTTCTGCCTTCTCCATATAGGATTTAATAAAGGACATGTTAATGAGGACTGAATGGCATTTATTATCCAGACAGCGTATCATGGCCAGTTAGCCTGATGGATTGGTAAGAACATGTCTCAGCTCCATACCATTATTCAGTCCTTAATTAGGGAATTTTTCCTTAGTAAGGGCTGAACTGTGACACCATGCAAGACATTTAGATTTGCCTCGTGTTGCTCATAAGTAGGAAATGCCTTTTATACACACTACAGAGGAGACAGTCTTCCGCCGAGGTCTATGCAGGGCTTTGCCTGAATTTCTCATGCAGCAGACTTTAGTTCACAAAGGCTGAGTCTGCCTGCAGGAGAAGACCCAGGCAGATATAGCTGCCCTAGTCCATTAACAAAAATGTGTTAGAGGTACTTTATGCCTCCAAGTATAGAAATCAGGGCATGCCTGCAATACCCGGGGCTTAAGACTAGTTTGCTTTATAACCCCAGGCCTATTAATTGAGGTTTCTTTCTTTTTAGTGAACCAGCAAACCTCTCAATGCAGGGTCAGGGACTTGCTGGACTGCTGTAAGAGCTGAGCAGCTGAGCTTCTGCTTTTAGTGGCTCTGAACAAGTTAGTATAATTGTTCATGCCACCAGGGCTTTATTTTGGCCCAAGGTGCCCACAGTGTTCTTCCAGAAAGACTCTGTGGGCATCCCTGGCCAAAATAAAGCCTTGATGGCATGGACAGTTACTGCATCAGGAAAAGCCTCAAAGAATCTTTTTTTCTGTGAGCAGGTAATGGAAAATGAGTGTAAGAGCAAAATGATAGCAACCACCCAGTGCCTTCTGTCAAGTGAAAGAAAATGCATTTTTGATTCTTTGGGAGATGTGTTTGGATGTAGCTTGTCATGGAACCTTGGGAGGACTTCTGGTAGGGGACTTTAGTTTGCCACCATTACCTGTGGTAGCTGCAGACTGTCATGCTTATTTTTTCCCCTCCTGGGGAGGAAAAAAACAATGCCTGTTTTCAGGGACAATGGGGTGTTACCCTGTGGAATAGCTTTCTCTATGACTGTTGTGTAACATTTGTGGGGAGGCAAAAATGAACAAATCACATTTGTTTTCAACAAATAGGACTTGCTACTTGGAGGCTGTTGTGATACAGCTTTCCCTGCTCAAAATGATGCTAATTGGCTCCCACCTAGTTACCAAAGGGAGGCTTGGTGATTTCAGATATGTCACCTGCTGAAAATCAGTAGAAGACTGAAAATATATTCAATACCTCAGGGAGTGCTTTTTATCCTTTTAAATTAGTATTTGTATTTGATAGAATATCCTTGGTGTAAGATAAATAGTTTCCCTGAGTTCAAGACTAATTATCCTCAGGGACACAGCAGACTGAACAGCTAGATGAGCCAGAAATAAAATGGTATCTTGTGGCTATAGTGGGAAGTAGGAAGTTACAGTTCTACCATATGTGATTAGATGGCTATTGAGCTTGTTAATGTTGGAGAGGAAATGAGTGGCTTTCTCATACTGAGCCTCCACAAATAACAAAGTACATGTGTGTTGCAGCAGCACTCTTTCTGCTGTGGATAGGTAAATGTCCATTGCCAACAGCCTTTGCTGATTGTTTTTATTTCAGACCACACAGAGTCTTTACACAGTGAAAGGAGAGAACTTCTTGTTCATGTGCTTTTCATGTTTGTATAACATATTTAAAATACTTATCTCTTACTGAAGGATTAGAGAGTATGTGTTTGTTGGTCCTTACAATCAGAGGAATACAATAAGGTTTTTTTATGTTTGTCCAGTGCTGCAGATATTTTTGTTTTCTTTATTTCTTCAGTTTTTCTCAGATGTTTTTCATTGACACTTAGTTTGACATTTGAGGCTTCAGATTGTGACTGTAAGCAGAAAGGTAAATGCATATTGAAACTGTTCTTGTAGTCTGAACAATATCATCCAGAAATCTCATGAGAATTTCAGGAAAAATTTAAATTTTGCAGTTTAGGGCTAAGGTGTTTTGTGTTTTTTTTCCCCTCCTCTCTCAGGCAAAACTCCCGTTAAAGCCTGCTGTATATTTGCCTGAATATGAACTGCAATATCTAGACAAATTTTGCATAATAAAGAGCTTATCTGTTCCTTAAACTGGATAAGCATCTGAACTCTCTGCCACATTCCTAAATTAGATCACTCTCCTCTCCAGGAGAAACCCCACCAGTCCAGGGGCTGTGATAGGGCAGGCTTCTGTGGGGCAAAGTCTTCAACCTGTGGGACAAAGTGGAATTTATGGGGAGACCTAGGACCCAGGGGAAGGGGGAGAGGGCAAGGGGCAGAGCACTGGTCTAAGGCATGCAGTTCACCCATATTTCTGGGGATTTGCCCAAAAATAAAAGCTCAGAGCATGGCAGCACTGTCCCCATCTGGGAGGGATGGGTGCAATCTCTTGGCTGGCTGAGGGCTGTTTATGTCCTGGGGGTGAATGGAGTGTGACAGCACACACAGCCTCCAAGCCAATCACCTGAGCTGTCTGAAGGGCAAATGTCTCCAGTTGTAGGCAGTTTCTCTCTTATCTGTTCAGGTGCCACTTGCAAACTGCTTTGTCTAAGGAGAGCTCATTTGACTCAATCTGCTAAAACTGGGGCTGGTGTGAGAGTACAGCACCACAGGAGAGAACACCATCCCTGATGGTCCTCCACCCTGCTTCCTGGGGTAGAGCAAACAGCAAACACACCAGTGATGAGTTCCTCTAAAGCACTGTTTGAAAGTATTTATTGCTTAAGTTGCTAAATCAAGAGATATGAAGAGGAGGCAAATCTCACCCCTAGCCAGTGGGCTAGCACAGTATTTTAACTAACATGAGGCTTAGTACTCAGAGGGCCTTGGTGAGCCTGGGGAAACAAGGCTTGTCTGACTGAAGGAGTAACATTTTTGGTATAATCCTTTTCTCCAGGTTGTCCAGGCAGTGATGTGGGCAGGACATGGGCCACTGCTTCCCACCATCCCAAGGATTCCTAAATTTTAAACAAGCATTGTGAATGTGAAGGGGGCATTCAGAAACTGCAGTTCTCTGAATGGGGGTCTTGCGATTTGTGTGTTCACACAGCACAAAGTTTATGAATTTTCAGACTTTTGTCACACTCTGAGATTAAAAAGACACTGGTATATTCAATCCTGCTGACTGAGTTGCAGAAGTAATTTCTCATTCAATTGAAATTTAAAACTTCGGAGGTTTCATGTCCCCTGGGATGGAAAGTAATTAATCAATTCCCATTAACTTTGGCCACCAATCAGGGAAGATTTTGTTTTCATTGTAGCAAAAAGGATAATGTGTACCACCTACATTTTTAAACACTGACAGGAGTTTCAGAAAGCAAGCAGCTAAAACTGGGCTCTCTGCCTGTTTAGAAGAAACCACCCTTTTTCTAAGAAAAACAGAACTTTGTATTTTGTCTGCAAGTTTTATGAGGAGGAGGATTCAGAAGTCAAAACCTGTATATTTTGAGAGTTGGCCACTATAAGTTACTTTGAACAGCTTTGTGGGAGCTTGTGGCCTCTGAAGCCTCTTATTTTTGTACATGCATATCTGCATTTCTTCTGAGAGCTCATCTTTTAATATACAAACATTTACTAATGGTCTTACAACGACTGCAGATTGTATTTTTCCCAAGGCCCGCGGACATAAAAGGGGAGGTTGCCAATCCTTTACAAAAACACGAGCTGTGTTCATTTCTTGTACAGACAAATAAAGCACAAGAAATGCAAAGAGGCATTTCAAAGGTTGTTTTAATTCCCTGAAATTCCTGTTAGAGCATTTGGAAGAAGGAGAGATTTGCTATTAGTCAACTGTATTGATCTCTGCCACTAAGGAAAGTGGGAGCAAAAATATTTACTGTGCTAAATCACTGGAGCTTTCAACCAGTTCATACTGAAAACTGTCTCCTGTGGTCTCCTCCTTCCACTCCCAAAAGGAATACTGGAAGAGGCACAAGAACAGAGCTCTGAGAGAGAGCTGCTCTGTGCCCATCAGCCTCCTCAAAGGAAACAATTCTCTTCTCCCCACTGTTAGCAATGGGTCACAAAACGATTTTCATGGTCATGACAAATCAAGTACCTCTGTGATTAAAGAGTGACCATTGTTGCTTTTCAATCTGATTCCTCTACAAGGCCCTCTCAGGTGCTACCATTACTTGAAACAAGTAATTGTTAAGCAAGTACTTTTTAAAATGGTTAAAAAAATAGCTGTAGTTGATTTGTTTTGAGATGCTTGATTCTAAGGTTGAATTTCACAGGAAATTATGCAATTCTGTGTTTGGGAAAACTGGAATAAGTGTCTTAGCTTTTAGGAGGGTTTTGGTGATTTTTTTTCTGTTGCATTTACAAACATCAAACATTTATTATTTCTTTTCTTAACCTTAATACACAAGCAAAACCAGGCTCAGCCATTTCCCTCAACTCTTAAAGGTGAAGATTGGTAGATGGATAAATGTACTGCATAGTGTGACTTCACTTAAAAAGCATCTGGGTAATGATGGTGTCTTCTTCCTTGGCATGACTGCTACTGGTGTGAATTCAGCCAGATCCTTGACTTTATGACAGAAATAAGTCTTGACTGCTTTTTACTCTTCTTACCTCTGCAGAGACTACATAGCTAAGCATCAAATATAGCTAAGAGTTCATTATCTAGATTTTTCATTGAAGCCTCAGCAGCTGAGACTTCAGCAGGGTCTTGAATGCTCCTTGCAACACAGGGGTACTGTGTTCCAATCAATTGCATCTGTGGAAGCCAAATGAAAATAGGGGATAGGTATAGGCTAAGGCCTAATTTATTTGACACATTGTAGTTTTACAATGGAAAGGATAAAGTCCAGGGAGGACTTGAAGGACCAGGAATTTGAAGTTTTTTCCTTGTAAACTTAGTGCATTTGAGACTGAAAAACTGTAAGCATAGGAACTCATAGTACAATTTTGTCAGTGCTTTTCAGGACAGAAGGCACAGCATAAGCACATTACCAAATAAGGTGAAAATTAATGAGAGAAAAAGGATCTTTAACAATCACATGTTTTTTGCTAGGAGGAAAATCACACTGATTTTTGCTAGGCGGAAAGCATGGAAATTATTAAAGATAAACAGGGTTGTTGGTCAGCTAAATGCTAGCAAATATGAAGGATTCAAAAGCGTATTAAAGCATACACTAGCATAGCTGGTAGAGTAATAACAGACCAAACCATTAATTTATTTATTTCAGAAGTTACTAAGATATAGTTTCTCAGGAAGACTAAAATCTTGTGAAGAGATTTAAATACAAATAATTCCAGCATCTACACTTTTCTGTGCTGAAAGAAAAGCTCACATCACTCTGTGTCTCTAGTCTCAAGCACTAAAAGAAAAAAAAACACAAACAAAACAGCCACAACACCATGGTTCTCAAAAGAAATGAACCTTAAATAAACCCAAACAGATTGCCCGTGTACCTGACTTTTAAGTTTCAGTACAGTTCTAGGTCTGAGGAATCAAAATGAAACAGAAAGGGTGAAAATGAAAGATTAAACTTAAGTTTAACCTTTCAGGGCTATACTTTAAGATATCTTTTATATATATATATATATATAAATAATTATTAAATTTTTGTATCTGAAGAGTTCTTTTAATACAAATTTAATTTAATGTTGAAACTAAATAGATCCTATATTTACAGAACACTTCCTAGACTTGCTTAAGGTTTTGTCTGTAGGAGTTCAGTGATGAATCACTAGAGTTTGAAACTGCAGAACATGCTAAGTTGCCTTAATAGATTTTCTGTGATGTTCCTGAAATTTGTAAACTCCTTTCAAGTAGCTGAAAATAACTACTGGGACTGTAGAAATCTTTGGTGGAGACTGAAAAGAAGATGTGATAATTTGTAATTTTTGAAAAATTTGAAAAATTACATTTGGGAAAGCCTGGGGATCTGTAGTGGGAACTGCACCTGCTAAGTCCATTTTCCATTAATTAAGTAATGAAGCAAATCTTAAGGGATGACACCTGATGAGCAATAAGGTGTCATACTTTATACTAACCTCTAACATATCAAGTTTATGTATGTGTTTTAAAAATTATTGATTTTTAGCCAATGGTAATAATGGTATGACTGAAAGACAGCTATTATTATTAAAGACTGATACAATAACTACAACACTGAACAATTTTTTTAGCAACTTGGGTATAAGCATTGTTTGCATGCATGGAAAGAGTCTGAATAAATGGTGGTGATTTGCAGAAAAATATTGAATCCTAGGAAGTGCTCTATTGAGGTGGTGCTGGGCAGCATGATGTTAGATTTTGTTTACAATGTTTATTAATGTATTGTGAGAGAAGTGTAAATTGCACATTAATTGTCTTTCACAGGGACTAAATGGGGAGGTTTAGCAGACGATGGACTAATCACTTTATCACTTGCTGGGCACGTTGAGATGGTGTAATTCAGTGGCAATTAATTCTCCCTTATAGGAATTTTATTTCCCAGGCTTGTATGTGGATGTGTTTTATTCCCTTCAGACATTACATAACTATTCTAATATGGCAAAACTATTGCCTTTTCTCTTATTCTGGTTGCTGGGAACACTGAATGGTTCTTAAACTCTTGTATGTGATGAGGAGTGCAAATAAAACAGTTATATTATTGATGAAAAGAGGAATCAGGTAAGTATTAGTCATCATGAAAAGATGCAGAATCATCCAAAAGGAGCAGAAAAGATTGGGAGGGCTGCTGCTAAACCAGACATGACTTTATTCTTTGGGTGTTATATATTTAGAGGGCATGCTCACTGCTGGTCTGTGGGGAATGAGCAGGACATAGCCATCCATGGAAGTCTCACACAAAGGCTACTGTGCTGATCTTTCTAGGAGAAATTCTCTAGTTCTTTAAATTCTATTTCCACCCTGGCAAGGACCCCCAGCTGTGCACTGAGCATGCATTGGAGCAAGAGGAAAGGGAAAATGGCCTGCATGGATAGGCCTCTGGAAAACATGTGAGTTATCAGTCTGAGGGGTGGGCATATTTTTCTCAACTGGGACACTCTGGCCAGGAGGTATTTTCTGTCAAAATGAGTTTTAAGGAATTTTAATGCCTGTGCAAGGCCTTAGCAGTCTTTGGGTATGTGCCTGCATGGTGGCAGATTTGTGGGGATGATGGCAGCAGAAGCAGTCTAGTTGAGCTGGCTGCCATCGAAGTGGCTTGGCTGTCAGCCACACTGACATTGTAGGGTACAATCTTCAGCTCTTCCTAAAAAAGATCAAGCTAAAATATGGCAGCTACGTGTGCTCTGACTGCACTGAGGCTACCTCTCAGGGGAGGTTCAGGCCAATACAAGCTTCCTTGCTCTAGATCATGTTTTCTGTGAGGGAAGGGTTTATAAGGCCAAGTTCAGAGTCAGTTCAGACAGGCAAGGTCAATGCATTTGAGGTTGCTGAGAATGGTGCTGGTGATTGCAGTAGTATTTATCACATTGCTGTGGAAATGAAAACCCTGTAACCTCTTTCATAGACCTTTAAGATACTTGGAGACAAGATGAAGTTTTCATTTGGCTTAAGTTACTTAAAGCAAGAAGACTGTTTTGAGATAGCATAGGTATGGGCATGCATTTTGTTCTCTCTGATGTCAGCATGAAAACTTTCAGGAGAGTGAGGTGGTTGAAATGGGTATTCAATAAACTCCTAGAGGATGATCCTGCCTACCAACACCTAAGTATCTCCATGTTACCAGTTGTTTGAGCTAGTGAGATGTCTTATTTATTCTGTTAGAGCTTTCCATATTGATTCGGCTTAAATGTGCTCCTTTTACAAAAATGTCCATCAGGGTGATTAAGCCATGCATAAAAAGTGCAGTGAATTCTCCCTGTCTCCAAGACACTCTTTTGCAGTCATTCAGCACTGGCACTCCTTCCACAGTACCCTCTAAATCAGGTGCTATCTGGTAATTTTGAGTTTGTTCCTCTATCTTGTCAATTTTTGGAGCAAGTGCTGGAGAAAAGTGTATTTGGATACATGCACAGTCATCTGTGATGAAAACAGAAGGCAAAGGGATGGAGACTGAAATCCTTCCTCCTGTTGCCTCCAGCCTTAGGTTCAAACCCATGGAGAGGGATCAGCTGAAACAAAGAGTAAAAAAGGGGTGGATTCACATTGTGGCAAGCACAGGACCATCACAGAGCCTGAGGGACATCCACCTGGCAGTGCAGGGAATGTGCCTGGGGTTTCTCTACGTGCAGAGGAAATTCATCCAGTATAATACAGTCCCGGTGGCATTTTCTGGGCTTCTAACTTGGATCTGTGGAGGGCAGATATGGTCCACTTGCTCTTGATTGCCATGTGGGACACCACTTACCTGTAGGGGAATGAGAAAGGAGATATTAATGACCTTGTTCCCTCTTTTCTCAGAGGCATAAGGACCACTGGACTCTGCCTCTCAGTCATGAGGGTGACATTTAAAAAATGGCATGACTTGACTTTTGACTGATGGTGAACCCATCAACTAAGGTAGCTACTCCTTTGAATACACTTAGCCATGCCTAAGATGCAATTGACAAAATCTTAGTCTCCCACCAGCACCCATCTAATTTTCTTCTGCTTCTCTTCTACTGCATCTGACTTTCATGGTTCTCAGTCTCAGATCTATCCTGTAAATGTTATATAGAGTCTGATTATTAAATGTTGACCCACAGTCTGATTTAGCATTCCTTTTCTGAGTAAACTTCCTGGCAACATTGAATGACTCCCTAAAAGAGAAAACATGGATTTCAGAGGACAAATTGTTTGAAGCATTTATTGGGAAGCCAGTTTGAAAAGAATAAGGGGAAACCCTGTTATGTGGAAGACTTTAAATTCCTGACTAAAGTATATAGCAATTTTCCTTTAAGGCTTTATATATATTTTTATGAACACTGTGTATATATATATATACGCTCCTCTTGCAAGAGTTAGGGAATTTCATGCTTTTGAAACAGTTTTCTCTGTCAAGGACACAAGTCCATAAGTTGTGATTTTTGGGTTGCTCCTTCTCTGCTGAGCTAGTCTAAGTCAGGAAGATGGTAAAGGTTTTAAAATGGCAGAGATAATAAGCCTGAGGCAAGCTTCAGGCATGTTGGCAGCAAAGCTGTCTCTCTGCTTTGCCATCAGAAATGTGGAACCATATAGACTGATTAGAGGAACACAATAGGGGTCAGAGCAGAGGATTACAGATAAAATAAAGAAGTAAAACCTCCAGGAAGAGGCAAGTATTATAGATTTTTTATTATTTTTTTTCCTGGAAAGCTGTTTTACTGCTCTAGTTTTACAGTTTGCCACCAACTTGCAATTCGGCAAGTTTTAAGTAGAACTAGTCCTGATTTACTCCCATGTGAGTGAGCTGAAATCAAAGACCTTTCATTTGGAAACCATAGGTTTATATCAGGTTCTTTTTTGCACTTTACAATCAGGTGGTATTGCATTTTGTGCCTGTTTCTTGGTGACAGGTGCTGCAGCATAAGGCATTTATGAAATCTATATCCAGATTATAATTTCGAAAACTTGATGATTGAGACATCATGCTTTTTGATTTATATCTATACATTACACACTGATGTAGAATGCTTTGGATATGTAAACACACTTTTTGCTTTTCATTTTCCAGTAACCACTGGGAGGTTATCAACAAGATGGAGCTGACTTTCTCACAATAAGAGGTTCAGATGACATATAGTCAAGAAATGTAGCAAATTATCCAGGGAAGCTACACAGTCTCCACCCTTGGAGATTTTCAAGACCCAGCTGGAGAAAGCCTTGAGCCCCTTGGCCTGATCTCACAGCTGACCCTGCTTTGGGCAGGAGGTTGGACCAGAGGCCTTCTGGGGCCCCTTCCAAGCTGAGTTATCCTAGGATTTTATGACTATCGGTTGCTGTATTGTCCAGTCTAATTCCAAAAATTATTATGAGCAGGGTTAGATAAAGATGGAGGCCCTTTTCCGAACTGGAAATCATCTAAAAGTATGGAAAAACAGTTGGGATGCTGTCATTACTTGAGGAAGTTCCGGTAGATATTTTTATAAATCATCAGGATAGGATGTGAAGTCCTTGTGGCACTGGTTGAAACATGATTTCTACATGCTTTTTAATGCAGTTCTTTGGTCATCTTGACCAGAGTCTAGGGAGGAGACTGATTCAGCTCTACTCCTCCTTGTTTCCTGGTCTCTTCAGGGCAGCATTGCAGATCTTAATAAATTGTGGGCAGTTTCGTTGGGTTTACATGTTATGAAAGACAAGCCAGGTAAGTCATATTTACACTGACAAACTCTGCAGTTGTTCCCCTGGGATTTTTTTTCTTCGAAGTCTTTCAGCTTTTCGGGGAAACTTCCTGCCCACTTTTGACCCCTTTATGCCAGTGAAAAGGACACCCAGATCCTCTTCTCAAGGTTTTTCCCCTCTCTCTCTTCACTTCTGCAGATTAAACTATGACTTCCACTTCTCTTAGCAAAACCCTCAGATCTCCTCCTCCTCTTCCTTCCTCTGGCTCTGCAGGCAATGCTAATGAACCATTTGTTGAGAACAGCCTTTGCAGCATCCTGGATAATATCTTTGGGGAGCCCTTTGGGAAGCCCACCACTCCTCCACTTCTCCAGTTTTCTTATTTAATCAGAAATCCCTGTCGTGAACTCCCATCCAGGATGCTTGTGCTTATTATTTTATCCAAAGGGCAAGTTAATTCCAGCTATTACCCCACTGGCTTCAGTGGATTTACCACTGGAACACGAATATCTTATTGTCTTTCACTTCTGAGTACCACTAGTACTAAGATAACTGCAGTTTTATGAGCTCTGTGTTTAGAGACTGCCATTAAAAAACCAGCACTTTAGTGCCCTCAGATATTTGAGCTTTACTGTGGTATTTGTAGTATCTCCTATAGCAAGAACAAGAAGTACTGCAGTAAAGAAAAAAATTGAGGTGCTGTAAGCATTAAATTTATTTTAAATGACCCACTGCAGGCTGACAAGGAAGATATACTTAATACTTTAGTCTATAAATATAAAAATTGATCCAAGCCTATGTCCCAGGAAAGTGAGAAAGAAGCAACATTTTTCTCTCAGAGAAGTCGCCTCCTGTGTGAACGAGATAGGTTATTCCATGATTAGTTACCTTCAGTGACAGTACCACAGCTTTTTCAATTGGGCCAGTCTGCTGCTAGGGGAAGACCATCTTTGCGGGGACCTGACCTTGTCACATGGAGGGAAGCACACCCCTCTCAACTGAGATTTCTCCCAGTCTGAAGGAAAAGTGAGTTGTCTGAGGCTTTAAATTCAAAAGCTCTAAGCAACTGTAACTTCCGCTGATTTAATTCTGAAGTATAAATAGAGCAGCTTCAGATGTTTAAAGCTGGCTACTAACAGAGAGCCTAGGGAAAATTCCCAAGGCTTTTACAAATTGCAAGGAACTTTGCAAATGTTCTTTGTGAGAGGAGTTTTGCATAAATTTCTTTGGAAGAAAGACAAACCAGTTGGCTTAATAATGAGGGAAAAAAATCCTGTTTAGGAAGGAATTGCTGCCATGCAGCCAAACCCTTCCTTTGTTGATGCAAGAATACAGCTGCTTCGGTCACAAAGCTTAGAAGAGTTATGATATTTTTCTACCCATCGTTAATGTGTGAGAAAGAAAGAAAGAAGGGAGCTGGCAGTCCCCTAGCCTTCCTTCTCTCTGCTGCTGATGTCCTTGGGTGCACAGATGCCACTGTGCTTTGCAAAGCAGCTGTGAGTGCCACTGTGTTTCCCCCCAGTCAGATCTTTGTCTTCTGCTGTGTGTTGCATTGATAACGAATCGATGTTTGCCTCCAAGGATCAAGATGCTGCCATGTTCCCACCTCCTCAGCTACAGTCCATTCCAATTTCAGCATCCTGACAGCCATAACAGTGTGTGTTAGCAACTGGGCGAGTTTAAAAGTGCCTGGTGAACCCTGTTATGCACATTTGAATTCATCCTGTGGAGTTTACCCCCTCTGTTTTTACCTTGTGCTAAAACACTATGAGACAGGGTCTGCATAGAGAGGCAAGAAGCCTGCTGCAGTGCCTTGCTGCTTCATTAATTGAGTCATGTCATTAGCATTTTCCTGGTGCCAGGAGGTTCTGTAAAAACTGAATTAGAATAAAATTTGGTTTGTGTAGAGGAACATTTTTTTAGATAGAGTAGTCTCGATTTGAGATGGCTAAGTGGCTTTTGTGGTGGTCTTAATCTAAGGTTGTGAAAGGTGAACTGAAAATTTTGGTGTTTCAATTAAAATATTTTAGAGGGGTTTAATTTTTAAAACAGAGGTACAAAATATGTTTTGGAAACTGGACAGTTAGGAGAGTCTCAGAGGATGCTCTGTGAATCTGTCACCTTCTCATAAAAAAACTAGACCACAACATTTGGGGAGAGGTATCTGTATTACCTTTGTTTATACACACAAGCTGAATAGTCTAATTGGTCACACAATTTCTCTCGGATCCTTTTGTAAGGACTGGAGACATCATTTATTCCAAAAAAACAGTGCAAGGGAATGATGGAAAGCATCCTCGGCACCCAGAGAGAGTAGCCAGCCATGAATTTCTGATTTAGGTTAGTTATTTGTCCTAAAATAAGGAAAGACAGTAACTGGAGATGTTGTTTGAAGGCTGTACCATATTCTGCATTTGAAAGTGACAGTGTGCTTAATCATCTTCAATCATTAAGGAAATTCTGGGTGTCTGTAGGAACACACTCACATTGAGCACTTTTCAGAATTCACCTTGTTGACTGTCACTTCTTCAAAGAGCATAGGGTCTCTTTTAAATCTCTGTTATGCCACAATTACTTTATTTGCTTTTTCAAAACGGGAAACATTCTTCTTTTAAACTCACCCCCCCAACTTTTAGAAGTGCCTTTCCATAAAGCTCAAGGTTCATTTGACATGCTTTAGAAGTTAGAAACAACTGCAGCAACAAAAGCAAACCCAGAAATTTTCTCTGGTGTATGGAGAAAAATCCTTCCATTGCAGGCACAAATCTCAGTTGTATCATGTTTCTAGCTCTATTCTTTTTCTCTCCCATTGGATGACTGAGGATACAAAGGTGTTTGGAACTTGAAGGATTAAAAACATAGCTGAATTTAATATTAAACAAATGTGAGAAGAGAATAAAGAGGTAATTTCTGAAGTCTGAAATGCCTTTTTTGGAAGTCTGAAATGCTTTTTTTGACTTCTTTGTCACCAGCAAATGGAAGACATTTTAGCCTGATGCTTCTGACCAAATGCTGCTGTAGCAAGAAAATGGTTTGAGCCTCTCCTTGTCCTAATGGAGGGAATTTATAGATAGAGGATCAATTCCATCAGGCTCTTCTGTCAGAGTCTTCCCAGGTTCTTGTGTTTAAAGGCCAGAAAGGCCTATGGTAACCTCCTAAATGAAGCAAGTAATGGAATTCAATCCACTGCATTAAGTCCCAAGCTTCTATTTGAGCATAGGCTTTAGTAGACATCCAGCTTTGTTTTAAACACATCAGATAACATGAAACCTACTACATCCCACAGGAAGCTGTTCAAATACTTCTCTCTTCTCTCTCAAAAGCAGACATTTAATGTTGTGTTTGATCATCTCTAATTTCAGCTCCCTGTTTCTTGGTATCTCATTATCCTGATACGAATTCAACACCAAGCTTAGACAAGATCACTGGAGCAACTATTCTGCCAGCTGCTCACCTACCCTCTTCCCAGAGGTTGCTGCCCACCAGAGTGGGAACGGGTAAATGTCTCCTGCAATGGCACAGTTTACAATGAGTTTCCTGGGCAGCAACTTTCACAAAGTGAAAACCAAAGTTCTTGCTGAACCCATACAGTTTGATCTGCTGCTACATGCATATCAGTATTTTAATGTACTAGGCTGACACACCTCTTATCTTGACAGATGCAATTATAATCTTCCTAACCTTCTTCTTGAACAGACTGACTTCTGAATCTTTAACTGTAAAATGTGCATTTAAGGCTTCAAATCAAACTTGTAACTCTTTTTTCTGAGCTGTATTTCAACATGTGGACATGGGACTTGGATAACCAACCCTGGGCAATCATTCTGCAGGCTGTGCTAGTCTGCATAGACCTCCCCTCGGTGAAAAAAAGGTGAGCCCTTCACACAAATCTTTACAAATCAAGTTTCCAATCCTGCAAGTGTGAGCTGACACCAGACTCTTCCAGGAATATGTGGGTGATGAAGCTCTGATATTTTAGCCCCTCATTTAAATACCACTGAGAAACAAAAAGCAAATGACAAAAATCAGTTAATTTGAATTATTTTTTTTTCTTTGTTTTTCACTGCTGTAGTGGAAGAATTGAAAAATACAAAACTTTAGCATTGAAAACACGTTTTTATTTAAGTTTTAAAGAGAAGTACTTTCTTCCAACAAGGAGGTGGCAGTTTAAAGCAGGATATTAAGACTGTTCATTTTCACACAAAAGTTCACAGGCGTAGCTGTAATACACTGTATGACCAAATTAATATGCATGAGAACGTCCGATATGTGCATGCAAAACCTCATTGTTTTTATGGCAGCTCGTTATGCAGCAATTCAATGTAGTCAGCAGGGTAGTCTGAATTCAAGTTACTTTGCAGTGAATTGGAAATCAGGAGAAGTATGAGCTACCTTGCATTGCTGGAGTGGGTGAAGTTCATTAATGTTCATTTTGGGAATGATTTAGTGATGAGCAGTTGATACATTGACAGCTCATACAGTCAGCTCAATATCAACTCATTAACAGGGAGCTGAACTCTGTCTGAGTTGTACTTCAAACAACACTTAAGGGAGAATCATAATTTTATTAGAATAAAAAAGTATTCAATGTAAGAAACAACTTTTTTTTAAAAATAAGCTGAGAATTTATAAAAGTAACATTGGAACTGCCTTGAAATTACTTTCCAGGATATCTCTAACCCTTGAAAAACACAACATGAATAACAAGGTATGTCAATGTCTTTCCTGTGCTAATACAAACCCACTATTCTTTTTAACTGCTAGAAGCTTCTTAGGTAAAAGGCCTGCTACCTTATATTTTTAGATCTAAGAAATCAATGACTGACTTTAATTTAAACCCAGTATGCATAAACAAATGAGAAACACCATATCAAAAGCACAGACTACATCTAGTCTCCATCAGTTCATGTTTAGCACTCAGCACACTTGAAAGCACACCACCCCCAGCAACATATTCTGCCATACTGAGAGCTTCCAGTGCTACCTTCCTTGCCATCTTTTCCTCATTTAAAGAGTGTTCTTTAAAAACAAATAAATAAGCAGACTTCATTTTCATGATTCATATTTTCCATAATCTTGGGTCTGAGGGACTAGCTTCATCTTTTTTTGAGCTGTTCCTGCATTCCCTCATTTTTTATCCTGGGCAGTGGGACAATGTGATCCACAAATTCCGATTATTAGGAACATACTTTGCAGTTCCTGAGATATTAAACTCCCCAAACTCACATTTTTTTCCCAAATGTACTATTTAGGGATCCCAAATACGTGAGATTATTTTTTAATTGTTTGGTTAACCAAGGTACTGATGTATTGACTTAATTGTTCTTATTTTTATAATGCTAAAAGAACAACACTGGCTACAGATTTGACTATGTGAGGTTTGATGCAATCCAGATGGGTCACAAGATCAGCATTAGTTTGCCATCAAAAGAAGTCATCTCCAGAATCTCAAAGAAGAGGAAAGACCTTGGTACTGGGAAGATGTAGTAAAGAATCATTTGTTTTGGTTTATTCACCCCAGTGACATAAATGAAGGCAATGTCAGTAAATCAGCTGACAGCAAAACACTTAGCTCCATGCCAGTTTCATGCCTGGTACTTTGAAAATACTAATAAAATAGAAAACCCCTGATAAAAAAACTGGTTTATACAAAATCC